>NC_053436.1:35943613-36638188 GCF_007990345.1 Gossypium hirsutum
AACCCGAGACCGTCACCGGATCGAACACGAGGTGTTAACAGACTTTAAAAAAATTTCCCAGACACTGCCAATCTGCGTACTAGTCGCTTTAAAAATCATATCTTGAGTTCAGAAACTCTGAATCCAGTTCCGTAAATTTTACCTGAAACTAGACTCATATGCCCATCTACATATTTGTTTATAGAAGTTTTGGTTGGGCCAATGAGTACAGTTTATTAGTCAAAGTCTCCCATGTTACAGGGATCGACTACACTGACCTTTGCGCATTACGACTTGGATATCTCCCTGTACAGGGCTTCAATACTGATGCCGTTTATTTCTATAGAAACTAGACTCAGAGAGGAATCTATACATATATGGCTTGACTCCTAATTGTCTCTGGTTAATTTGTAATGAATTTCCAAAGTCAGAACAGAAATCCAGAAACCATTCTGGCCCTGTCTCACAAGAACCTGAATATCTCTTAACATACTATCCGTATGATTGTTTCGTTACTTTCCTATGAAAATATATTCATCAAGGTTCGTTTACATAATTTATTCACTATTTAATTCCATTCCTACTATTTTTAGTGATTTTCCAAATCTACATCACTGCTGCTGTCAGCATCTGCCTTTAAGGTAGACTTTACCTATTTCATAGTTTCCATGATTCAACTAGCCCTTTTTGCATAAATAGCACAATTTATGATAGTGATTAACCATTCCCATGGCCAATCCTTGTCAAGCATATCCACACCAAATGATTATAACATTATACTCAAACATATATAAGCCATTTTCGCATGGCTATCCAAAATTATACAAGTCCAAAGGGTCCATGACCCATAACAAACGGGTAGTCCTATACATGCCATTTCGAAGTTCAACCAAAATTGTACCAAAAGGGGGGCTTTGATAGTGTGGGCGACTTCGACTTCAAAATCCCGAGTCCGATAGCTGGAGAACCAAAATCTATAAAACAGAGAATCAAGGAGACGGAGTAAGCAATTTATGCTTAGTAAGTTTTGAGCAAGGGATTCCAGCACAACAAAAGTATAGCATTCATGTAGCTAAACGGATAATTTCATACGCACAATTTTTCAATATCATACTTACTTCACATTACCAACCCTTTTATTCATACACAAAGATCAACTTAGCCAAAGGCCGGTAGCTCATTTATCAACTGAGCGAATACTTATTTGTAAGGGCTCAACTAAATTCAAGCACATACGAAACATACCTCAATGTTGGGATGTTTCTAGAGTATTTACTGAAATTTTTACAGCAAGATCATTCATTCCCAAATCACGTACCTTCGGAATTTAACCGGATATAGCTACTCGTTCAAATGCCTTCGGGACATAGCCCGGTTATAGTAACTCGCACAATTGCCTTCGGGACTTAACCCGGATTTAGTAACTCGCACAAATGCCTTCGGGCTTAGCCCGGAATTAGTATCTCGCACAATTGCCTTCGGATCTTAGTCCGGATATGGTCACTTAGCACAAAGCCTTCGGGACTTAGACCGGATATCATTCAAATAACCATGCACATTTAACAATAAATCATGGCACATTCGTATTTCGTTTTCGTTAGCAAAACTCAAACACAAGACACTTATCATTCTTGCAATTTCGGCTCAATAGTCACACACAAAGAGCGTGATTTTAATTTGCTTAAAACATGATCTAATCAAATCATAATTTAAGCTCTTTTACTCAAGAACTTACCTCGGATGTTGTCGAATGATTCCGATAGCTATTCGACCACTTTTTCCTTCCCTTTATCGGATTTAGATCCCCTTTGCTCTTGAGCTTAATTAGACAAATAAATTGATTTAATCATTTGGGCATCGAAAAGAGGAACACAAGGCACTTAGCCCATATTTATACATTAGACATTAAAGTCACATACATGTGAAATCATGCATCAACTCAACATATTATCCCACACTCCTTTTAGCCGATTGTCTAAGCCAAGATATAAGCATTAATATGCTTGCCTCTAACCGAATACATGCAACGCCAATCCATCTCATGTGGCCGAATATGCATGTCTACGTTGAGGCCAATTATATACTTAGTGCCACATTTAAATGACATACATTTTACTAACTAATGCATTACATATTACAACTCAATATGCATCCATCATTTACTCCATAACTAAACCGTCACCATATATAAACATATACCTTGGGATGACATATATATGTATCATACCAATACACCATGTGCAAATATATATATATATGCAAAAGCCGAATCACAAGGCTGATTATAGCCATCTCATATATTTTTTTTTCATCCCATACCCGAATGCACAAGTACATTATAATAGCTTCCAACTTAATTCATCATAAATTTCCCCTTTTTTTTTTTGTTTTCATGGCCGAATGCTCCTTCTACACCATTTACCTTCACAAAGCATGAATTTCATCATCCAACTTACAAGCTTACAATCTCATGAAGTTTAACCTCATAGTACCTATCCAACTCTCACTCATTAGCTTCTATCATAAACTTCCAACAACACCAACTAAACATATACTTCGTGGGTCTATGGTAGAGCCAAGAAAGGAACTCATAGATATCAAGATGTAAGCAACTACCATTATTAATCTAAGTTTTGCATGAAACACAATCATCACCCTTATTAATCTTTTATAGCAGAAAACCATACTCACCCCCAAAATCAAAATTTTAACATGGTTTACAAAATCACTTGATAACTCACTCAATATCAACTAAAATATCAAAAGCTAGTACAAACTTCCTTACCTTAATAGTGACCTAAGATGACCGATTGCTTCACTCCCTTCTTCTTCCTTTCAATTCGGCCAAGAAGAACCAAAGAACACAACTTGTTTTTTTTTTTCTTTCTTCCTTAGAACATTCGGCCAAGAGAAATGAAGAAAGATGGACACTTTTTTTTTGTTTTCTTTCTTACATTCATGGCAATGGAGAGGGGAAGAACAATCACACACATTCTTTCCTTTTTCCATTTCTTTATTACCCATACTCCTTATTTTATTGTTCCTAACATACATCACTAACATAACATGTTTGTGACATGTTTCCACTCATAGCATGGCCGGCCACTAGCTCAAATATTGGGCAATTTGACATGCAAACCCACCATTTCTATAACATGCATTAATAAGCCACTTGACAATTGCCTAGCACATTTCTAAATTTTTTCACATAAGTCCCATTTACTAAAATTCACATGCAATCGACTAAATCGAAGCTTGAAATTTTCACACATTCATAATTACATATTCTAGACAATAAATATCACATTCAAACATTTCGGTGACTCGGTTTACCGGTCCCGAAACCACTTCCCGACTAGGGTCAATTTTGGGCTGTCACAACTCTCCCCCACTTAAGAAATTTTCGTCCCCGAAAATCTTACCGGTAAATAGGTTTGGGTATCGTTCTTTCATCGAGCTCTCAGTTTCCCAAGTAGCTTCCTCGATCCCGTGTTTGAGCCATAACACCTTAACTAACGGAACCCTTTTGTTTCGCAACTCTTTCACTTCACGAGCTAGGATATGAATCGGTTCTTCTTCATAGCTCAAGTCAGAATGAATTTCAACTTCTGAGGGATTAATCACATGTGACGGATCGGATCTATAACGTCGAAGCATCGAAACATGAAAGACATCGTGAATCTTTTCAAGTTCAGGGGGCAAAATCAATCTATACGCAACCGGACCAACTCGTTCGGAGATTTCGTACGGCTCAATGAATCTCGGGCTCAACTTGCCCTTACGGCCAAATCTGAGTACCTTTTCCAAGGCGAAACTTTAAGAAACACTTTATCTCCCACCTGATATTCAATGTCTTTTCGTTTCAAATCCGCATACGATTTTTGACGATCTGTGGCTGCCTTCAGACTTTCACGGATTACCTTTACTTTCTGTTCGGCATCCTTAATCAAATCAACTCTGAAAATTTTACTTTCACCGAGCTCGGTCCAAAACAATGGTGTACGGCATTTTCGACCGTACAAAGCCTCGTAAGGTGCCATCTTAATACTTGATTGAAAACTATTGTTGTAAGCGAATTCAATCAAAGGTAATTACCGTTCCCATGAACTACTGAACTCGAGGATGCAACATCTCAACATATCCTCAAGTATCTGAATTATTCGCTCAGATTGACCATCGGTTTGGAGGTGAAAAGCAGTGCTAAAATGCAGCTTGGTACCCAAAGCTTCTTGCAATTTCCTCCAAAATCGCGAGGTGAATCTCGGATCTCTATTCGACACGATAGAAATAGGTACCCCGTGTAATCTCACAATCTGAGAAACATACAATTCGGCTAGTTTATCCAATGAAAAATCCGTACGCACGGGGATAAAGTGAGCCGACTTAGTCAGTCTATCAACAACAACCCAAATCGCATCCTTCTTACTTGCTGACAATGGCAGTCCGGACACAAAGTCCATTGTGACTCGATCCCATTTCCACTCGGGTATCATGATCGGCTGAAGTAATCCTGAAGGCACTTGATGTTCCGCTTTCACTTGTTGACATATTAAACATCTCGAAACAAAGTCGGAGATGTCTCGTTTCATACCGTGCCACCAAAACCAACGTTTCAAATCGTTGTACATTTTCGTACTCCCCGGGTGAATTGACATTCGGCTACAATGGGCTTCGTTCAGAATCATCGAAATGAGTTTCGAATTCCTTGGAACGCACAAACGACTTCTGAACCTCAAACAATCATCATCATCAATTTGAAACTCCGATTCCTTGTTCGGAACACACTCAGCCCGTTTTGCAACCAATTCATCATCAACTTTATGGGCTTCACGAATTTGATGAATCAATAATGGTTTGGCTTTTAATTCAGCTACTAACACATTGTCGGGTAGAACAGACAAGTGCACATTCATCGCTCGTAAAGCAAACAATGATTTCCGGCTTAAGGCGTCCGCAACCACATTAGCCTTTCCCGGGTGGTAATCAATGACAAGCTCGTAATCTTTCAACAACTCAAGCCAACGTCTTTGTCGCAGATTTAAGTCTCTTTGAGTCATCAAATAATTGAGACTTTTGTGGTCCGAAAATACATGGCACTTTTTACCAAATAAGTAATGTCGCCATATTTTTAAAGCAAATACGATGGCAGCTAGTTCAAGATCATGGGTCGGATAATTTTTCTCATGTGGCTTTAATTGTCTCGACGCATAGGCCACCACTCGACCTTCTTGCATCAATACGCAACCCAACCCAAGTAGGGATGCGTCACTATAAATGACAAACTCTTTGCCTGATTCGGGTTGCACTAAAATTGGAGCTTCAGTCAAATAAGTTTTCAGTTGATCGAAACTTTTCTGACATTTCTCCGTCCATTCGAACTTAACATCCTTTTGAAGTAGCTTCGTCATTGGTGTGGCTATCATCGAGAAACCTTTTACAAATCGTCGGTAATAACCGGCGAGCCCCAGGAAGCTCCGAACTTCGGTAATATTTCCTGGAGGCTTCCAGTTAAGTATGGCTGAAATTTTGCTCGGGTCAACTCGAATACCCGATGCGGATACCACATGACCCAAGAAGCTAACCTCTCTTAACCAGAACTCACACTTACTGAACTTAGCATATAACTGCTTATCCCGCAAAATTTGCAACACTAGTCTCAGGTGCTCAGCATGTTCGGTCTCATCTCTTGAATAGACCAAGATGTCATCAATGAACACAACTACGAACCGATCCAAATATGGTCTGAAGATCCGATTCATCAAATCCATAAATACCGCAGGGGCATTAGTGAGCCCAAACGGCATCACTAAGAATTCGTAGTGACCATATCTCGTTCTGAAGGCAGTTTTGGGTATGTCCGAATCTCGAATTCGCAACTGATAATAGCCCGATCTCAAATCTATTTTTGAGAACACTGAGGCTCCCTTCAGTTGGTCGAACAAATCATCGATACGTGGTAACGGATATTTGTTCTTTATCGTCACTTTATTCAGCTGACGATAGTCAATGCACAACCTCATGGTTCCGTCCTTCTTTTTCACGAACAATACTGGTGCACCCCAAGGTGAGAAGCTTGGTCGAGCGAAACCTCTATCCGTCAATTCTTGCAACTGAGCTTTCAACTTTTTTAACTCAGTTGGTGCCATACGATACGGAGCTATCGAAATCGGCGTAGTCCCAGGTACAAGCTCAATACCAAACTCTATCTCCCGAACAGGTGGAAAACCTGGTAATTCCTCAGGAAAAACATCCGGGTATTCACAAACCACCGGCACAGATTCGGATTTCTTTTCTAATTCTTTGTCATCAAGTACATACGCAAGGTATGCTTCGCACCCTTTTCTTACATATTTCTGGGCCAACATTGAGGATATTACAGCTGGCAACCCCTTTAAGTCCGTAGACTCAACTCGGATTATCTCGTTATTTGCGCACCTCAAATCAATAGTCTTGCTTTTGCAGTTCACAACTGCATCATGCGCGGTCAGCCAATCCAAACCAAGAATAACATCAAATTCATCAAATGGCAAAAGCATCAAGTCTGCTGAAAAATAGGAACCTCGAATTACTAGGGGACATTCCTTACACACTTTGTCGACAAGCACGTAACAACCCAAGGGATTTGACACCCGAATTACGAACTCAGTAGACTCAATAGGTAAAGTCTTACTGGATGCTAAGGTTTCACATATGTAAGAATGAGTAGAACCGGGGTCAATCAAAGCAATTACATTAGTATCAAAGAGAGTAAAAGTACCGGTAATAACATCAGGCGAAGAAGCATCCTCGCGGGCACGTATAGCATAAGCTCTAGCAGGCGCACGAGCCTCGGATCTGGTCGTAGCATCTCTAGATCCTCTCTGACCACCACTAGCATTGCCCGTATTTCCAGATGGTCTACCTCGAGCAGTGGTAGCACCCGGTTTCCCACTCTGATTTACATTCTGTTCAGACAACCTCTGGCAATCTTTAATGAAGTGGTCAATTGATCCGCACTTGTAACAGGAGCGGTCAGGGAATCTACAACTCCCCGAATGCCATTTACCGCAATATCGACATTTCGTTCTGTCTCGACGTTCATTCCCAACACTGGCGACCGAAGTGCCTCGTGTACCCACAGGGGGTCAATCACGATCTCGTCTAAAAAGGCCCGAAGTGCCTCTAGACCGGCCCACATCATCTCGAAATTTCTTCGATGCCTGTTGAAGAGACTTTCCCGAGGATCTTTTACGAAACTCTCCAGTTCCCACATCAACTTTTTGTTTTTCTTTTCTAATCTCTTCGGCTTTACAAGCTCGCTCGACAAGTACTACGAACTCTCGTATTTCAAGAACGCCAACCAACATTTTTATATCTTCATTCAGCCCATCCTCTAAGCGTTTACACATGATAGCCTCGGACGAAACACATTCCCGAGCGTATTTGCTAAGTCTAACAAATTTTCGCTCGTAATCAGTAACCGACATGGAACCTTGCTTAAGCTCAAGAAATTCCTTCCGTTTTTGATCAACAAATCTCTGACTAATATACTTTTTCCGAAACTCAGTTTGGAAAAACTCCCAAGTTACTTGCTCTCGGGGCACAACAAAAGTCAGAGTACTCCACCAATAGTAGGCAGAATCACGTAGCAAGGAGATAGTACACTTTAGGCATTCATCGGGTGTACAAGATAGCTCATCGAGTACCCGGATAGTGTTGTCCAACCAAAATTCAGCTTGCTCGGCATCGTCGCTATCCGTAGCTTTAAATTCAGTAGCCCCATGTTTTCGGATTCTGTCAACTGGGGGCTTATTTGACCTCATTTGGTCAGTTACCGGAGGTATTGTAGGTGCGGGGGTTGTATTAGTCGGGAAGGGAGGTTGTGGAACAGCCGTATTAGTTCGAATGTATTGGTTGAACCAATCATTCATCACGCTATAGAAAGCTTGTCTAGCTTCATCATTCGGGTTACTAGCATTAGGTTGAGAGTCCACCGGCGTTGTCCCTTGTGCGGGAGCAGGCGCTACACTCTCAAGATCATCAGCTACCGCTCGGTCGGGATCGGGATCCATTACTATAAATAAACACATTTGTAAATGTCAGAAATCACCACACTATCAAATAATCACATAAAATGGCATGTATAGCTAGACCCAACGCATTACGGTAGTCCTAGAATCGACTAAACCGTAGCTCTGATACCAATCAAATGAAACACCCCGAACCCGAGACCGTCACCGGAGTCGAACACGAGGTGTTAACAGACTTTAAAAAAAATTTCCCAGACACTGCCAATCTGCGTACTAGTCGCTTTAAAAATCATATCTTGAGTTCAGAAACTCGGAATCCAGTTCCGTAAATTTTCCCTGAAACTAGACTCATATACTCATCTACATATTTTTTTCTAGAAGTTTTGGTTGGGCCAATGAGTACAGTTTATTAGTCAAAGTCTCCCATGTTACAGGGATCGACTACACTGACCTTTGCGCATTACGACTTGGATATCTCCCTGTACAGGGCTTCAATACTGATGCCGTTTATTTCTATAGAAACTAGACTCAGAGAGGAATCTATACATATATGGCTTGACTCCTAATTGTCTCTGGTTAATTTGTAATGAATTTCCAAAGTCAGAACAGAAAATCCAGAAACCATTCTGGCCCTGTCTCACAAGAACCTGAATATCTCTTAACATACTATCCGTATGATTGTTTCGTTACTTTCCTATGAAAATAGATTCATCATGGTTCGTTTACATAATTTATTCACTATTTAATTCCATTCCTACTATTTTTAGTGATTTTCCAAATCTACATCACTGCTGCTGTCAGCATCTGCCTTTAAGGTAGACTTTACCTATTTCATAGTTTCCATGATTCAACTAGCCCTTTTTGCATAAATAGCACAATTTATGATAGTGATTAACCATTCCCATGGCCAATCCTTGTCAAGCATATCCACACCAAATGATTATAACATTATACTCAAACATATATAAGCCATTTTCGCATGGCTATCCAAAATTATACAAGTCCAAAGGGTCCATGACCCATAACAAACGGGTAGTCCTATACATGCCATTTCGAAGTTCAACCAAAATTGTACCAAAAGGGGGGCTTTGATAGTGTGGGCGACTTCGACTTCAAAATCCCGAGTCCGATAGCTGGAGAACCAAAATCTATAAAACAGAGAATCAAGGAGACGGAGTAAGCAATTTATGCTTAGTAAGTTTTGAGCAAGGGATTCCAGCACAACAAAAGTATAGCATTCATGTAGCTAAACGGATAATTTCATACGCACAATTTTTCAATATCATACTTACTTCACATTACCAACCCTTTTATTCATACACAAAGATCAACTTAGCCAAAGGCCGGTAGCTCATTTATCAACTGAGCGAATACTTGTTTGTAAGGGCTCAACTAAATTCAAGCACATACGAAACATACCTCAATGTTGGGATGTTTCTAGAGTATTTACTGAAATTTTTACAGCAAGATCATTCATTCCCAAATCACGTACCTTCAGAATTTAACCGGATATAGCTACTCGTTCATATGCCTTCGGGACATAGCCCGGTTATAGTAACTCGTACAATTGCCTTCGGGACTTAACCCGGATTTAGTAACTCGCACAAATGCCTTCGGGCTTAGCCCGGAATTAGTATCTCGCACAGTTGCCTTCGGATCTTAGTCCGGATATGGTCACTTAGCACAAAGCCTTCGGGACTTAGCCCGGACATCATTCAAATAACCATGCACATTTAACAATAAATCATGGCACATTCGTATTTCGTTTTCGTTAGCAAAACTCAAACACAAGACACTTATCATTCTTGCAATTTCGGCTCAATAGTCACACACAAAGAGCGTGATTTTAATTTGCTTAAAACATGATCTAATCAAATCATAATTTAAGCTCTTTTACTCAAGAACTTACCTCGGATGTTGTCGAATGATTCCGATAGCTATTCGACCACTTTTTCCTTCCCTTTATCGGATTTAGATCCCCTTTGCTCTTGAGCTTAATTAGACAAATAAATTGATTTAATCATTTGGGCATCGAAAAGAGGAACACAAGGCACTTAGCCCATATTTATACATTAGACATTAAAGTCACATACATGTGAAATCATGCATCAACTCAACATATTATCCCACACTCCTTTTAGCCGATTGTCTAAGCCAAGATATAAGCATTAATATGCTTGCCTCTAACCGAATACATGCAATGCCAATCCATCTCATGTGGCCGAATATGCATGTCTACGTTGAGGCCAATTATATACTTAGTACCACATATAAATGACATACATTTTACTAACTAATGCATTACATATTACAACTCAATATGCATCCATCATTTACTCCATAACTAAACCGTCACCATATATAAACATATACCTTGGGATGACATATATATGTATCATACCAATACACCATGTGCAAATATATATATATGCAAAAGCCGAATCACAAGGCTGATTATAGCCATCTCATATATTTTTTTTCATCCCATACTCGAATGCACAAGTACATTATAATAGCTTCCAACTTAATTCATCATAAATTTCCCCTTTTTTTTTGTTTTCATGGCCGAATGCTCCTTCTACACCATTTACCTTCACAAAGCATGAATTTCATCATCCAACTTACAAGCTTACAATCTCATGAAGTTTAACCTCATAGTACCTATCCAACTCTCACTCATTAGCTTCTATCATAAACCTCCAACAACACCAACTAAACATATACTTCGTGGGTCTATGGTAGAGCCAAGAAAGGAACTCATAGATATCAAGATGTAAGCAACTACCATTATTAATCTAAGTTTTGCATGAAACACAATCATCACCCTTATTAATCTTTTATAGCCGAAAACCATACTCACCCCCAAAATCAAAATTTTAACATGGTTTACAAAAATCACTTGATAACTCACTCAATATCAACTAAAATATCAAAAGCTAGTACAAACTTCCTTACCTTAATAGTGACCTAAGATGACCGATTGCTTCACTCCCTTCTTCTTCCTTTCAATTCGGCCAAGAAGAACCAAAGAACACAACTTGTTTTTTTTTCTTTCTTCCTTAGAACATTCGGCCAAGAGAAATGAAGAAAGATGGACACTTTTTTTTTGTTTTCTTTCTTACATTCACGGCAATGGAGAGGGGAAGAACAATCACACACATTCTTTCCTTTTTCCATTTCTTTTTTACCCATACTCCTTATTTTATTGTTCCTAACATACATCACTAACATAACATGTTTGTGACATGTTTGCACTCATAGCATGGCCGGCCACTAGCTCAAATATTGGGCAATTTGACATGCAAACCCACCATTTCTATAACATGCATTAATAAGCCACTTTACAATTGCCTAGCACATTTCTAAATTTTTTCACATAAGTCCCATTTACTAAAATTCACATGCAATCGACTAAATCGAAGCTTGAAATTTTCAAACATTCATAATTACATATTCTAGACAATAAATATCACATTCAAACTTTTCGGTGACTCGGTTTACCGGTCCCGAAACCACTTCCCGACTAGGGTCAATTTTGGGCTGTCACAATCAACATGCCTAACTATAGCCGAATGTGCAACATTAATCTATCATTTCTATCTCATTTAACACTTAACATTTACCACATATCGATTCACCAAACTCTCCATCTATTCATGCTCTCATATTCGGTCACCCATACCCATACTAACCATATAACTAATTAATCCTAGGGTTAAACACAAGTGCAATATTGAAGCACCATGGCCGAACCTTCATGAAGTTGCTAAGACCCCTCATTTCTACTCCTCACACACTCTCACATCCAAACCTTTTTATTAAACACTCAAGCTCAATCATCTTCATGCCTCATCACCACAACATCAAAACACCAACCAAGAAAGACAACACCCATGGCCGAATATCATCTCCATCACATAGCAAGATTTAGACCATGGGCTAGGTAGAACTCAAACTAACAACTAAAACATGCATGCATCTCATGGAACATCATCAAACATACCTTAGCCTAGTTACATGCATGGCCGAATCTCTTCAACCTTTCTTCTTCCTTCCTCCTTCAAATTTTCGGCCAAGGTGTTAAAAGATGAACACCCTTTCTTTTTTTTTCTTTTCTTTGTCTAGTTACGGCAAATGGAGGGGGGGGATGGATGAGACAACTTTGTTTTCATCACCCCTCCCTTTTCATTACTTAATTACTAACCCTTTATTTATTCTTTCTAACATAACACACTAAGCCAACATGTTCCCAACATGTTTCCACCCATAGCATGGCCGGCCACTAGCTCAAATTTTGGGTAATTTGACATGGAAACCCATCATTTTCATAACATGCATTAATAGGCCACTTCACATTTGCCTAGCACATTTCTAAATTTTCTCACATAAGTCCTATTTAATAAAATTCACTTACAATTAACAAAATTCAAACATGAAATTTTCATACATGCATATATACATATAATAAGCATCAAATATGATGGCTAATTATTATTATGACTCGGTTTTGTGGTCCCGAAACCACTTCCCGACTAGGGTCAATTTTGGGCTGTCACATTGCAACCTTTGCAATTTAGTCCTAAATGTTAAATTGGAAACTTTATCAGTAAAATATCTTCATGAAATTTTCACACAAGTATGCAATCATATCATAGACCTCATAAACTCACATTTTGCAACCTTTGCAATTTAGTCCTAAATGTTAAATTGGAAACTTTATCAGTAAAATATCTTCATGAAATTTTCACACAAGTATGTAATCATATCATAGACCTCATAATAATCATAAAATAATTATTTTTACTTCAGATTTGTGGTCTCAAAACCACTATTCTGACTAGGCCCTAATTTAGGATGTTACATTTTAAACTGTTATTTTGGTCATTTTGACGTTGGTTTAAAGAGGAAAATGATGCAAGTTGATTAGATATTTGTTGGAATGGATTAAATGCTTAGAAGTGTTGTATTTTTTTGTGCTCTAGAGTAGAGGTATTGTCATTCGGGTTATAAAAATGACACCTCTATGATATTTTGGTGTGCAGGAAGTCAGTATTATAATATGGTATCGATGCCTTATCACAAGTACCGATACTCGGGTAATAAAATCGAAACTTTTTGAAATATACTAATATTTTCCTATTTTTTTATTTTAAAATGAGAAACAAAATGCTCTTTTGGTATCAATTTTCCAAATGGTATCTATAACATCCTGTTTATAGTCAACTCAGAATAGTGGTTTTAGGACCACAAATCTAAGGTCAAAATATGTATTTTATTATTATTTTAATGTCCACAGTATGATAATCTGATTGTGTGAAAGTTTCGTTAAGAAATTTTATCGTTTGAATGCTTAATTTGATAAAAAGGACTAAATCACGTAAAGTGTAAAAGTGGAGTTCTATTAGCTATAGGTGTCTAACAGCTATGAAATCTTAAATTAGAGGTCCTTATATGGTAATTAGCCCATTTTTACTATGAGTGGATAAATATGGGCATTAATTAGGTGATTTTAATGTTTTAATTAAAAGTTAATTTTGGTATTTATTAAATAAAGGTTAAATAAATAAAACAAAACAATTTTATATTCTTTTATCATCTTCTCTAACCGAACCTAGGGTGTAAAGAAGCCATTTTTAAGCTTCAATATTCGGCTATCTTCATTTCTTGTAATTAGGTATGATTTTTGTCTCGTTTTTAATGATTTCTATGTTTTTTAGATCGTTGCAACTTAATCTAGCTAGCCCAAGGACTAATTTGCAAAATTTGACAAATATGTGTGCATTTTGATGTTTTATGATAAAAATTGTATGATTGTTGTTAGATAAACAACATTTGGAAAGTGAATTTTGGTAAAATTACTAATTAGGGATTAAATTGTGAACTGTGTAAAATTTGTGGTTAAATTGTGAAATAAAAAAATATGGACTACTTTGGGGCTATATGAAATTCAGCTAGCATGAGTAGGGGCCTAATTGCAAGAATTTGTGTTTTTATGAGATAAGGACTAAATTGTAAAAATGTTAAAATATTAGGGGCAAAAGTGTAAAGTTGCCATAATATGCATTTTGGACTAAATTGAATTGAATGATAATTTAATAAGTTAATTTTGATTACATATAGATCAAGAAAAGTGAAATTCGAATTTAGATCGGGGGAAAAACAAAGTGTTGGACTAATCGACTCATTTCGTCATTTTTGTATTCGAGGTAAGTTCGTATGTTAATAAGCATTATTATAATTGTGTTTTAAATTCTTTATAATTGAATTGTTGATAAATATGATTATATGGAAATGTTCGACGATGATTCAGCAAATGTGAAATCCTAGTTGAACTTTAGGAATAGATTAGGATACGAATGACATGTCATTAGGGGTTATGTGATTTAAGTGCTGGTCTGTACATCCCATCAGCAGCTGAGTTATCCGGCATGTGTTGTAGATTCTTGTCAGCTTATGTGAGCAGCACCGTGTAGCTATGTCATGACTGTCAGCTTGTGTGAGCAGACCCGTTGATAGCTCGAGATTGAGCATTATATGTGATATGAGGTTGAGATAACTTCGGCTATGTATTGGCACTTAGGGCATGAGATTTCCCGAGTATCCGATAGTATTCCATATGGTTCAACAGGTATATCAAATATTTGGATGAGTATGGGATTGATACGAGTTAATAAAGGTATGTACATGAACCGTACAAGTATTGAATTGAAGAAACTAGTGAATTTCATATCTAAACTTGTTTATGAATATGTGATAGGTTTGTGGAGCAACATGAATTATATTATGATATGTATAAATTGCTTAAATTGTATTTGTATGGTAACTTGAGTTTATTACTATACAAGCTTACTAAGCTCTATAGCTTACTTCGTTTACTTTTCCATGTTTTATAGTGACTATCAAAGCTAGCTCGGATTGGAAGTCGTTGGAGATCTCATCACACTACCAAGTTATCACTTTGGTAGTTTTGAACTTATGTAATTTGGTTATATGGCATGTATAGGAGTTATGGTCATTTTGGTTTATGGTATGGTAATGAATTTAGCCATTTGAGTTGGCTTGTAAATGATAAGTGTTTGGTTTTGTGTATAGCCATGAGAGTTGGCCTATTTTGGTATATTTGGTAATGTATATATTTGTGCAAATACCTTTTGTTGTGAGGTTGATAATTGCCATTTTACATGCTTGTTATGAATTGGTATTTGGAGTATCATATGGTTGAAATTTGAAGGATTGGTATGCATTTGATTAGAAGTAAGAAAGTACATATATGAAGTTAACTAGTTAAGTGAATGGAGAATGTGAATTTGGTATAAAATTGAATAGCAATTTGTGGTACTTGTAAGCCTTGTAGTTGATGGTATTGAAATGGCATGAATTATGCTTGGTTGAGATTGGTTTGAATCTCTATTGATGCTTTGCTATATGCCAATTGATGTTTTTAGGTGGTTGCAATTCAGGTGAGAAAGATGGCTAGGTAAATAGCCTATTTTTGTCCATATGGGCATGTGTTTCAGCCGTGTGTGACACACGGTCAAGTGACACAACCGTGTGTCCCCTGGTATTTAATTAGAAATCAAGTCAGTATGCTTTACACGGACCAGTACACGGGCGTGTGACTTGGCCGTGTGGCATAAGTCAGTATACCCTATAGGTTTGGCACGGCCTAGTACACGACCTGGTACACGAGCGTGCGAGACCATTACGAAGGGCACACGGGCTGGTCACACAGGGTCAGACATGGGCTGGGACACGACCAGATGATTCCATTTCAAATGTCCACATGACCTGCGATACGGGCATGTCTTTGGCCGTGTGAGACACACGGTCGGGCCACATGGGCGTGTGTCCCCTATATTTTGAAAAATTTTCTAAGTTTTGAAAATTTCCTGAGATATCAGTTTAGTCCTGAACCACTTTTAAAGCATGTTTTGGGCGTCATAGGCTCGTATTAGGGACGTTATGAATGATTATGAATGACTTGTATTTAAATTTGATAATTGTATAAGAAATATATGTTTGTATAATAAGTCTGGTAATGCTCTGTAACCCTATTCTGGCGATGAATATGGGTGAGGGGTGTTACATTTATTGATATTAGAGATACGATTTAGTTGATTCTAGGAGTAACGTAGCGTGTGTGAGCGTCTAGCTATGCATGCCATATATAACCTGTGATAGTGTGATATCTCTTGACAGTTTAAAAATGTGTTTTCTTATAGTAAATGGATCCTAATTGAGCTGTGGCTGATGATGTTAAGAGTAATATGCCAGCCTCCGTTCATGGAGTAGCGCAATTTGAGTCGAGACCCTATCGGGCAGTTAGGGAAAAGAGGCCAAGGAAGCCTTCTTTCAAATGATGAATGAGTGGTCTACAGAGTTTTTCCGAACAAATCCGGTTGTTTAGCAACCTCTACCCCCACCTATTCCCCAACTGGTCCCCATAGCTCCTCAAGGTTTAGAACCTTACGATTGAGTAAACCACCAGTTGATAAAATTTGAAAGTATGGGGCTGATGAGTTTAGAGCTACCGTTGATGACGATCCTGAGAGAGCTGAGTTTTGGCTTGAGAATACGATCATAGTATTTGATGAATTATCGTGCATGCCAGTTGAATGTCTAAAATGTGTCGTATCACTTTTGAGAGACACTGCATATAAATGGTGGAATACTTTAATATTTGTGGTACTGAGAGAAAGAGTCACGTGGGAATTCTTCCAGATCAAGTTCAGAAAGAAAAACATAAGCCAACGGTTCATTTATAAAAAACGTAAAGAGTTTCTGGATTTGAAATAGGGTTAAATGTCTGTGATTGAGTATGAAAGAGAGTTTGTGAGACTCAGTAAATATGCTTGAGAATGTGTTTCCACTAAGGCAATTATGTGTAAATGATTCGAAGATGGGTTAAATGAAGACATCAGACTGTTAGTCGGGATTCTGTAATTGAAGGAATTTGTTGTGTTAGTCAACAGAGCATGCAAAGCCGAGGAACTGGGCAAAGAAAAGAGAAAAGCTGATGTCGAAGCTAGAGATTCGAGAAAGAGATCGATGAATAAACCATACTAGTCATTGTCAAAGAAATCACGGGATTCATTTAATAGTTCAAATACTTCTGTAGGGTATTCTAATAGAGATCCTGGGAAGCAATACACGATTTCTAAAGCCCAAGCCACTTCAGTATCGAGTGTGGGTAGTGTGAGAAACAATAACCCAAGTGTCAATAGTGTCGAAGTCGACATTTTGGAGACTGTTGGATGAATAATAAAGGTTGTTATAAATGTGGCTCGCAAGATCACTTTATTCGAGATTGTCCTGAGTTACCTAAGAAACATGGATATCAGAATACAAGACCGAGTAACACAGCTGCTAGAGGGAGACCACCTAGATATACGGGAAATGTGTCTAGTAGCAAATGAACAACAAAAGACTTTGCTGTAAGATCCGAGGCTAGAGAACCAGCTAGAGCTTATGCTATTTGCTCTCGCGAATATGCACCGTCACTAGATGTTATCACCGGTAGATTTTTTCTCTATGACACTAATGTAATTGCTTTGATTTATCCTAGATTTACTTAATCATATGTCTATATGAATTTAGTGTCTAGTAAGAATTTGCTTGTTAAGTCTACCGAATTTGTGATTAAAGTATCAAACCCCTTAGGAAAGTATGTCCTAGTTGATAAAGTTTGCAAGAATTGTCCTTTGATGACTCGGGGTTACTATTTTCTGACAAATTTGATACTTTTAATATTTGATGAATTTGATGTGATTCTGTGTATGGATTGGTTGACTATACATGCTGCTGTTGTGAATTGTAGACGAAAGACTATTGAATTGAAATGTTAGAGTAATGAAATCTTTTGAATTGAATCTAGTGAGTTGAGTGGATTGCCTATTTTGATGCTTATCTTGTGTATGTACTGGATACAAAAGTGTCTGAATCGAAGGTTGAATCAGTACCAGTAGTTTGTGAATATCCGGATGTGTTTACTGAAGAGTTGCCTTGTTTACCACCAATCAGAGAGGTTGAGTTTGCTATTGAATGAGTACCGGGAACATCACTGATATCGATAACTCTGTACAGAATGGCTCCGATAGAATTGACAGATTTGAAATCTCAGTTGCAAGAGTTAACAGATAGAGGTTTTGCGCGACCTAGTTTTTCGCCCTGGGGTATACCAGTGCTGTTTGTAAAGAAGAAAGATGGGTCAGTGAGATTGTGTATTGACTATCGTCAGCTCAACAAGGTTACGATTAAGAATAAGTATCCTTTGCCGAGAATTGGTGATTTGTTTGATCAGTTGGAAGGAGCAGCTGTATTTTCGAAGATTGATCTAAGATCTGGCTATTATCAATTGCGAGTTAAAGATTCAGATGTGCTGAAGACTGCGTTCAGAACAAGGTACGTGCATTATGAATTTCTTGTTATGCCTTTCGAATTAACTAATGCTCCTACAGTTTTTATGGATTTGATGAATCAGATCTTTAGACCGTATTTAGACAGACTTGTTGTTGTATTCATTGATGACATTCTGATCTATTTCCGAGATGAGTCTGAGCATGCTGAACATTTAAGAATCATATTATAAACTTTGAGAGATAAGCAATTATTTGCTAAATACAACAAATGCGAGTTTTGGCTCCAAGAGGTTGGATTTTTGGGGCATATTGTTTTAGTGGAAGGTATCTGAGTTGATCCGAGTAAGATTTCAGCAGTTGTTGACTGGAAACCACCAAGAAGCGTATTCAAAGTTAGAAGTTTTCTAGGATTAACAGGCTACTACCGGCGTTTTGTAAAAGGGTTTTCGATGATTGCTACACCAATGACTCGATTGTTACAAAAAGATGTGAAGTTTGAATGGTCCAAGAATTGTCAATAGAGTTTTGAACAGTTGAAAGCATTGTTAACTAAAGCACCAATTTTAGTTAAGCCTGAGTCAGGTAAAGAGTTTGTGATTTTCAGCAACGCGTCATTGAATGGTTTGAGATGTGTTTTGATGTAAGAGGGAAAAGTGATAGCTTATGCTTCTAGACAATTGAAACCACAAGAAAAGAATTATTCGAAGCACGATTTAGAGTTGGCCGCTATTATTTTTGCTCTGAAAATTTGGTGACATCATTTATTCGATGAGAAGTGTCATATCTTTACCGATCACAAGAGCTTGAAGTATTTAATGTCTCGAAAAGATTTAAATTTGCGACAACGAATTTGGTTCGAGTTGCTGAAAGACTATGAGTTAGTGATTGATTATCATCCGGGGAAAGCAAATGTAGTCGTGGATGCTTTGAGTAGAAAATCTTTATTTTCTTTGCAAGTGATGAATGCACAGATAATTTGTTTGATGAGAGTTTGATTTTAGCTAAGTTGAAAGCTAAACCGTTATTTCTTCAGCAAATTTGTGAAGCTCAAGAGTGTGATAATGATTTGCAATCTAAAAGAATGTAGTGCGAGTCGACTATTGATTCAGAGTATCAGATTGGATCAGATGATTGTTTAATGTTCTGAGGTAGAATATGTGTACCGAGAAACTCTGAGGTTATTTAGAAAATCCTACACGAAGCACACAGTGGTTGTTTATCTGTTCATCTAGGGAGTACTAAAATGTACAATAATTTAAAACAGGTGTACTGGTGGTCGGGCATGAAACGAGACATTTTAGAGTTTGTGTCGAGATGCTTGACTTGTCAACAAGTTAAAGCCAAACATCAAGTGCCTTCAAGATTATTACAGCCTATAATGATACCAGAGTGGAAATGGGATAGAGTTACGATGGATTTTGTATCGGGATTACCCCTATCTCCGAAAAAGAAAGATGCTATCTGGGTTATTGTTGATTGTTTGACGAAATCGACACATTTCATTCCTGTACGTACAGACTTTTCACTTGATAGAATAGCTGAATTGTACATCTCTCAAATAGTTAGATTGCATGAGGTGCCAATTTCTATTATTTCAGATAGAGATCCAAGGTTCACATCATGATTTTGGAAGAAACTGCAAGAAGCCTTGGGTACGAAAGTACACTTTAGTACTGTATTTCATCCACAAATTGATTGATAGTTTGAGAGAGTAATTTATATTCTTGAAGATATGCTTCGTTGTTGTGTTTTAGAGTTTGAAGACAACTGGGAGAAATATTTATCGTTGGTTGCGTATAACAACTATTTTTAATCAAGATAAAGATGGCACCGTATGAAGCATTGTATTATCATAAATGCTGAACTCCTCGGTACTAGACTGAACTTAGTGAGAAAAAGATTCACGGGATTGATTTGGTTAGATAGACCAAAGATAAAGTGAAAGTAATATGCGATAGTTTGAAAGCAGCTTCAGATAGACGGAAATCGTATGCAGATTTGAAACGTAAAGACATTGAATTTCAAATCGGCGACAAGTTATTTTTGAAAGTATCTCTGTGGACGAAGATTCTTCGATTTGGTCACAAAGGCAAATTGAGTCCATAATTTATAGGGCCGTATGAGATTATCGAAAGAATTGGGCCAGTGGCATATCGACTAGCTTTACCTTTAGAGTTAGAAAAGATTCACAATGTATTTCATGTGTAAATGTTGTGTCGATATAGATCAAATCTATCACACGTAATTTCTCCGACAGAGATTGAAATTCATCCTGATATGACGTATAACGAAGAACCGATCAGAATTTTAGCTCGAGAGATTAAAGAGTTGAGAAATAAGAGCATAACTTTCGTGAAGGTTTTATGGCAACACCACGGGGTTGAAGAAGCTACGTGGGAACTCGAGGAAGCTATGAGAAAATAGTACCCTAACCTCTTTTCTGGTAAGATTTTTGGGGATGAAAATTCCTAAGGGGGAGAGAGTTGTAACAACCTGTTTTTAGTCAAATTGGAACAGTGGTTTTAGAACCATAAATCCAAGGTCAAAATATTTATTTTATTATAATTTTAATGTCTACAGTATGATAGTCTGATTGTGTGAAAATTTTGTTAAGATATTTTATCGTTTGAATGCTTAATTTGATAAAAAGGACTAAATCGCATAAAGTGTAAAAGTGGAGTTCTAGTAGCTAAAGGTGTCTAATAGCTATGGAATCTTAAATTAGAGGTCCTTATGTGGTAATTAGCCCATTGTTAATATGAGTGGACAAATATAGGCATTAATTAGGTGATTTTAATGTTTTAATTAAAGGTTTTTTTTGGTATTTATTAAATAAAGGTTAAATAAATAAAACAAAACAATTTTATATTCTTTTATCATCTTCTCCAACCGAACCTAGGGTGTAAAGAAGCCATTTCTTACAGTTAGGTACAATTTTTCTCACGTTTTTAATGATTTCTATGTTTTTGAGATCGTTGCAGCTTAATCTAGCTAACCCATGGACTAATTTGCAAAATTGTTAAAGGTTTAGGGTTTTCCCATTGTGTATTTTGATGTTTGATGATAGAAAATGTATGCTTGTTGTTAGATAAACAACTTTTGCAAGTGAATTTTGGTAAAATTACTAATTAGGGATTAAATTATGAAATGTGTAAATTTTGTGTTAAATTGTGAAATAAATGAAAAATATGGACTGCTTTGGGGCTATATGAAATTTGGCTACCATGTGTAGGGGCCTAATTGCATGAATTTGTGTTTTTATGAGATAAGGACTAGATTGTAAAAATGTTGAAATATTAGGGGCAAAAGCGTAATGTTGCCATAATATGTATTTTGGACTAAATTGAATAGAATGATCTTTAAATAAGTTAATTTTGATTACATATATATCAAGAAAAGTGAAATTCGAATTTAGATCGGGGGAAGAAGAAAGTGTTGGACTAGTCAACTCATTTCGTCGTTTTTGCATTCGAGGTAAGTTCGTATGTTAATAACCATTATTGTAATTGTGCTTTAAATGCTTTATAATTGAATTGTTGATAAATATGATTGTACGGAAATGGTTGACGACGATTCGGAAAATGTTAAATCCCAGTTGAACTTTAGGAATAGATTAGGATACGAATGACATGTCATTAGAGGTTATGTGATTTGGGTGCTGGTCCGTACATCCTACCAGTAGCTGAGTTATCCGGCATGTGTTGTAGATTCTCATAAGCTTGTGTGAGCAGCACAGTGTAGCTATGTCATGACCGTCAGCTTGTGTGAGCAGACCCATTGATAGCTCGAGATTGAACATTATATGTGATATGACATTGATATAACTTCGACTATGTATTGACACTTAGGGTGCAAGATTTCCCGAGTATCTGATAGTATTGCAAATGGTTCAACGGGTATATCAAAGATATGGATGAGTATGAGAATGATACGAGTTGATATAGGTATGTACATGAATCGTACAAGCATTGAATTGAAGAAACTTGTGAATTTCATATCTAAACTTGTGTATGAATATGTGATAGGTTTGTGGAGCAACATGAATTATATTATGATATGTTTAAATTGCTTAAATTGTATTTGTATGGTAAGTTGAGTTTATTACTATACGAGGTTACTGAGTTTTATAGCTTACTTCGTTTACTTTTTCGTGTCTTATAGTGATTATCGAAACTAGCTCGGATTGGGAGTCGTCGAAGATCTCATCACACTATCAAGCTATCACTTTGGTACTTTTGAACTTAAGTAATTTGGTTATATGGCATGTATAGGAGTTATGGTCATTTTGGTTTATGGTTTGGTAATGAATTTAGCCATTTGAGTTGGCTTGTAAATGATAAGTGTTTGGTTTTGTGTATAGCCGTGGGAGTTGGCTTATTTTGGTATATTAGGTAATGTATATATTTGTGCAAATGCCTTTTGTTGTGAGGTTGCTAATTGCCATTTTACAGGCTTGTTGTGAATTGGTATTTGGAGTATCATATGGTTGAAATTTGAAGGATTGGTATGCATGTGATTAGAAGTAAGAAAGTACATATATGAAGTTAACTAGTTAAGTGAACGGAGAATATGAGTTTGGTATAAAATTGAATAGCAATTTGTGGTACTTGTGTGCCTTGTAGTTGATGGTATTGAAATGGCATGAATTATGCTTGGTTGAGGTTGGTTTGAATGTCTATTTATGCTTTGTTATATGCCAATTGATGTTTTTAGGTGGTTGTAATTTGGGTGAGAAAGATGGCTTGGTAAATAGACTATTTTTGTCCACACTGGTAGAGACACAAGCATGTGTCTCAGCTGTGTGTGACACACGGTTAGGTGACATGACCGTGTGTTCCCTGGTGTTTAATTAGAAATATAGTCAGTATGCTTCACACGGTTAGGTGACATGACCGTGGCATATGTCAGTATACCCTACAGGTTTGGCACGGCCTAGCACACGGCCTGGCACACGGGTGTGTGAGGCCATTTTGAAGGGCACACGGGCTGGTCACATGGGTGTGTGGTTGGCCGTGTGACCCAAGTCAGAGAGTTACACGGGGTTGGACAAGGGATCGGACACGACCATGTGATCCCATTTTGAATGTCCACACGGCCTGTGACACGGGCGTGTCTTTGGCCATGTGAGTCACACAGTCGGGGCACACGGGCATGTGTCCCTTGTATTTTGAAAAATTTTCTAAGTTTTCCAAAAATTTCTTGAGATATCGATTTAGTTTCGAACAACTTCTGAGGCATGTTTTGGGCCTCGTAGGCTCGTATTAGGGGCGTTGTGAATGATTATGAATGACTTGTATTTAAATTTGATAATTTTTTGAGAAATATATGTTCTATTGTATAATAAGTCCGGTAATGCTCTGTAACCCTATTCCGACAATGGATACGAGTGTGAGGTGTTACAGTATCGCTACAATATAAGATTAATATCAATACCTTTGTTTCAGTATCGTTACCTACGTAACTTGTTTTGGAATTTTGCTAAGTTGCTCTAATGCATATTTAATTGATAGTATAAGTTAGTTTGAAGTATGTTTGAAGTATGTTTGGCATGTTTTAATGACAATTAATATATGCATGACTTAAATTTTTAAGAATGCTAATATAGAGGACTTGCTTTATAATGTGGCATTTCATTTCGTGTATGATGTGTGATGGTGGTGTGGCGTCCTGTTATTTCGGCTCGACAATCGGGCTAGGTATAGGGTGTTACAAGAATCACTGATCAAACTCATTGTTGGATGGAAAAATTGCTCGTCCTCCTTCATAGGTAGTTTGCTCTTTTACAAAGTGTCGTTATAAACGAAAAAATATATAGAATTTTTTCGTTGTAATTTATCACCTTTTTACTTAAAATTGTTGTTAAAACTAAGTAATTGTTTAATAAATTAATGAAATATGTGAAAATATGAAATTAGGACATAGAAATTATTAAAATGTGATTTTATGCTTTATTATATAGTTTTCATGAAATAAATGGCTTATTTTATATTAATTTGAATATATTATACTTTTTAAGACATAAAGTGGGCCATGCTTGATTAAATCAAATAATAAAATATAAAATTATATTTAATAATTCATTTTAAAATATTTCATTAATAATTTGGGTTTTAAATTAATTAATTAAATTTGATAAATTTTATTCTTTGGTCCTCTAACTTGTTGATTTATTCTGGACAGGTCTGATAGCTTTGCTGGATTACAAAATTGTCCAAATTGGGGACCAAGTCAACCCAAAATTCGGCTGCACATGGCTATCCATAAACCATTTTTTGGTTTAATTGCACAGGGTCCTTGAAGAGTCGAAGAAATTAGAGATTTACCTGAAGATTTACACTTGACCTAGTCTCAGCCCTGAGTAGTTGTGGCACTCAAATTGACCAAAGTAAAAATCAGCTCATCTCCCTCCATTTATGGCCGGCCACCCATGGAAGATGCTTCAAAAGATGAAAAATCCTATTTTTAGTAAACTATCTCCCTCTTCTCACTTATAAATAAGACCTTATTCTCACATTTCTTGTAACACCCCTAACCCGTATCCGTCGCCGGACTAGGGTAATGAGGCATTACAGAACATAAGTACAATTTTGAAAATTAACATGTTAACACAGTTCATATTCATATACATATAGGTATATCATTAAATCAACTAATTAAACTATTCAAATAATTAAAACAAAATTTACAAATAATGTACCATTTGAATCTAACAAAAACCACATTAATCTCTTACTTATTCGATTGCCCAAAATATACTTATACGAACTTATTGATTTCGGTTAATAAACAAGCCACTCAATCAAGCATATTTTTAATTTAAACTAAAACATATGCTCAAAGAATATTGTACACACACATATATATATATCTAAAAGTCATACACTTATACATATCATTGCCATGCCATGTACAAAAGTATACTAAAATTATACATTAATAGAACCCACCAAAACATATACACATAATTACTTAATTTGATCAACTTATATTAGACACTTGTACATTATAACATGTATAATGAGTTTTTATAATTATAATTAAAGTACTAACATATACATTATACAACTTTCATTTACATCAAATAGGCCATTTTTCCATGCATTTAACTGAACATAAATATGTTCAATAACTAAGCTTTTACAATTGTTCACTTCCAACTTTGTATGCTCCAACTAAAATGGCACAAATATTGCATTTGAAAATCAGATCTATAAACCTATTTTTAACCACAAATAATTAATACCACCTTTGTACCATGAACTTATAAACGTACACATGTCAACCTAGTAATAATAATAATACATTTGCCGAAACATACTTACCACATAACTACTAAATTAAAAAGCTAATTTAACTTGTTTCCACTTCCCCAATTCATTACATTATTATCCTTAACCTGTTTACATATACATAACATAATAATGTCACTCTAACACTAAATCGATTTAGTAAACCATTCACAAAACAAGACATATTTCATTAAACCCTTACCACATTCGAACTTAGCCATACAATATTTAATACCATTTTACAATTTAATGCTTATACTATCACAGCAACTAATTCCATATTTATATTATCTATACCTAGAAATAGCCGAATCAACCAAGCATGTTAAGGAAAGATATACAAACCATAATCATTTCATTAACCACCTCCAAAGACCCAACCATTATCATGCTATTTTCGAAATATATAACACCTGTCCCAACCATCATTCCTTTATAGCATGTAACATTAAAATCAAAATGAATTCAGATCATAAGCAAACATACTGAAATGAAACATGAAAACTTAGCCATTTTCGCATGGCTCATATTATACACAACAAAAAAGTAAATCCAACATTTCAAAACATAAACCAGCCTATACATGCCATAATTTAGGTTTAGCTAATAAGGTACCAAACAGTAGATAGTGTGATGAACTTGGCTGACAATCCCTGAGCTTGTAGCTTGACTTCAAAATCTATAAAACAGAGTAAACATAACACACAAAGTAAGCTATCAAAGCTTAGTAAGTCATAAGCATATAAACAACTCAATGATATTATCAACTTAACTAAATTAAACCAGATTATTATATCATTTCACATTTAAATCCAAGCACTTATGTATTCATGTCACATATATATAATCATATATATTTGTATTCAATTATATTATCACTTTAACCGAATGCTTATATAGCCAAAATTAACAATTTATTCTTTAACTTTCAAGGCCGAATATTCATTACATACCTAGCTCACATACTTATAAATACATAAACTCATAGATCATAATATAATTTCATGTACATATATTAGTCAATTGGCCGAATACACAAAAACACACATACATATAATTAAGACTCATTAAAT
Organism: Gossypium hirsutum; assembly: GCF_007990345.1. Classification (NCBI taxonomy): domain Eukaryota; kingdom Viridiplantae; phylum Streptophyta; class Magnoliopsida; order Malvales; family Malvaceae; genus Gossypium; species Gossypium hirsutum. Next base: position 35,970,322 of record NC_053436.1, read on the forward strand.
AATGTGCAATAGGCCGAACGCACGTACCTTATTTTTAGTAAACATCAAACTAACACATACTTACCTTATTTGAGGATGGATAGAATGAAGACATTTGATTGTTAGTTGGCATCTTAGAATTGAGGGAATTCGTGGTACTCGTGGAGAGAGCATGTAAGGCCGAGGAATTGGCCAAAGAGAAGAGAAAAGCTGATATTGAGTCTCGAGACTCAAGGAAAAGATAGATGGGGAAATCACAGCAGACCTCATCTAAAAGATCGAGAAATTTTCCTACCCGATCCAATGCGTCAGTAGGGTTCTCAAATAAGAGCAAGAAAAAGCAGAAGACGGCTTCTAAAGCTCAGACCACTTCTATCACGAGTGTCGGTAATGTTCGACCAAATAGGACAGAGTGTTTACAAAGTGGGAGATGCCATTTCTGCGAATGCTGAGCGAATGAAAGAGGTTGCTTCAAATGTGGATCACTAGACCACTTCATTCGAGACTTCCTTAAATTAGATGAAAAAGAGAAAAAGCCAGAGATGATGGCGAGTAGTGCTCCCTCGAGGGGTAGACCACAAAAGAACCCAAGTAGTGGGGCTAGCAGTAGACCTACCTCTAGAGATTCAGCTGTGAGGTCTGAGGGTCACACGTCTACAAGGACTTATGCCATACGTGCCCGTGAAGAGGCAGAGTCTCCCGATGTGATCACGGGTACCTTTTCTATCCATGATATTTCTATTGTTGCTTTAATTGTTCCGAGGTATACCATTCTTATGTTTGCATGAAATTAGTGCCCAGTATGAAAATGCCAATTGAGTCTACGAAATTTGTAGTAAATGTGTCAAATCCATTAGGCAAGCATGTGTTAGTTGACAAAATATGTAGAAATTGCCCTTTGACAATTAGAGGTCATCGTTTCCCTGCTAACTTGATGTTATTTCCATTTAATGAATTTGATGTAATCCTTGGGATGGATTGGTTGAATTTTCATGGGGTTGTAGTGGATTGTGGATGAAAATTTATTGAGTTGAAATGTGAAGACAGGAATGTTCTTCGGGTTGAACCAGGTAAATTGGGTGGATTGCCTGAAGTGATATCGTCTATGACGACAGAAAGATATTTAAGAAAAGGGTGCGTGTAACGCCCCCATGCCCGAAACCGTCGCCGGAGTCGAGCTTGAGGAGTTACCGAACATAATTTATCAAATTAAGAACTTCAAATCTTTTGTTTCTACATTCACAGCTTTCTAGCTACTCGCGTCATAGTTACAAGAAAAATTATATCTCGAGTTACGAAACTCAAAATAAAGATCCGTAAATTTTACCTAAATTTAGACTCATATATCTATTTACTAAGCTTTTTATAGAATTTTTTGTTGGGCCAATTAGTACAGTTTATTAGTTAAAGTCTCCCCTGTTTCAGGGTTCGACTGCTCTGACAACTGTGTATTACGAATCAGATATCTCTCTATACAGAATTTCAATGACTACAAGATTTGTTTCTCTCAAAACTAGACTCAATAAGTAATCTTTACATATAAATAATGACTTATAATTATTTTTTTACAATTTATTATGAATTTTTAAAGTCAGAATAGAGGATCCAGAAATCACTCTGGCCCTGTTTCACAAGGTTTCAAATATCTCATAAAGTATAATTTATATGCCTGTTTTTTTATCCATATGAAATAGACTCGTTAAGATTCAATTTCATAACTTGCTCATCATTTAATTCCATTTATACTATTTTTAGTGATTTTTCAAATTCATGTCATTGCTGCAGCAATATTCTGTTTTAAGGCAAATTTCATCTTTTCATGAGTTGTTATGAACTAGATAACCTATTAAACTTCCATGATATCAAACATGATCTAAATTTAACCATCACCATGACTTATCAATATCAAACATTTTCTCAACCAATCATGGCCATATCATAAAATTATTTACACAAAATAAATATATTGCTATACATGCCATACTTAAGTTTTATAAGCCATTTACCCAGATGAAAGTCCTTTGGATAGTGTGATCGAACCTTCGACCCGTCCCGATTCCTGAGCTGGCTTGTTCAAAACAACAGTAAATAAAGAGGAGGGAGTAAGCATAAATGCTTAGTAAGTTCATATGTAAATAACAAGTAACATAACAATACAAATATACCAAACAACTTTAGCATGGTATCACCAAAACATATATCATATTTCTAAACATCATTCATCATCTTACTACCTTATCGTTGTTGTATCTATTATCAACCCGAGGGTTAAGAACATACCTGTCCAAAGTGTTGATTTCACAACACTTACCAAAACGTCGCTTGCATCTTAAGTGTTCTTTCATTTCACTAGAAATTTCACCCGTTGAACACATCGGAATACAACTCGGATACACGGATAATTTGCACATAAGTGCCTCATATGTAATCAAGAAATCATGTAACCCGCCCCTAAGTGAACTTGGACTCAACTCAATGAGCTCGGGCGTTCTCATCCATAAGTGAACTCGGACTCAACTCAACGAGTTCGGATGCCTAGTTACATTTCACGAACTCGGACTCAACTCAACAGTTCGGACATTCGCATCCATAAGTGAACTCGGACTCAACTCAACGAGTTCGGATGCTCAACCATCCTAGTGACATGTCACTTGTATCCTAATCTATTCCTAATGTTCAAACGGGCTTTTTTTCTCGATCTCACATTGCAGTCTTCCATGGAATATCGGAACCGATACTCGGTAGCAATTCATATTTATCAAGTAGTAAACATAATTTGCATATTACTCAACATTAACCACAAAGCATAATATTTCACGATAAAAAAAATCAGCATATCATATAATTAACATCAATAACTTAAAAATAACAATTATGCTACATTACTTACACATGAACTTACCTCGTATGCGAAAGTGGCTACTTTTACCATTTCGTCCACAACCTGGTATTTTTCCATTTTAGCCCGAATTTCAGTTTTCCTTGCTCTATCATTTAAAATATAGTCTAATTAGGACTCACATTATTCAAATTGACCCAAAATCATATTTTGGCAACATTACAATTTTGCCCCTAAACTTTTGCATATTTACACTTTTGCCCCAAAGCTCGTAAATTAAACTTCAGCCTATTTTCTTATGTTTTATGACATGCTGATCATTTTTCCCTTCTAGGGAAACATCCAATTCTCACTTTAACATGTACTTATGATTATTAGGTATTTTTACCGATTAAGCCCTTTCGCTAGTTTTCGCTTAAAACCGAGTAGCACAAGTTGTCTAACATAATTTAAAACCTCATATTCTATCATAAAACACCAAAATACACAAATTTCAGCTATGGGTATTTTTCCAAATATGAACCCTAGGTTGAATTATTGCTAGCATAAGCTTAATCGAGCTACCGGGACTCCAAAAACGTAAAAATCATTAAAAACGAGGCTAGAACGGACTTACAATCGAGCTTGGAAGCTTGAAAAACCCTAGCCATGGTTTATCCTTGCTATATTCGGCCATGGGGTTGAAGATGAGCAAAATCGGCTTTTAATTTTGTATTTTAATTCATTTTACCCCTAAATGACCAAAATGCCCTTACTACTAAACTTTCCAAAAATTACATCCATGTCCAATTTTTGTCCATAGACTTAGAAATTGGTAAAATTTCTCTTTAGGACCTCCTAATTAATATTTCAAAACAATTTCATACTAGAAACTTCTAGAATGCAAGTTTTACAAATTATTCGATTTAGTCCCTAATTTCAATTTAAGCACTTTATGCATAAAATTTCTTCACGAAATTTTCACACAATCATGCAATCATATCATAGACCTCAAAATAATCATAAAATAATTATTTATATCTCGAATTTTGTGATCACGAAACCACTATTCCGACTAGGCCCAAAATCAGGATATTACAACTCTCCCCCCTTTAGGGATTTTCGTCCCCGAAAATCTTACCAGAAAAGTGGTCTTCACTTAGATTCCTCAATTTCATATTTGGTGCTGAAGAACTTTCACTCAGGTGTTGCCTCCAATATATCTCATTAATTTCTCATATATTCTGAAAGTTTACGAACTCATCTCTTAATTGTTCTTAAATTTTCAACCCTTCACCGTTTCCTTTGTCATCTTGACATAAAACCAGATCTCAATTTGGTTAATGGAGACTAGAATTCCAAGAAATTAAACAATCAAAAAGACCTGAAATTCCATGAATCTGATGAGTAGGAATTCATTCAATATCGATATGATTTATAGATCTCGCCAAACATTTAACAATAGGATACATCACATTTTCCTCTTTCCGCCATGGAAATAATTCTGATATGGCCTCAAGAATAATCCTTCTCATTTCCATCCCAATATCAACACTGGCAAGGACAATTTTGATAGATCCCAATGCTTGGCTTTAACCTCTTTAACAACTCAGATTTTATGTAACATCGAATGCTCTAAACTATCACATTACCTCACTGTCTTGAAACACATCACAATTCATACAACGGTACATTACTGAAAGTCAGGAAGTCTTTACTCAATGTAGACTAGTCTAGTTCAGACACTTCGGTTACCAATATTCTCATCTATCCGAACTCTGTCAACATGTAATAAACTTTTCAGCTTTCACAAGATGAAAACCTTATCATTCGTAGTGACTTTAACTAATATCCAACTCTTTCTAATAAATATACACTTCTCGTTCAGACTATTTACTCTTTTATCTGTGCAAAATGAAATTCTATTATCAGACTTGAGAAAAATAATCCTGACATAATTGTCACATGAAATCTTTCAAATAAATAATTCACCATACCGACTGAAACTCGTGCTTTTATCACCTATGCCTTTACTGATGTCAAATCCTTACACAAAAATTAGAAAAAATCCCAATACTAAAATCACCACATTACCAAGATCAAATTAGAAGTATAGTCATATTTGACATGATTATCACGGGCTGAAGAACGCACTTCGAACACGAGTCATAATTGACAAATTATGGAACAAAGATAACAAGGAAACTGAATAAAGAAATCCAAGATAGAGAAATCCAGAATAAAGAAATCCAGAATAAAGAAACCCAAGATACGATACTATGCCGGAGAATCGAAAACCAAACTCATAGAGAAAATACAAAATACCCTGATAATTCTTCAAAGAAAGAAAGTCCAGAAGAAAACATCATTTAATCCCACTGAAATCAAATATAACAAAATCAATATATCTTCCCATACATATATATCAAATGAAGCATCAAGCAGAAGAAACAGAATCATAATATCATATGTATTCTCTCATCAATTTTTATCAGACGAAATGAAATAGAATACTCGATGAAATAGAGCAATATAAATTATAAACCAGTCAGACTACCAATGCTTTCATCCAACACCAGGATTAAAAGACATTCCCATATAACAAGAATTTCTTCAGAAGATCAATAGCCATAGAAATATTTCTGAGAACGGGTAAACACATAGAACATCTCAAAAGAGACTGCTAAATCTGTCCAGTCATAATTGTCACACTCAGATAGTTCACATTTCAATTATCACTTCCCCAACTAGTTCTGCCGTCACAAATTTCATATTAAACCATTCACTAAAGAAGGCCAGTTCTGAATAAATTTCGATTTACACTTTTCTCGACCTTGCACCTGAGTAATTCGGTTTACTAAGGAGAATTCCTTTTCTAACTGGGACAGTGCATAACTCCAATAATCTTTACGTCAATCCGATACTTTACTGGCTCTGACTTTACTTATCAGCTCATTTTCAATCTCTGATCATACTTATAATTATTCTATCACTGAACTTTTTGGGTTCTCAACCGAAAACTTATTCAATACAAATCTCATGAAATTCCATTATAAGTACCACTTTGGTAACGGGGAAGGGTTGTAGGACCTCTGACTCGACTTTCTTATACATACACATATGACATAACTCCCATCATCATAGCAACATCATCAAAATCATGTCATTCATTCATGTTGGCTTACACCAATTTTCCAATTGTCCCATTTAGACAATATACTTATGCATACATTCTATGTTTTCTAGATAGCTTTACTTATCCATTCATTTAATTAAATTAATTCATGCTCATGACATCATATAAGGCCAAACAAACATAGATATTTGCATCACAATCACAACTTTCATTTCGTGCATCATCATGTACATATCATTACAATCATATAATTTAGTCCAACAATTTAACATAGATAAGTTCATTTCATTATAATCCTTTATCTCATAAAAAATTGTATATCATTAACATTCATCAACATTCAACGTCCAATTAGGACAAGGACATTTTCATTCGTATCATGATATTATGACCTTTATTCATACCTCTACAACTTTCTATTTATTCCGTTCATCTTATCAAGTAAGCCACATACACTACATCGTATGAGCATTAAGCAAATATGGATATTTATCACAACATGAACTTTCATCTCACGTATTATCACATATGTATCATAAACTTTTATTCATACTTTTCTGAACCGAGACTTATCATAATCATAACTTTACTCAAATACCTTCGCATAACATTGAACATGGTCAGCGCAGCTCGGTTGGAGAGTACCCTGTCTAAATAAGACGGTACTCATACGCGTCGGAAGACATCACACTATCACAGATCAGTGGCATGTATAGCTAAACTTTTACACATGCTAGGTTAGTCCGAGAACCGACTAAACCTGCTCTGATACAACTAAATGTAACGCCCCCACGCCCGAAACCGTCGCCGGAGTCGAGCTTGAGGAGTTACCGAACATAATTTATCAAATTAAGAACTTCAAATATTTTGTTTCTACATTCACAGCTTTCTAGCTACTCGCATCACAGTTACAAGAAAAATCATATCTCGAGTTACGAAACTCAAAATCAAGATCTGTAAATATTTCCTAAATCTAGACTCGTATATCTATTTACTAATTTTTTCTAGAATTTTTTGTTGGGCCAATTAGTACATTTTATTAGTTAAAGTCTCCCCTGTTTCAGGGTTCGACTGCTCTGACATCTGTGTATTACGAATCAGATATATCTCTATACATAATTTCAATGACTACAAAGTTTGTTTCTCTTAAAACTAGACTCAATAAGGAATCTGTACATATAAAGAATGACTTATAATTATTTTTTTACAATTTATTATGAATTTTTAAAGTCAGAACAGAGGATCCAGAAATCACTCTGGCCCTGTTTCACAAGGTTTCAAATATCTCATAAAGTATAATTTATATGCCTGTTTTTTTATCCATATGAAATAGACTCATTAAGCTTCAATTTCATAACTTGCTCATCATTTAATTCCATTTATACTATTTTTAGTGATTTTTCAAATTCATGTCATTGCTGCAGCAATATTCTGTTTTAAGGCAAATTTCATCTTTTCATGAGTTGTTATGAACTAGATAACCTATTAAACTTCCATGATATCAAACATGATCTAAATTTAACCATAACCATGACTTATCAATATCAAACATTTTCTCAACCAATCATGGCCATATCATAAAATTATTTACACAAAATAAATATATTGCTATACTTTCCATACTTAAGTTTTACAAGCCATTTACCCAGATGAAAGTCCTTTGGATAGTGTGATCGAACCTTCAACCCATCCCAATTCCCGAGCTGGCTTGCTCAAAACTATAGTAAATAAAGAGGAGGGAGTAAGCATAAATGCTTAGTAAGTTCATATGTAAATAACAAGTAACATAACAATACAAATATACCAAACAACTTTAGCATGGTATCACCAAAACATATATCATATTTCTAAACATCATTCATCATCTTACTACCTTATCGTTGTTGTATCTATTATCAACCCGAGGTTTAAGAACATACCTGTCCATTAAACAACACTTACCAAAACGTCGCTTGCATCTTAAGTGTTCTTTCATTCACTAGAAATTTCACCCGTTGAACACATCGGAATACAACTCGGATAAACGGATAATTTGCACATAAGTGCCTCATATGTAATCAAGAAATCATGTAACCCGCCCCTAAGTGAACTCGGACTCAACTCAATGAGCTCGAGCGTTCGCATCCATAAGTGAACTCGGACTCAACTCAACAAGTTCGGATGCCTAGTTACATTTCACGAACTCGGACTCAACTCAACAGTTCGGACATTCGCATCCATAAGTGAACTCGGACTCAACTCAACGAGTTCGGATGCTCAACCATCCTAGTGACATGTCACTTGTATCCTAATCTATTCCTAAGGTTCAAACGGGCTTTTTTCCTCGATCTCACATTGCCGTCTTCCATGGAATATCGGAACCGATACTCGGTAGCAATTCATATTTATCAAGTAGTAAACATAATTTGCATATTACTCAACATTAACCACAAAGCATAATATTTCACGATAAAAAAATCAGCATATCATATAATTAACATCAATAACTTAAAAATAACAATTATGCTACATTATTTACACATGAACTTACCTCGTATGCGAAAATGGCTACTTTTACCATTTCGTCCACAACTTGGTATTTTTCCATTTTAGCCCGAATTTTAGTTTTCCTTGCTCTATCATTTAAAATATAGTCTAATTAGGACTCACATTATTCAAATTGACCCAAAATCATATTTTGGCAACATTACAATTTTGCCCCTAAACTTTTGCATATTTACACTTTTGCCCCAAAGCTCGTAAATTAAACTTCAGCCTATTTTCTTATGTTTTATGACATGCTGATCATTTTTCCCTTCTATAGAAACATCAAATTCTCACTCTAACATGTACTTATGACTATTAGGTATTTTTACCGATTAAGCCCTTTCGCTAGTTTTCGCTTAAAACCGAGTAGCACAAGTTGTCTAACATAATTTAAAACCTCATATTCTATCATAAAACACCAAAATACACAAATTTCAACTATGAGTTTTCCAAATATAAACCCTAGGTTGAATTATTGCTAGCATAAGCTTAATCGAGCTACCGGGACTCTAAAAACGTAAAAATCATTAAAAACGAGGCTAGAACGAACTTACAATCGAGCTTGGAAGCTTGAAAAACCCTAGCCATGGTTTCTCTTTTCTATATTCGGCCATGGGGTTGAAGATGAGAAAAATTGGCTTTTAATTTTGTATTTCAATTCATTTTACCCCTAAATGACCAAAATGCCCTTACTACTAAACTTTCCAAAAATTCCATCCATGTCCAATTTTTGTCCATAGACTTATAAATTGGTAAAATTTCTATTTAAGTCCTCCTAATTAATATTTCAAAACAATTTCATACTAGAAACTTCTAGAATGCAAGTTTTACAAATTATTCGATTTAGTCCCTAATTTCAATTTAAGCACTTTATGCATAAAATTTCTTCACGAAATTTTCACACAATCATGAAATCATATCATAGACCTCAAAATAATCATAAAATAATTATTTCTATCTCAGATTTTGTGGTCACGAAACCACTATTCCGACTAGGCCCAAAATTAGGATATTACAGTGCGAGGCTTACCTCACCCTTGTATTGAATACTCAAGCATTTAAATTGAAGATCGAGTCAGTGCCAGCGGTATATGAGTTCACGGACGTATTTCCGAAGGAACTGCCCAGATTGCCTCCCGTGAGGGAAGTTGAATTTGGAATCGAGTTAATCCCCTGTATGACACCCATCTCGATTACTCCGTATAGGATGGCTCCTACGGAGCTGAAGGAGTTGAAAGTTAAACTACAAGAGTTAACTAAAAAGGACTTCACGAGATCGAGTTTTTCCCCGTGGGGAGCTCCGCTACTTTTTGTGAAGAAAAAAGACGAGTCGATGATGCCTTTATATTGGAACAAGCTTAGAGAGAATCAGATTCACGGGGTCGACTTAGTTAGAAAAACTAAAGAAAAGGTTAAAGTGATTCATAATTGTATAAAGGCCGCATCAAATAGATAGAAATCCTATGAGAATTTGAAACGGAAAGAGATCGAGTTTCACGTCGGAGATAAAGTGTTTTTGAAGGTATCCTCGTGGAAGAAGGTTCTTCGATTTGGAAGGAAAGGCAAATTAAGTCCACAGTTTATTGGACCTTGAGGTGACTGAGAGAATTGGATCGGTAGCGTACCGATTGGATTTGCCGTCAGAATTGGAAAAGATTCACGACGTGTTTCATGTGTCCATGTTATGACGATATAGATCGAATCCTTCGCATGTGATTTCACCGTATGAAATTGAAATAAGTCTGGATATGACCTATAGTGAAGAACCGATTAAGATTTTGGATTGAGAGGTCAAGAAGTTGAGGAGTAAAAGTGTAGCACTCGTAAAGGTTTTGTGGCATAGGCACGGAGTCAAGGAAGCCACATGGGAACCTGAAGAGACTATGAGAGATCAATACCCGAACTTGTTCACTGGTAAGATTTTCGGGGACGAAAATTCCTAAGGGGGTGAATTGTAACAACCCGAATTTGGGCCTAGTTGGAACAGTGGTTTCGGGACCACTAATCCAAAGTTGAAGAAAGTATTTTATTATTAATTTAAGTTATAACATGTTTATATTAGTGCATGAAAAATTTGGTGAAGTAATTTTTGTGATTTCATGCTTAATTGTGAAAAATGACTAAATCGCATAAATTGTAGAAGTCCTATTTTGATAGCAAAGGGTGTCAAATAGCTAGAGAACCTAAATTAGAGGTCTTTAAAGGGTAATTAGACCCTTTAGAATAGTATGGCCTGCCATAGGAGACAAAGGTGGTCAAAAGTCAAAATTTGGTGAAATTAGGTGTTGAAATTGAATAAAATAAAACAAATAGTAAAAGTTGTCATTTTTTTATCATCTCTCTCTTTCTTCTCCACCTATTTTTCTCTAAGAAAATGGCCATGGAAGCTTGAAAAATTTTCAGCAACTTAAAGCCTTTGCAAGTAAGTGATTTGAGGGTTTTTCTTTAATATTTTTGTACTTTTGAGGTCCTTGTAGCATGAGCTTTCTAACAAGGGGACTATTTTGCAAAATGGTTGAAAGTCTAGGGTTTTTCCATGATTGTAGACATGTTGATTTCTGAAATTTTATGGAAGAATATGAGTTATAGTTGTGAAATAAACAACTTTTGTGAAGTAGTTTTCATGGAAACCCTAACTAAGAACCATTTTGCATAAGTTGTAAAATGGGTGATAAATGTGTGAGATAATGAGAATTGTAGGCCGCTTAGCATGAAGAGTATTCGGCTAGGCTTGGTTAATGAGAAAATATGATAAAAATCTTTTTTGGGTCTAGGGGTAAAATGGTCATTTTGCAATAGTCTAGGGTCAAAATGGTCATTTTGCCCAATTTTAAATTGTTGAGTACCTAGATCGATAGAGTGATTAAATTTGTGAATTTTTTTATCATTATAGATCAAGAATTACAAAATCTGGGCCTAGACCGGGGAAAAGCAAAGCTCGCGGACTAAAACTAACTAGTCGCCTACATTTTGATTACCGAGGTAAGTTGTATGTTAATAATGCAACTATATCTTTATGACGTGCAATTGGATTGATATGGCATAAATTGTTTTAATTTTGAATATGAGAATATAAGTTGAGGAATTAGCATAGTAGAGACTTTCGTTGAACATTTGGAATAGACTTGGATATTTGTACTGTGATAATGGGTGATATGTGTGCTAGTGTAAGACATGTTTGGGAAAAGCATAAGCCACAATATGAGAGCTAGTGTAAGACATGTCTGGGACATGCATTGGCCTCGAGATATTTAAGCTCGTGTAAGACATGTCTGGGACATGCATCGGCATTGAGACGAGAGCTAGTGTAAGACATGTCTGGGACATGCATCAGCCTCGCGGTAGACAAGCTAGTGTAAAACCTGTCTGAGACATGGCATCAACACTGGTAGATGAGAGCTAGTGTAAGACCTATCTAGGACATGGCATTGGCCTCGCAATATGAAAGCCAGTGTAAGACCATGTTTGGAACATGGGTTCGGCATCTTAACGTATGTTAGGGCTATTGAGTATCCGGTAGTATTCCAAATGGTTCAACAAAAAGGTTTATGATTTATATCAAAATGAGAAGAGTTATGAGCATGTGATGAGTGGTACAGGTACCTAATTGAAATGTATGAGATATGGGTTCAATATTTACAATACAAGTTGTATTAGATGGTGATGAGTAAGTTGTATTTACGTCTACTTATAGTGTTCATGAATAAGCTATAAAAGGTTATGAGCATATTGCCTTATGATAAGTAGTTGTTGTTTATTTTCATGCAACTTACTATAAGCTTTATGCTTACCCTATTTTCTTTCCATTTTCTTATAGTGCCGCCTAGTTAGCTCGTGGATCAACGGACGTTGGAGGCATCGATCACACTATCAATCGAAGCACTTGGTATAGTTAAATCTATATATTTTGATTGTGGCATGTATAGGACCCTGACTTTATGATTTTGTGTCATTGTTAATTGGCCAAATGTGTTAGCTTACTTTAGCATTTTGATTCATTTTGTAAAAGGCCATGGAAATGGCTAAAGTTAAAAGTTGTTATATGAATACAAGAAGTTATTTCATGAGTGGCCAACTTGTTGGTTGTTTTAGTAAATATGAAATGTGTAAAGGTCTTAGATGTGGTTTTTGGATTGAGGAATCATATTATGATCATCTTTCACATGATAGATGTTGTTATTTTGTGTTCAGGGTGGCAAAGGGCTTGGTAAATAGCCTTATGTTGTCCACACGGGTAGACACACGTGTGTGTGTCTAGGCCGTGTGTGACGTATGGCCAGCCCCATGGGTATGTTACCCAGCCGTGTGTCCCTTGCACATAAAAATTTCAAGTCAGTATGCATGGTAGTAAACACACCGGCAGAGACATGGCCGTGTGGAGGACACGGCCTCTGGCCATGGGCGTGTGCCTTGGCCGTGTACCCCTTATTGGATGCTAACGTCAGAAATAGAATGTCAAGGTTTTTAGACACGGGATTGGACACGAGCGTGTCATGGCTGTGTGAGGGAGACAGGCCATGGGCACGGGCGTGTGTCAGGCCGTGTGAAAACCCCTTTAGATTCGAATTTGGAATTAAATTCACACGGGTATAGGACACGGGCCTATCCCTAGATGCTTAGGCTGTGTGTGTCACACGGGCCATTAGCACGACCATGTTATAACGACCACTCGGGCGTGTTGCCCTTCCACACGGGCGTGTTTCCCTTCCATACGGGCATGTGCCCTATTTCAATAATCATTTCTATTTAGTCAGTTTAAGGACCCGAGTTGGTTTCGAAGGTTTTCCGAGGAATGTTTAAGGCCTTGTAGGCCCACTTTAAGGAGTTTAAACAGAGTTCGAAAGAGTTTTAGATTTAATCAAGACTTGGTGACTCAGAAATGAATGTATGCATGCAGTTAAGTATGGTAATGCTTCGTGCCCAGTCCTAGCCTCGGACTTGGGTAAGGGGTGTTACAAGTTTTGCATTTTATTCAATTTGGTCCCTAATATTCAATTAGACATTTTATATATAGAATTTCTTCACGAAACTTTCACTTAAGCATGCATTCATATTATAGAGCTCATAAAAATCATAAAATATTTATTTCTATCTCGAATTTGTGGTCTCAAAACCACTATTTTGACTAGGCCCAAATTCGGGATGTCACAAGGGATCAAGTCAACCTAAAATTAGGGTGCACATGGCTGTCCATAAACTATTTTTTGGTTTAATTGCACAAGGTCCTTGAAGAGCTGAAGAAATTAGAGATTTACATGAAGATTTGCACTTGACCGAGTCTCAGTCCTGAGTTGTTGTGGCACTCAAATTGACCAAAAATCAAGCAAAAGTCAGCTCAACTTCCTCTATTTATTGCCAACCACCCATGAAAGATGCTTCAAAAGATGAAAAATCCTATTTTTAGTAAACTATTCCCCTCTCCTCACCTATAAATAAGATCTCATTCTCATATTTCTAATCATCCCTCAACCCTCATCACTCATCCTTCATTCCTCATTCATTCTCTTAGCATTCTTCTTTTCTCCCCACACCTATCATCATCTTTTCATAAAGATTTTAGCATTTGAGCCTCTTAAAGAACCCTTGGTCAACCACCTTGGAGAGCCATCAACAAAGGAGCGAAGCAAAGGAATGAAGGAGCTTTCTTTTCTTTAATTTAATTAAAAGATGTTTGCTATGTGTTCTTTGTTCTTGTTTACAACAATGTTAGCTTAATTTTATTTAAGCTAGGATGATTGCTTTGATTAAATAATATTTATTAGATTCATGCTTATAATGTTTGTGCCTCAATCGATTATGTTTTCAATTAAAATCAAGTCTGTATTTCGTTCATACGTGATTGAAATGCACCTGAATTAGCTAAGTGATCCTAACCAGATGACGGCTAGTGGATGCATAATTGAAATGTGCATACTCAATTTAGATTCTAACCCGATTAAATTGCAGGTTGCATAACAACCCTAACCAGGATCTGTTATCTGTATAGTTTTTAGTTTTATGTGATTAAACCGTTTCAAACCTAACACGTCCCTGTTACCATGCACGAATACTAAGAAACCCTTAGTAAATAAGGATTAGTAAAATGCATATTTACTAAGTAAAGGATTATGAAAGGACCTAACGTGGTTTCCAAACTCATGAAAGATCGAGTTGCCATGGAATGTTTTTCCGAATATTATTAAACATGTTGATAATAAATTGAGTTTAATTAAAGTAATTGTCCTAGTTTATTTATGTTATAATTGTTGCAAATTGTGTTTAATTTTGCTAAAATCTATTTCATTCATATAGTTTGCATACTTAGGTTAATTTTCATTAGGGATCATTGCATTTAGTTTAATATATTTTAATCATCACTTCTCAAGTAAATTGTGTTTTTATTTACCAAATTGTTAATATAATTTTACAAATTAAGTGACTTAGCACAAACACAATCCCTGTGGAGACAATAACTCGATACTTACTTATTACTTGATATCGACTGTGTACACTTACACAAACCTATGTGTTACAGCCGTCACTAGATGGGGAAAGAAAATCCCAACCTTCTTGCCACCAACACAATGCTTCATGTTTTGATAGATCTACTCTTCAATGCATATATGTTTTTTTCTGTAAAATATCGTATAACAAGATAGATCTAAAAGTATTTACATTAGAAACATTTAATGCAGGTGCTACTCTAGTATAGATAAATTACATCCACTCTTAGCTATTGGAAACATGATTGCCTGATTAAAATTGGTCAGAAGTCCTGTATCTGGTTGAAGATTCCATTCACTACGAATCTCAGTTAAATATTTTATGATGCTTTCCATGTCTAAATCCTCAAATTTATTTAAATCATTTATTTCAAAGTAATCAATTTCATAATAATGAGTATCATAAAATTCACAAATAGTTTATGGTTTGAATGGAACATATTTACCTATCACCGTTACTATATTCCACTGGACAATGTGTGGTCTTTGTGTCTTTTCATCCCTAAGTGTAGCATAAAACTCTTGGACTAAAGGAATAATAGCATTTTCTTTCAGGGTTACACAAAAGTATTCCGATCTATGGTACCAGACTAACGACCATATTTCTTTGCAAAGAACCATTGTTGGTTTGAATCCCTATTCTTGAATAAATTTTTACCTTGAAGTTCAAGATAGTACTTCTTAGCATTTTGATTCGAAATTTTAAGGGATCTAAGACTGTTGGTGGTTCTTGCACAATCGGGGTTTTAAGCTTCCTAGAAGGCATATTTACTAAATTCTACAAATGAGCTACTCAAGCAATATTTCCAATGGAATAGTAAAAAGGAAATTTAGAATGCTTAACCTGAATGTTGTAACTCGTACTACTTCGTTCTCCACTGGTTGGGACAATCTTGCGTTTAGCAACTTACCAAAGAATGGTTATAGATTTAGAGTTTTATTGGAAAAGGGTTTTGGTTTTGAGAGAGTTGTGAGGTATTTAAAATGATAAAATATGGGGATAATATTTATTTAGGTTATAAAAGAGGTGTTTTGAGGGTTAAATTTCGTGTAAAGTGAGGTTTAATTCGCTAGGTGGAACGAACAGGTCGGGTCAACCCTGCAAAAAATTACAGCAATGTTGCAACAAAGGGGTTCCATATCGCGAAACCCCTGTCAGTTTGCCGTTGTTGCAACATCAGGGTTCGATGTCATGACACACTTTAGAATTTTGGATTTCTGGGTATACTAATTTTAGTGTAGCGTCACACATAGTCTGTGTCGTGACGTCGTGATATTTTCTCAATTGCATCAAGTCTTGCCTTGGTGTTGCGACACGGTGTATAACAATTTACAAAAATTCAAATATTAATTTAAATGGTTCAAGTTTTATTTCCAGATTCATCCGACAACATTATTAATTCAAAAAAGGAGTATTCTCTGGTTCTATCTGTATTAGTCCATCATCCGTCATGCCGTTCCACCTTTTTCCACTTATCTTTTTCCTTGAACTTGTTTTCTCGACCTACATTGATTAAAGGAAGTATATCCCTTGACTGGGGAGTTTTGAAAATAAATAATTCATTGCTATGCTCCCCTAACTTCTTCCCGCCTTTCTCACTCAGTTGGTGACCACACTTAAAAGTTTCGGTCTCACCATTAATTTTCATGGTTTATTCATTTTTTGTAAATCAATAGTTGACCTTGAGGTGGCTAGAAAAGGTCTACCTAGTAGGATTGGTATTTCTCAATCTTCCTTAAAGTCTAGAACCATAAAATCCGTTGGGATGATAAAGTTGGGCACTTTGACTAACACATCTTCCAGTACTCCTTTTGGATGCATCGAGGACCTATCAGCAGACTGTAGTGTTATCTAGGTATTTTTAAGGTCCCCTATCCTGATTTTTTCATATGGCTAAAGGCATTAAATTAATACTAGCTCCTAGGTCACATAGAGCTCTATTAAAATGAATGCTCCCTATCTCTATAGGAATAGTAAAACTTCTTGGGTCTTTCAATTTTTGAGGAACCTGTCTTGAAATAATAACATTACAGGAAACATTTATATTAACTTGTTCACCTACCTTAATCTTCCTATCTTAGACATAATTTCTTTTAAAAACTTTATGTACTTGGGACCTTTCTCAATTAATTCAATCAAAGGCATGTTAACATTTAACGTTTTGAACAAGTTTAGAAAACTTAAAAACTCATCTTCATCCCGCTTTTGCTTCTTTTCTAGCCTTGAAGGGAATGGTATCTTTGTAAAGACAGAATCTTTAGTTATTTCTTTCTCTATCTGGTGCAACTACTTCTTCTAGCTCCAGTTCATTTTTAGCTTTTAGGGGTTTTGCTTGAAGATCATTAGTATTCTCCATATTTCCCTCTTGAGTTGGGTTTTCTAGGCTACTCAGTACTTTACATGAGTGGAGAACTATGGCTTTTACGCACTCATCCCCTTCTCTACGAGGATTATTTTCAGTATTTTTGGGAATACCTGTGCCAATTGTCTTTTTATATCACCCATCATGCTCATCAAGTGACTCATCCGATCTTCAAGTTGTTGAATTTATGCACTCAGATTGCACCTGCTTCACATTTATTCTCATTGACTGCATCTCCCCCTCGATTCTATCTAGACATTAACTACATACAGTATGGTCTTTCTGGTTGGCCCTTTTTTAGGGTTTCTATAAATAAAGAGGTTCATAGTTAGAATTTTTAACTTGATTTGAGCTATTACCTCCTCATTGTTTCCTTCCCATCTCAAATTCAATGATCTCTCTATCTGGGATTGTATGTATTTCAATAAGGTTTGCTCCCCTACTTCTAATGTAGTTTACATAATTGGTGGGATTATTAATATAGTGGAAGAGCAGTTTATCTCCTCCATAAATAGATGGTGCACTCTTCTCAAGCTCTATTTGGTTGATTCTACACTTGTTGATATCTGTCATCCTCTTGGATAGCCTTCACCGTAGATGGTCTTTGGCCGTATGTGTATGATTCAATAGGTCACTGACATGAGTTCACCACCATACTTTCTATCAATTTGTACGCATCCTCATATGTTCTGTTCATAAAAAATCCTCCTACTGCTCCATCTAATACTAAATTCGAATGCACATCCAACCTGTTGTAGAAAATTTACTGTCATAACCACTCAAGCAATTCGTGGTGTGGGCACTTCTAAATTAGCATCTTAAAATGCTCGCATGCTTCTTGAAAGCTGTCCCCTTCTAACTGTTTGAACATCAAAATTTCCTTTTGTAGCTGGACTGTCTTGCTAATGGGGAAGAACTTGTGTAGGAATTTCCCTGCAAGTTCATCCCATGTCGTGATTGACCATTAGGCTTGCGAATCCAGCTAGGAAAAGGCATTATCGATTAATAAAAAGGGGAACAACTGAAAATGAATAGCATCATCAATGACCCATTGTATTTGAAGGTATCACAAAGTTAGAGGAATTGTTTTAAATGTTGACTCGAATCCTTTGTCATTGTTCTGTGAAATTTCAAATTATTCTGGATCATTTGGATCATTGCTGGTTTAATCTCAAAATTATTAGCCATGATAGCTGGCCTTGTTATACTCCCTTGGACCATATCCAAATTTGGTAGCACATACTCCCTTAGAGTCCTCTCGTTACGTGCCATGTTTATATTTGCAGGTAGTTATGGTGGTAGTGGTGAATCTTTTAGATTGTTACTGTTAGCTTCATCGAATAGTGGATTCTCTCGTGGTATGTTGCCTATAGCAGGTGGTGGATTCTGCATCTGCATCTACTATTGTTGTTACCGTCGATGATTTTTGCATATTATTCTTTCTGGATCTATAGCTAACTCTATAGGTGTTCCCTTACTACAAGTCATACACTAAACCAAAAAAGATAAAATTTGTAGAAATGAAAATTAAATTCAAAACTATAACCTAAAAATTTCTTAATTATTCTATTATTATGAAAAAAATAAAACTAATATAGTGATGTTGCTTCCTCGAAAACGACGCCAACAACTTGACCGCCTCCGGACGTACCAATGTCCAGAGTAGAAATCGTATACAAAAGTTGTGAAAAAGCAGTTTCTGTAAGTATATAGGCTAGGTTGTAATATAGTTACAACAAAGTAGGTATGTACTCCGAGGATCGTACCCAAGGGGGGTGAGCACTAAATTAATTCTAACTTAAACATAAATAAATCATATTAATACTTTAATTGAATTATAGTATGAAAGATTAAAAGAAGGGTTTTTAATGAACTATACTAATAATAAGAAAGGACATAAAAGAAAATTAAATAAACACAATGTAAGAAATCAAATAAGAAAATATGTATAAAATCTGGTCATGGGTGATTAGCTCGCTTTGGTAATCTTAATCACTTGTCATCTTGGCTTTTCTTGTTCAATCAACTAGTTAATACTCCCAACAAGATCTTCCGATACGTCCACTAAAATATTGAGTGGGCAAGAACTACTTATCTTTCGTCTTTACATTCCAAACTCGTTCAGGGTTAAGGTGTTCACAAATAGTCCATATCAAATTTGGGTTAATTCCCACCTTAATGACTTCTTAGTGTTGTCAGGCCTAAGGTTTAGGTTCTTCTTTTCTTGAACAACTGATCTATTGAGAAATCCCTACAAAATAGTTAATTATTCATACTTCCACTTGTAAATCCCCCACCGAAGGATTAGTTCCTTATGGATCTAGTAAACAATATAAACTTGAATAAAAGAATGATCATAAAAAATAATTTCAAGAATAGAGTTTAGAAGAAGCCTGATTGTATTGAATTTAAGTGCAGAATCCTCACAGAGTTTGAGAATAATTCTAGAATATGATTTATCCCCAAAAGTAAATAACAAGAACGAGAATAAAATTTAAAACCTAAGAAAAAAGAAAAACTAAAGATTAAAACTAAAGAGAAAATTATACAATAGAAAAAGGTGTCTTTAACATGTGTTAGTTGAGCCTATTTATAGACTTAGAATGGCCGTTGTCCTTAACCTTAGGTCAATTGACGTTCTTGAGCTTAAAGTTGGTTTGTGCGGACTAAAATGCCCTTGGCTCATATTAGTTTCTTGTACAGAGGCGATGTCGCGACACAGGACCTATGATGAACTTTAGGGTATCTTCAGGGGTATGTCACGACATCCTCAAGCTGTGTTGCGACATTGAAGGCAGTCTTGAACTTTTCTTATTCTACTCCCTATGCTGTGAGATCACATGCTCCGTGTCGCAACCTAGTGACCAATATCGAGTTAATGTGCCTTTTAACGGTCTCCTACATACTCACAAAGTGTATTAGCTCACCCTTAGGCCTCATTTGATCTCTAAGGTTAATAAAAGACTCAAATTACACATTTTATTAACTTAACTAATACTTACTAAAATGTAATTAAAACTTAATTAAAATGCTTATATTCAAGCTCCTTAAGTGCAAAAACTAGTTTAATTTACTACACGAAATTATGACAGATCATTGATCTATATAATAATTTATTCAATTAATCGATTTAAGCAACTTGAATAATTAAACTTATTCTTATAAGTCCTTTGATTAGAAATTTAGAAAATTATCCCTAAATCTTACACTTTATACAATTTAGTCCCTTAACCCGAATCTTACAAATTAAATACATTTAATCACAACTCAATCTAGCAAAGTTTTCTAGGGTCTCTCTATAGACCATATTTATCACAATTTCGCAATAATTCTATGAAGTTTTACTGTTTTAACAATTTAATCCCTAAACATTAAAATCATTAAAAACTACTTTACAAAATAATCATATTTAACTATCAAGCTTAATAATCTACCATCAAACTTCAAAAAAACTTCAAACTCATCAATGACACCTTTCAAAACATTTAACAATTTTACGAATTAACCCCGGGTTAGCTAGATTAAGTTAAAACGATCACAAAAACATAAAAAATATTTAAAAACGGGAAAAATTTACATACCATGGATGAAGAACAAGGCTTGGCTGAATGCTCTCTAAGCTACAATGGTGATTTTTCAGTTAATACAAAGGAAGAAGATGTTAGCATTTTGCTTATTTGATTATGTAATAAGTTAATTAATTACCAAATTACCCTTAAGAATTAAGTTAACAATTAACAAAACAATGTCCATAACTGTCCACTATCTATCTATACGATATATTTACCATTTAAGTCCATTAAATCACATTTCTATAATCATTTAACACCTTTAGCTAATAAAAACTAACTTTTGCAGCTTTTACTATTTAGTCCTTTTTACTTCATTAATTATCTAAACGTTAAAATTCTCTAACCAAATTTTCATACGACCTTATAATAATACTCTAAATAATAAATGATAGAATACTGACTCACTTGTCAGATTTGTGGTCTCGAAACCACTGTTTCCGACACAACTGAAAATGGGTTGTTCAATACTTGCATGATAATTATTGTTATAGGCGAACTCAACCAATGGTAAATAAAGTTCCCAACTACTTATGAACTCCAAAACATAGCTTTACAAAATGTCTTCCAACACTTGTATGACTCTCTCAGATTGGCCATCTTTTTAATGGATAAGCAGTATTGAATTGAAGCTTCGAACCCAAAGCTCATTACAAACTTTACCAAAATCGTGATGTGAGTCGTGGATCTCGATTAGAAGTAATGGAAACTAGCACGCCATACAATTGAATTATTTCAGCAACATAAATCTTGGTGAGCCTTTGCAAAGAGTAGCCCATGCAAACAGCTAAAAAGTGTGCACTCTTGGTGAGGCAATACACAATCACCCAAATTGCATCTTTCTTAGTCGCGATCACTGTAAATGGAAAAATATATAGGATTTTTCCTATGTCATTTATCACTTTTTTACTTAAAATTGTTGTTAAAACTAAGTAATTGTTTAATAAATTAATAAAATATGTGAAAATATGAAATTAAGACATAGAAATTATTAAAATATGATTTTATACTTTATTATATCGTTTTCAATCAATAAATGGCTTATTTTATATTAATTTGAATAAATTATATTTTTTAAGACATAAAATGGGCCATGCATGATTAAATTAAATAATAAAATATAAAATTATATTTAATAATTCATTTTAAAATATTTCATTAATAATTTGGGTTTTAAATTAATTAATTAAATTGAATTAATTTTATTCTTTGGTCCTCTGACTTGTTGATTTATTCTGGATAGGTCTGATAGCTTTGCTGGATTACAGAACCGTCCAAATTGGGGACCAACTCATCCCAAAACTCAGTTGCACATGGCTGTCCATAAGCCACTTTTTGGTTTAATTTGCAAAGGTCTTTGAAGAGTTGAAGAGATTAGAGATTTACTTGAAGATTTGCACTTGACCGAGTCTCAGTCCTTAGTTGTTGTGGCATTCAAATTGACCAAAAACCAAGCAAAAATCAGCTCAACTTCCTCCATTTATGGCCGGCCACCCATGGAAGATGCTTCAAAAGATGAAAATTCCTATTTTTAGTAAACTATCCCCCTCTCCTCACCTATAAATAAGACTTCATTCTCACATTTCTAATCATCCCTCATCCCTCATCCCTCATCCCTCATTCATCATCATTCTCTCCTCTCTATATTCTCTTAGCATTTTTCTTTTCTCCCTACGCCTATCATCATCTTTTCATAAAGATTTTAGCATTTGAGCCTCTTAAAGAACCCTTGGTCGGCCACCTTGAAGAGCCATCAACAAAGGAGTGAAGCAAAAGAACGAAGGAGCCTCATTAGTCAGGGTCTTGGGTGACAGCCACTCTGAATTGGGTTTAATCTTTCTTTTCTTTAATTTAATTTAAAGATGTTTTCTATGTGTTCTTTGTTCTTGTTTACAACAATATTAGCTTAATTTTATTTAAGCTAGAATGATTGCTTTGATTAAATAATATTTATTAGTTTCATGCTTATAATGTTTGTGCATCAATTGATCATGTTTTCAATTAAAATCAAGTATGTATTTCGTTCATACATGATTGAAATGCTCCTGAATTAGCTGAGCGATCCTAAATAGATGACGCCTAGTGGATGCATAATTGAAATGTCCATGCTCAATTTAGATCCTAACCCAATTAAATTGTAGGTTGCATAACAACCCTAACCAGACTCTATTATCTACATAGTTTTTAGATTTGTGTGATTAAACTATTTCAAACCTAACACGTCCCTATTACCTTGCACGAATACTAAGAAACCCTTAGTAAATAAGGATCAGTAAAAGGCATATTTACTAAGTAAAGGATTCCGAAAGGACCTAACATGGTTTCCAAACTCATGAAAGATCGAGTTGCCCTGGAATGTTTTTTCGATTATTATTAAGCATATTGATAATAAGTTGATTTTAATTAAAGTAATTTTCCTAGTCTATTTATGTTATAATTGTTGAAAATTGTGTTTAATTTTGCTAAAATCTATTTCATTCATATAGTTTGCATACTTAGGTTAATTTGCATTAGGGATCATTGCATTTAGTTTAATATATTTTAATCATCACTTCTCAAGTAAATTGTGTTTTTATTTACCAAATTGTTAATATAATTTTACAAATTAAGTGACTTAGCACAAATACATTCCCTGTGGAGATGATAACTCGATACTTACTTATTACTTGATGATGACTGTGTACACTTGCACAAACCTACGCGTTACAATCACTAGTAAACCAGTCACAAAGTCTATGGTGATCCTTTCCCACTTCCATTCAGGGATTTTGAGTGGTTGTAACAATCTTGAAGGAAATTGATGCTTGGCTTTGACTTTCTAGCAAACTAAGCACTTTCCACAAACTCCGTAATAGCTTGTTTCAAACCAGGCCACTAGTATAGTTCGCGGAGGTCACGATGCATCTTGTTACTGTCTGGGTGCATCGCGTAAGGACTATTGTGTGCTTCTTTCAAAATTATTTATTGAATCTCTTTATCATTAGGCATGCAAAGTCTTCCACAAAAACAAAGCACTCCTTCCTTGTCAAGTGCAAAGTCACCTTACACTCATTGTTCCACTTGGCAAACCCTCTTCACCAACTCTTTATCAAAAACTTGCTTCACCTTGATCTGTTGTGATAGAGTTGGTCTCATTTGAAGTTCTACAAGCAATCCTCAATCATTGGTCACACTTAGCTGTGCTAACATAGCTTGCAGCTCAGTCATAGACTTCCTGCTTATCACATCTACTATGACATTTGCCTTATTAGGGTCATAACTTATCACATAGTTGCTGTCCTTCAGAAACTCGATCCACCTTTTTTGTCGTAGATTCAATTCCTTCTGTGGAATTAAATACTTGAGACTTTTGTGGTCTGTGTAGATGGTACACTTCTCATCGTACAGACAGTGTCATCTAATCTTTAGTACGAACACCACTGCCGCTAGTCTAAGTTATGGGTTGGGTAGTTATACTCATGAACCTTCAGTTGCCTGGTAGCATAAGCTACCACCTTCTATTCCTACATCAGCACAAATCCAAGCCCTATGTAAAAGCCGTTGTTGTAAACACAAACCTTTTTCCTGGTTCTGGTTGAGTCAACATGGGTGCTTTGGTGAATATGTTAAGCCTGTTGAAGCTCCGTTGTCTTTTATCTATCCACACAAACTCCACTTTCTTTTGAAGCAATTTTGTTAATGGTGCTACTATAGTGGTGAACCCTTCAACAAACGTACGGTAGTACCATGCGAGCTCTAAAACGCTTCACACTTCAGTAACACTTCTTATCGATCTCCACTCCACAATGACTTTGATTTTCTTTGGGTCTACGTGAACCCCTTTAGCCAAAACAATTTTCCCTAAAAATGCAACTTCTCTAAGCCAAAATTTGGACTTGCTGAACTTCGTGTACAGTTATTTCTCCTATAGAATTTGTAATACAACTTGTAGATGGGTATCATGCTCTTTCTCAGTTTGCAAATACACCAGAATGTTGTCAATAAATACCGCTACACAATGATCCAAGTATTCATGGAACATTCGGTTTATTAGGTCCATGAAAACAACAAGTGCATTTGTCAATCCAAAGGGCACCACCAGAACTCATAGTGCCCTTACCTTGGTCTAAATGTTGTCTTTAACACATCAGACTCATTCACCTCAAGTTGGTAGTAACCAAATCGCATATCGATCATTAAAAACACAGTGGCACTTCGTAGCTGGTCAAACAAATCATCAATTCGTGGCTATGGGTACTTATTCTTGACAGCCAGCTTATTCACTATCTTTAATTGATACACATCCTCATGATACCATCCTTCTTCACAAACAACCTTAGACGAATGAAACCTTTATTGTGCAACTCCTGAAGTTGTATATTCAACTTCTTGGGTGCCATGCGATATGGTGTAATGGACACTGGCGATCTACCAGGGCAAAACTCAATGGTGAACTCCACTTCGCGGTCTGTAGGTAGTTTAGGTAGCTTATTAGGAAACACATCAGGAAAGTCTTTCACATTTTGCATCTTATGAACCCTTTTCACCATGTCCTGTGAACCCATCACGAAAGTGAGATAGGCTTCGCAGCCCTTACTCAACATCTTTTCTGCCTTCAGCACTGATATCACACTAGTCATAGTCCGTGCTTACTCACCAACCACAACCACTTTTTTGCCTTCACTGCTTTGCCTTGTAACTTCCTTTAGTTCCACGTTTGTGTGGCCAGACTGTGTGCACCCAAAAGTACCTTAAAACTCAACTTTACCATTTTCTACTTACTTGGGCACTAAGCAACTCAATTACCATATGGGTCGGGTAGCCTTAAGTACCAGGATTCCAAAAATATAAAAATTACAAGTGTAGGGGCTAAATTGCACTAACCAATTTGAGCTTGAACTTCCAAACCCTTAGCCGTGAGTGAGTCTTCTTCTTTTTCTTTTTCTCTCTTTTCTAATTGTATGTAACAGAGAATGCATATTCTTTTTCTTTTATTTTTATTAGTATAACAATTATCATAATATATATACACACATTAATGGTAACATACATATATAATATATATACATGCATTTTACTTAGCTCATGGCCGGCCACCTATTTACAAATATTAATTAAGTGGCATAATTGCTACTTTAGCCCCTTAAGTTTATTTTAATACGCGTTGAGCAAACATCGCTTACAACTTAATAGCTATTTTCCAGCTCAACGCGTTAGCTACGATCTTAGCTTTACCGGGATGATAATCAACAACACAATCGTAATCTTTTAGAAGATCAACCCAACATCATTCTCTCAAATTCAACTCCTTTTGTGATAGGAGGTATTTAAGACTCTTGTGATCGGTATAGGTGTGACTCTTTTTCCCGTATAGATGGAGACAAGATCTTTAGAGAAAAGACCATAGCAGCTAACTCTAAGTCGTGCACTGGATAGTAAAGTTCAAGCATTTTTAGTTGATGAGACACACACAACCGCGGCCATTCAATGAGGCATCACTATAGATCACAAAATCTTTTCCCGGTTCAGGTAGAGTTAAATACAGTGCCTCAGTTAGCATCTGTTTTAATTTCTCGAAACTCTTTTGACATTCATTGCTCCAAATGAATTGAATGTTTTTATGCAATAGCTTTTTCATCAGCAAAGCTATATTGGAAAATCCATTTACGAATCTTCTATAATAATCGGCTAAATGAAGAAAACTGTGAACCTCTGACGCATTTTTTGGTGCTTTCCACTAAACAATGGCTTTAATCTTTTTCGAGTTAACTCTAACTCCATCTGCTGCGATACGTCCCAAAAACACAACCATTGATAACCAGAATTCACATTTGATAAGCTTTCCATATAATTGTTTCTCTCGTAACACTTGCAAAACAATTTTGAGGTGTTGCTCATGCTCAGATTTGGATTTCGAGTAGATCATGATTTTGTCAATGTAAACTACCACAAATTGATCCAAATGCGGTTGGGAAATATGGTTCATGAGATCCATGAATGCCGCCAGAGCATTAGTTAGCCCAAAGGCATCGCCAAAAATTCATAATGGCCATAACGTGTACGAAATGTCGTCTTAGGTACATCACTATCTTTTACTTTCAACTGATAGTAACCAGATCTCAAATCGATCTTAGAAAAGGCAGAAGCTCCATTTAGTTGATCAAACAAGTCATTGATACGAGGCAGAGGATATCGATTCTTAATCATCAGCCTATCAAATGTCAATAGTCTATACAGAGTTGTATCGAGCCATCTTTTTTTTAAGAAATAACATTGGAGCTCCACAAGGCGATATACTAGGTGAATAAACCTGCAATCCAACAAATCTTGCAAGTGCACCTTCAATTCTTTTAGCTTTGTGGGTGCTATACGATAAAAGGACATTGACACCGGAGCCGTCCCAGGAAACATTTCAATTGCAAATTCAACTTCTCGATCTGGTGGTAATCTTGGTAATTCCTCGGGAAACACATCAGAGAATTCACAAACGGTACGAATCTTACTGCTCTAACTATCACCAAAATTCGAGTTGATAACATAGGCTAGAAAAGCTTCATAGCCTTGATTGAGAAGTTTATTAGCTTGAATCATTGAGATGATATGAGTTGACCCACTCATTCGAATACCATTCACTTCAATTATGTTACCATCTTTACTCTGAACCACAAATTTCTTTTTACGATAGTCTGGAATCACATCGTGCTTAGTAAGCCAACCTATTCCCAATATTAAATCAAAGTAACCAAATGGCATTATCAACAAATCAACAGGGAATGTTACATTCTGTATCTCTACCGAACATCACCTACACACATGATCCACTATTATGGACTGTTCTAAAGGACTTGACACAATTATTGATACTTTAGATGTCTCGACTTTTAAACTTCCTGATTTAACTAATTTAACATTACATATGAGTGTGAAGATCCCAGGTCTATCAAAGCATAAACAGGTTCTGAATGCAATAAAAAAATACTTGCCACAACGTTGGTAGCATCACCATCCTTTCGTGTTCGTACTACATAAGCTTGTGCTGGCGCTCGGGCTTCTGCCTAGTGTAACACCCTTAACCCGTATCTGTCGCTGGACTAGGGTAAAGAGGTATTACTGGACATATCGTAACATATCACAAACAAATTCATAATAAAAAATCAAACATCGACATATCATAATCAAATATCTCTATTAAGTCTTTTTTTTAGGTCAACGAAACCTTAAACATGCATTAGAAAGAAGTCGGGACTAAGCTGAGCACATATAAAATTTTTTGAAACTTTAACAAGTCACACGCTTGTGTGAATAGGCCGTGTGCCTCACAAGGCATTAGACCCGCCCGTGTGTCTAGGCCGTGTTAAAATAGGGTATACATACTGACTTATCCACACGACTACATGACACACCCTTGTGCCAGGCCGTGTGAAAATTTAGGAGGTTACTGACTTGAGTCACACATCCAGTCACACACCGTGTATTTAGGTTGTGCTAGAAACTGACTTGGCCACACGGCCTAGCACACGCCTGTGTGTGCGACCATGTGGTCTGCCCAGGCTCATTTCAAAATGGCCCTCGAGCAACACGATTGAGACACACACCTGTGTCTCTGCCATTGTGGACAATAATAGGCCATTAAGTGTCTTCCCTACAAGCATCAAAACCACAACATTTTATACCAAATTCTCAACCATATCACAACCAAAACATACATCTTTCATTCCATTTCATTATCAACAAATTCCATACTTAACATCCATACCAAATCATACTATATCATGAGTCATAATCAAACCAAAACATTTGTTTTGTAACTTCAGTTCTCCTCATTCATTCTCGTACCACACTCTTACCAAATCCACAATTAAGTACATATAAAAAACTTATCAAACTTACCAAATCTCTTGGTCATTCATAAACACATCATATTGATCATATTGCATCACATTTCATATACCAAAATCAAACCATAATTACAACCAAAACCAAGCCATATCATGGCTAAATATATACATCACAAAACATAATCAAAGTACTTCTAGCCTATACATGCCATACTTTAATATTCACATTTTCAAAAGGTACCAAAAAAAGAAGTTTGATAGTGTGGTGATAATCCTCGACGATCCTTGAGCTTTCGGTAGCTTCGATATCTATAAAACAATGCAAACACACATAAAGTAAGATTTAAAAAGCTTAGTAAGCCATATAGAAATAAACTTATCATATAACACAATTATAAACCAAATCAGTCATGTAATTCATGGCCAAAATACTATCACTTACTACATAATTTGTGACAGCCCAAAATTGACCCTAGTCGGGAAGTGGTTTCGGGACCACAAAACCGAGTCATAAAAATAATTGATTTCCATATTCTATGCTTATTATGTGTGTACATGAGTATGTGGAAGTTTCATTCTCCAATTTTGCCAATTGCATGAGAAATTATTAAATAGGGATTGATATGAGACATGGTGAAAATATGATAGGCTAATTTAAAATGGTCTATTAATGGATGTTGTGAAAATGATGGGTTTGCATGTCAAATTACCCAAAATTTGAGCTAGTGGTTGGCCATGCTATGGGTGGAAACATGTTGGGAACATGTTGGCCTAGTGAGGTATGTAGGAAAAAAAATAAAATAAGGGGCATGGGCATAAAATAATGAAAAGCAGTATGATGAATACAAAAAAATGTGTGTAGTTGTTTCCCCCCTCCATTGCCGTGAGCTAAAGAAAGAAAGGAGAAATTTTTGTTCATCCTTTCTCATCTTCATTTAGCCGAAACTAGAAAGAAAAAACAAAGAAAAAAATGCTCATCCTTTGGTTCATCCTTGGCCAAAATTTTAAGGAGGAAGGAAGAAGAAAGGTTGAAGAGGTTCGGCCATGCATGTAGCTAGGCTAAGGTATGTTTGATGATGTTCCATGAGATGCATGCATGTTTTAGTTGTTAGCTTGAGTTCTACCTAGCCCATGGTCTAAATCTTGCTATGTGATGGAAATGACACTCGGCCATGGATGCATCATTCTTGGTTGATGTTTGATGTTGTGGTGATGAGGCATGAGGATGAGTTAAGATTCGGCCTAGGTGGAGTTTGTGTTAATGCCATTGCATGCTAAATATGAAGCTTGTTAATGATGCATGTGATGGTGGCTTGATGATTCTTGAACCTCCTTTTTAGCATTTTTGAGTGAGCACATATGTGCATTGGTTACTAAATGGAGAAGAATCGGCTAGCAAGTTGTGTGCTAAGGCCGAATATAACTTTTGCATGTTAATGAGCAATGCATGTGTTAAATTGATGGAAAGGGAGAGGATGCTTTACTAGTGTGTATATGTGTGTATTAGCCAAGTTTTGAACTTGAAACAAAAGGGTGTTTAGTCAATACAAGTGACCATGCTTGTAGAATGTATTAAGTGTTGAAATCGGCCCCAAAATAGACATGCATATTCGGCCAAGGGGGAAAAATTAGCTAAAATGTTGAGTTTGATTCATGATTCCGTACATATGTGACTTTAATGTCTAATGTATAAATATGGGCTAAGTGCCTTGTGTTCCTCTTTTCGATGCTCAAATGATTAAATTAATTTATTTGTTTAATTAAGCTCAAGAGCAAAGGGGAACTAAATCCGATAAAGGGAAGGAAAAAGTGGTCGAATAGCTATCGGAATCGTTCGACAACACCCGAGGTAAGTTCTTGAGTAAGAGAGCTTAAATTATGATGTGATTAGATCATGTTTTAAGCAAATTAAAATAATGCTCTTTGTGTGGCTATTGAGCCGATTTTGCAAGAATGATAAATGTCTTGTGTTAGAGTTTTGCTAACGAAAATGAAATACGAATGGGCCATGATTTATTGTTAAATGTGCATGGTTATTTGAATGATGTCCGGGCTAAGTCCCGAAGGCTTGTGCTAAGTGACAATATCCGGACTAAGATCCGAAGGCATTTGTGCGAGATACTAATTCCGGGCTAAGCCCGAAGGCATTTGTGCGAGATACTAATTCCGGGCTAAGCCCGAAGGCATTTGTGCGAGTTACTAAATCCGGGTTAAGTCCCGAAGGCATTTGTGCGAATTACTATAACCGGGCTATGTCCCGAAGGCATTTGAACGAGGAGCTATATCCGGTTAAATTCCGAAGGTACGTGATTTGGGAATGAATGAACTTGCTGTAAAATTCCAGTTAATACTCTCGAAACATCCCAACATTGAGGTATGTTTCGTATGTGCTTGAATTTAGTTGAGCCCTTACAAATAAGTATTCGCTCAGTTGATAAACGAGCTACCGGCCTTTGGCTGAGTTGATCTTTTGTGTATGTACATAAGGGTTGATAATGTGAAGCAAGTACGATATCGTAAATTTGTGCATATGAAATTATCCGTTTAGCTATATGAATGCTATACTTTTGTTGTGCTGGAATTCCTTGCTCAAAACTTACTAAGCATAAATTGCTTACTCCGCTTCATTGCTCCTCTGTTTTATAGATTTGGTTCTCCAGCTATCGGACTCGGGATCTTGAGGTCAAAGTCGCCCACACTATCAAAGCCCCCTTTTGGTACAATTTTGGTTGAACTTCGAAATGGCATGTATAGGACTACCCGTTTGTTGTGGGTCGTGGACCCTTTGGACTTGTATAAATTTTGGATAGCCATGCGAAAATGGCTTATATGTGTTTGAGTATATTGTTATAATCATTTGGTGTGGATATGCTTGACAAGGATTGGCCATGGGGATGGTTAATCACTTTCATAAATTGTGCTATTTATGCAAAAAGGGCTAGTTGAATCATGGAAACCATGAAATAGGTAAAGTCTACCTTAAAGGCAGATGCTGACAGCAGCAGTGATGTAGATTTGGAAAATCACTAAAAATAGTAGGAAGGGAATTAAATAGTGAATAAATTATGTAAACAAACCTTGATGAATCTACTTTCATAGGAAAGTAACGAAACAATCATACGGATAGTATGTTAAGAGATATTCAGGTTCTCGTGAGACAGGGCCAGAACGGTTTCTGGATTTCCTGTTCCGACTTTGGAAATTCATTACAAATTAACCAGAGATAATTAGGAGTCATACCATATATGGATAGATTTCTCTCTGAGTCTAGTTTCTATAGAAACAAACGGCATCAGTATTGAAGCCCTGTACAAGGAGATATTCAAGTCGTAATGCGAAAAGGTCAGGGTAGTCGATCCCTGTAACATGGGAGACTTTGACTAATAAACTGTACTAATTGGCCCGACAAAAAATTCTAGAAAAAATATGTAGATGGGCATATGAGTCTAGTTTCAGGGAAAAATCACAAAACTGATTTTCGAGTTGTGAAACTCAAGATATGATTTTTAAAGCAACTAGTACGCAGATTGGCAGTGTCTGAGAAATATTTTTATAAGGGGTTTAAAGTCTGTTAACACCTCGTGTTCGACTCCGGTGTCGGTCTCGGGGGTGTTACATAATTCATATACAATCTACATAATCCTAATTCATTTGCTCAGATAGCATATTTTCTCATACTTATTTCATATATCAGCACTTGCACAATGTACTTACCTTTTATTCTCAAACATAATATACATTTCCAACATACCTGATTTAGATACACATTTCATATATTCATTCTTTTCTTGGAATGCCCGCTGAACCGTTCGGAATCATAAGGATATGCGGATAGCTCAGAAAGCTCATACAATGCCAACGTCCCATACGTGGTCTTACATGGAACCAAATATCGGTGCCACTATCCCAGATAGGGTCTTACACGAAATCAAATACGATGCCAATGTCCCAAACATGGTCTTACATGTAAATCATAAGTTGATGCCAACGTCCCAGACGTGGTCTTACACGAAAACACATATCGGATCCTATGTCATGACATATGTATCCTAACTATTCTTATGGTTCGTACGGGGCTTTTCGAACGTCGAAACTTGTTGATACTTTCTTGGATATCTCATGCTCAACTCATATAACCTTTCATCAATGTTTAATATCATATTAACAGTAATAATTCAATTAAAAACACGTTTATTTGTATATCGAATTACCTCATACGGAAATGAACGGAAACGAGCGACTATTCAATGACTTTCGTTTTCCCCCGATCTAATTCTGTTTTCTTTGGTTCTTGATCTAAATCAATTCAAATTTAAATTATTCAAACTCACATTCATTCAAATCAATCCAAAAACACATGTTTAGGGCATTTTACAAATTAGCCCTTACATTTTCACATTTTAACACTTTAGTCCCTATTTCACAAAATCACAAAATACACAAAATTTCTTTATACTTATACTTGGCCGTCATAGCATTCATAAAAGTCCACATATTTCATTTATTTCACATTTTAGTCCCTCAAAATCTCATTTTTACAATTTAGCCCAAATTACTCAAATTCATCAAAAATTCAAAGACAAAACATGTTAACCCAACATCAAGCTTCCATATACTATCATCAGACTTCATAAAAATCATAGTTTCATCAATGGCATAACTCAAAATCATTAACAAAATCATAAATTGAGACATGGGCTTAGTAAAACACAAAGCAACGATCACAAAAACGTAGAAATTTTTAAAAACGGAATAAAAACGAACCTTCAATTGAGCTTTAGCATGGACGAACCCTAGCTAAATCTTTTTCTTTTCTTTTACTTCTATTTTCGGTTGATGAACCAAGAAATAAAGAATATGATAGCTTTTCTTTTAATTATTATAAGTTTATTTTCATATTTACTTATTTAACCTTTGTTTAAACATAGAATAAACATATAATGGATGGTCATTTATGTCCATTAGCCTTATCAATGGCGTAATAACAACATAAGGATCTCTCATGTAAAAAGACATAGCAAATAGGTACTTTTAACATATGGTAAGAAACTTTTACATTTTACGCGATTAGATCCTTTTATCAAATTAAGCACACGAACGATCACATTTTCGTATAGAATTTTCACACATACTAATTCGCATATAATAAGCACAAAAAATAATATTAAAATATTTTTCTAACTCAAATTTATGGTCCCAAAACCACTATTCTGACTAGGGTCTAAACCGGGATGTTACAACTCTTCCGCCCTTAGGGATTTTTGTCCCCGAAAATCTTACCATTAAACAGATCCGTATATTGCTGTCTCATAGCATCCTCAGGCTCCCACGTAGCCTCTTCAACACCTTTTCTCACAATACTCAGAGCTTTCATCGAAGATATCGCAGCAGGCAATCCATTCAAATCACTAGATTTAATTGAACTATTTTATCATTCTTGCATCTCAAATCAATAGTTTTCCATTTGCAATTCACAATAACATCATGCAAAGTTAACCAATCCATACTCAGAATTATATCAAACTCATCAAAAGGTAATAACATCAGATCAGCCGAAAAACAAATGTCTCGAAACATTAACAGACAATTCTTACAGACTTTGTCAATCAAAACACTTTTACCTAGGGGGTTCGATACTCTAATTACGAATTCAGTAGACTCTACAGGTAAAGTCTTACTATTCACTAAATTCATGCATATATAAGAATGCATCGATCCTAGATCTATCAAAACAATCACATAAATATGGTAAAGAGTAAAAGTACCGGTAATCATATCTGGAGGCGAAGCTTCCTCATGAGCTCAAATGGCATAGGCTCTGGCAGGAGCGCGAGCCTCGGATCGAATAGTAGTTTCTTTAGTTCCCCTCTGGTTGCCACTCATATTTCCCATATTTTTGGGTGGTCTACCTCGAGTTGAGGTGTTACTCAGTCTCGAATTTTGCACAATTTCTTGCTTAGTAGACTCGAGACAGTCTTGGATAAAATGATCTAAAATCCACATTTAAAATAGGCCCGATCATACAGTCTACAATTTCCAAGATGTCTTTAAATTGTAGTGTTTACACTTAGGTCGATCGAATCGAACATTTCCAACACTAGCAACAGAAGTAGTTGGAGCTCTGAAGCTCGATTACGATCTAGCACAATCTCTACTTAGATGTCCCACATTAGTCTTTGAACGGCTATAATCATCTCAGAATTTCTTTGATGCGGACTGAAATGGTTTACTTGTAGATCTCTTTCTTACATCTCTAGCTTCAGATTCAGCTTTTCTTTTCTCTTTCCCCAGTCCTTCAACTTTATATTCTCGTTCAACAAGCACAACTAACTCTTTTATTTCTAGAATCTCGACTAACAAACGAATACCTTCGTTCAAGCCATCCTCGAACCTCTTGTACATAATTACTTCAATCAAAACACATTCTCGTGCATATTGGCTCAGTCTCACAATTTCTCGCTCATATTCTGAAACAAACATACGGCCTTGTTTAAACTCAAGAAACTCTTTATTTTTCTGATCGATGAATCTCTGATTGATGTATATCTTTTGGAATTCAGCTTGAAAGAAATCCAAGGTGACTCGTTCCCTCAGAACTACGAATATCAATGTCTTCCACCAATGGTACGTCGTATCTCTCAAAAGTGAAACAACATATTTTAGACAGATGTTCGGAGTCAATGACAATTCATCAAATACTCTTATTGTATTCTCTAGCCAAAACTTGGCTCTCTCAGCATCATCATTCGTAGTAGCATGGAACTCTTCAGCCCAATATTTTCTAATCTTATCAACAAATGGCTTGCTTAACTGAATTGGATTTGCTTATGGCATGACAGGAATTTGTGGAGGATTAGGTGGGGTTGGGGGTTGTTGAACAGCCGGATTAGTTCAGATATATTGGGTGAATCAATCATTCATCATCTGATAGAAGGCTTGTCTCGCCTCTCCATCATGGCTACTCGTAGTCGGTCTAGAGTCGGATGGCGGTGTCCCTTGCGTGGGAGCAAACACATTACTCTCAACATCTTCTACTATGGCTCGTTCGGGATCTATTTGCTATATAAAAAACCATTTTTATTGTCAGGATTCATCACACTATCGCAGTTTATAAATATGGCATGTATAGCTAGACTCGCATACGTTACGTTAGTCCTAGAATCAACTAAACCGCAGCTCTGATACCAACCAAATGTAACACCCCTAACCCATATCCATCGCTGGACTAGGGTAAAGAGGTATTACTGGACATATAGAAACATATCACAAACAAATTCATAATAAAAAATCAAGCATCGACATATCATAATCAAATATCACTATTAAGTCTTTTTTTCAGGTCAACGAAACCTTAAACATGCATTACAAATAAGTCGGGACTAAACTGAGCACATATAAATTTTTTTGAAACTTAAACATTTTTCAAAGTTATACAGGTCACACGCCCGTTTGAATAGGGCATGTGCCTCACACGGCATTAGACACGCTCGTGTGTCTAGGCCATGTCAAAACAGGGTATACATATTGACTTGTCCACACGGCCACGTGACAAGTCCGTGTGCCAGGCCATGTGAAAATTAAGGAGGCTACTGACTTGGTCCACACAGCCTGTCACACGCCTGTGTATCTAGCCCGTGCTCGAAACTGACTTGGCCACATGGCCTAGCACACGCCCGTGTGTGCAATCATGTGGTCTACCCAGGCTCATTTCAAAATGGACCTTGAGCAACACGGCTGAGACACACGCCCGTGTCTCTACCCGTGTGGACAAAATAGGCCATTTACAAGGCCAATTTGCCACCCATTAAGGGTCCTTCCTAGAAGCATCAAAACCACATCATTTTCTACCAAATTCTCAACTATTTCACAACCAAAACATACATCTTTCATACCATTTCATGATCAACAAATTTTATACTTAACATCCATACCAAATCATACTATATCAAGAGTCATAATCAAACTAAAACATTTATTTTGTAACTTCAATTTACCTCATTCATTCTCATACTATACTTTTACCAAATCCACAATTATGTACATATCAAAAACTTACCAAACTTACCAAATCTCTTGGCCATTCATAAACACATCATATTGATCATATTGCATCACATTTCATATACCAAAATCAAACCATAATCACAACTAAAACCAAGCTATATCACATGGCTAAATATATACATCACAAAACATAATCAAAGTACTTCTAGCCTATACATGCCATACTTTAATATTCACATTTTCAATAGGTACTAAAAAAAGAAGTTCGATAGTGTGGTGATAATCCTCGATGATCCCCGAGCTTTCAGTGGCTTCAATATCTATAAAAGAATGCAAACACACACAAAGTAAGCTTTAAAAAGCTTAGTAAGTCATATAGAAATAAACTTATCATATAACACAATTATAAACCAAATCAATCCTGTAATTCATGGAAAAATTACTATCACTTTGTAACGCCCCAAAAATCCTTAATATTTATTTTCGTATGTTTGTGTTACACAAATGTATGTCTACTTTAGTGGTTAAGTGTCCTGGGAAGAGTCTGAAAAGTCTTGGGTTCAAGCCTTGGCTTGTGCAAAAGTTTTGTTTTAAATGGATAAACCCCAGTCTTTAGTCAATAGGTTTTTAAATAAATATGGGTATAACATGTCAGAAAGGGCTTGCTGGTCTAAGGGATGAGTGGCGTGTTATTATTACCTGAGGTCTGAAGTTTGAGGTCTAAAGTTGTAGTGGAATTTGAATTAGGTAGTTGAGGGAGGAGTGGATAGTTTTGAGGGATTTAGGGAGAAAAATATGGGAATTTAAAGATAGTGGGAGAGTTGGTGCCAAATTTGAACTCTTGCCTCTCAGAATTTCGACTTTGGTTGGTTTTTCTATCCATTTTCGGTTTCTGTAAACATTTTTCACTTCTTGGAGGCCGAATTATACTAGGGGATCTTTCGAGTATCTTTCATTTTTGTCTATTTCGACTTGGCTCTTCCCTATAGCTTTCCTTTGCTTACCGATTTTCTTTTCTTCCTCTACTCCTCCAACAGACGTCCTCCCCCTTTGTTCTTTAGTCGAATACTCCTTCTCTCCCTCTCTCAATTCTTTCAGTTTTTGGCAAATTCCTCTCTTTTCATCTTGTTTGTTTCCTTCAGGCTTTTGACTTTTTTTCTTGTAGCCGAACCTTGCCCTTTTCAATATCTTTTTCTGTTCTTTGACCAATCGATTTTTGGTTCATGATGGTTGTTTTCTTACTCTCTCTTTGCCGTAGTAGTTCATTTATCAAACATCTTCCTTTTTTTGCCAATTATTGCTAGGGGTGAGATTGTTCTCTCTTTTGTCTTTGTCGTATCGCATGCTTTTGGCTTTCGTTTTGGGTGTAGGCTGATAGTTTCTTTCCCCCTATACTCGAAATTGTAGTTTCGGTAGTGTAATATTTGGTTAGTTCAAACTAGTTGTATGAATAATGGTTAATAAGATTCGGTTGGAATGCAGGTAATCTCTAAGGGCTGGTAATCGGTCTTTTACAACAGTTTAAGTGTGCAAAGCCTCAGTCGTTCCATCAAGGCAAGTGACAATAAACTTTTTGGATAAGTGTTATAAAAGGGGTTGTTTTAATCCGATGGTTAAGTTATTAATAGTGTGTTATGATTGGATATAGGTTGGAGTGCTCAAGAGCGGTGTGTGCACTTTACATAACTAGGTGTGTGTAAACACTGCCCTTAATCGTAAATCGACAAAAAACCGAAAAGTGTGAATAGTCCACACCACACAGACGTGCAGCTACCCATGTGGTAACCAGTGTGACTAAACATGGGCGAATGAACAACGAGGCCGACCATGTGCGAATTCATAGGTTGGGCTGTATTGGGCCGAATCGGGCCGTGTGGGCCCCACAGGCATATGGCCCCCACACAGATGAACCACACGGACGTGTGGAAATTATTGGGCCAGGTTGTGTAATCCACATGACCAAGGCCATTTTGGGTCGTGTGGGCCACACGGGCATGTGGGCCCATAGGGGCCCGCAATATGGGTTGTGGGCCCATTTTCATATTTGACTGCTAAGGTTGCATGGGTCGCCCGAGACGACGGTGGACCTATTGTTGGTTCGGTAAGCTTACCTAGACCCCTAATTGACTGAATGACTGTTATGCCCCTGTGTGATGTATACATATATATATGTTCATGTGTGACTATTTTTTTTTAGCATGCTATTTTTAACTGTACTGAGTACTTGTATAATATTATGATATGGCATGACATGTTGTATATTGCACTGCATTGGGTTGGGGGTTATATTATGCGAAGGAAGTGCACTGATAGGCCTTGAGCCTAATTTACTAGCAGCTCAACTACGTATTACTGTATGGTGTTGCATTTGGCATTACTTGGAGTGTAGGTTTGGGTGGGTTGATTATATCCCCACATGGAGTGTAGGGTTAGACGGAGATGGAGTGTAGAGGCTGGTTGGGTAGGAATATTGTGATTGCATATATGTGACTGTTACTGTACTAAGATGGGCTAAGGCCCAAACTGGACTGGCACTGTTACTGATAAAGGGCTTATGCCCAGACTGTGATTATCTGTATGCTATCTGTGTTTGTACATGGAGATTACATACTGAGTTTTCGTGACTCACCGCTTTTGTTTCACTAGGCAGGTAATCCCCAGACTTAGGTAGATTAGTGCAGCAAGGGACTCAGAGGTGGCCACACAACTGCTATTACTTTCGCTTTTGTTTTTTATTATAAGTATTATTAATTGGTGTATTTTTATTGTAATAAGGCCTTTTTGGATTTTAACTTAATTTTGGATTCGTTTTCGTGCTTATGCTTCACAGTCACTAGTGGTAGGAAAACATGGGTTTTCAAAAAAAATAAATGTTTTAGTAAAGATACCACAAATACGCAACCTGTTTTAAGAGCTTTTGCAATTAATAATGTTTTAATGTGAATAACTTTTTGAAAATGACTCATATTTTGAAAATAAACGACACGTCTTAGAATCATCATTAAGATCACACAAAGAGGTTAAATAGGAAAACGGTTTTCATCGATGTCACACTTTACGAAAAACACTGCAATGTGACATCGCCAGATTCGGCCATAATGTCTGGGCCAGGTTTGGGGTGTTACGCACTTACTACATAATTCATATACAATCCATATAATCCTAATTCATTTGCTCACATAGCATATTTTCTCATACTTATTTCATATATCATCACTTGCACAATGTACTTACCTTTTATTCTCAAATATAGTATACATTTCCAACGTACCTGATTCGAATACAAATTTCATATATTCATTCTTTTCTCAGAATGCTCGTTGAACCGTTCAGAATCATAAGGATACGGGGATAGCTCAGAAAGCTCGTACAATGCCAACGTCCCATACGTGGTCTTACATGTAACCAAATATCGATGCCACTGTCCCAGATAGGGTCTTACACGAAATCAAATACGATGCCGTTGTCCCAGACATGGTCTTACAGATAAATCATAAGTCGATGCCAATGTCCCAGATGTGGTCTTACACAAAAACACATATCGGATCTAACTATTATTATGGTTCGTACGGGGCTTTTCAAACGTTAAAACTTTGTCGATACTTTCTCAGATATCTCATGCTCAACTCATATAACCATTCATCAATGTTCAATATCATATTAATAGTAATAATTCAATTCAAAACACTTTTATTTGTATATCGACTTACATCGTACGAAAATGAACGGAAACGAGCCACTATTCAACGATTTTCGTTTTCTCCCGATCTAATTTTGTTCTCTTTGGTTCTTGATCTAAATCAATTCAAATTTAATTATTCAAACTCACATTCATTCAAATAAATCCAAAAACACATGTTTAGGGCATTTTACAAATTAACCCTCACATTTTCACATTTTAACACTTTAGTCCCTATTTCACAAAATCACAAAATACACAAAATTTCTTTATACTTATACTTGGCCATCATAGCATTCATAAAAGTCCACAAATTTCATTTATTTCACATTTTAGTCCCTCAAAATCTCATTTTTACAATTTAGCCCAAATTATTCAAATTCATCAAAAATTCAAAGACAAAACATGTTATCCCAACATCAAGCTTCCATATACTATCATCAAACTTCATAAAAATCATAGTTTCATCAATGGCATAACTCAAAATCATTAACAAAATCATAAATTGAGACATGGGCTTAGTAAAACACAAAGCAACGATCACAAAAACGTAGAAATTTTTAAAAACGGAATAAAAACGAACCTTCAATTGAGCTTTAGCATGGACGAACCCTAGCTAAATCTTTTTCTTTTCTTTTACTTCTATTTTCGGTTGATGAACCAAGAAATAAAGAATATGATTGCTTTTCTTTTAATTATTATAAGTTTATTTTCATATTTACTTATTTAACCTTTGTTTAAACATAGAATAAAAACATAATGGATGGTCATTTGTGTCCATTAACCTTATCAATGGCATAATAACAACATAAGGACCTCTCATTTAAAAAGACATAGCAAATAGGCACTTTTAACATATGACAAGCAACTTTTACATTTTACGCGATTAGGTCCTTTTATCAAATTAAGCACACAAACTATCAAATTTTCGTATGGAATTTTCACACATACTAATTCACATATAATAAGCACGAAAAATAATATTAAAATATTTTTCTAACCCGGATTTGTGGTCTCGAAACCACTATTCTGACTAGGGTCTAAACTGAACTATTACACCTGGTGAGTAACAGTATCGCTTCCCTTTTTAGCACCACCTTTAGCAAAAGAACCACCGCGATTTGTTCCACGGCCCGTAGATGCAGGCACAGACCTTTGAGAAGAAACATGAGTAGCATTCTCATTCTTCGAACACTCTCAAGCAAAATGCTCCATAGATCCACAGTGAAAATAGGCCTGAGTTAGCTTCAACATTCACCACGATGCTTTTTCCTACAATGTTCACAATTCAAAAATTAGTATCCCTGGACGGACCTCGCACACTACCCGTGGACACAGTCGGTTGTTGATCACGGTTTCTATCAGATCTATCAAACTTAAAAGTCGATTTCTAACCATCGTGAAATTTCTTAGTTCGTTTTGGTACCACTTCCCAGTAGTGCAAGCCTCCTCAGCCTTTTTATCAAGTCTAAAGGCTTGTTCTACCATCTTTGCTTGTTCAACTAGATTGAAAAATTCTGTAATTTGATGTGATACTAGCTGTACCTACAGTTCATCACGTAGCCCATATAAAAATCATTTACAACTTTCAATTTCATATGGTATAAATTCAGTAGCGTACTTACTAAGTCATACGAACTCCTATTCATAATTGGCCACTGAAACATCACTCTGCTTTAAAAGCAAAAAATCTTGCCTTCTATCTTTAATGTACAATTCTCTGACATATTTCATTTGAAATTCCTTTTAAAAGAGTTCCCAATTGGCCTGTTTAATAGGTACATGGCGTGTTACTGTCTGCCACCATGTATACACTTCTTCATACAATACAGAAACAACACAAATCATGCTTTCATACGACTTGCATTCAAGTTGGTGCAAAACACATTTAGTGGATTCAATCCAAACTTCTGTTGTCAGGGATTGACCCCTTTCAACCCCCAAAACTTAATCGCACCATATCTTTACAGTACTTTTACCAGAGCTCGTCGAATGGTAGGTGCAGGTGCTGTAGCAGACGTAGTTCCCATAACAGCTGAAGTGCATCAGCGATAGCTCTAAGTAAATGCGAATCACTTGCTCAATCATTATCATCTCGCTCAACATTAGGTCATTGAGCACCGGTTAGGTTAACATTCGGAGTTACCGACTCCGTTGCCTCACAATCATCATTATGCTCATCACTAGAGTAGCAATCTTGTTCCACTTCATTATTTGATTCATTTGCCATCTTTTAACTATAAAACAAAAAAAATTATAATCAGCATCCAAATCCCAACTCAACTAGACTCAACTTTGGCATGTACCTCTAGACTCGAGCTCGATTTAGTCCGACAGTCGACTAAACCTAGAGATTTAATTCCACTAAATGTAACACCCCTAACCCTTTCTGTTGTCATATTAGGGTCATGGGCATTATTAACACATCACATAATTAATCAATCATAATTACACGTATATATACTAGCCATTAATAATATAATATACAGGGCAGGTCACAAACAATCAGATCATGTCATACTAGAATATTATACAATCGGATAATGATTCATGCTAAACTTGGTCTTCCATTGTCTGCACTCTTATCACTATTTATACATTGCTAAACTTAATATTCCACTGTTTACACTCTTATCACTATTTATCCCTTCTTGAATGTCAGAATTTGGATGTGTACAAAACTAATTCAATTATTAGCATCAGAATATTGGTCCATACTCTGTCTACAGTTATCTTTTTAATTTATCTTCGATGATGTTCATGGAATGCACTTAATTTAGGTTTGCTAATCCTCCCCAATACAGAGTAAAAATTATTCTTACTGCCCCTATTTCAAGTCTACGGGACCTTAAAAGTAGTTTAAAAATATGTAGGGATTAATTTGAAACAATTCTGGAAGTTTAGGAAATAATTACAAAAATTTTGATTTCAAGGGTCACACACCCTTGTGGTCAGGTTGTGTGCCTCACACGGTTGAGACACACGCCCGTGTGGCTAGTTCATGTAACTATCTGACTTGTGTCACACGTCTGTGTGTCTAGACTGTGTGCACCCAAAGGTACCTTAAAACTCAACTTTACCATTTTCTACTTACTTGGGCACTAAGCAACTCAATTACCATATGGGTCGGGTAGCCTTAAGTACCAAGATTCCAAAAATATAAAAATTACAAGCGTAGGGACTAAATTGCACTAACCAATTTGAGCTTGAACTTCCAAACCCTTAGCCGTGTGTGAGTTTTCTTCTTTTCTTTTTCTCTCTTTTCTAATTGCATGTAACAGAGAATGAATCTTCTTTTTCTTTTGTTTTTATTATTATAACAATTATTATAATATATATACACACATTAATGGTAACACACATATATTTAATATATATACATGCATTTTACTTAGCTCATGGCTTGTAACATCCTGATTTTCAGATTTATTCGCGGTTTTCAATATTTTGTAAAGATTTTAAAATTTTGTATTCGGATGGGAAATTAATATTTTGAGTAGGTAAATGGGCTTATAGAAGGCCCATGTGTTGGCCAAAACCCGGTTGAATTTTTGAATTTTTGGACTTAGGAGTTAGGGGTTCTGGCTAGATGGCCCTTGTATAGAGTTATGGGTAAATTGCATCACAAAAAGAGCCTTAGTAAAGTGGAAAAGGTGACGCCACTAGGCTCCTAAAAAGGTGGCTGTGGAGCATTGGGGAAGGCATGGGATCGATTCCCTGTGTTGACAAATAGATGCATTTATTTTTAAGTGCAGTAGGGGTAGTGTTGGAGTCCAGGTGGATTCTACTAAAGGAGAGTTTGGATC
Organism: Gossypium hirsutum; assembly: GCF_007990345.1. Classification (NCBI taxonomy): domain Eukaryota; kingdom Viridiplantae; phylum Streptophyta; class Magnoliopsida; order Malvales; family Malvaceae; genus Gossypium; species Gossypium hirsutum. The sequence continues at coordinate 36,014,501 of NC_053436.1, forward strand.
AGTCCAAACGCTTGGATTAATGAGTGACAAGGGGAGAGATTTAAGGGATTGGGTGAGAGACTGGGAGTTGGCCGAATTTAGGGAATTGAAGAGGGGAAATTCGGCAGAGGGTTTAGGTTAATATTTCGGCACCTAGGGCTTTGTGAGGTGCCGTTTTCTTCTGCTCAGGCACCACAAGGGTTTTCTTTTTCTCTCTTTTCCTCTCTAGCCGAAACTTTCACCTATCCTGTTCTTCTTTCTCTACTTCCTTCTCCAAAGCCGTCCATCAAACCTGCTATTCATCAGCACCTTTGCCGAAGTCGCAAAAGCCGAAATCCTGTGATCACTGCTTGTGCCGATTTTTTCAAAGTCAGGTCCTTCTATGTTCTTTTGTTTTCATTAATCTACGATTATCTTTTCTTAATCCTAGATACCTGACGGTAATTCTACTTCAAGGTCATAGCCTCATATCGTCATCTCCTTCACCACCCAAAAGCCGAAAGTACCATTGGTTTAGGGGCTTATAGCCGAAACTTCTTCAACCCCTGGATTCGGGTTTTACCATTATTCTAAAGATAAATCTGCACCAGATTGCGTGGAAATCAAGTAGGAGTAAGGGGTAAGTACTTATCATCTCAGATCTGTTCTTATTTTACGATGTTAGGAAAAGCCAAAGTCCCTAAAAATTAGAGAGGCTGTCGAGTTGAGCATAAGGCTTTAAAGGTTTGTAACTGATGTTTTCTTTCGGTGATTAGAGTCTTCTTAAGCGTTGGATCAAAAGCGTGAATCATTGGAACAATCGGATTCGGAGCTAGCTATCGATTTTGGCAAAAAGGTAAGGGTTCAAAGGCTTTTTAGGAACATGGGTCGACTTTGGTTGAGCAAGTTTTGGGTTTAGTGATTACAGTTTGTAAATAAGAACTGTGCTAATCAATTGTAGGACATCGAAAGGGATCTCAGTAGTAGTCGTCGCGAATCAGGTGTGTACCAAACACCCTTTCTTAGTTCAATTCGGCAAAAGCCGAAATGTCGAAATTCCAGCATTTCATGGGCTTGTGAGTATGCGAATGCTCTCAAGATGTGGAGTAATTGTTAGATCTAGCACCGCAAGGTGGTAAGTAAGTTTGTGTGACGTCTTAACGTACTTCAGGAAAAGAGGGCCTCGATGGGCCAAAACTGGGCCCAATGGGCTTACGGACCAATATGGCTAAGAGATGGGCAAATTAGCCTGTTAGTTAGATGGTGGAACCAAACTGCATAAAACTGTTGAAAATTACTGAAATAACTTGTGTAGTTGCGTAAGTACGAAAATACCCCTAAAGAGCATAATTACTGAAATACCCCTAGGGTTTAAATTGGCTAAACTGCATGATTGATTAATACTGTATTTTACATGATATGCTTTTATTAATATCTGTTGCATGGGATTGGGGTACTGATGGAGGAAGTATTGAAAGTGGTTCATCCACGTACTGGAGGCTTTGCCTCAACTTACTGATATTTGAGCGGTGTTGCTACGACTGTGGAGTGTAGGGCTGGGTGGGTTGAGATATTCCCCACATGGAGTGTAGGGCTGGTACGGGGCAGTGTAGCGGTTGGTGGGTTGTGTAGTCTCCCTAGATGGGTTTGCATGCATTACTACTATTGTTACCTATGTTACTGAACTGGGCCTATGGGCCACACTGTTATGTTAAAAAGGGCTAAGGCCTTGCTACTGTGTTCTGAAAAGGGCTTTGGTCCACTGTGTACTGTTATCTGAGTGGGGCTTAGGCCCAATGGGCTCAAGTTGATTTGGGCTTTGGATGCGTTTCTGTATACACTGAGTTTTCCCAAACTCACCCCATTTTCTTCCATCATTGCAGGTGAGCCCTAGTTGGTGGACTTGGAGCTGCGGGATTCGGAGTGGCCATATGTTTTCTGCAAATTCGTTTTCTTCTGGTGAACTAGATTTTCCATATTTTCGTTTATGGTTTTGGGTTGTTTCTTTATTATTTAACTCTATTATGATAAAACTGATCTATGATAATTAACGGAATGGATTAGCTCTAGGACCCGTTTTCAAAAACGTTAAGTGATTTCAAAATAACACGAACACAAGTAAGACTTCCGCTAAGCAAACGTTTTCTACCTTAATCATTTTCTTAAGATGGACATAACTAAAACGGTTTTTCTCAAAATTATACGAGATGTTAGAGTGTGGCAATGGCGGTGTGCATGTCTAGGACTGGATCCAAAGGGAGCTTGGTACTTAAGCAGTCCGACGGACTCACCTCCTCTTCTTCCTGGTTTCCTACCTGGTGCACAGCTTCCATTCACTTTAACCTACTTTTTAAAGTGTTTTTTAGAACACCAACTAAGTTTTCCAACTAAGTAATACGGAATGTTTTGAACGCTTCGGTGTGGTGCATCAGATCCGGTCATAACGTTAGGCCGGGTTTGGGGTGTTACATTTAGTGGTATCAGAGCCTGGTTGCAACAACTCGGCTGTGGATCGGGTCCAAAAATCTTTTTAAAAAAGTTTTTTCTATAAGTTTTTCAAAGATGTTCAAAGTTTTTCTATTGAACGAGGTTAAATCAATAGTTTTAAAATAAAAGTGTTTTCAAATGAAATCTTTTTATTTTCGGTAAACAAAAACATGGGTTTTTTATGGACTGATAAAGAAGTGGCACACTGAATCCCCGACACCAAGTCTGTAAGTGTTCCTTTTCTGCTTTAAATATTTATATGGAACTGGACTGGAAATAATACTATAGATAGTACTGAGCCTTAGAGATAGTGCTATTGATAAGGTAGTATTAGGGCTACAAAACTAGGACCGTAGCTAAATTGTGATTGCGCGAAAATAACTCTGAAACTCTATCTATTCATAAGACATTCTGTAATAAACAGTGGAACCAGTAAACTAAAGTCATAAAATTCGTAAACAGATAAATCGTTATGAGTACAAGGGCTACTCGAGGAAGAGGTCGTGGTCGAGGCCGAGGTAGCACTCAAGCTGGATCTGCGTCATCTGAACACATGCCAGCTGGCGAGGTACGTCCACCACCGGTTAATGAAAATGGGCCGTATGACCGGGCCGCAGCGGATGACGCTTTGTCTCAGGCCATGTTGAGGGTTTTGGAAAGGGTGGCCGGAGCTAACGTCGGGCCCATGAATAGGGGGGTCCATTTCTGAACGACTTCGGGCCAACGGAGCTGAGATTTTTAGGGGCGTATCTGGAGTGGCCCCAAATGGGGCTGAGAACTGGTTGGAAGCCACAGAGCGGATCATGGATGACCTGGACTGCTGAGTAGAACAGAAGTTGAAAGGGGCAGTGTCGTTGCTGCAGGATGAAGCATATCAGTGGTGGATTACTGTGAGAGAGGGTACCCCAGCTGAGAGGGTAACATGGGAGCTGTTCAAACAGACCTTTAAGGCAAAATATGTTGGAGCTAGCTATGTGGATGCACGCAGAAAGGAGTTCTTGAATCTGACTCAGGGAAATAAGACCATTGCTGAATATGAGGCGGAGTTTCTACGATTGAGTCGGTATGCTAATGGCATCGTTTCCACCGAATACGAGCGCAGCGTTCGTTTTGAGGATGGCCTCGGAGATGAGTTAAGGGTGCTCATAGCTCTGCAGAGAGAACGAGATTTCGCTGCACTAGTAGAGAAGGCTAAGATAGCCGAGGAGGTGAAACAAACCGAACGGAAGAATCGTGACAGGGATCGGAATCGATTCAGGAGGGATACTGGACCAGCGGGTGCTGCAAGCTTGTGGGCGAAGATGTCATACGCCGACGTGTTGGACAGAGTTGGGTGAACGACGAGTGCTTGGGCCGGAATTGGTGGCAGACACTGAAAGCAAGGTTAGACTGATAAGGGATCGGTTAAAGGAGGCATCCGATAGACAGAAGTCGTATGCGGATCTGAAGCACAAAGAGATTGAGTTCGCTGTTGGGGATATGGTTTTCTTGAAGGTTTCCCCTTGGAAGAAAATTTTGAGATTTGGTAAGAAGGGTAAGTTGAGCCCGCGGTTTATTGGGCCTTACCGAATTGTTAAGCGGGTTGGACCAGTGGCTTCTCAGCTAGAGTTACCACCAGAACTACAGCGTCTCCACGACGTTTTTCATGTATCCATGCTGAGGAGGTATCGATCTGACCCAACACATTTCATACTAGTCGCAGAAATCGAGGTACACTAAGATTTAACTTTCGAAGAGGAACCTGTGCAAATACTTGATCGTGACGTCAAGGTGTTGAGAAGGAAATCAGTTCCACTAGTGAAAGTACTTTGGAGGAACCATGGCAAAGAAGAAGCTACTTGGGAGACTGAGGAGGCTATGCGTCAACAGTACCCTCAACTGTTCTAATAAGGTAAAATTTCGAGGTCGAAATTTCTTTAAGGAGGGTAGAGTTGTAACATCCTGATTTTCGGATTTATTCGCGGTTTTCAATATTTTGTAAAGATTTTAAAATTTTGTATTCGGATGGGAAATTAATATTTTGAGTAGGTAAATGGGCTTATAGAAGGCCCATGTGTTGGCCAAAACCCAGTTGAATTTTCGAATTTTTGGACTTAGGAGTTAGGGGTTCTGGCTAGATGGCCCTTGTATAGAGTTATGGGTAAATTGCATCACAAAAAGAGCCTTAGTAAAGTGGCAAGGGTGACGCCACTAGGCTCCTAAAAAGGTGGTGTGTGGAGCGTTGGGGAAGGCATGGGATCGATTCCCTGTGTTGACAAATAGATGCATTTATTTTTAAGTGCAAGAGGGGTAGTGTTGGAGTCCAGGTGGATTCTGCTAAAGGAGAGTTTGGATCAGTCCAAACGCTTGGATTAATGAGTGATAAGGGGAGAGATTTAAGGGATTGGGTGAGAGATTGGGAGTTGGCCGAATTTAGGGAATTGAAGAGGGAAAATTCGGTAGAGGGTTTAGGTTAATATTTCGGCACCTAGGGCTTTGTGAGGTGCCGTTTTCTTCTGCTCAGGTACCACAAGGGTTTTCTTTTTCTCTCTTTTCCTCTCTAGCCGAAACTTTCACCTATCCTGTTCTTCTTTCTCTACTTCCTTCTCCAAAGCCGTCCATCAAACCTGCTATTCATCAGCACCTTTGCCGAAGTCGCAAAAGCCGAAATCCTGTGATCACTGCTTGTGCCGATTTCTTCAAAGCCAGGTCCTTCTATATTCTTTTGTTTTTATTAATCTATGATTATCTTTTCTTAATCCTAGATACCTGACGGTAATTCTACTTCAAGGTCATAGCCTCATATCGTCATCTCCTTCACCACCCAAAAGCCGAAAGTACCATTAGTTTAGGGGCTTATAGCCGAAACTTCTTCAACCCCTGGATTCGGGTTTTACCATTGTTCTAAGGATAAATCTGCACCGGATTACGTGGAAATCAAGTAGGAGTAAGGGGTAAGTACTTATCATCTCAGATCTGTTCTTATTTTACGATGTTAGGAAAAGCCGAAGTCCCTAAAAATTAGGGAGGCTGTCGATTTGAGCATAAGGCTTTAAGGGTTTGTAACTGATGTTTTCTTTTAGTGATTAGAGTCTTCTTAAGCGTTGGATCAAAAGCGTGAATGATTGGAACAATCGGATTCGGAGCTAGCTATCGATTTTGGCAAAAAGGTAAGGGTTCAAAGGCTTTTTAGGAACATGGGTCGACTTTGGTTGAGCAAGTTTTGGGTTTAGTGATTACGGTTTGTAAATAAGAACTGTGCTAATCAATTGTAGGACATCGAAAGGGATCTCAGTAGCAGTCGTCGCGAATTAGGTGTGTACCGAACACCCTTTCTTAGTTCAATTCGGCAAAAGCCGAAATGCTGAAATTCCGGCATTTCATGGGCTTGTGAGTATGCGAATGCTCTCAAGACGTGGAGTAATTGTTAGATCTAGCACCGCAAGGTGGTAAGTAAGTTTGTGTGACGTCTTAACGTACTTCGGGAAAAGAGGGCCTCGATGGGCCAAAACTGGGCCCAATGGGCTTACGGACCAATATGGGTAAGAGATGGGGAAATTAGCCTGTTAGTTAGATGGTGGAACCAAACTGCATAAAACTGTTGAAAATTACTGAAATAACTTGTGTAGTTACGTAAGTACGAAAATACCCCTAAAGAGCATAATTACTGAAATACCCCTAGGGTTTAAATTGGCTAAACTGCATGATTGAATAATACTGTATTTTACATGATATGCTTTTATTAATATCTGTTGCATGGGATTGGGGTATTGATGGAGGAAGTATTGAAAGTGGTTCATCCACGTACTGGAGGCTTTGCCTCAACTTACTGATATTTGAGCAGCGTTGCTGGGACTGTGGAGTGTAGGGCTGGGTGGGTTGAGATATTCCCCACATGGAGTGTAGGGCTGGTACGGGGCAGTGTAGCGGTTGGTGGGTTGAGTAGTCTCCCCAGATGGGTTTGCATGCATTACTACTATTGTTACCTATGTTACTGAACTGGGCCTATGGGCCACACTGTTATGTTAAAAAGGGCTAAGGCCTTGCTACTGTGTTCTGAAAAGGGCTTTGGTCCACTGTGTACTGTTATCTGAGTGGGGCTTAGGCCCAATGGGCTCAAGTTGATTTGGGCTTTGGATGGGTTTCTGTATACACTGAGTTTTCCCAAACTCACCCCATTTTCTTCCATCCTTGCAGGTGAGCCCTAGTTGGTGGACTTGGAGCTGGGCGGGATTCGGAGTGGCCACATGTTTTCTGCAAATTCATTTTCTTCTGGTGAACTAGATTTTTCATATTTTCGTTTATGGTTTTGGGTTGTTTCTTTATTATTTAACTCTATTATGATAAAACTGAACTATGATAATTAACAGAATGGATTAGCTCTAGGACGCGTTTTCAAAAACGTTAAGTGATTTCAAAATAACACGAACACAAGTAAGACTTCCACTAAGCAAACGTTTTCAACCTTAATCATTTTCTTAAGATGGACATAACCAAAACGGTTTTTCTCAAAATTATACGAGATGTTAGAGTGTGGCAATGGCGGTGTGCATGTCTAGGACTGGATCCGAAGGGAGCTTGGTACTTAAGCAGTCCGACGGACTCACCTCCTCCTCTTCCTGGTTTCCTACCTAGTGCACAGCTTCCATTCACTTTAACCTACTTTTTAAAGTGTCTTTTACAACACCAACTAAGTTTTCCAACTAAGTAATACGAAATGTTTTGAACGCTTCGATGTGGCGCATCAGATCCGGTCATAACGTCTAGGCCGGGTTTGGGGTGTTACATGGCTGTCCACCTATTTACAAACATTAATTAAGTGGCATAATTACTACTTTAGCCACTTAAGTTTATTTGAATTTATAATTCAACTTTTAACTCTTATGCAATTTATTCCATGTACCTTAATAACTCCTAATTTCACAAAATTTACTATCCAAAAACTAATTAGCTACTAAGCTAGCCTCATAAATATTTAATAAAAATATTTATGGGTTTGATTTACAGTTAGGGAGTCCTAGGAATACACTTCCGACACCCTTGACTATCGGATCATTACAAGTGGTTTGATTATTCTAAATTTGTTCAGCTAACAAATTCGAATCTTTTCTTTTAATCTCACAATTTCTCTACAGAATTAATGGTTTAACTCTCAACTTTATAACAATTGAACTACCATAATTCAAGGTCATTTGAGTGAAGCATTATTGTAAACAATGAAATCCTTCTTAGATTTAGCTAAATCAGTATCGAAGCTTTTGTCAATAAAGTTTTCAACTGGTCAAAAATCTGTTGGCACTTATCTAACCAAACAAATTGAACATTTTATTATCGAGATGTGGCTGAAAAACCTGATCCATCAAATCCATAAATGTTGTCAGGGCATTCATCAACTGGAATGGCATGACTAGAAAGTCGTAGTGTCTGTAACAGTTTTTGTATGTTGTTTTCGGAACATCGACATCTTTAACTCGCAACTGATAGTAACCAGATCGGAGATCTATCTTCAAGAATATTGTAGCACCTTTTAGTTGATCGAAAAAATAATCAATAAGATGCAATGAATATTTACTCTTTATCGTGACTTTATTCAATCGTCGATAATCTGTACACAATCTCATCGACCCATCTTTCTTTTTCTCAAATATAACAAGTGTGCCCTAGGGTGATACACTCGATAAAATAAAATGTTTTTCTATCAATTCTTGCAACTGAACTTTATATTGTTTTAATTTTTCTGGTGCCATTATGTATGGAGCAATCGAAACTGGAGAAGTCCCTGACACTAATTCTGTAACAAACTCGACTTTTCAATCTAGCAGTAAACACACAATTCTTCAGCAAATACATCTGTAAAATCACAAACTATTGGTACCTGATCGACTTTTATTTCTGATACTCTAGAACCTAGGATATAAGCTAAAAACGTGTTACAACCTTATCAGACCAATTTTTGTGCTGATATCGTAGAAATCGTATAATCAATTACCCGTTTGGACATCTCAAATCAATTCGTTTATGTCAGCAATTCATTACAACATAGTAAACAATCAGCCAATCCATTCCCAGAATAATGACAAATTCATTAAAAGGTAGTAACACCAAATCAACATAGAAGTCATAACCCTAAATTTTAAGTGGACATTATTTGCTAACCTGATCGACTATGACTCTTTGGCCTATAAGGTTCCTTACTTTAACAACATATCCAGTTGACACAACCAATAAACTCTTTTCCCTTACTAACATAGTGCACATATAAGTGTGTCGACCTAGGGTCAATTAATGCATACATAATAATATCAAAGATAGAAAGATACCATCAATAACATTAGGAGCTAAGGTCTCCTCATGTGCATGAATCACGTTAGTTCTGGTAGGAGCTCAAGTTTTAGATTGAACTGTTGTATCTTTGGTCCCATTTCTACTGACTCCAATGGTGCCATTATTTCCTAGTCGTTTACCTCTAGTGGAAGTAAAAATATGTTCTGCATTCTAATCTCTATTCAATTCAGCTATTCAATTTAGCTCGATTCGGGCAATTGATCTGTCATAATTCGGTGTAGTAGTTTAAACTAGTTTTCACATTTAAGGAGTTTGAATACAAGCATTTTCACTATGTTTTAATTTAGTTTCTTTGGTTTTGTTTACATTCAATAAAATGTGCACATCGAGTCTTTTACTAACCATAAGTGCCGAATAAGCCCTAAAGGAGAGCTAACATACTTTGTGAGTATGCAGGAGACCATTAGAAAGCATTACTTGACTCTATGTAGCAACATGGGGGATCCAATGTCACAACATAGAAAGCATAATAGAGAAAGTGAGAAACTACCTTCAATGTCACGACATAGGCTGAGAGTGTCGCTAAATACCCTTGAAGATGGCTACAGAGAGAAATGCTGGTTGCTACATCACGACACAAGTCCTAGTGTGTCACGACATTGGATCTATGATAAGAATTAAACACGAAGTAGGGGTGTTTTGTTTTGTACAATCAAACTTTAAAGCTCACGAACTTCAGCTACCCTAGACGAGAACCTGAAGTTATAAATTGACCTCTCTAGCACACATTGTAGGCACCATTCCATTAGCTTAGACTTTCTCTTTAGGTCTAATTTCATTTTCTTAGGTTTTTAGAGTTTCGTTTCTTTTGTTCTTTATTTTCTTTCAAGAGTTTTGAGTTGTAAATGAGATCGAATCTTATGGATTTGCATTCGTTATCAATATTAATTAGGAACTCTCTACTATTCATTCATTATGATTAATTGTTGTATCTATTCTATGTTGGTGGAAGTATGAACTTTTAAATGCTTTGTTGGGTAATTCAATGGATCAATTGTTTAGGAAAGGGAGAACATGAAACAAACCCTAGGCTTGACAACCTTGGGAATTTATCAAGGTGGGAATTAACCCAAAATTGGTATTGCCCATTCGTAAACACCTTAACCCCAAACCAATTTGGATTGTGAGGTCAGAAAATAAGTAGTTCTTGTTAACTCGTTATGTTGGTGGATGATTAGAAGATCCTGATAGGGTAGCAACTAGTTGATTGAGGAAGAACTCGAGAGTTGATTCAAATTGTTGAAGCAAGCTAATCACCTATCCTCAGATTTGATTCACCTTATCTATCTCTATCTCTTACAATTTTAATTCATTGTTTTTTTCATTTCATTTTATTATTTTACAAATTTTAAACATATTTCTCATTTTAATTTTGTACTATAACTAATTGAAAGTATTAATTAGATCTTTAATTATTTAGGGTAAGATTAATTTAGTACTTGCCTCCCTTCGGTGCGATCCTCGAAGTACTCACCTCTTCATTGTAAAATCTATATTACAACGCGACCTGTATACTTGCGGATACTGCCTCATAATTCTCCATTGTATTGCAGTATTCACACTTTGGATGTTAGTACGTTTGGATGTGGTCAGGTTGCTGGCGCCGTTTTCGGGGAGGCAATGTCACTAGATTGATTTTAATTTTGACTATTAAAACAATAATTAGGAAATTTCTCAATTATAGATACAATTTTATTTTATTTTAGTATTACTAATCTTTTCTTTCTGGGTTTGGTGTATGACTCACTGTAGAGGCATACCTATTTTAGCAGCTATGATCCAGAAAGAATAATCTAAAGAAATCACCTATAACAGCAACAACAAATGCAAGATCCAACACCATAAACTATAGTTAATGTACCATGTAACAATCTATTGTTTCTTGACGTTGACGATAACGTCCTAGGAGGCCCCCCAGCACCATAGTTACCCATAAACTTACAGATGGCTTGAAATGAAATGTCTTTAAGGAACTATGCCCTACCAAGTTTAGACATGGTTCAGGAAAGTATAGCAAGGCTAGCGGTTACAGCTAATAATTTCGAGATCAAGCTGACAATGATACAAATGATCCAAAATAATCTAACATTTAAGGGCATTATGATAGAAGACCCTAATAAGCATTTGAAATGGTTTCTCAAACTCTATGATACTTTTAAGTATAATGGGGTCACTGATGATGCTATTTGTCTTTAATTGTTCCCCTTTTCTTTGATTGCTAACGCCTTTCGTTGGTTAGACTCACAGGAACCAAGATCTATCACGATTGGGACGAACTTGCTGGAAAGTTCTTACAAAAGTACTTCCCAATTAGCAAAGCAGCTCAACTAAAAAGAGAGATTGTTGTCTTTAGATAGATGGAGGGAGATTGTCTCTACAAGGCATGGGAATGCTTTAAAATGTTGATTCAAAATTATCCACACCACAGATTTCCTAAGTGGATGCGACTGTAGGAATTTTACAATAGGTTTGATGCAAACGCACGATTTGAACTAGATGGCGTAGTAGGAGAAGCCCTTATAAATAAGATGTACGAAGATGCATACGAAATTATTGAAAATAAGGCATTAAAATCTTGTCAGTGGCCAACCAAACGTTTCACATATGGTCAGAAAATCACTACGGTCAAAGCTATTCAAGAGGATGATAAGTATCAACAGATAGTGGATAGATTAAAACATATTGAATCAGCTTTTACAACGTTTATATATGGAAGAGACAAGCCACTCTTCCATTATATCAACAATCCTACCGAGGATGTGAATTACATTGGGAATAAGGGTGGAAACCCTTATTTAAATACATATAATCCCGGCTGGAAAGATCAACCAAACTTGAGATGGCGTGTAACAACCCTCACCCATATTCAACGCCAGATTAGGGTTACGGAGTATTACCGAACATATTATACAATTACACATACATTTAACATACATTTTCAAGTTCCAAATAATCAACATTCAACAACATGCATATCGTCCCTAGTATCAGTTTACGAGGCCTAAAACATACATTCAGGGTGGTTCGGAACTAAACTGATAACTTAGGAAACTTTTGGAACACATAAAAAATTGTGCAAAATATAGGGGATACAAGCTTGTGTGGCCCGATAGCGTGCCTCACACGGCCAAAGGCACATTCGTGTAATAGGCCGTGTGGACATTCGAAATGGGATCACATGGCCGTGTCCTAGCCTGTGTCCGACTCTATGTAACTCTCTAACTTTGGTCACACGGCCAACACACATGCCCGTGTGACTAGCTCGTGTACCTTAAAATTGGCCACACACACCCATGTGCCAGGTCGTGTGCTAGTCCGTGCCAAACCTGTAGGATATACTGACTTATGCCACACGACCAAATCACACGCTCGTTGTAACATCCCAAAATAGGGCCTAGTCGGAACACTGGTTTCGGGACCACAAATTTGTTGTTGAAATATTTATTTTAAGATTATAATGAGGTCTAGAATATGAAAATATGCATGTGTTAAAGTTGCATGAGGAAATTCAATGAGTAAGGTCTCCAATTGGTAAATAAGGACCAAATTGAATAAATTACAAAACTTGGATTCTAGAAGCAATTTGTATGAAATTGCTTTAGATTATTAATTAGAAGGTTTTAAAGAGCAATTTTCCCAATTTCTAAATTTTGGATAAAAATGGGCATGTATAGATAAAATTAAAAAAAATGGCTTAATGGCATTTTGGTTATTTGGCTAATTAATGAAATAAAATGGGAAAATGAAGGCAAAAATTAGCCATTCTTCTCCCTCATCCAGCTGAATTTCTCAAGCCCTCCATAGATAGGGTTTTCAACATTTTCAAGCTCAATAGTAAGTGCTCCCAAGCCCCGTTTTTAATGTTCTTCGCATTTTTGAAATCCCGGTGGCTTACTCTCTCCATTTCTACCCATACTTTGAGTTAGGGTTCATGTTTGTAAAGTGACCCATGTGTGAAATGTTTATTCTTTGATGTTTTATGGAGGAATATGAAAGTTTTATGTGTGTTAAACATCTTTTTCTAGGTGATTTTCATGAAAAACCCCTAAAAGGACCTTTTTCCAAAAGGTGTAAAATATGTGGTAAAAATGTGAAATAATGGAGAAATGTGGGCTACCATAAGAGGAAAGAACAATCGGCTAGGCTTGGGTAAGGTAGAAATTGCATGCATTTTATTATACGAGCCTAGGGACTAAATAGTAAAAATGTGAAAGGCTAGGGGCAAAATGGTCATTTTGTCTGGGGGTGAAGTTCAGGCTCAAAAAGAATAATGTGAGGTATTGATGATTCATTTTTATCGTTATAAATGCCAAGGAGCAAATTTCAGAGGTCGATCGAGGAAAAAGAAATGTTTTGAAATAACCGAAATGTGAAACCGAGACGAATGCAGGTATGTTCGAATAACTTTAAGTAAACTACAAATATGCCTAATTACGTGTGTTATGAATGTATGATATTTAGTTATAAGGATAGCATGAAAATCCATGAAATATGTCAACAATAAGGATATGATAATAAATGTCCTGGTTGAAGTAAAAAGGGAAATTCAATGGATAAACCATGGCTTACATGACTTGAGATCCTGCATGTGTTGCGGAAAAGGATATAGCCCGGACGGGTAATCCGTTGGTCTCAAATGTAGAAAGGATCTAGCTCAGACGGGTGTTCCTTGAGTGACCTAGCCTCCCAAAGAATATGTGTGCATTGTGGATTTAGCCTGGACGGGTAATCTGATTAGGGTCTGAATTTAGCCTGGACTGGTAATTCAGATCCGAGCTCATTGAGGATGTTTGTCTCTATAAGGGATTTAGCCTGGACTGGTAATCCTGACATCACCTTATAAGTTTACAATACATGGGATTTAGCCTGGACTGGTAATCCCACCGTAAGATGTGAGGTTCGTGGGAGTGCATACATGAGATGATCGCTCTTATGACTTGATGGTAAATGGATAATCCATTGAGACTTTCCGAGTAACTCAACGGGATTAATATGTGATACAAAAATGAAAACTTTGAATAATGAGCTCATCTTAGATAAGTTACATGCTGTGATGTTATGTGACTAACTTGTTGATGGAGTGCATGTGATAGGGAAACCATGTAACACCCCGAACCCGAGACCGTCACCGGAGTCGAACACGAGGTGTTAACAGACTTTTAAAAATTTTCCAGACACTGCCAATCTGCATAATAGTCGCTTTAAAAATCATATCTTGAGTTCAGAAACTCAGAATCCAGTTCCGTAAATTTTCCCTGAAACTAGACTCATATGCCCATCTAAATATGTTTTCTAGAATTTTTGGTTGGGCCAATTAGTACAGTTTATTAGTCAAAGTCTCCCATGTTATAGGGATCGACTACCCTGACCTTTGCGCATTACGACTTGAATATCTCCCTGTACAGGGCTTCAATACTGATGCTGTTTGTTTCTATAGAAACTAGACTCAGAGAGGAATCTATCCATATATGGTATGACTCCTAATTATCTCTGGTTAATTTATAATGAATTTCCAAAGTCGGAACAGGAAATCCAGAAACCGTTCTGGCCCTGTCTCACGAGAACCTGAATATCTCTTAACATACTGTCCGTATGATTGTTTCGTTACTTTCCTATGAAAGTAGATTCATCAAGGTTTGTTTACATAATTTATTCACTATTTAATTCCATTCCTGATATTTTTAGTGAGTTTCCAAATCTACCTCACTGCTGCTGTCAGCATCTGCCTTTAAGGTAGACTTTACCTATTTCATGGTTTCCATGATTCAACTAGCCCTTTTTGCATAAATAGCACAATTTATGAAAGTGATTAACCATTCCCATGGCCAATCCTTGTCAAGCATATCCACACCAAATGATTATAACATTATACTCAAACACATATAAGCCATTTTCGCATGGCTATCCAAAATTATACAAGTCCAAAGGGTCCACGACCCACAACAAACGGGTAGTCCTATACATGCCATTTCGAAGTTCAACCAAAATTGTACCAAAAGGGGGCTTTGATAGTGTGGGCGACTTTGACCTCAAGATCCCGAGTCCGATAGCTGGAGAACCAAATCTATAAAACAGAGGAGCAATGAAACGGAGTAAGCAATTTATGCTTAGTAAGTTTTGAGCAAGGAATTCCAGCACAACAAAAGTATAGCATTCATATAGCTAAACGGATAATTTCATATGCACAAATTTACGATATCGTACTTGCTTCACATTATCAACCCTTATGTACATACACAAAAGATCAACTCAGCCAAAGGCCGGTAGCTCGTTTATCAACTGAGCGAATACTTATTTGTAAGGGCTCAACTAAATTCAAGCACATACGAAACATACCTCAATGTTGGGATGTTTCGAGAGTATTAACTGGAATTTTACAGCAAGTTCATTCATTCCCAAATCACGTACCTTCGGAATTTAACCGGATATAGCTCCTCGTTCAAATGCCTTCGGGACATAGCCCGGTTATAGTAATTCACACAAATGCCTTCGGGACTTAACCCGGATTTAGTAACTCGCACAAATGCCTTCGGGCTTAGCCCGGAATTAGTATCTCGCACAAATGCCTTCGGGCTTAGCCCGGAATTAGTATCTCGCACAAATGCCTTCGGGCTTAGCCCGGAATTAGTATCTCGCACAAATACCTTCGGATCTTAGTCCGGATATTGTCACTTAGCACAAGCCTTCGGGACTTAGCCCGGACATCATTCAAATAACCATGCACATTTAACAATAAATCATGGCCCATTCGTATTTCATTTTCGTTAGCAAAACTCAAACACAAGACATTTATCATTCTTGCAAATTCGGCTCAATAGCCACACAAAGAGCATGATTTTAATTTGCTTAAAACATGATCTAATCACATCATAATTTAAGCTCTTTTACTTAAGAACTTACCTCGGGTGTTG
Source organism: Gossypium hirsutum (assembly GCF_007990345.1). Classification (NCBI taxonomy): domain Eukaryota; kingdom Viridiplantae; phylum Streptophyta; class Magnoliopsida; order Malvales; family Malvaceae; genus Gossypium; species Gossypium hirsutum. The sequence continues at coordinate 36,030,181 of NC_053436.1, forward strand.
TCGAACGATTCCGATAGCTATTCGACCACTTTTTCCTTCCCTTTATCGGATTTAGTTCCCCTTTGCTCTTGAGCTTAGCCTAGCTACATGCATGGTCGAACCTCTTCAACCTTTCTTCTTCCTTCCTCCTTAAAATTTTTGGCCAAGGATGAACCAAAGGATGAGCATTTTTTTTTCTTTGTTTTTTTCTTTCTAGTTTCGGCTAAATGAAGATGAGAAAGGATGAAAAAAATTTTCTCCTTTCTTTTCTTTAGCTCACGGCAATGGGGGGGAAAACAACTACACACATTTTTTTTTTTGTATTCATCATACTCCTTTTCATTATTTTATGCCCATGCCCCTTATTTTATTTTTTTCCTACATACCTCACTAGGCCAACATGTTCCCAACATGTTTCCACCCATAGCATGGCCAACCACTAGCTCAAATTTTGGGTAATTTGACATGCAAACCCATCATTTTCACAACATGCATTAATAGACCATTTTAAATTAGCCTATCATATTTTCACCATGTCTCATATCAATCCCTATTTAATAATTTCTCATGCAATTGGCAAAATTGGAGAATGAAACTTCCACATACTCATGTACACACATAATAAGCATAGAATATGGAAATCAATTATTTTTATGACTTGGTTTTGTGGTCCCGAAACCACTTCCCGACTAGGGTCAATTTTGGGCTGTCACAACTCTCCCCCACTTAAGAAATTTTCGTCCCCGAAAATCTTACCGGTAAATAGGTTTGGGTATCGTTCTTTCATCGAGCTCTCGGTTTCCCAAGTAGCTTCCTCGATCCCGTGTTTGAGCCATAACACCTTCACTAACGGAACCCTTTTGTTTCGCAACTCCTTCACTTCACGAGCTAGGATACGCATCGGCTCTTCTTCATAACTCATATCGGCTTGAATTTCAACCTCTGATAGGCTAATTATGTGCGATGGATCAGATCGATAGCGTCGAAGCATCGAAACATGAAAGATGTCGTGAATCTTTTCAAACTCAGGGGGCAAAATCAATCTATACGCAACCGGACCAACTCGTTCGGAGATTTCGTACGGCCCAATGAATCTCGGGCTCAACTTGCCCTTACGGCCAAACCTGAGTACCTTTTTCCAAGTCGAAACTTTAAGGAACACTTTATCTCCCACCTGATATTCAATGTCCTTTCGTTTCAAATCCGCATACGATTTTTTTTTTGACGATCTGTGGCTGCTTTCAGACTTTCACGGATTACCTTTACTTTCTGTTCGGTATCCTTAATCAAATCAACTCCGAAAATTTTACTTTCACCGAGCTCGGTCCAAAACAATGGTGTACAGCATTTACGACCGTACAAAGCCTCGTAAGGTGCCATCTTAATACTTGATTGAAAACTATTATTGTAAGCGAATTCAATCAAAGGTAAATACTGTTCCCATGAACCACTGAACTCGAGGATGCAACATCTCAACATATCCTCAAGTATCTGAATTATCCGCTCAGATTGACCATCGGTTTGGGGATGAAAAGCAGTGCTAAAATGCAGCTTGGTACCCAAAGCTTCTTGCAATTTCCTCCAAAATCGCGAGGTGAATCTCGGATCTCTATCCGACACGATAGAAATAGGTACCCCGTGTAATCTCACAATCTGAGAAACGTACAATTCAACTAGTCTATCCAATGAAAAATCCATACACACGGGGATAAAGTGAGCCGACTTAGTCAGTCTATCGACAACAACCCAAATCGCATCCTTCTTACTTGTTGACAATGGCAGTCCGGACACAAAGTCCATTGTGACTCGATCCCATTTCCACTCGGGTATCATGATCGGCTGAAGTAATCCTGAAGGCACTTGATGTTCCGCTTTCACTTGTTGACATATTAAACATCTCGAAACAAGGTCGAAGATGTCTCGTTTCATACCATGCCACCAAAACCAACGTTTCAAATCGTTGTACATTTTCGTACTCCCCGGGTGACTTGACATTCGGCTACAATGGGCTTCGTTCAGAATCATCGAAATGAGTTCCGAACTCCTTGGAACACACAAACGACTTCTGAACCTCAAACAATCATCATCATCAATTTGAAACTCCGATTCCTTGTTCGGAGCACACTCAGCCCGTTTTGCAACCAATTCATCATCAACTTTCTGGGCTTCACGAATTTGATGAATCAATAATGGTTTGGCTTTTAATTCAGTAACTAACACATTGTCAGGTAGAACAGACAAATGCACATTCATTGCTCGTAAAGCAACCAATGACTTCCGGCTTAAGGCATCCGCAACCACATTAGCCTTTCCCGGGTGGTAATCAATGACAAGCTCGTAATCTTTCAACAACTCAAGCCAACGTCTTTGTCGCAGATTTAAGTCTCTTTGAGTCATCAAATATTTGAGACTTTTGTGATCCGAAAATACATGGCACTTTTCACCAAATAAGTAATGTCGCCATATTTTTAAAGCAAATACGATGGCAGCTAGTTCAAGATCATGGGTCGGATAATTTTTCTCATGTGGCTTTAATTGTCTCGACGCATAGGCCACAACTCGACCTTCTTGCAGCAATGCGCAACCCAACCCAAGTAGGGATGCGTCACTATAAATGACAAACTCTTTGTCTGATTCGGGTTGCACTAAAATTGGAGCTTCAGTCAAATAAGTTTTTAGTTGATCAAAACTTTTCTGACATTTCTCCGTCCATTCGAACTTAACATCCTTTTGAAGTAGCTTCGTCATTGGTGTGGCTATCATCGAGAAACCTTTGACAAATCGTCGGTAATAACCGGTGAGTCCCAGGAAGCTCTGAACTTCGGTAATATTTCTTGGAGGCTTCCAGTTAAGTATGGCTGAAATTTTGCTCGGGTCAGCTCGAATACCCGATGCGGATACCACATGACCCAAGAAGCTAACCTCTCTTAACCAGAACTCACACTTACTGAACTTAGCATATAACTGCTTATCCCGCAATATTTTCAACACCAGTCTCAGGTGTTCAGCATGTTCGGTCTCATCTCTTGAATAGACCAAGATGTCATCAATGAACACAACTATGAATCGATCCAAATATGGTCTGAAGATCCGATTCATCAAATCCATAAATACCGCAGGGGCATTAGTGAGCCCAAATGGCATCACTAAGAACTCGTAGTGACCATATCTCGTCCTGAAGGTAGTTTTGGGTATGTCCGAATCTCGAATTCGCAACTGATAATAGCCCGATCTCAAATCTATTTTTGAGAACACTGAGGCTCCCTTCAGTTGGTCGAACAAATCATCGATACGCGGCAACGGATATCTGTTCTTTATCGTCACTTTATTCAGTTGGCGATAGTCAATGCACAACCTCATGGTTCCGTCCTTCTTTTTCACGAACAATACTGGTGCACCCCAAGGTGAGAAACTTGGTCGAGCAAAACCTCTATTCGTCAATTCTTGCAACTGAGCTTTCAACTCTTTTAACTCGGTTGGTGCCATACGATATGGAGCTATCGAAATCGGCGTAGTCCCAAGTACAAGCTCAATACCAAACTCTACCTCCCGAACAGGTGGTAAACCCGGTAATTCTTCAGGAAAAACATCCGGGTATTCACAAACCACCGGCACAGATTCGGGTTTCTTTTCTAATTCTTTGTCATCCAGTACATACGCAAGGTATGCTTCGCACCCTTTTCTTACATATTTCTGGGCCAACATTGCTGATATTACAGCTGGCATCCCCTCCAGGTCCGTAGACTCAACTCGGATTACTTCGTTATTTGCGCACCTCAAATCAATAGTCTTGCTTTTGCAATTCACAATCGTATCATGCGCGGTCAACCAATCCAAACCAAGAATAACATCAAATTCATCAAACGGCAAAAGCATCAAGTCCGCCGGAAAACAGGAACCTCGAATTTCTAAGGGACATTTCTTACACACTTTGTCGACCAGCACGTAACGACCCAAGGGATTTGACACCCGAATTACGAACTCAGTAGACTCAATGGGTAAAGTCTTACTGGATGCTAAGGTTTCACATATGTAAGAATGAGTAGAACCGGGGTCAATCAAAGCAATTACATTAGTATCCAAGATAGTAAAAGTACCGGTAATAACATCAGGCGAAGAACCATCCTCGCGGGCACGTATAGCATAAGCTCTAGCAGGCGCACGAGCCTCGGATCTGGTCGTAGCATCTCTAGATCCTCTCTGACCACCACCAGCATTGCCCGTATTTTCAGATGGTCTACCTCGAGCAGTGGTAGCACCCGGTTTCCCACTCTGATTTACATTTTGTTCAGACAACCTCGGGCAATCTTTAATGAAGTGGTCAACTGATCCGCACTTGTAACAGGAGCGGTCAGGGAATCTACAACTCCCCGAATGCCATTTACCGCAATATCGACATTTCGTTCTGTCTCGACGTTCATCCCCAACACTGGCGACCAAAGTGCCTCGTGTACCCACAGGGGGTCGATCACAATCTCGTCTAAAAAGGCCCAAAGTGCCTCTCGACCAGCCCACATCATCTCGAAATTTCTTCGATGCCTGTTGAAGAGACTTTCCCGAGGATCTTTTACGAAACTCTCCAGTTCCCTCATCAACTTTTTGTTTTTCTTTTCTAAGCTCTTCGGCTTTACAAGCTCGCTCGACAAGTACTACGAACTCTCGTATTTCAAGAACGCCAACGAACATTTTTATATCTTCATTCAGCCCATCCTCGAAGCGTTTACACATAATAGCCTCGGACGAAACACATTCCCGAGCGTATCTACTAAGTCTAACAAATTTTCGCTCGTAATTAGTAACTGACATAGAACCTTGCTTAAGCTCAAGAAATTCCTTCCGTTTTTGATCAACAAATCTCTAACTGATATACTTTTTCCGAAACTCAGTTTGGAAAAACTCCCAAGTTACTTGCTCTCGGGGCACAACAGAAGTCAGAGTACTCCACCAATAGTAGGCAGAATCGCGTAGCAAGGAGATAGTACACTTTAGGCATTCATCGGGTGTACAAGATAGCTCATCGAGTACCCAGATAGTGTTGTCCAACCAAAATTCAGCTTGCTCGGCATCGTCGCTATCCGTAGCCTTAAATTCAGTAGCCCCATGTTTTCGGATTCTGTCAACTGGGGGCTTATTTGACCTTATTTGGTCAGTTACCGGAGGTATTGTAGGTGCGGGGTGGTACTAGTTGGGAATGGAGGTTGTGGAACAGCAGTATTAGTTCGAATGTATTGGTTGAACCAATCATTCATCACGCTATAGAAAGCTTGTCTAGCTTCCTCATTCGGGTTACTAGCATTAGGTTGAGAGCCCGCCGGCGCTGTCCCTTGTGCGGGAGCAAGCGCTACACTCTCAAGATCATCAGCTACCTCTCGGTCGGGATCGGGATCCATTACTATAAATAAACACATTTACAATTGTCAGAAATCACCACACTATCAAGTAATCACATAAAATGGCATGTATAGCTAGACCCAACGCATTACGGTAGTCCTAGAATCGACTAAACCGTAGCTCTGATACCAATCAAATGTAACACCCCGAACCCGAGACCGTCACCGGAGTCGAACACGAGGTGTTAACAGACTTTTAAAAATTTTCCAGACACTGCCAATCTGCGTAATAGTCGATTTAAAAATCATATCTTGAGTTCAGAAACTCGTAATCCAGTTCCGTAAATTTTCCCTGAAACTAGACTCATATGCTCATCTACATATTTTTTTCTAGAATTTTTGGTCGGGCCAATTAGTACAGTTTATTAGTCAAAGTCTCCCCTGTTACAGGGATCGACTACCCTGACCTTTGCGCATTACGACTTGGATATCTCCCTGTACAGGGCTTCAATACTGATGCCGTTTGTTTATATAGAAACTAGACTCAGAGAGGAATCTATCCATATATCGTATGACTCCTAATTATCTCTGGTTAATTTATAATGAATTTCCAAATTCGGAACAGGAAATCCAGAAACCGTTCTGGCCCTGTCTCACGAGAACCTGAATATCTCTTAACATACTGTCCGTATGATTGTTTTGTTACTTTCCTATGAAAGTAGATTCACCAAGGTTTGTTTACATAATTTATTCACTATTTAATTCCATTCCTGCTATTTTTAGTGATTTTCCAAATCTACCTCACTGCTGCTGTCAGCATCTGCCTTTAAGGTAGACTTTACCTATTTCATGGTTTCCATGATTCAACTAGCCCTTTTTGCATAAATAGCACAATTTATGAAAGTGATTAACCATTCCCATGGCCAATCCTTGTCAAGCATATCCACACCAAATGATTATAACATTATACTCAAACACATATAAGCCATTTTCGCATGGCTATCCAAAATTATACAAGTCCAAAGGGTCCACGACCCACAACAAACGGGTAGTCCTATACATGCCATTTCGAAGTTCAACCAAAATTGTACCAAAAGGGGGCTTTGATAGTGTGGGCGACTTTGACCTCAAGATCCCGAGTCCGATAGCTGGAGAACCAAATCTATAAAACAGAGGAGCAATGAAACGGAGTAAGCAATTTATGCTTAGTAAGTTTTGAGCAAGGAATTCCAGCACAACAAAAGTATAGCATTCATATAGCTAAACGGATAATTTCATATGCACAAATTTACGATATCGTACTTGCTTCACATTATCAACCCTTATGTACATACACAAAAGATCAACTCAGCCAAAGGCCGGTAGCTCGTTTATCAACTGAGCGAATACTTATTTGTAAGGGCTCAACTAAATTCAAGCACATACGAAACATACCTCAATGTTGGGATGTTTCGAGAGTATTAACTGGAATTTTACAGCAAGTTCATTCATTCCCAAATCACGTACCTTCGGAATTTAACCGGATATAGCTCCTCGTTCAAATGCCTTCGGGACATAGCCCGGTTATAGTAATTCGCACAAATGCCTTCGGGACTTAACCCGGATTTAGTAACTCGTACAAATGCCTTCGGGCTTAGCCCGGAATTAGTACCTCGCACAAATGCCTTCGGGCTTAGCCCGGAATTAGTATCTCGCACAAATGCCTTCGGGCTTAGCCCGGAATTAGTATCTCGCACAAATGCCTTCGGGCTTAGCCCGGAATTAGTATCTCGCACAAATACCTTCGGATCTTAGTCCGGATATTGTCACTTAGCACAAGCCTTCGGGACTTAGCCCGGACATCATTCAAATAACCATGCACATTTAACAATAACTCATGGCCCATTCGTATTTCATTTTCGTTAGCAAAACTCAAACACAAGACATTTATCATTCTTGCAAATTCGGCTCAATAGCCACACAAAGAGCATGATTTTAATTTGCTTAAAACATGATCTAATCACATCATAATTTAAGCTCTTTTACTCAAGAACTTCCCTCGGGTGTTGTCGAACGATTCCGATAGCTATTCGACCACTTTTTCCTTCCCTTTATCGGATTTAGTTCCCCTTTGCTCTTGAGCTTAGCCTAGCTACATGCATGGCCGAACCTCTTCAACCTTTCTTCTTCCTTCCTCCTTAAAATTTTTGGCCAAGGATGAACCAAAGGATGAGCATTTTTTTTTTCTTTGTTTTTTTCTTTCTAGTTTCGGCTAAATGAAGATGAGAAAGGATGAACAAAAATTTTCTCCTTTCTTTTCTTTAGCTCACGGCAATGGGGGGGAAAACAACTACACACATTTTTTTTTGTATTCATCATACTCCTTTTCATTATTTTATGCCCATGCCCCTTATTTTATTTTTTTCCTACATACCTCACTAGGCCAACATGTTCCCAACATGTTTCCACCCATAGCATGGCCAACCACTAGCTCAAATTTTGGGTAATTTGACATGCAAACCCATCATTTTCACAACATGCATTAATAGACCATTTTAAATTAGCCTATCATATTTTCACCATGTCTCATATCAATCCCTATTTAATAATTTCTCATGCAATTGGCAAAATTGGAGAATGAAACTTCCACATACTCATGTACACACATAATAAGCATAGAATATGGAAATCAATTATTTTTATGACTCGGTTTTGTGGTCCCGAAACCACTTCCCGACTAGGGTCAATTTTGGGCTGTCACAAACCATTCCATACTTGTTGGTTTATTTGCCTAAAATGGTTGCATGCTAAACAAATCGGTAAGTTTATTTTCTAGTTATTCGGGCTTACTAAGCATGTAAGTGCTTACCCCTTTTTTTTCCCTATCTTACAGAGCTAGTGGACTCATGAATATTGGAAGACGATTGAAGAGTCAACACACTATCATATTGTCTAGCTTTGGTATATAGATACTCTTGTTTTGTTTAATGGCATGTATAGGGCTTTTGTTAATTTTGTAATATGTATTATTTGATTAGCCAATATGAAGGCTTGTAAGGCGTACATGTCCACATACATATGGCCATAAAATTTGGCTTATTTTGTTATAAGGTATAACCTACATAGTTGTGCATATTTGTGTTCTAATGTTATTGAGATGAATGAACATGGCATATCACAAGTAGATACACATGTAACATGACCAAATCACATGGGATGGCTAGACCATAATTGGCAATGAGTTATAATAATGAGCCAATCTTAAATGTGTTATAAAGCATAGACATTCTTGATACAAGAGAAATAATCCTAACATGTGTAAGACCGATGGAATGAGGTTTGCATGCAAAGAGGTTTATCGAGGTCACTTGAGAGTATAATTAGGCCTGGCTATATGTTATGGAAACCTATAAGTGAGAACATATGTTAGAGGGTGACCAAAGGCTTGGAAAATAACCTAACATGGTCCACACGAGTAAACACACGGGCGTGTGTCTAGACCGTGGGTGATACATGGACCATCCTATGGGCGTGTGGCATAACCGTGTGCCCCTTGCACCTAAAATTTTAGGTCAGAATGCATGGTAGTAAACACATGGGTAGAGACACGGCCGTGTGTCTTGGCCGTGTGCCCCTAAATGTATGCTGATATCATAAACAGAATGCTCGAGGTTTTGGACACGGGCGACCACATGGGCATGTTAAGGCCGTGTGAAGGACACGGGCTAGAGACTTGGGTATGTGCTTGGTTGTGTGAAAACCCCTGTAGGTTCGAAATAGAAAATAAATTCAATTAATTCCACATGGGTAGGGGACACGAGCATGTCCTGAAGCACACGAGAGTGTGCAATGTCTCCACACGGACGTGTGAGACATTAACTCAGAATTTTTCTTAAATTTTTATTAGGTCCTCAGTTTAGTCCCGGATCAATTTCAATTTACGTTTCAGCCTCGTATGCTCATAATAGAGACACCAAGATGCTATTGGATTGGTTTCAAATTGAAACGAAATTTTATAACTCGTATTTTCTGAAAATGTTCAAGTACATGCCTGGTAATGCCTCCTACCTGGTCCCGGTCTCGGGTACGGGAAAGGGGTGTTACATTTAGTGGTATTAAAGCAACGGTTTAGTCTATTCTAGGACTATCGTAGAGTGGATCGATTTTAGCTATACATGCCATTATATGAACGTTGATAGTGTGATATCTCTTAATTGTTTAATTATCTTTGAATATAGTAAATGTCTTCCAATCAAGCACAAGATGATTCCGAGAGAGCCGAGAGCCATGCTCCAGCTTTCGTACAACGTGATGTTTTTGGCAGTAATAGAAGGCCTATGTCTGAAGGTCGGGAAGAGGCCAAAGCTGCCTTCTTTGATATGATGTATGAGTGGTTTAGGGATTATTTGAGCAATTGCCCCAACATACCATGACCTCCCCCGCCCTTAACCAACCTGATGAGTAAGTGCCATGAGGTATGGCACCTGTAAGAATTGGTAAAGCCCCTATAGATAAGCTTAGAAAGTAGGCGGCTAAGGAATTTAGAGCTAAGATTGATGATGATTCTAAACGAGCTGAGTTCTGGCTCGAGAACACTATACGATTATTGGACAAATTATCGTGCATACCTGAAGAGTGCTTAAAGTGTGCCGAGTCACTCTTAAAGGATACTGCATATCACTGGTGGAAGTTGTATCTTCAGTGGTGCCAAAGGAAAACATCACTTTTGAATTTTTCCAAGCGAAGTTTAAGAAGAAATACATCAGCCAAAGGTTCCTAGAATCGAAACGGAAGGAGTTCTTGGAACTCAAATAAGGAAATAAGACTGTAATGGAATACGAAAGGGAGTTTGTAAGGCTAAGTCAGTATGCGACTAAATGGGTTCAAACAGAGTCAGAAATGTGTAAACACTTCGAGGAAGGTCTGAATGAGGAAATCAAGCTGTTGATTGGGATCCTTGAGATACGAGAGTTTGCCGCACTAGCTGATCGGGCCAAGAAAGCTGAGGAGCTCAATAATGAAAGGAAACAAGCTAAGAGAGAAGCTCGAGTTGTGAGCAAGAGATCTAGCGGTAAGACGCTCTCATTTCTCACAAAGAAATAGAGGAGCCAACATGAATGCTCCACTTCATCGGTAGGATATTCAGGTAGAGTGAAAGGCTCTAAACGATGGAATCAGAAGTCTTCCTCCCCGATGGTGACTAGTGTGGGGAGTGTAGATAACCAAAAGCCAAAGTGTAAAAACTGCAATAAATTTCACTTTGGAGAGTGCTGGATGAAGAACGGTGCGTGTTATAGATATTGTTCTCTTAACCACTTCCTTAGAGACTGCCTAGAGCGAACCGATAAAGAGGTGGAAGTAACCCTAAAATCGAGTGCTCTTATTCCACGAGGTAGACCTCTGAAGTATCCTGGAAGTGTTAGTGGCAGTCGAGTTGCAGCAAAAGAAACCACGAAATCAGATACTCGAGCCCCAGCAAGAACGTATGCAATACGCGCTCGAGAGGAAGCCTCCGCTCCTGACGTTATCACGGGGACTTTTTCTCTTTTTAATACTTGTGTTGTTGCCTTAATTGGTCCAATGTCAACGCATTCATACATTTGCATGAGATTGGTGTCTAGTATGAATATATCCATTGAACCTACGGGATTTATAATCAGAGTGTCAAACCCATTAGGCAAGTCAGTCCTGGTTGATAAAGTCTGTAAGAATTGTCCTTTGACGATTCAAGGTCATTGTTTTCTGGCTAACCTTATGTTATTTCCATTTGATGAGTTTAATTTAATACTTGGCATGGATTGGTTAGCCCTGCATGATGTAATTGTGAATTGTGGTAGCAGGTATATTAAATTGAAGTGCCCAAAGTAAGGTTCTACAGGTTGTTTTAAGAGAATTGGATACACCGCCGGTTGTAATCACAACAATGGTTGCTCAAAAATATATGAGAAAAGGGTACGAAGCCTACCTTGCTTTTGTATTAAACACTAAGGAAATAGAGTTGGAGATTGAGTCTGTGCCAATAGTATGTGAATATCCAGATGTGTTCCCAAAGGAATTACCCGAATTACCTCCTAAAAGAGAGATAGAGTTTGGTATTAAACTAGTGCCAGGGATAGCTCCTATTTCTATTGCTCCATATAGGATGTCACCAACAGAGCTGAAAGAATTAAAAGCACAGTTGCAAGAGTTGAGGGATAAAGGTTTTGCAAGGCCAAGCTTTTCACCTTGGGGTGCTCCCGTATTATTTGTAAAGAAGAATGATGGTTCAATGAGGTTGTGTATAGATTATCGGCAATTAAACAAGGTGACTATCAAGAATAAGTATCCTTTCCCAATGATTGATGATTTGTTCGACCAGTTGAAGGGAGCTACTATATTCTCTAAGATAGACCTGAGATCTAGCTACTATCAGTTGCGAGTTATGGAGTCGAACGTGCCAAAGACAACTTTTAGAACGAGGTATGGCCACTATGAATTTCTTGTCATGCCGTTTGGGTTAACGAATGCACCGGCCATATTTATGGACCTAATGAATAGGATATTTCAGCCATACTTGGACAAGTTCGTCGTTGTGTTCATTGATGACATTTTGATTTATTCCAAGGACGAGATAAAGCATGCGAGCATTTGAGGACTGTGTTGTAGACTTTACGGGAAAAGCAATTGTATGCTAAGTTTAGCAAGAGTGAATTTTGGCTCCAAGAAGTAGGGTTTTTGGGTCATATTATTTCAGGTGATGGCATCCAAGTTGATCCAAGTAAAATATCTACAATTGTTGAATGGAAACTGTAATATCCTGAATTAGGGCTTAATCGGAATAGTGGTTTTGTGACCACAAATCCGAGATAGAAATAATTATTTTACAATGATTTTGATGTTTATGATATGATTGCATGATTGTGTGAAAATTTCGTGATGAAATTCTATGCCTAAAGTGCTTAAATTGAAAGTAGGGACTAAATCGAATAAGTTGCAAAACTTGCATTCTAGAAGTTTTTAGTATGAAATTGTTTTGGAATATTAATGAGGTGGTCTTAAATAGCAATTTGACCAATTTTAAGTTCATGGAAAAAATTAGGACATGGAAGGAATTTTGGAAAGTTTAGTAGTAAGGGTATTTTGGTCATTTAGTTATTAAAATGAATTAAAAACAAAATTAAAAGCCAATTTTTGTCCATCTTCTTCATTAGGCCGAAATTTCAAGGGTTCTCCATAGCTAGGGTTTGTTTCAAGCTTCCAAGCTCCATAGTAAGTGATTCCAAGCCCCGTTTTTAATGTTCTTTACGTTTTTGGAATTCCGGAAGCTCGATTAAGCTTATGCTAGCAATAATTCAACCGATTGTTTATATTTGAAAAAATACCCATAGGTGAAATTTGTGTATTTTGATGTTTTATGATAGAATATGGGGTTTTAAATTATATTAGACAACTTGTGCTACTCGGTTTTTAGTGAAAACGAGTAAAAGGGCTTAATCGACAAAAATACCTAATAGTCACAAGTATATGTTAGAGAGAGAATTTGACGTTGCCATAGAAGGGAAAAGTGATCAGCATGTTATAAAACATAAAAATAAGGAATAAAGTTTAATTCCCGAGCCTAGGGGCAAAAGTGTAATTATGCAAAAGTTTAGGGGAAAAAGTGTAATTTTTTTAAAGTTCGTATTAAATGCTATTTTGATAAATGTATGTATTAAATAAGATTAATTTGGTATTATAGATCAAGAAAAACGAGATTCAAGTCGTGATCGAGGAAAAGAAAAGATTGTGGACTAAATTGCAAAATCTTTATATTTTGGTACCAAGGTAAGTTCATGTGTAAATAATGTAGCATAAATGTTATTTTTAAGTTATTAATGTTAATTATATGATATGCTGATTTTTAATCATGAAATATTATGCTTTGTGGTTAATGTTGAGTAATATGCAAATTATGTTTACTACTTGATAAATATGAATTGCTACCGAGTATCGGTTCCGATATTCCATGGAAGACGGAAAATGTGAGATCGAGATAAAAAGCCCGTTTGAACCTTAGGAATAGATTAGGATACAAGTGACATGTCACTAGGATGGTTGAGCATCCAAACTCGTTGAGTTGAGTCCGAGTTCACTTATGGATTCAAATGTCCGAACTCGTTGAGTTGAGTTCGAGTTCGTGAGATGTGACTAGGCATCCGAACTCGTTGAGTTGAGTTCGAGTTCACTTAGGGGCGGGTTACATGATTTCTTGATTACATATGTGGCACTTATGTGCAAATTATCCATGTATCCGAGTTATATTCCGATGTGTTCAACGGGTGAAATTTCTAGTTTAATGGAAGAGCACTTAAGATATAAGTGACGTTTTGGGTAAGTGTTGTGAAATGGACACTTTGGACAGGTATGTTCTTAACCCTCGGGTTGAAAATAGATACAACAACGATAAAGTGGTAAGATGATGAATGATGTTTAAAGATGTGATATATGTTTTGGTGGTACCATGCTAAAGTTGTTTGGTATATTTGTATTGTTATGTTACTTGTTATTTACATATGAACTTACTAAGCATTTATGCTTACTCCTTCCTTTTCATTCACTGTAGTTTTGAACAAGCCGGCTCAGGAATCGAGACAGGTCGAAAGTTCGATCACACTATCCAAATGACTTTTATCTTGGTAAATGGCTTGTACAACTACTTAAGTATGGCATGTATAGCAATATACCTATTTTGTGTAAATAATTTTATGATATGGCCATGTTTGGTTGAGAAAATTTTTGATATTGATAAGTCATGGTGATGGCTAATTTAGATCATGTTTGATATCATGGAAGTTTAACAGGTTATCTAGTTCATAAAAATTCATGGAAAGATGAAACTTGCCTTAAAACAGAATATTGCTGCAGCAATGACATGAATTTGAAAAATCACTAAAAATATTATAAATAGAACTAAATCATGAATAAGTTATGAAATTGAAGCTTAATGAGTCTATTTTCATATGGATTAAACAAAACAGGAATATAAATTATATTTTATGAGATATTTAAACTTTTGCGAAACAGGGCCAGAGTGATTTCTGGATCCGCTGTTCTGACTTTAAAAATTCATAATAAATTTTAATAAAATAATTAGAAGTTGTTATTTATATGTAAAGATTCCTTATTGAGTATAATTTTAATAGAAACAAACCTCATAGTCATTGAAATTTTTTATATAGATATATCTGATTCGTAATATACAGAGGTCAGAGCAGTCAAACCCTGAAACAGGGGATACTTTAATTAATAAACTGTACTAATTGGCTCAATAAAAAATTCTAGAAAAAAATTAGTAAATATATATATGAGTCTAGATTCGAGGAAAATTTACGGATCTTGATTTTGGGTTTCGTAACTCGAGATATGATTTTTCTTGTAACTGTGATGCGAGTAGCTAGAAAGCTGTGAATGTAGAAACAAATGATTTGAAGTTCTTAAATTGATAAATTATGTTTGGTAACCCCTCAAGCTCAACTCCGCTGATGGTCTCGGGCGTGGGGGCGTTACATTTAGTGGTATCAGAGCAGGTTTATTCGGTTCTCGGACTACGTGTTGTATGTACGAATTTTGCTATACATGCCATATGTATGAATTGTGATAGTGTGACGACTTCTGACCTTTTTAAATGATTTTTATATAGTAAATGGATCCCGATCCAGCTGTGGCAGAAGAAGTAGAGAGTAATGCACCAGCTCCGGCTGAAGGGGCAGCGTCGACTGAAAACCCACAAAACCCACCTCCTACTGTTGGTCAGGGAGGAGGAGAAAGGGATCGGGAAGCCTTTCTCCAAATGATGAGTGCATGGTACACTGAGTTCGTTCGTACGAACCCAAATGTACGACCTCCCCCACCTCCCCTAATTCCTCAACCTATGCCTGCAATGCCTCAAGGAGTGGATATGATAAAATTTCACAGAACCCCCGTTGATAGAATTCGTAAACAAGGGGCTGAAGAATTTAGAGCAAATATTGATGATGATGCAGAGAAAGCAGAGTTCTGGCTTGAAAATTCTATCCGGGTATTTGATGAATTATCTTGTACACCTGAAGAATGTTTGAAATGTGCTACATCTTTGTTGAGAGATTCAACCTATAATTGGTGGAAGACTTTGATTTCGGTGGTACCGAAAGAGAGGGTAACCTGGGAATTCTTTCAAGAAGAGTTTCGGAAGGAATATATTAGTGAAAGATTTATTGATCAGAAATGTAAAGAGTTTCTTGAGCTGAAGCAAGGTAATATGACAGTGTCAGAATATGAAAGAGAGTTTGTTCGATTGAGTAAGTACGCCAGGGAATATGTTCCTACAGAAGCCAAGATGTGCCGACGATTTGAAGACTGGCTCAACGAAGACATTAAAGTATTTGTTAGGATCCTTGAACTGAAAGAAACGGTAGTCCTAGTTGATCGAGCTTGTAAGGTTGAAGAACTACTTAAAGAGAAGAGGAAGGTAGAGGCTGAGACACGAAATTGGAAGAAAAGGCCAATGAGTAAGGCACCTTCACAGCAACCTGGAAAGTCAAGAAATATGAATCCTTGTTCCCAAGTTTCAGCTAGGCAATCATATGGAAATTTTAAGAAGCAGAATGTGGGTCCTAAATCTCAGAATACTTCTGCAGCCAGTGTAGGGAACTCGAGATTTGTTAAACCTGAGTGCCAGCAGTGTGGTAGAAATCATTTTGGTCCGTGCAGAGCAAATGAATGTTTTCGATGTGGTTCTCCGGATCATTTTATTAGAGACTGCCCAGAGAGAGTTGAGAAAGAAAAATTTCAGAGTGTAAAAACTAGTGGTGCAAACTCGAGGGGAAGGTATCCGAGAAAAGCTGGAAGTGAAACAAGCAGTAAGAATGTAGCCAGAGATGCAACAATTAGATCTGAGGGAAGAGCTCTGGCTAGAACTTATGCTATTAAAGCGCGTGAAGATGCTTCCTCACCCGATGTGATTACCAGTACATTTTCTCTTTATGATATTAATGTTATTGCTTTGATTGATCCTGGTTCTACTCATTCATACGTATGCATTAAACTGGTGTCTAGTATCAATATACCTGTTGAGAACACAAAATTTATGATTAGAGTGTCGAACCCGTTAGGCAAATGCGTGATAGTTGATAAAGTAAGCAAGAAATGCCCTTTAATGATTCGGGGTCATTACTTTCCGGCCGACTTGATGTTGT
The DNA here is from genome assembly GCF_007990345.1 of Gossypium hirsutum. Classification (NCBI taxonomy): domain Eukaryota; kingdom Viridiplantae; phylum Streptophyta; class Magnoliopsida; order Malvales; family Malvaceae; genus Gossypium; species Gossypium hirsutum. The sequence goes on from NC_053436.1 coordinate 36,046,661, forward strand.
TGCCGTTTGATGAATTTGATGTTATTTTGGGTATGGATTGGTTGACATTGCATGATGCTATAATAAATTGCAAAGAAAAGGTTATAGAATTAAAGTGTGAAAGTGGTGAAATTCTGCGGGTTGAGCCAGACAAATCAGAGGCATTATCTAGTATGATTTCTTCGATGTCGGCTCAGAGATATTTGAGAAAGGGTTATGAAGCTTATTTGGCGTATGTAATTAATACTAAAGAAGTTGAAAATAAAGTTGAATCAGTGCTGGTTGTGTGTGAATTTGCGGACGTATTTCCAGAAGAATTGCTGGGGTTGCCTCCAGTCAGGGAAGTAGAATTTGGTATTGATTTAATACCGGGAACAGCTTCGATCTCGATTGCTCCATATAAAATGGCACCAACAGAGTTGAAAGAATTAAAGTCGCAGTTGCAAGAGTTGACTGATAAAGGCTTTGTGAGACCGAGTTTTTCACCTTGGGGTGCTCCCGTGTTATTTGTGAAAAAGAAGGATGGTTCTATGAGATTATGTGTTGATTATCGGCAGTTAAACAAGGTGACAATCAAAAACAAGTATCCGTTGTCGAGAATTGATGATTTGTTTGATCAGCTAAAAGGAGCGACATGGTTTTCAAAGATTGACTTGAGATCTGGGTATTATCAGCTGCGAGTAAAAGAGTCAGATGTGCCTAAAACTGCTTTTAGAACAAGGTACAGTCATTATGAATTTTTAGTTATGCCATTCGGGTTGACAAATGCTCCTGCTGTGTTTATGGATTTAATGAATCGCATATTTCGGCCATACTTGGACAGATTTGTTGTGGTGTTTATAGATGATATTTTAATTTATTCAAAAGATGAGACAGAGCATGCTGAGCATTTGAGGATAGTTTTGCAAATTTTGAGAGATAAGCAGCTGTATGCTAAGTTTAGTAAAAGTGAATTTTGGCTCTGGGAAGTTGAATTTTTGGGTCATATTGTTTCAGGTGATGGTATACGGGTTGATCCTAGTAAAATTTCAGCCACTGTTGATTGGAAACCACTGAAAAACGTAACTGAAGTTAGAAGTTTCTTGGGGCTAGCTGGGTATTATCGGCGGTTCGTAAATGGATTTTCTATAATTGCTGCTCCTATAACTAGACTACTCCGAAAGGATGTTAAATTTGAATGGACGGAAGAATGTCAACAGAGTTTCGAAGAATTGAAAAAGTTATTAACTGAAGCACCAGTGTTGATACAACCCGAATCATGTAAAGAATTTGTGGTGTATAGTGATGCTTCTCTAAATGGTTTGGGGTGTGTACTCATGCAAGAAGGAAAAGTGGTAGCTTATGCTTCGAGACAGTTAAAACCTCATGAGAAGAATTATCCTACTCACGATTTGGAATTGGCTGCGGTGGTATTTTCTTTGAAGATTTGGCGACATTATTTGTATGGTGAAAAGTGCCGAGTATATACCGATCACAAAAGTCTTAAATACTTGATGTCACAAAAATACTTGAATTTGAGACAGCGAAGATGGTTGGAGTTATTGAAAGATTACGAGCTTGTTATCGATTATCATCCAGGAAAAGCGAATGTGGTTGCCGATGCTTTAAGCAGAAAGTTATTGTTTGCTTTGAGAGTTATGAACACTCAATTGAAAATTTCAGATGACGGTTCGATTCTAGCAGAGTTAAGAGCAAGACGGATGTTTTTACAAGAGATTTCTGAAGCTCAAAAAATGATCAAGATTTGTTAGCCAAAAGAAAACAGTGTGAAGCTGATACGGGATCAGATTTCAGAATCGGTTCTGATGGTTGTTTGATGTTTAAAAATTAGATTTGTGTACCGAAAAATGATGAGTTGATTCAAAAGATTTGCATGAAGCAGATAATGGTTGTTTAGCGGTTCATCCGGGCAGTACGAAGATGTATAATGACTTGAAGAAAATGTACTGGTGGAGTGGAATGAAAAGAGATATTTCCGAGTTTGTATCAAAGTGCTTAGTTTGCCAACAAGTGAAAGCTGAACACCAAGTACCTTCGGGACTACTCCAGCCTATTATGGTTCCTGAATGGAAATGGGATCCGATTACTATGGATTTTATATCAGGGTTGTCGTTAACTCCAGGGAAGAAAAATGCCATCTGGGCAATAGTTGACAGACTGACTAAATCGGCTCATTTTATTCTGGTACGTACAGATTATTCTTAATAAGTTGGCTGAATTGTATATCCGAGAGATTGTTAGACTTCATGGGATACCTTTGTCAATCATTTCGGATAGAGATCCGAGGTTTACCTCACGGTTTTGGCAAAAGTTGCAAGAAGCATTAGGTACAAAGTTAAATTTTAGCACTGCCTTTCATCCACAAACTGATGGACAACCAGAGAGAGTAATTCAGATTCTTGAAGACATGCTCAGATGTTGTGTATTGGAATTTCAAGGTAGTTGGGAAAAGTATTTACCATTGGTAGAATTTGCTTATAATAATAGTTATCAGACAAGTTTGAAGATGGCACCTTATGAAGCATTATATGGTCGTAAATGTCGGACGCCATTGTATTGGACTGAACTCAAGGAAAATCAGATTTATGGAGTTGATTTAATAAAAGAAACCGAAGAAAAGGTGAAAGTGATTCGAGATTGTTTGAAAGCTGCTTCAGATAGACAGAAATCTTATGCGGATTTCAAATGAAAGGAAATGGAGTTTCAAGTTGGTGATAAGGTATTTTTGAAAGTGTCTCCATGGAAGAAAGTCCTTAGATTTGGATGAAAGGGCAAGTTAACTCCGCATTTTATTGGACCGTATGAAATAATTGAAAAAATTGGACCGGTAGCATATCGGCTAGCGTTACCACCCGAATTAGAGAAGATTCATAATGTGTTTCACATATCTATGTTACGTCGATATCGTTCGGATCCTTTACATATAATTTCACTGACAGAAATTGAACTGTGACCGGATATGACTTATGAAGAAGAACCGATTAAGATTTTAGCTCGAGAAGTCAAACAACTAAGAAATAAAAGTGTTGCACTTGTAAAACTGTTGTGGCAAAAGCATGGGGTAGAAGAGACTACATGGGAACCTGAAGAAACTATGAGAAACCAATACCCACACCTGTTTACCGGTAAGATTTTCGAGGACGAAAATCCTTAAAAGGGGGGAGAGTTGTAATATCCTGAATTAGGGCTTAATCAGAATAGTGGTTTCGTGACCACAAATCTGAGATAGAAATAATTATTTTACAATTATTTTGATGTTTATGATATGATTGCATGATTGTGTGAAAATTTCGTGATGAAATTCTATGCCTAAAGTGCTTAAATTGAAAGTAGGGACTAAATCGAATAAGTTGCAAAACTTGCATTCTAGAAGTTTTTAGTATGAAATTGTTTTGGAATATTAATGAGGAGGTTTTAAATAGAAATTTGACCAATTTTAAGTTCATGGACAAAATTAGGACATGGAAGGAATTTTTGGAAAGTTTAGTAGTAAGGGTATTTTGGTCATTTAGTTATTAAAATGAATTAAAAACAAAATTAAAAGCCAATTTTTGTCCATCTTCTTCATTAGGCTGAAATTTCAAGGGTTCTCCATAGCTAGGGTTTGTTTCAAGCTTCCAAGCTCCATAGTAAGTGATTCCAAGCCCGTTTTTAATGTTCTTTACGTTTTTGGAATCCCGGAAGCTCGATTAAGCTTATGCTAGCAATAATTCAACCTAGGGTTTATATTTGGAAAAATAAGCATAGGTGAAATTTGTGTATTTTGATGTTTTATGATAGAATATGGGGGTTTAAATTATGTTAGACAACTTGTTCTACTCGGTTTTTAGTGAAAACGAGTAAAAGGGCTTAATCGGCAAAAATACCTAATAGTCACAAGTATATGTTAGAGAGAGAATTTGATGTTGCAATAGAAGGGAACAGTGATCAGCATGTTATAAAACATAAGAATAAGGAATAAAGTTTAATTCCCGAGCCTAGGGGCAAAAGTGTAATTTTTTTTAAAGTTCGTATTAAATGCTGTTTTGATAAATGTATGTATTAAATAAGATTAATTTGGTATTATAGATCAAGAAAAACGAGATTCAAGTCGTGATCGAGGAAAAGAAAAGATTGTGGACTAAATTGCAAAATCTTTATATTTTGGTACCAAGGTAAGTTCATGTGTAAATAATGTAGCATAAATGTTATTTTTAAGTTATTAATGTTAATTATATGATATGCTGATTTTTAATCATGAAATATTATGCTTTGTGGTTAATGTTGAGTAATATTCAAATTATGTTTACTACTTGATAAATATGAATTTCTACCGAGTATCGGTTCCGATATTCCATGGAAGACGGCAAATGTGAGATCGAGGGAAAAAGCCCGTTTGAACCTTAGGAATAGATTAGGATACAAGTGACATGTCACTAGGATGGTTGAGCATCCGAACTCGTTGAGTTGAGTCCGAGTTCGTGAGATGTAACTAGGCATCCAAACTCGTTGAGTTGAGTCCGAGTTCATTTATGGATGCGAACGCCCGAGTTCGTTGAGTTGAGTCCGAGTTCACTTAGGGGCGGGTTACATGATTTCTTGATTACATATGTGGCACTTATGTGCAAATTATCCATGTATCCGAGTTATATTCCGATGTGTTCAACGTGTGAAATTTCTAGTTTAATGGAAGAGCGCTTAAGATATAAGTGACGTTTTGGGTAAGTGTTGTGAAATGGACACTTTGGACAGGTATGTTCTTAACCCTCGGGTTGAAAATAGATACAACAACGATAAGGTGGTAAGATGATGAATGATGTTTAAAGATGTGATATATGTTTTGGTGGTACCATGCTAAAGTTGTTTGGTATATTTGTATTGTTATGTTACTTGTTATTTACATATGAACTTACTAAGCATTTATGCTTACTCCTTTTTCATTCACTATAGTTTTGAACAAGCCGGCTCAGGAATCGGGACAGGTCGAAAGTTCGATCACACTATCCAAAGGACTTTTATCTTGGTAAATGGCTTGTACAACTACTTAAGTATGGCATGTATAGCAATATACCTATTTTGTGTAAATAATTTTATGATATGGCCATGTTTGGTTGAGAAAATGTTTGATATTGATAAGTCATGGTGATGGCTAATTTAGATCATATTTGATATCATGGAAGTTTAACAGGTTATCTAGTTCATAAAAATTCATGGAAAGATGAAACTTGCCTTAAAACAGAATATTGCTGCAGCAATGACATGAATTTGAAAAATCACTAAAAATAGTATAAATAGAACTAAATGATGAGTAAGTTATGAAATTTAAGCTTAATGAGTCTATTTTCATATGGATTGAACAAAACAGGAATATAAATTATATTTTATGAGATATGTAAACTTTTACGAAATAGGGCCAGAGTGATTTCTGGATCCACTGTTCTGAATTTAAAAATTCATAATAAATTTTACTAAAATAATTAGAAGTTTTTATTTATATTTACAGATTCCTTATTGAGTCTAGTTTTAACAAAAACAAACCTCATAGTCATTGAAATTTTTTATAGAGATATATCTGATTCGTAATACACAGAGGTCAGAGTAGTCGAACCCTGAAACAGGGGATACTTTAATTAATAAACTGTACTAATTGGCCCAATAAAAAAATCTAGAAAAAAAATTAGTAAATTTATATATGAATCTAGATTCAGGGAAAATTTACGGATCTTGATTTCGAGTTTCGTAACTCGAAATATGATTTTTCTTGTAACTGTGACGCGAGTAGCTAGAAAGCTGTGAATGTAGAAACAAATGATTTGAAGTTCTTAAATTGATAAATTATGTTCGGCAACCCCTCAAGCTCGACTCCGGTGATGGTCTCGGGCGTGGGGGCGTTACAGAAACCACCTAAAAATGTAACCGAGGTTAGAAGCATTTTGGGCTTAGCTGGTTACTACCGAAGATTTGTGAAAGGATTCTCCACGATCGCGACTCCGATGACAAGGTTACTACAGAAAGACGTTAAGTTTGAATAGACAGAGAAGTGCCAGTAAAGTTTCGAAAAGTTGAAGTCATTGCTGACTGAAGCTCTAGTTTTAGTATTGCCTGAGTCGGGAAAAAAGTTTGTGGTCTATAGTGATGCATCCTTAAATGGATTGGGTTGTGTACTTATGCAAGATGACAAGGTGATAGCCTATGCTTCATGGTAGTTGAAGCCACACGAGAAGAATTATCTGACGCATGGCTTAGAGCTTCTCGCCATTGTTTTTGCCTTGAAAATATGGAGGCATTATTTATATGTTGAGACTTGTCGTATATTCACAAACCAGAAGAGTTTGAAGTATTTAATGACTCAAAAAGAACTGAATCTGAAACAGGAGAGATGGTTAGAATTAATTAAAGACTACGAGCTGATCATCGATTATCATCCGGGAAAGGCGAATGTGGTCGCCAACGCTTTAAGCAGAAAATCTTTATTTGCATTGTGGGCCATGAACACTCGATTGGCATTGTTTGATGATGGTTCGGTCTTGGTAGAGTTAAGGGTCAGGCTGTCATTTCTTCAGGAAATTTATGATGCTCAAACTAATGATAGTATCCTCCAGGCTAAAAGAGCTTAATGTGAGTTGGGCTTTGAATCAGATTTTCAGGTTAGTCCTAATGGATGTTTGATGTTCAGAGATAGAGTTTACGTACCGAGGGATAATGAAATTATTCAAAAAAATTTGCAAGAGGCACATGATAGTCGTTTGCCTATTCATCTTGGAAGTACCAAAATGTACAATGATTTAAAGAAAATGTACTGGTGGAAAGGAATGAAAAGAGACATCTCCGAATTCGTATTGAAATGCTTGATATGCCAGCAAGTCAAGACTAAACATCAAGTACCTTCTAGTTTGCAACAGCTTGTGATGGTCCCTGAATTCGTGACAGGATTACTATTGACCCCGAAAAAGAAAGATGCTATATGGGTTGTGGTTGATAAGTTGACAAAGTCGGCTTATTTTATTAAGGTAAGGACAGATTATTCACTTGACAAGTTGGCCGACTTGTATATATCTGAGATTGTGAGATTACACAAGGTACCGCTATCGATTATTTCAGACAGAGACCCGAGATTCACTTCGAGATTCTGAAAGAAGTTACAAAAAGCCTTGGGTACAAAGTTGAGCTTTAGTACAGCTTTTCACCCGTAGACCGATGGTCAGTTTGAGCGGATGATTCAGATTCTGGAGGATATGTTGCGATGTTGCATCATTGAATTTCAGGGCAGCTGGGAAAAAATACCTGCCACAGGTAGAGTTCGCCTACAACAACAACTTTCAAACGAGTTTGAAGATGGCACCTTACGAGGCCTTGTATGGAAGGAAGTGCCGAACTCCATTATATTGGACAAAACTCAAAGAGAATCGGATTCACGGAGTTCATCTGATCAAAGAAACTGAAGAAAAGGTTAAAGTGATACATGACTATTTAAAAGTGGAATCAGATAGGCAAAGCTCGTATCCTGATCTGAAAAGAAAAGAGATCAAATTTCAAATTAGAGATAGAGTATTCTTTAAAGTATCTCCATGGAAAAAGGTATTGAGATTTGGCCGGAAAGGCAAACTGAGCCCGCGATTTATCGGACCATACGAGATCACTAAAAGAGTTGGACCGTTAGCCTATCGCTTGGCACTGCCACCAGAACTAGAAAAGATTCATGATGTGTTCCATGTATCTATGTTAAGATGATACCGATTAGATCCCTCTCATGTGATTTTACCGACGGAGATTGAAATTAGATCGGCTATGACTTATGGTGACGAACAGGTCAAGATTTTGGCTCGTGAGGTTAAAGAACTAAGAAATAACGATGTGGCTTTGGTAAAAGTCTTATGGCATCAACATGGTGTGGAAGAGGCTACATGGGAGCCAGAAGAAACCATGAGAAGCCAATATCCGAACCTGTTTACTAGTAAGACATTCGAGGACGAAAGTCCCTAAAGGGGGAGAAATGTAACATCCCAAAATAAGGCCTAGTCAAAATAGTGGTTTCGAGACCAAAAATTCAATGTTTAAATATTTATTTTATGATTATTATAAGGTCTAGAATATGAAAATATGCATGTGTTGAAGTTTCATGAGGAAATTCTATGAGTAAGGTGTCCAACTGGTAAATAAGAACCAAATTGAATAAGTTGCAAAACTTGGATTCTAGAAGCAATTTGTATGAAATTGCTTTAGATTATTAATTAGAAGGTCTTAAAGAGCAATTTGCCCAATTTCTAAGTTTTTGGACAAAAATGGGCATGTATGGACAAAATTTTAAAATAAAGGCTTGAGGGCATTTTGGTCATTTGGATAATTAATGAAATAAAATGGGAAAATGAAGGCAAAAATCAGCCATTCTTCTCCCTCATCCAGCTGAATTTCTCAAGCCTTCCATAGCTAGGGTTTTCAACTTTTTCAAGCTGAATAAAGTGCTCCCAAGCCCCGTTTTTAATGTTCTTCACATTTTTGAAATCTCGGTAGCTTACTAGCCATTTCAACCCATATTTTGAGTTAGGGTTCATGTTTGTAAAGTGACCCATGTGTGACATGTTTATTCTTTGATGTTTTATGGAAGAATATGAAAGTTTTATGTGTGTTCAACATCTTTTTCTAGGTGATTTTCATGAAAAACCCCTAAAAGGACCTTTTTGCAAAAGGTATAAAATATGTGGTAAAAATATGAAATAATGGAGAAATGTGGCCTGCCATAAGAGGAAAGAACAATTGGCCAGGCTTGGGTAAGGTATAAATTGTAATAGCCCAAAATTGGGTCTAGTTGGAACAGAGGTTTCGGGACCACAAAATCTGAGATAAAAATAATTATTTTATGATTATTTTGAGGTCTATGATATGATTTCATGATTGTGTGAAAATTTCGTGAAGAAATTCTATACATAAAGTGCTCAATTTGAAGTTGGGAACTAAATTGAATAAGTTGCAAAACTTGCATTCTAGAAGTTTCTAGTATGAAATTGCTTTGAAATATTAATTAGGAGGTCTTAAATAGCAATTTGACCAATTTCTAAGTGATGGACAAAAATTGGACATGGATGGAATTTTTGAAAGTTTAGTAAGGAAGGACATTTTGGTCATTTGGTAATTAAAAGAAATAAAAAGGGAAAATAAAGCCAAAATTTACTCATCTTTTTCATGGAGGCTGAAATTAGCATGGGGGAAACCATGGCTAGGGTTTTCAAGCTTTCCAAGCTCAATAGTAAGTCCGTTCTAACCCCGTTTTTCAAGTTCTTTACGTTTTTGGAATCTCGGTAATTTGATTAAGCTTATTCTAGCAATAATTTAAGCTAGGGTTCATATTTGGAAAAATACCCATAGGTGAAATGTGTTTATTTTGCTGTTTTATGATAGAATATGAGGTTTTAGATTATGTTAGACAACTTGTGCTACTTGGTTTTGAGTGAAAACAAGTAAAGGGCTTAATTGGTAAAAATACCTAATAATCATAAGTATATGTTAGAGTGAGAATTTGATGTTTCCATAGAAGGGAAAAGTGATCAGCATGTCATAAAACATAAGAATAAGGGATGAAGTTTAATTCCCGAGCCTAGGGGCAAAAGTGTAAATATGCAAAAGTTTAGGGGCAAAATTGTAATTTTCCAAAGTTTGAGTTAAGGACTGTTTTGAATAGTACATTAATTAGATAAGTAAAATATGATGTTTTAGATCCCAGAAAATGAGATTTGAACCTAGAATGAGAGAAAAATCGAAAATTGGGAAAGTTGGTAAAATGATCGTTTTAGTATCGAGGTAAGTTCATATGTATAATAAGTATTAATTTATGCATGTTTCAATGTAAAATTGATATATTTATTATAATTTTCGAGGTGTTGAAAGTATGCAAGTTGGTATGATAATAATACAGCAATAATGCTGTAATTTATATTTGAAAGTTAAATTTAGTGAATTAATTGAATCATGTTAAATTAAATTTTAGTGAATTAATTGAATCATGTTAAATTAAATGATTAAGGTGCCAAGTTTATGAATTGATTTAAAAATATGTCTATGGTACATGAAGTGCATTGAATTATCATACATAAATGTGATTTCTATGATTATGGATATTATGGGAAATTGTAAGTTCATATGATTTTTACTAAGGCAATGTGTAATTTAATGTTATTGCCTTGATATTAAATGAGATGTAAGTTTATATGTAAGTAATACATCAATATTACTTGTATTATGATATTTTATAATAATATTGGAAATATGTTTGTGGATAATTACTTGATTGGTGAAATTGTTGGAAAAGAGAGAGAAATCCCTGTTGAACCTTCGGAAAGATTGGATGATACAGATAGTATGTAGCTAGGTCACATGTATGGTGCTGAGTGCACATCATGTGTACAAGAGAGCTACAAGACATTATGATGTAGCTAGGTCGCATGGGTGATACTATGTGTACACCATGTAGACAAGAGAGCTACGGGATATATGTAGCTAGGTCGCATGCGTGGCTCCAGGTGAAGGACACCATGTAGACAAGAGAGCTACGAGATAAATTGGCTAGGTCACATGGGTGATATTGAGTGTTCACCATGTGTACAAGAGAGCCGAACTCTATGATGGGTGGAGCTATGTTCTGAAACCACCAAGTATCGAGGATTGATCCGAAGTGTTCAACGAGAGACTCTCTATGTATTGTTTTGTGAGTTTTGCGATGAATAAGTGCATGAACTTGGTTATGTGAATGATGTGTTCATTAAGTGACCAAGATGTGGTAAGGTTATAAACAAGTAAGTTATACATGAGGATGATTTTATGGTGACCTCGTGATCATGGGCCTATACTTGTGATGTATGAAATGTGGTGAAAATGATTTGTGATATGTATGTTAAAATGAGGTTAATACAAAGAAAGTGTGAAAGAGTGAATTAGCAATAAAACTATTTTGGACAGTAGTAGTGACGTGATTTTGAAAAATCACCAAAAATAGTATAAATTGAATCAGAGACTGAATGAGATATTAAATTAAATCTTAATGAGTCTATTTTCATATAAAATAAATAGAGGAAGAAAACGAGTTCTATATTTTGATATATTTATGTTTTTGTGAGACTGGTTCAGAATGATTACGTGATCCCCTGTTCTGACTTTGGAAAATCACAAAAATTTGGATAAAAATAATTAGAGGCTTAAAATTATATTTTTAAAATCCGTAATGAGTTTATTTTCAATATAAATCAACAAGAACATTATTCGATTTCTGTATTGTGAGATAATTAATTTTTAGTGAAGAGAGGTCAGAACTGTCAGAATGTGAAATAGGGAAAATTTTAATGAATAAACTGTACTAATTGGCTGAACCAAAAATTATGAAAATTTTATGGTGCAAATATATGTGAGTCTAGTTTTAGGGGAAATTTGCGGATCTGAATTTGGAGCTCTGTAGCTCAAATTATAAATAAGTGACTATGACTTGTGTAGACAGTTTGATGTGAGCATTTATTAGTAAATTGTGAAATCGTACTTACAAGAATGCTATATACATTAAGGATGTGGAATGGAGAGGAAGAGGAGGAAAATAAATATATGTGGAATACATGGAAACTATGGTATATGAAATATTGATATAATGAAATAAATGATATGTGTTTATAAGAAAACAGAAAGAGTGATATGTATCATGACATGTATATATATGACTAGTCTCAATGTAATGCTTATAGGGTATGGAGTTGAATTAAAATGTTTTAGGCAAACATGTTATTTGCGCATCTAAATTGTGGTATTTTATAAAGATATAATCTAGTTTTAAATATGAATGCTTGATGATTAAGCTGAAGATATTTGGTAAGATGATAATCTTGGTATAAATGTATAAGTGGTACTATAATAAACAAGGTAAAATGAGTATGAGAGACACATGTATGATGATATACAAATGCTATGTTTGTGGTTTAATTGAGAATATTTAATCATTAAATGAATACCATGTTATATGCTTTTGATGTTGTATAAGTGTGTAAGAGATTAAGATTGACCAAAGCTTGGAAAATAGCCTAGGTATATTCCACACAGGCAGAGACACGACCATGTGTCTCAGCCGTGTATGGAACATGACTTGGTACACGGGCGCGTGGAGCCTTAAAGCATGAAATTTCCAAGATTTTCGTAAGTTCTCGGTTTAGTCCCGAACCCTTTCTAAAGTATGTTTTGGGCTTCGTAGACTCAAATAAGGGACTATGTAAGTGAATGAACATTTTGAAATATGAATGAAATTCTATGGCCCGTATTTTAGTTTAATGTTTGTATGTTTGTCCGGTAATGCCTCGTACCTTATCCCGACCTCGGGTACGAGTAAGAGGTGTTACAGAAATTGCATGCATTTTATTATAGAGCCTAGGGACTAAATAGTAAAAATGTAAAAGGTTAGGTGCAAAACAATCATTTTGTCTGAGGGTGAAATTTAGGCTCAAAAAGAATAATATGAGGTATTGATGATTCATTTTTATCATTATAGACCCCGAGGAGCGAATTTTGGAGGTCGATCGAGGAAAATGAAAGGTTTCGAAATAATCAAAACGCGAAATCGAGATGAATACCAGGTAAGTTCGAATAACTTTAAGTAAATTATTAATATGCCTAATTACGTGTGTTATGAATGCATAATATTTAGTTATAAGGATGGCATGAAAATTCATGAAATATGTCAATAATAAGGATATGATAATAAATGTCCCGGTTGAAGTAAAAAGGGAAATTCGATGGATAAACCATGGCTTACATGACTTGAGATCCTGCATGTGTTGCGGAAAAGGATTTAGCCCGAACGGGTAATCCGTTGATCTCAAATGTAGAAAGGATCTAGCCCAGATGGGTGTTCCTTGAGTGATCGAGCCTCCCGAAGAATATGTGTGCATTGTGGATTTAGCCCGGACGGGTAATCCGATTAGGGTCTGAATTTAGCCTGGACTGGTAATTCAGATCCGAGCTCATAGAGGGTGTTTGTCTCTATAAGGGATTTAGCTTGGACTGGTAATCCCGACATCACATTATGAGTTTACATTATGGGGGATTTAGCCTAGACTGGTAATCCCGCCGTAAGATGTGAGGTTCACGGGAGTGCATACATGAGATGAGAGCTCTTATGACTTGACAGTAAATGGATAATCCATCGAGACTTTCCGAGTAACTCAACGGGATTAATATGTGATACAAAAATGAAAACTTTGAATGATGAGCTCATCTTAGATAAGTTACATGGTGTGATGTTATGTGACTAACTTGTTGATAGAGAGCATGTGATAGGGAAACCATTCCATACTTGTTGGTTTATTTGCCTAACATGGTTGCATGCTAAACAAATTGGTAAGTTTATTTCCCAGTTATTCAGGCTTACTAAGCATGTAAGTGCTTACCCATTTTTTTCCCTGTCTTATAGAGCTCGTGGACTCACGAAGATTGGAAGACGATTGAAGAGTCAACACACTATCATATTTTCTAGCTTTGGTATATAGATACTCTTATTTTGTTTAATGGCATGTATAGGGCTTTTGTTAATTTTGTAATATGTGTCATTTGATTAGCCAATATGAAGGCTTGTAAGGTGTACATGTCCACATGCATATGGCCATAGGATTTGGCTTATTTTGTTATAAGGTATGACCTACATAGTTGTGCATATTTGTGTTCTAATGTTATTGAGATGAATGAACATGGCGTATCACAAGTAGATACACATGTAACATGACCGAATCACATGGGATGGCTAGACCATAATTGGCAATGAGTTATAATAATGAGCCAATCTTGAATGTGTTATAAGGCATAGACATTCTTGATACAAGAGAAATAATCCTAGCATATGTAAGACAAATGGAATGAGGTTTGCATGCAATGAGGTTTATCAAGGTCACTTGAGAGTATAATTAGGCCTGGCTATATGTTATGGAAACCTATAAGTGAGAACATAGGTTAGAGGGTGACCAAAGGCTTGGAAAATAACCTAACATGGTCCACACAGGTAGACACACGGGCATGTGTCTAGACCGTGGGTGATATACGGACCACCCTATGGGCGTGTGGCATAATCGTGTGTCCCTTGCACCTAAAATTTTTGGTCAGAATGCATGGTAGTAAACACACGGGTAAAGACATGGCTATGTGTCTCAAATGTGTGGAGGGCACGGCCTAACACACGGGTATGTGTCTTGGCTGTGTGCCCCTAAATGTATGCTGATGTCATAAATAGAATGCTCGAGTTTTTAGACACGGGTGAGCACACAGGTGTGTTAAGGCCGTGTGAAGGACATGGGTGTGTGCTTGGTTGTGTGAAAATCCCTGTAGGTTCGAAGTAGAAAATAAATTCAATTAATTCCACATGGGTAGGGGACACGAGCGTGTGTAATGTCTCCACACGGGTGTTTGAGACATTAGCTCAGAATTTTTCTTAAATTTTTATTAGGTCCTTAGTTTAGTCCCGGATAAATTTCAATTTACGTTTGAGCCTCGTAGGCTCATAATAGAAACACCAAGATGCTATTCGATTGGTTTCAAATTGAAAAAAAATTTTATAACCCGTATTTCCCGAAAATGTTCAAGTACATGCCTAGTAACGGCTCATACCTGGTCCCGGTCTCGGGTACGGGTAAGGGGTGTTACACTCGTGTGCTGAGCCATGTGGGGAATATTGGCTTGATTTCTATTACAAAACCAGGGGACACACAGTCGTGTAACATGACCGTGTGTCACACATGGCTGAGACACAAGCCCATGTGGACAAAAATAGCCTATTTACCTAGCCATTTTGCCACCCAACTTGCTTACACCAACATCAACCCATATGGCACCAAAACGTAGCATATAATAGGCATTCAATCAACAACATCCAAGGATATATTTCATACCATTTCCAACACCAACAAATACAAGATATACAATCTCACAATGTGCTATCCAATTTCATACCAAAACTCACTTTCTCAAATTATCAATATGGTCATTTTCTAAACATGCATTATTTTATCTAAATTCACAAATATAACAAACTCATATCTCAACCATTTATATCCCTAATTACCAATTATCAACAAGCATAACATATTCATCATTAAACACATAATCAAAACCATATGCATATAAGTATACAAAACCAAACCAACCAAATTAAGCTAATTCTCATGGCTATATATAAAACCAAACTCTTAATATTTACAAGCCATTTCAAATGACTAAATTCTTTAACAACACATATACCAAAATAACCAAAGTCCCTATACATGCCATATACTCAAATACTTAAGTTTAAAAGTACCAAAGTGATAGTTGGATTGCGCGATGAAGTCTCTGAGGATTCCTGAATCTGAGCTAGCTTTTATTTCACTATAAAACACAGAAAATTAAACAAAGTAAGCTATAAAGCTTAATAAGTTTGTATAACATATAAATTAACTCATCATATATGCTCAAATAAAGAAAATAAAACATAACATAACATAGCTTACAATGAATCACTAACCTACCACATTTGCATTCACAAAGTTAGATGTAACTTTCATAATTTTCCTTATTTCAATGTATTGTTCGGTTTATGTACATACCTGTACCATCTCGTATCAAACTCATACTTATCCACATCTTTGACATAACCGTTGAACCATTTGGAATACTATTGGATTCTCAAGAGTCTGGCACCTTAAGTGCCACATATGTATAGTCGAAGGTATCTCAATCTCGTATTACATATAACACTCACATATCCTCTAGTATCTAAATCACCCTCTCTGACTGACCATCTGTCTGAGGATGGAACGCAATACTGAAGTCCAACCTTATACCCAATGCCTCGTGCAACTTCTTCCAGAACCGAGACATAAAGCGAGGATCTCTATCAGATATGATGGAAACTGGTACCCCATGCAGTCTCACAATTTCAGACACATACAGCTTAGCCAGCTTTTGTAGTGAATAATCAGTACGGACAGGTATGAAGTCTTGGTCAATCGGTCCACGATAACCCATACTAAATCTTTCTTATAAGGCGTTAGGGGTAGCCCATAGCCTACTAACAAAGTCCATAGTTACTCTCTCTCATTTCCAAAGTGAAATCTTAACTGGCTGAAGCAACCCTGAAGGCAAATAATGCTCCGCGTTAACCTATTGACAAGTTAGGCACTTACTCACAAACTCAGTAACTTCTCGCTTAAGTCCTGGCCACCAATATAACTCCCGAAGATCTCGGTACATCTTATTCCTGCAAGGATGCATAGCGTATGGACTACTATGCACCTCCTATAGAATAGACCGTATGAAATCAGTATCTTTCGGTACACAGACTCTCCCACGGAAACAAAGTAACCCTCTACTATTTAGCCCAAAATCTAAAGTTTCCCCATTCTCTATTTGTCGAAAACGAGAGCCTAGTGACTCATCCTCCAACTACCTGCCTTTAATCTGCTCAATCCGCCTTGGTTTAACTTGAAGTTCGGCCAGTAAACTGTCATCATGAAATAAATTGAGACGAGAAAACATCGCCCTTAAGTTAGTAACAGCCCTACGACTCAGTGCATCAGCTACCACATTAGCTTTTCCAAGATGGTATTCAATCAAACAGTCATAATCCTTAAGCAACTTTACCCATCTACGTTGCCTAAGGTTTAGCTCTTTTTGGGTGAGGAGATACTTCAGGCTCTTATGATCCATGTAAATGATACACTTCTCACCATACAAGTAATGCCTCCAAATCTTCAGTGCAAATACCACCGCTGCCAACTCCAAGTCATGTGTCTTAAGCTAACGTGATGCATACACCACTACCTTTCCTTCTTCCATCAGTACACACTGCAAGCCAACATGTGATGCATCACTATAAATAGTAAATTCCTTCCCAGCTTTAGGCTGCATTAAGACAGGGACCTCGGTCAGAACTTTCTTAAGTTTCTCGAAACTTTTCTACTGCCTATCAGTCCAGTTAAACAGTACCCCTTTGTGTAACAACTTAGTCAGAGGTGCAGCAATTAATGAAAACCACTAAACAAACAGTCTATAATACCCTGCCAATCCCAAAAAACTTCAAATCTCAGATATCGACTTGGGTTGCTTCCAATCCAAAGTCGCTTCAATTTTTCGAGGATCAACTCTAATCCCCTTAGCAGATACCACGTGACCCAAGAAAGTTACCTCTCGAAGCTAGAATTCACACTTACTAAATTTAGCATATAATTGTTTCTCCCTCAAAATCTGCAGAACAACATGGAGATGAGCATCGTGTTCCTCCTCAATCCTCGAATATACTAGAATATCATCTATAAACACTACTATGAACCGATCCAGATAGGGCTGGAACACTCGGTTCATTAAATCCATAAAAGCTGCTGGTGCATTCGTCAGTCCAAATGGCATCACTAAGAACTTGTAATGACCGTAAAGAGTCCTAAATGCTGTCTTGTACACATCAGTCTCCTTAACCCTCAGTTGGTGATACCCCGATCGAAGATCAATCTTAGAGAAGATCGAGGCTCCTCGAAACTGGTCGAACAGAACGTCAATTCTCGATAGGGGATACTTATTTTTGATAGTCAATTTGTTCAGTTGCCTATAGTCAATGCATGTGCGCATGGTTCCATCCTTCTTTTTCACGAATAAAATCGGTGCTCCCCACGGAGACACACTAGGGTGGATAAACCCTCGATCCAATAACTCTTGAATTCAAGATTTAAACTCTACGAGCTCTTTCGGTTCCATTCTATAAGGGGCGATAGACACCAGAGCTATACCAGGTAAGAGCTCTATCCCAAACTCAACTTCTCGACTAGGAGATAACACCAGTAGCTCATCGGGAAAGACATCTGAAAACTCCTTAACTGTTCGGATATCCTTAACAGACACATCTTCAGATCCAGAAGCACTGACATAGGCTAAATACGCCTCGCAACCCTTACGAACCATCTTCTCAACTCTCAGCCCAGAAATCACATTTGAGAGATAATCCCGACGCTCCCCAACTACGACCACCTCGTCACCCTTTACAGTTTTTAGGACCACCCACTTAGCAGCACAATCCAACTTCGCCTGATGCATAACTAGCCAATCCATACCCAGTATCAAGTCAAATTTCCTAAAAGGGAGTTCCATTAAGTTTGCCAAGAAGATCCTTCCTTGAACCTCCAAAGGTATCTCCTTAAACAGTTTATTCACTCTCACCGACTACCCCAATGGACTTAACACAGTAACCACGCTCGCAGTGCTTTCACACACCATACCCAAAGTCTCAGACACAGTGAATGCTATATAAGAGTGCGTAGAACCAACATCAATCAATGCAGTGTAAGGTACATGATGAATAAAGAATGTACTCGTAATAACATCTGGGGCGTCTTCGTCCTCTCGGTGACGTGCAGCATAAACTAGTACTGGCTGCCTCACCTCAGTATGACCGGCACCTCTGCCTGATTCTCCACAACCCTGGCCCATACCATTTCCATTCTGGCCTGACCACAACCTCTCAGTGGCTGCTGAAAGCCTCTCTGTGGCTGAACAGTACCCCTACCTGTAGTTTGCATCTGGTCGGGCCTTCGTGGACAATCCCTGATACGGTGCTCCATAGATCCACACCTAAAACATGCCCCCATCTATAACCAACACTTACTCTGATGGCGTTTCCCACAAACGGTACAAAGCTGTGACCCAAATGTAGCAACAGGGGCCCCAACTCTAGCTGACCCATCAACCCTAGCCTTTCTCTTAGGCCCCATAGTTGAACCTGAGGGCTCCCAAACCCTCTTGTTTCTCCCCTTATTGTTCTCATGATTCTGACGCTCAATGCGCTTCACATCCTCAGCGATCTTTGCCTTTTCTACCAACACAAAAAAAATCTCACTCCCTCTGTGGAGCTATCAAAACTCGCAGATTATCTCTGAGGTCATCCTCAAAATGAACACAGCGCTCATACTCAGTGGCCACCATGCCTCGCGCATGGCGGCTCAATTTCAAAAATTTCGCCTCATATTCAGCTACGGACTCATCCCCTTAAGTCAAATTTAGAAACTCCCTTCTGTGGGCATCTGCATAGCTAGCACCCACATACTTCCCTTGAAATGTATTCCTGAAAAGCTCCCAAGTTAATCGATCGGACTGAGTACCCTCTTTCACTGTAAGCCACCACTGATAGGCTTCATCTCGTAGCAATGATACTGCACCTTTTAGTTTCTGCTTGGAGGTGTAGTCGAGGTCGTCCATGATCCTCTCCATGGCCTCTATGCAATATTTAGCCACATTAGGGACTAGAATGGTAAATTTCCATTTCTGGATCCGAGAAATTTGATGGATTATGATATTTAAAAGAAACGGGTGATTACCGAGAATATGAGATCTTGCATATGATTATCCTGTTTGCATGAGTGGTTGTGCTAAGAGATAGCATAGGTACGTACTCGAAACTCGTGAGTACATGTTTGACATGTGAAATGAAATGGACTTGTGAAGAGAGTGCAAATGAAATAAGTTTTAGTATTGTTCAATTAATGAACACAAATGGTGATTTGTGGATGATGAATTGAGATTAAATGAGGAAATCTCGGTTGAACCTTCGGAATGGAAAAACATTGTGCTAAGTGGATATACCATGGTTATACGTATAACGTGGTGCAAAGTGGATATACCACGATTACACAAATTGATACATGTAATGTGGTGCTAAGTGGATATGCCACAGTTACATATATTGATTCACTAACGTGGTGCTAAGTGGATATACCACGATTAAACATGTAATGTGGTGCTAAGTGGATATTCCACGGTTACATATATTGATTCATTAACGTGGTGCTAAGTGGATATGCCACTGTTGTACATGTTAATTTGAAAAGTGGCGCTAAGTGCGTATGCCACAATTACATGTTAGCCCAATAGTGTGGAGCTATGTGACGGCCCAAAGTTGACCCTAGTCGAAAAGTGGTTTCGGGACCACGAAACCGAGTCTTATAAATAATAAAAAATTATATTCTGTGTTTATGATGTGAGTAATTGCATGTGTGAAAGTTTCATGCATTAATTTGATCATCTTTATGTGAATCTTTTTTTTATATGGACTTATATGAAACTTTGTTGGAAAGTGAGAGGCTAATTTACAATGGTCTAATAGTACATGCATTGAAAGGAGTGGTTTTGCATGTCAATTTACCCAAGTTAAATGTGGTGGCCGGCCATGTTATGTAGTAAATAATATTATAACTATTTTATGCTAATAGTTTATGTTACAAAATGAAATAATGAATAAGGTTAATAAAATACAAGTTAGTGGGAGGAAAAACCAAAGTTAGCCTATGTTTTCTCCTCCATTGCCGTAACTAGAGAAAGAAGAGGAAGAAAAGCCTTTGGGGAAGAAAATTCGGCTAAGGTGGATACCTAAAGTAAGGTAAGTTCAATGTCATTCTTGGAAAACTTATGCACCATTTGGATGATTAGTTTAACTTCTACCTATTTTATGGTTTGAAGATAGGTTTGGTATGAGTTAAGTTTCGGTTAAGGTGGATTGATTAATTGGGTTTTATAAGGAAATTATGCCATAGCCGAATGTGTCTTGAAGAAGATGTCATATGTGCTTATTATAAGTATATGTATGTTCGGCTAATGAGTTTGAATTGAAGTTTCGATAGGTGGGTTGAGTGGCCGAGTGAACTATAGGCTTTGCAAGGATGGAATTTACTTATAAGTTGTGTGTGTATGGCTTTATTTGCTAATGACATTTAAGAGTTTAAATCTTGAATAATGTTATGCATAGGTTTCGGCCATGAATCCTTGTGTTATAACACTTGCTTAATAATGAAAGAACATGAGCTTAAAGCTTGAGTAACACTCGGCTTTAGTGTAAGTTAAAATTTGTTAGAAAATAATTTTCAAGTTAGTAGATTATGTGTTAAGAGAGGGATTTAGAATATATATATATAGCTGAATGTGATATGTGTGAATTATATGTTAAATCAAGGCTTGGTAAGCTAGCTATTAAGGTGAAATGCTAATGTTAGTATTTGATTTGGTAATAATCTGTTTGGGGACAGCAGCAGTAAGGTGATTTTGGAAAATCGCCATAAATTGTAGGAGTTGAATTAGAAGCTGAGTGAATTATGTCATTAAAGCTTGAAGAGTCTATTTTCTTACAAAGGAAACTATAAAAACAAAAGAGTTACCGATCTTGAGATATTTGAAGTATTGTGGGGCTGAGTCAAAATGACTGCTGGATTCCCTGTTCTGTTTTTAGAAAATCATTATAAATTGTACAAAAATGATTATAAGATAAAATTTATATGCTTAGACTCCTTAATGAGTCTAGTTTCAAATGAGATCAAATACAACACATTTGGAATTCTGTAAAGTGAGAAATTGGATTCGTAGTGAAGAGTGGTCAGAATAGTCAACCAGTGAAATAGGGGAAACTTTAAGAAAAATCTGGTATTGATTGGCCAAGCCTAAAATTCTGAAAATTTTATGGATGGAAGATATAGGAGTCTATATTCAGGGAAAATTAACGGCAAGTGATTTGGAGTTTAGTAGCTCCAGTTATAAGTAATTTAGTAACTACTGCTCAGGAAAATAGCTCGTAGTGAATATGTGATTTTGTTGTAAACATTAATGAAAGTTTGCCGATGAATTATTTATTGATTAATATAAAGCTTGCTATAATCTATGTGTGTGAAAGTCGGATCAATATATATAATATTATTCTGAAAGTAATACTTGAATAGTCGATTAATGACTATTTTAAATTTTGTTGAACTTAAGCTCAAGAGCAAGGGGGAACTAGATCCGATAAAGGGAAGGAAAAAGTAATTGAATAGCCGTTGAAGTCGTTCGACGACATTTGAGGTAAGTCTTCGAGTAATGACCCTACTTGAATTATATTGAAATGAATAGTCATACTATGACGGATAGTCGAATGTGCTTAGAGACTATGTTATAAAGCCAATTGAAATTATGTTCTTTGTGTGCGGCTACTGAGCCGAAATTTGAAAGGTTTAATAAATGTTTTGTGTTTGAGCCTTAGTAACGAAGAAATGATATGAATGTGTTATGATTATTGACATATGTGTGCATGAACATTGGAATATATCCGGGTTATGACCCGAAGGCAATTATGCGAGTTGACATATCCGGGCTAAGACCCGAAGGCAATTATGCGAGTTGATATATCCGGGCTAAGACCCGAAGGCAATTATGCGAGTTGACATATCCGGGCTAAGACCCGAAGGCAATTATGCGAGTTGATATATCCGGGCTATGACCCGAAGGCAATTATGCGGGATGATATATCCGGGCTAAGACCCGAAGGCAATTATGCGAGTTCATATGTCCGGGTTAAGACCCGAAGGCAAATGTGTTTGTGGCTGTATTCGGTTAAATACCGAAGAAACTTGGGTTTGAATGTGAGCGTTTTGTGCTGTAACTAATTTAATAATTATGCTTGACCAACCCGAATGATAAGGTATGTTTGCGTGTGCATTGGAAAAGTCGGTTCGTTTTAAATAGTGTTTGTGCGATCGGCTAACGAATTTTCGGCTTTTAGAAAGGTTGATACCTTGTGTATCTATGTTGATGAAGTGTGAAGTAAGTATGATTATGAGAATGTGTGTTAATAAAGTGATTTAGTTAGCTATGTGAATGTAATACTGTAGTCAAAGCCGATTTCATTACTTGAGACTTACTAAGCTTAAAATGCTTACCCGGTTGCTTTGGCTCTCTGTTTTATAGATTTTGTTCGTTAGCTATCGGATTCGGGATCAGCGAAGTCGAAGTCATCTACACTATCAAGCTCTTTTGGTACTCTTTTAGTTGAACTCTGGATATGGCATGTATAGGACTACCCCCGTTGTTTAAGTTCTTTTGTGATGTATGTGTGTAAAGCCATGCGAAAATGGCTTGTAGATGTGGAGTATGGCATTAGACCATTTGTGTTTATGTATGTATATATATGGTTTCACGATGTGACTATGGATTGAAATGGAAGTGTTGGGCTAATGATCAGCCATTGGAATGGCTAAATATGATCACATGTGGACCTATGTATGGCAAAACCCTAGTTGGTCCATGGTAACCACAAAATAGGTAAAGTTTATCTTGAAAACAGATTTTGACAGCAACAGTGGTGTAGAATTGAAAAATCACATAAATTCGTAGGAGTGGAATTAAATAGTGAATAAATTATGTAATCGAACCTTGATGAATCTACTTTCATATGGAAGTAACGAAACAATTATAGGAACAGTACAGGAAGAGATATTCGGGTTCTTGTGGAACAGGGCCAGAACAGTTTCTGGATTCACTGTTCCGCCTTTGGAAATTCACTATAAATTGACCAGAGATAATTAGGGGTCATACCATATATGTATGGATTCCTCTCTGAGTCTAGTTTCCATAGAAACAAACGGCATTAGTATTGAAGCCCTGTGCAGAGAGATATCCCAGTCGTAATGGGAAAAGGTCAGTGTAGTCGACCCCTGTAACATGAGAGACTTTGACTAATAAACTGTACTAATTGGCCCGACCAAAAATTCTAGAAAAAAATATATAGGTGGGAACATGAGTCTAGTTTCAGGGAAAAATCACAAAACTGATTTTTGAGTTGTGAAACTCAAGATATGATTTTTGAAGCGACTAGTACTCAGACTGGGCAGTGTCTGGAAAAATTTTTAAAAGTCTGTCAACACCTCGTATTCGACTCCGGTGACGGTCTCGGGTTTGAGGTGTTACAATTTAGTGGTATCAGAGCTACGGTTTAGTCGATTCTAGGACTACCGTAATGTGTTGGGGTCTAGCTATACATGCCATTTTATGTGATTAATTGATAGTGCGGTGATTTCTGACATTTGCAAATGTGTTTATTTATAGTAATGGATCCCGATCCCAACCGAGCGGTAGCTGATGATCTTGAGAGTGTAGCGCCTGCTCCCGCACAAGGGACAGCGCCGGTGGACTCTCAACCTAATGCGAGTAACCCGAACGATGAAGCTAGACAAGCTTTCTATAGCGTGA
This sequence comes from Gossypium hirsutum, assembly GCF_007990345.1. Taxonomy (NCBI): domain Eukaryota; kingdom Viridiplantae; phylum Streptophyta; class Magnoliopsida; order Malvales; family Malvaceae; genus Gossypium; species Gossypium hirsutum. The sequence goes on from NC_053436.1 coordinate 36,070,637, forward strand.
TGAATGATTGGTTCAACCAATACATTCGAACTAATACGGCTGTTCCACAACCTCCATTCCCGACAAACACCACCCCCGCACCTACAATACCTCCGGTAACTGACCAAATAAGGTTAAATAAGCCCCCAGTTGACCGAATCCGAAAACATGGGGCTACTGAATTTAAAGCTACGGATAGCGACGATGCCGAGCAAGCTGAATTTTGGTTGGACAACACTATCCGGGTACTCGATGAGCTATCTTGTACACCCGATGAATGTCTAAAGTGTGCTATCTCCTTGCTACGTGATTCTGCCTACTATTGGTGGAGTACTCTGACTTCTGTCGTGCCCCGGGAGCAAGTAACTTGGGAGTTTTTCCAAACTGAGTTTCGGAAAAAGTATATCAGTCAGAGATTTGTTGATCAAAAACGGAAGGAATTTCTTGAGCTTAAGCAAGGTTCTATGTCAGTTACTGATTACGAGCGAAAATTTGTTAGACTTAGTAGATACGCTCGGGAATGTGTTTCGTCCGAGGCTGTTATGTGTAAACGCTTCGAAGATGGGCTAAATGAAGATATAAAAATGTTCGTTGGCATTCTTGAGATATGAGAGTTCGTAGTACTTGTCGAGCGAGCTTGTAAAGCCGAAGAGCTTAGAAAGGAAAAACAAAAAGTTGATGTGGGAACCGGGGAGTTTCGTAAAAGATTCTCGGGAAAGTCTCATCAACAGGCATCGAAGAAATTTCGAGATGATGTGGGCCGGTCTAAAAGCACTTCGGGCCTTTTTAGACGAGATCGTGATTGACCCCCTGTGGGTACACGAGGCACTTCAGTCGCCAGTGTTGGGAATGAACGTCGAGGCCGAACGGAATGTCGACATTGCGGTAAATGGCATTTGGGGAGTTGTAGATTCCATGACCGCTCCTGTTACAAGTGCGGATCAGTGGACCACTTCATTAAAGATTGCCCGAGGCTGTCCGAACAGAATGTAAATCAGAGTGGGAAACCGGGTGCTACCACTGCTCGAGGTAGACCATCTAGAAATATGGGCAATGCTAGTGGTGGTCAGAGAGGATCTAGAGATGCTACGACCAGATCCGAGGCTCGTGCACCTGCTAGAGCATATGCTATACGTGCCCGCGAGGATGCTTCTTCGCCTGATGTTATTACCGGTACTTTTACTCTCTTTGATACTAATGTAATTGCTTTGATTGACCCCGGTTCTACTCATTCGTACATATGTGAAACCTTAGCATCCAGTAAGACTTTACCTATTGAGTCTACTGAGTTTGTAATTCGGGTGTCAAATCCCTTGGGTCGTTACGTGCTTGTCGACAAAGTGTGTAAGAAATGTCCCCTAGCAATTCGAGGTTCCTGTTTTCCAGCGGACTTGATGCTTTTGCCGTTTGATGAATTTGATGTTATCCTTGGGTTGGATTGGTTGACCGTGCATGATGCGGTTGTGAATTGCAAAAGCAAGACTATTGATTTGAGGTGTGCAAATAACGAAGTAGTCCGAATTGAGTCCGCGGACTTGGAGGGGATACCAGCTGTAATATCAGCAATGTTGGCACAGAAATATGTGAGAAAAGGGTGCGAAGCATACCTTGCGTATGTACTGGATGACCAAGAACTAGAAAAGAAACCTGAATCTGTGCCGGTGGTTTGTGAATACCCGGATGTTTTTCCTGAAGAATTGCCGGGTTTACCACCTGTTCGGGAGATAGAGTTTGGTATTGAGCTTATACCTGGGACTACGCCGATTTCGATAGCTCCGTATCGTATGGCACCAACTGAGTTAAAAGAGTTGAAAGCTCAGCTGCAAGAATTGACGGATAGAGGTTTCGCTCGGCCAAGTTTCTCACCTTGGGGTGCACCAGTATTGTTCGTGAAAAAGAAGGACGGAACCATGAGGTTGTGCATTGACTATCGTCAACTGAATAAAGTGACGATAAAGAATAAATACCCACTACCGCGTATCGATGATTTGTTTGATCAACTAAAGGGGGCCTCAGTGTTCTCAAAATAGATTTGAGATCGGGTTATTATCAGTTGCGGATTCGAGATTCAGACGTACCCAAAACTGCTTTCAGAACGAGGTACGGTCACTACGAATTCTTAGTGATGCCGTTTGGGCTCACTAATGCCCCAGCAGTATTTATGGATTTGATGAATCGGATCTTCAGACCATATTTGGATCGGTTCGTAGTTGTGTTCATTGATGACATCTTGGTCTATTCAAGAGATGAGACCGAACATGCTGAGCACCTGAGACTAGTGTTGCAAATTTTACGGGATAAGCAGTTATATGCTAAGTTCAGTAAGTGTGAGTTCTGGTTAAGAGAGGTTAGCTTCTTGGGTCATGTGGTATCCGCGTCGGGTATTCGAGTTGACCCGAACAAAATTTCAGCCATACTTGACTGGAAACCTCCGAGAAATGTTACTGAAGTTCGGAGCTTTTTGGGGCTCGCCGGTTATTACCGACGATTTGTGAAAGGTTTCTCGATGATAGCCACACCAATGACGAAGCTACTTCAAAAGGATGTTAAGTTCGAGTGGACGGAGAAATGTCAGAAAAGTTTCGACCAACTGAAAACTCATTTGACTGAAGCTCCAATTTTGGTGCAACCCGAATCGGGTAAAGAGTTTGTCATCTATAGTGACGCATCCCTACTTGGGTTGGGTTGCGTATTGATGCAAGAAGGTCGAGTCGTGGCCTATGCGTCGAGACAATTGAAGCCACACGAGAGGAATTATCCGACCCATGATCTCGAACTAGCTGCCATCGTATTTGCTTTAAAAATATGGCGACATTATCTGTTTGGTGAGAAGTGCCATGTATTTTCGGACCACAAAAGTCTCAAATATTTGATGACTCAACGAGACTTGAATCTGCGACAAAGACGTTGGCTTGAGTTGTTGAAAGATTACGAGCTTGTCATTGATTACCACCCGGGAAAGGCTAACGTGGTTGCGGACGCCTTAAGCCAGAAGTCATTGTTTGCTTTGCGAGCGATGAACGTGCATTTGTCTGTTCTACCAGACAATGTGTTAGTAGCTGAATTAAAAGCTAAACCATTATTGACTCACCAAATTCGTGAAGCTCAGAAAGTCGATGATGAATTGGTTGCAAAACGGGCTGAGTGTTTTCCGAACGAGGGATCAGAGTTTCAAATTGACGACGATAATTGTTTGAGGTTCAGAAATCGGTTGTGTGTTCCAAGGAATTCGGAACTCATTTCGATGATTCTGAACGAAGCCCATTGTAGCCGAATGTCAATTCACCCGGGGAGTACGAAAATGTACAACGATTTGAAACGTCAATTTTGGTGGCATGGTATGAAACGGGACATCTCCGACTTTGTTTCGAGATGTTTAATATGTCAACAAGTGAAAGCGGAACATCAAGTGCCTTCGGGATTACTCCAGCCGATCATGATACCCGAGTGGAAATGGGATCGAGTCACAATGGACTTTGTGTCCGGACTGCCCTTGTCAGCAAGTAAGAAGGATGCGATATGGGTTGTTGTCGATAGACTAACTAAGTCGGCTCACTTTATCCCCGTGCGTACGGATTTTTCATTGGATAAACTAGCTGAATTGTATGTTTCTCAGATTGTGAGATTACACGGGGTACCGATTTCTATTGTGTCGGATAGAGATCCGAGATTCACCTCGCGATTTTGGAAGAAATTGCAAGAAGCTTTGGGTACCAAGCTGCATTTTAGCACCGCTTTTCATCCACAAACAGATGGTCAATCCGAGCGGATAATTCAGATACTTGAGGATATGTTGAGATGTTGCATCCTCGAGTTCAGTAGTTCATGGGAACGGTACTTACCTTTGATTGAATTCGCTTACAACAATAGTTTTCAATCAAGTATTAAGATGGCACCCTACGAGGCTTTGTACGGTCGTAAATGCCGTACACCATTGTTTTGGACCGAGCTCGGTGAAAGTAAAATTTTCGGAGTTGATTTGATTAGAGATGCTGAACAGAAAGTAAAGGTAATCCGTGAAAGTCTGAAGATAGCCACGGATCGTCAGAAATCGTACGCAGATTTGAAACGAAAAGACATTGAGTATCAGGTGGGAGACAAAGTGTTCCTTAAGGTTTCACCTTGGAAAAAGATACTCAGGTTCGGCCGTAAGGGCAAGTTGAGCCCAAGATTCATTGGGCCGTACGAAATCTCCGAACGAGTTGGCCCGGTTGCGTATAGATTGATTTTGCCCCCGGAACTTGAAAAGATTCATGACGTCTTTCATGTTTCGATGCTTCGACGCTATCGATCTGATCCATCGCACATAATTAGCCCATCGGAGGTTGGAATTCAAGTCGACATGAGCTATGAAGAAGAACCGATGCGTATCTTAGCTCGTGAAGTAAAGGAGTTGCGAAACAAAAGAGTTCCGCTAGTAAAGGTGTTATGGCTCAAACACGGGATCGAGGAAGCTACTTGGGAGACCGAGAGCTCAATGAAAGAACGATACCCAAACCTATTTACCGGTAAGATTTTCGGGGACGAAAATTTCTTAAGTGGGGGAGAGTTGTGACGGCCCAAAGTTGACCCTAGTCGAAAAGTGGTTTCGGGACCACGAAACCGAGTCTTATAAATAATAAAAAATTATATTCTGTGTTTATGATGTGAGTAATTGCATGTGTGAAAGTTTCATGCATTAATTTGATCATCTTTATGTGAATCTTTTTTTATATGGACTTATATGAAACTTTGTTGGAAAGTGAGAGGCTAATTTACAATGGTCTAATAGTACATGCATTGAAAGGAGTGGTTTTGCATGTCAATTTACCCAAGTTAAATGTGGTGGCCGGCCATGTTATGTAGTAAATAATATTATAACTATTTTATGCTAATAGTTTATGTTACAAAATGAAATAATGAATAAGGTTAATAAAATACAAGTTAGTGGGAGGAAAAACCAAAGTTAGCCTATGTTTTCTCCTCCATTGCCGTAACTAGAGAAAGAAGAGGAAGAAAAGCCTTTGGGGAAGAAAATTCGGCTAAGGTGGATACCTAAAGTAAGGTAAGTTCAATGTCATTCTTGGAAAACTTATGCACCATTTGGATGATTAGTTTAACTTCTACCTATTTTATGGTTTGAAGATAGGTTTGGTATGAGTTAAGTTTCGGTTAAGGTGGATTGATTAATTGGGTTTTATAAGGAAATTATGCCATAGCCGAATGTGTCTTGAAGAAGATGTCATATGTGCTTATTATAAGTATATGTATGTTCGGCTAATGAGTTTGAATTGAAGTTTCGATAGGTGGGTTGAGTGGCCGAGTGAACTATAGGCTTTGCAAGGATGGAATTTACTTATAAGTTGTGTGTGTATGGCTTTATTTGCTAATGACATTTAAGAGTTTAAATCTTGAATAATGTTATGCATAGGTTTCGGCCATGAATCCTTGTGTTATAACACTTGCTTAATAATGAAAGAACATGAGCTTAAAGCTTGAGTAACACTCGGCTTTAGTGTAAGTTAAAATTTGTTAGAAAATAATTTTCAAGTTAGTAGATTATGTGTTAAGAGAGGGATTTAGAATATATATATATATAGCTGAATGTGATATGTGTGAATTATATGTTAAATCAAGGCTTGGTAAGCTAGCTATTAAGGTGAAATGCTAATGTTAGTATTTGATTTGGTAATAATCTGTTTGGGGACAGCAGCAGTAAGGTGATTTTGGAAAATCGCCATAAATTGTAGGAGTTGAATTAGAAGCTGAGTGAATTATGTCATTAAAGCTTGAAGAGTCTATTTTCTTACAAAGGAAACTATAAAAACAAAAGAGTTACCGATCTTGAGATATTTGAAGTATTGTGGGGCTGAGTCAAAATGACTGCTGGATTCCCTGTTCTGTTTTTAGAAAATCATTATAAATTGTACAAAAATGATTATAAGATAAAATTTATATGCTTAGACTCCTTAATGAGTCTAGTTTCAAATGAGATCAAATACAACACATTTGGAATTCTGTAAAGTGAGAAATTGGATTCGTAGTGAAGAGTGGTCAGAATAGTCAACCAGTGAAATAGGGGAAACTTTAAGAAAAATCTGGTATTGATTGGCCAAGCCTAAAATTCTGAAAATTTTATGGATGGAAGATATAGGAGTCTATATTCAGGGAAAATTAACGGCAAGTGATTTGGAGTTTAGTAGCTCCAGTTATAAGTAATTTAGTAACTACTGCTCAGGAAAATAGCTCGTAGTGAATATGTGATTTTGTTGTAAACATTAATGAAAGTTTGCCGATGAATTATTTATTGATTAATATAAAGCTTGCTATAATCTATGTGTGTGAAAGTCGGATCAATATATATAATATTATTCTGAAAGTAATACTTGAATAGTCGATTAATGACTATTTTAAATTTTGTTGAACTTAAGCTCAAGAGCAAGGGGGAACTAGATCCGATAAAGGGAAGGAAAAAGTAATTGAATAGCCGTTGAAGTCGTTCGACGACATTTGAGGTAAGTCTTCGAGTAATGACCCTACTTGAATTATATTGAAATGAATAGTCATACTATGACGGATAGTCGAATGTGCTTAGAGACTATGTTATAAAGCCAATTGAAATTATGTTCTTTGTGTGCGGCTACTGAGCCGAAATTTGAAAGGTTTAATAAATGTTTTGTGTTTGAGCCTTAGTAACGAAGAAATGATATGAATGTGTTATGATTATTGACATATGTGTGCATGAACATTGGAATATATCCGGGTTATGACCCGAAGGCAATTATGCGAGTTGACATATCCGGGCTAAGACCCGAAGGCAATTATGCGAGTTGATATATCCGGGCTAAGACCCGAAGGCAATTATGCGAGTTGACATATCCGGGCTAAGACCCGAAGGCAATTATGCGAGTTGATATATCCGGGCTATGACCCGAAGGCAATTATGCGGGATGATATATCCGGGCTAAGACCCGAAGGCAATTATGCGAGTTCATATGTCCGGGTTAAGACCCTAAGGCAAATGTGTTTGTGGCTGTATTCGGTTAAATACCGAAGAAACTTGGGTTTGAATGTGAGCGTTTTGTGCTGTAACTAATTTAATAATTATGCTTGACCAACCCGAATGATAAGGTATGTTTGCGTGTGCATTGGAAAAGTCGGTTCGTTTTAAATAGTGTTTGTGCGATCGGCTAACGAATTTTCGGCTTTTAGAAAGGTTGATACCTTGTGTATCTATGTTGATGAAGTGTGAAGTAAGTATGATTATGAGAATGTGTGTTAATAAAGTGATTTAGTTAGCTATGTGAATGTAATACTGTAGTCAAAGCCGATTTCATTACTTGAGACTTACTAAGCTTAAAATGCTTACCCGGTTGCTTTGGCTCTCTGTTTTATAGATTTTGTTCGTTAGCTATCGGATTCGGGATCAGCGAAGTCGAAGTCATCTACACTATCAAGCTCTTTTGGTACTCTTTTAGTTGAACTCTGGATATGGCATGTATAGGACTACCCCCGTTGTTTAAGTTCTTTTGTGATGTATGTGTGTAAAGCCATGCGAAAATGGCTTGTAGATGTGGAGTATGGCATTAGACCATTTGTGTTTATGTATGTATATATATGGTTTCACGATGTGACTATGGATTGAAATGGAAGTGTTGGGCTAATGATCAGCCATTGGAATGGCTAAATATGATCACATGTGGACCTATGTATGGCAAAACCCTAGTTGGTCCATGGTAACCACAAAATAGGTAAAGTTTATCTTGAAAACAGATTTTGACAGCAACAGTGGTGTAGAATTGAAAAATCACATAAATTCGTAGGAGTGGAATTAAATAGTGAATAAATTATGTAATCGAACCTTGATGAATCTACTTTCATATGGAAGTAACGAAACAATTATAGGAACAGTACAGGAAGAGATATTCGGGTTCTTGTGGAACAGGGCCAGAACAGTTTCTGGATTCACTGTTCCGCCTTTGGAAATTCACTATAAATTGACCAGAGATAATTAGGGGTCATACCATATATGTATGGATTCCTCTCTGAGTCTAGTTTCCATAGAAACAAACGGCATTAGTATTGAAGCCCTGTGCAGAGAGATATCCCAGTCGTAATGGGAAAAGGTCAGTGTAGTCGACCCCTGTAACATGAGAGACTTTGACTAATAAACTGTACTAATTGGCCCGACCAAAAATTCTAGAAAAAAATATATAGGTGGGAACATGAGTCTAGTTTCAGGGAAAAATCACAAAACTGATTTTTGAGTTGTGAAACTCAAGATATGATTTTTGAAGCGACTAGTACTCAGACTGGGCAGTGTCTGGAAAAATTTTTAAAAGTCTGTCAACACCTCGTATTCGACTCCGGTGACGGTCTCGGGTTTGAGGTGTTACAAGCTATGTGCTAAAACCATCGGATATTGTTACTTTCCGAAGTGTTCACCTGGAGAAATAAGTTTGCTAAATGAAATTTATCGTAAAAAAATGTGGGATAATACCGGAATATGAATATATGAGTTTTAAATTATGAGTTAGATATGTGATTGAATTTTTGATAAGATGAATATGGATAAGTATTATCATGAAAGTTGATAATAAGAAATTTTAGTGAGGGAATGAAATTTGGGATAAACAGTTTAAAACAATAGCAGGGGAGTGACTTTGAAAAATCACCAAAAATAGTAGAAGTTGAACTAGATGGAGAATGAGATATGGAATTAAATCTTATTGAAACTATTTTCATATAAAAGAAACAGAACAAACAAAGGAATTCTGGATTTTAAGATATTTATATTTTGTAAGACTGGTTCAGACTGATTTTGTAATCCCCTATTCTGAATTGTAAAAATCATTAACAATTGTAAAAAAATATTTAAGGAACATAATTTATATGGTTGAAATTCTTGTTGAATTTATTTTCAGAAGAAAGACACAAGAACCTCATTTGAAATTGGTAGAAAAAGATAATTAAAATTTAGTGAAGAGTGATCGAAGTTGTCAAAAAGCAAAATAGGGGAGACTTTAAATAATAAACTGTACTTATTGGCTGGACCAAAAATTCTAAAAATTTTATAGTGGAAAGATATACGAGTCTAGTTTCTGGGAAAATTTATGGATCTTAGTTTGGAGATTCGTAGCTCTAGATATAAATGATTTAGTGACTGTGACTCAAGAAAATAGCTTAACCAAAGCATGTGTAAATTTACAATTGAGATAGTTTTACTATGGAAAGCATGTTAGTAAATTGCTTATTATTATCATATGAGCTTACTAAGTTTAAAACTTACCCCCTCCTTTCCATTTCTTTTAGCATTGTCAGGTTAACTCGGGGTTGGAGATCGTCGGGGGCAGCATCACACTATCAAGCCAACACCTTGACAGTATAAACACATATGCTAGAATTATCAAGTGAGTGGCATGTATAAGGACCTAGTTTTATAACATGTGTATTATAATTTGGCCAAATATATTGACCTTTAGTGAGCTAATGATTCTGACTTATAAATCTAGCTATTCATGTTATGCCTGATATTGGTGATGTGCATATGCTTGTTTGCCATGCATGGTTGGTAATATGTTATGTGTTGTTGTAAGAATGCCATACTTGTGTCTTGATTGTGAATATATAATTACTTAAATATGCCATGTCAATTGCTATGAAAATGTATAAGTGTATGTAGGTAATTAAGGGTGACAATTGGCTTGGAAAATAGCCTTGAAATTGACCATATGACCCAATCCACACAGGCGTGTGACTCTCCAAAGCAAGAAAATTAGTTAACTTGCCCAAAGATTTTCAAAGTTCTTGGTTTAGTCCCGAACCATTCCAATGGATGTTATATGTTTCGAAGACCTATATAAAGGACGATATGCATGTGTTCGAGATGTTTTAATTTTTGGTGAAAATTTTGTGGCCCGGTTTTGTATGTTGTGAATGTTTAAGTCCGGTAACACCTCGAACCCTGTCCCGACGTTGGATACAGGTGAGGGGTGTTACATCCTTCATGTATTTTTGGTGGAAGAGGCTAATTTTGGAAGATGACACTTTTTTTGTTTAATTTTTACTTTGACTTATTTTATTAATTTACAAATTTAACCTTTATTTAACACCAAAATTTCATTAATACCAAGCGATATACATCCACTAACCTAATTAATGGTCTAATTACAATTTAAGTTCTTTAACTTTAAAGTTTCATAGCTAATAGATACTTCTAGCTAATAGATACTTCTAACTACTAGAACTCCACATTTACACCTTTTTCAATTTTAGTCCTTTTCACTTAATTAAACATGCAAACGTCAAATTTTCTTAACAAAATTTTTATACGACACTACTAACACACCATAGACATTAAAATAATAAAATAAATATTTTCACATCAAATTTGTGGTCCCAAAATCACTGTTCCAATTTCACTAAAAACAGGCTATTACAACTCTCCCCCTAAAAGAATTTTCATCCCAGAAAATCTTACCAGAAAAGAGGTTTCGAGTAATGCACTTTCATAGCTTGTTCCAGCTTCCAGGTAGCCTCTTCTATACCATGTCGTTGCCAAAGGACTTTCACTAAAGCTATGCTTTTATTTCTCAATTCTTTAACCTCTCAAGCTAAAATTCTGTTTGGTTCCTCACTGTACATAATATCAGACTGAATGTCAACATCGACAGGTGATATCACATGTGAAGGGTCTAATTGATACCGTCATAACATAGATACGTGAAATACATTGTGAATCTTTTCTAACTCTTAGATACGTGAAATACATTGTGAATCTTTTCTAACTCTAACGACAAATCTAATCTGTAAGCTACCAGTTTGATTTTTTTAGCGGTCTCATACAGCCCAATAAATCGCTGACTTAGCTTTCCTTTACGACTGAATCGAAGAACTCTTTTCTAGGGCGATACTTTCAAGAACACTTTATTGCTAACTTAAAACTAAATGTCTTGTCGCTTTAAATCCACATATGATTTCTGTCAATCTGAAGCTGTTTTCAAACTATCTTAAATCACTTTAACCTTTTCTTCTATTTCTTGTATCAAATCAACCCTGTAAGCTTTTTCTCACTAAGCTCAGTCCAATGCAATGGAGTTTGGCATTTCTGACCATACAAAGCTTCGTACGGTGCCATCTTTATACTCGATCGATAATTGTTGTTGTTTGTGAATTCTACTAACGGTAAAAATTTCTCCCAGTTACCTTCGAACTCTAGAATACAACATCAAAGCATGTCCTTGAGTATTTGAATCACTAGCTCAGATTGACCATCGGTTTGAGGATGAAATGCAGTGCTAAAATGAAAATGATTGCCTAGAGTCTCATGTAATTTGCTCCAAAATCGAGACGTAAATCGCAGATCTCTATCAGAAATAATAAAAAGCGGGAACCCCATGCAATCTAATAATCTCAACAATGTTTAACTCTGCTAATCTCTTGAGTGAATAATCTGTACACACTGGAATGAAATGCGCAGACTTCGTCAAACGATCAACAGTGACCCAAACTGTATCTTTCTTTCTAGAAGATAAAGGCAGTCCCGATACAAAATCTATCGTGACGCACTCCTATTTCCATTCCGAATTCATTACTGGTTGTAACAGTCCTGATGGTACCTGATGTTCAACTTTAACTTGTTGACATACTAAACATCTCAATATGAACTCAGAAATCTCTTATTTCATACTTGGCCACTAGTATATTTGTTTCAAATCACCGTACATTTTTTGCTACCAGGATGAACAGAAAAGCTGCTATTATGAGCTTCCTGTAAAATCTTCTAAACAAGGTCTGAATTTCTTATAACGCAAATTTTGGCTTTGAAGTATAAACTATCATCGAATCCAATCTAAAAGTCTAAATCAAGAGTCGTTTAAATTCATTTCCGTTTAGCTATCAACACATCATTGCATTTCTGAGCTTCGCAAATCTGTTGTATAAACATCAGTCTAGCTTTCAACTCAGCGGTCTAGCTTTCAATTCAGCGAACCACCATTAGTCAATCTCAACTTCATGCTTAACACTCACAAAGAAAATAAAGATTTTCTACTAAAAGCATCAGCAACTACATTAGCTTTTCCCAGATGATAATCAATGATCAAATCATAGTCTTTCAACAACTCGAGCCATCTATGCTATCTCAAATTCAAATCTTTCTGCGAGATTTAATACTTCAAGCTTTTTTGATCTGTGGAGATATGACATTTTTCGTTGTACAAATGGTGTCGCCAAATCTTCAAAGTGAACACAATCATAGAAAGCTCTAAATCATGCGTTAAATGATTCTTTTCATGCAAACTGTCTATAAGCATACGCTATTACTTTGTGCTCTTGCATCAGAACACAGCACAAACCATTTAATGATGCATCACTATAAATCATGAAATCTTTACCCGACTCTAGCTGAACTAACACTGGTTCCTCTATTAACAATGCTTTTAATTGATCGAAATTTTGCTGACATTTCTCAGACCACTCAAATTTAACCTCTTTCTGCAATAATCTTGTCAACGGTATAGCAATCATCGAAAATCCCTTGACAAATCTTCGGTAATACCCAGCTAAACCTAGAAAAGTTCTAACCTCATATACATTTTTCGAAGGCTTCCAATCAACAACAGTTTAAATTTTCCTTGAATCAACTCTGATGCTATCTGTCAATACAACATGTCCCAGAAAATTGACTTCCCGAAGCCTGAATTCACATTTGCTAAACTTTTTGAATAATTACTTTTTGCGCAAAGTTTGCAAAACAATTCTGAAATGCCGACATGCTTTGACTCATCCTGTAAATAAATTAAAGTATCATCAATGAATACCACAAAAAATCAGTTTAAATACGATCTAAAAATTCTGTTTATTAAATTCATAAATACTATAGATGCAATAGTCAAACCAAACGGCATCACAAGAAATTCATAATGTCCGTACCTATCCCTAAACATGATTTTTTGCACATCTGAGTCTTTGACTCGCAACTGATAATAACTAGAACGAAGATCAATATTTGAAAATACTATCGATAATCGATACATAACCGCATAGATTCGTCTTTCTTCCTAACGAATAACATAGGAACACCTGAACTATTGGGTTTGTGCAAGTGTACATAGTCGTTATCAAGTAATAAGTAAGTATCGAGTTATCGTTTCCACAGGGACTGTATTTGTGCTAAGTCACTTAATTTTTAAAATTATATTAATAATTTGATAAATAAAAACAATATAATTAAAAAGTGATGAAAAATTAAGTATATGAAACTAAATGCAATGATCCCTAATGCAATTTAGCCTAAGTATGCAAACTATATAAATGAAATAGATTTTAGTAGAATTAACATAATAAGCAACAATTATAACATAAATAAGCTAGGAAAATTACTTTAATTAAACTTAAATTATTATCAACATGCTTATCAGTATTCGGAAAAACATTCATGGCAACTCGATCTTTCATGAGTTTGGAAACCACATTAGGTCCTTTCGGAATCCTTTACTTAATACGCATTTTACCGATCCTTATTTACTAAGGGTTTCTTAGTATTCGTGTGAGGTAACAGGGACGTGTTAGGTTTTAAACAGTTTAATCACACAAATCTAAAAACTATGCAGATAACAGATTCTGGTTAGGGTTATGTAACCTGCAATTTAATCAGGTTAGGATCTAAATTTAGCATGCACATTTCAATTATGTGTCCATTAGCCGTCATTTGGTTAGGATCGCTCAGCTAATTCAGGTGTATTTCAATCACGTATGAATAAAATACAAACTTGATAGTAATTGAAAACATGATCGATTGAGGCATAAATATTATAAGCATGAATCAAATAATTATTATTTAATCAAAACAATCATCCTAACTTAAATAAAATTAAGCTATCATTGTTGTAAACAAGAACAGTAGACACATAGCAAACATTCTTGAATTAAGTTAAAGAAAAGAAAGATTAAACCTAAATCAAAGTGGTTGTCACTGAAGACTCTGACTGACGAGGGCTCCTTCGTTCCTTTGCTTTACTCCTTTGCTGATGGCTCTCCGAGGTGGCCAACTAAGGGTTCTTTAAGAGGCTAATTTGCTAAAAATCCTTATGCAAAAGGATGATAGGCGTGAGGGGGAAAGAAATCTAAAAGAGTTGAGAGAGGAGAGAATGATGAATGAGTGAGGGATGATGGATAAGTGAGAAATAAGGTCTTATTTATAGGTGAGGCAATGGAGCTAGTTTGCTAAAAATAAGAGTGTCCATCATTTGAAACTTCATCCAATAGTGGCTGGCCATGATTTGTGGGAGTGTGGCTGATTTTTGTTTGATTTAAGTGCCACAACATCATTAGGATCAGGACTCAGTCAATTGCAAATCTTCTGGTAAATCTTCGATTTCTTCAACTCTTCAAGGACCTTTTGTTATTAAAACAAAATTTGATTTTTGAACATCCACATGTAGCCGAATTTTGGGTTGACTTGGTCCTCCATTTGGATGGTTTTGTAATCAACATAAAGCTCTCAAATCTGTCCAATAATAGTAGATAATTTAGAGAACCAAAGAATATAATTTAACCACTTTAATTAATCAATTTACTTAATTAATTAAAACCCAGTTATTAATGAAATATATTAAAATAAATTATTAAATATAAATTTATATTTTATTATTCAATTTAATCATGCATGGCCCACTTTATAGCTTGAAAATATAATATGCTCAAATTAATATAAAAGAAGCCACTTTTTGCATGAAAACTATATAATAAAGCATAAAATCACATTTTAATAATTTCTATGCCCCAATTTCATATTTTCATATATTTCATTAACTTATTAAACAATTACTTGGTTTTAACAACAAATTTAAGAAAAAAGGTGATGAATTACATAGGAAAAATCCTATATATTTTTCAGTTTACACACCCCCAAACTTAAATCATTGCTCGTCCTGAGTAATGTTCATGCATAGTACAAGGTCTCGCTAAAGCAAAATTGCTAAAAGTGAAAGCAGCATTAATCCTTGTCCCATAATCATGTATTAATAAATTCATGCTCATAGATCTTTTTTATTAACAAGTAAATCATACGCAAACATTTTGAAAATTTTATACTAAGTTTCAAGATATGCCAACATGAATCATTGCATGTATATATGTCACAGCCATAGATAACATTCTTCATTTAACATAATTTCTCTTCAATCAAGCAAAACAATCATAAGGCTTATTTATGATCTTCATATGTTGAAATTAGGACTTTCTCTCCACTAATGTAGGTGACATAATCATCACATCAATAGGTCTTTTATAAGGTTGTAATGGGGCTCGGTTAAAGGTAGGGATTTCAAGAGATGAGACATTTCAGTTTTAAAAATCTTAACCTTTAACTTTGCTTTGGTTTTCTCATAATAAAACCTTTTTCTTTAAGTGAACCTTTGGAACACCCCCAAACTTATTTTTAACTCAAGCTCATACATTTTTCCTTTTTGGAGACTGAGCAAACTTTTTTTCACCTTTTCTTTTTCATAAGCATGAGCACATACATCTTAATGAAATCTTCCTCAAATGTTGATTACCAAGACAAATTTAGTTAAGATAGGTGCACAAAATTAGGATAACTTTAAAAGATGGTAATGTGGCTTATAATGTAGGTTCATTACAATAAACAAGCTTTTAAGCTCAAAATTTTAGTTTCAAGGGTCAAATATCATAGGGTTGGCTTGAAAAGGCTCAAGCGATCCAAAGAAATAGTGTCTATATAATTTTAGATTTTTATGTCCCCTAGGATTTTGCCTCAAGAAAGTTACTAAGTCAATTCTAAAGATATAAACCTTCATGCATGTCTAATCTCAAAAGAAACTAAGTTTTCATGGGAAACATTACCTAAGACTAAGATCATACAAGCATTCCATTCTTCATGATAACATACAATCACTCAAATAAAATCATCATTCATGCTTGCATACAACCTATCTCATTAACAAAGAATTTCTCTAAACATTCATTTATTAAAACATACTCATGAAAGAAACGATTTGAAACATACTTGACAAAAATTTAAAAGTTTGAGTGTAACGGTTCGATTTAGACTCTAGTCGAAACGGTGGTTTCGAGACCACGTAACCGATTCTAAAAAAGATATTTTAATATTATTTTATGTGTCTATGATATGTGAATTTATATCTGTGAAGTTTCTGTGATTTAATTTGTCTGTTTCTATCCTTAAGTATCAAAAAATGACCCAATCGCGAAAAAAGGTAAAAGTTGTGTGCTAGATGCTAAAAGTACCTATTTGATTTGGCTTATTTTAGTAAGGGTCCTTACATGTCAAATTTACCATTTATTTTAATGGTGGACAAATATGGACATTAGTTGGTAAGTTTTAATGTTTATTAGTCAAGGGTAAAATGGGAAAATGTTTATTAAAGTTGTTATAATAAAATGAAAACATGAAATTGGCCATAATTTTCATGCATATAGCTGATTATATTAAGAAAATAGAAAGAAGAAGACCATCCTAGGGTTCGTCATTGATTTGGTTGATTAAAGTATGTACTTTGGTCTGTTTTTGATAATTTCTACGTTTCTGTGATTATTGCTTAATGTTCTTCAAAACCCATGTCTGAATTTCTGTTTCTGTTGAAGATTATGAAATGTACCATTGATAATTATATGAGTTTTGTAATGTTTTTATATGGATTATGAAAGGTTTATGTGAGATATTCGGAATAGAGATATTTGGGCTAATTTTTGAAAATGAGGTTTTGAAGAACTAAATTGTGAATTAAATGTTATTTGGGCTTGTAAGCTATAGTCTTGGTGAATTTTTGCATATTTGTGATTTTGTGAAAATTGGACTAAATTGTCAAAGTGTGAAAATGTAAGGGCTAAAATGCAAAGTGCCCTAAATGTGTGTATATGGATTGAATTGAATGAAATGAATGATTGAATTGTTGAATTTGAATTGTATTAGATCAAGAACAAAGGAAATTGGACTTAGATCGAGGGAAGTCCAAAATAGTCGAATAGTCGACTCGTTTCCATCTGAAATTCGTACGAGGTAAGTCAAATTACAATTACGTGTTAAATTGACTAAATTCTGCACATACAAACTGTAATTTGTGTTGGACAGCCTTGAGAGCCTGATGAATAAATGCTAGTATCTGAAAAGCTTTGTATGTTTCTAAAAAAACATTGACATTAATCTGAGATATCGTGTAAGACCGTGTCTGGGACATAGGCCTCGATTTGAGATTTATGTGTAAGACCATGTTTGGGACATAGGCATTGTATTTGATTTTGTGTAAGACCCTGTCTGGGATAGAGGCATCGATACTAAATTACATGTAAGACCATGTCCAAGATGTCAGCATTGTACCCGTTTACGAGTATCTGTATCATTTCTGAATCGTTTGATGATAGAGTACAAGATATGGGAATGAATTTATGAAATGTATAATCTATACAGGTATGTTTGTATCGTACTAAATTTTTGAATATGAAAGACTCTGTTTCTGTGAAATAATGGATGCGAAATATGTATGAAATCATGGAAATGAAACATGACATGTATACAAGCAAATGAGCATGGTTAGGCTCATGAACTATTCTGTGAAATGGTTATGAATTCTTGCTGTTGATTTGTACTTTATATGATTTAATAGTTAAACCAATTGTATTTGGCTTACTAAGCTCTTTGTAGCTTACTCGTTCTAATTTCTATCTATTTTACAGTTATCGTAGCTACTGAAGGCTCGGGGATAGTCGAGGAATTGTCACCATACTATCGAACTCATTTTGGTACTTTTGAAAGTGTAAATATTTTTAAATATGGCATGTACATGCTAGAATGTCTATGTATTTAAGCTTTGATATATATATATATGTTATGCCATGAGAGTTGGCTAGCAAATGGTATCTTTGTGATTAGTTTTGGTAAATGGTTTGTGATGCCAAATTGTGTATGCTTGTAATGGTTATATGGCCTTGTATGTGGTGGTCAATTCGAAATATGTCAAGTTAAGGAAATGGTAAGTTTAAGCATGTTTTGATCATGAAATTGGCTAAAAATTTTAGTATAAATGTTGTTTAATATTGCTTGTAGGAATGAACTAAAAAGGGGTGGCAAGTTGGCTTAAACCAAGCCTGCATTTCCAACACGGTCAGTGAACACGGACGTGCCTTGTGGCCGTGTATGTAAAGCAGTAACCTCTTAAGACCACACGATTAAGACACATGGGCTTGTCATATGGCCGTGGGCTTAATTCAGTAGCTAGCTAAGTATCACACGAACATGGCACACGGCCGTGTCTGTTGGCAATGTGTAAAAGTCAGTATATATACTCTGTTTTGGCACGGCCTGGTCACACGGGCATGTGACCTCAACAGAATTGAAAATTGTTTCTAAGTTCTTAAAATTCTGAGGGAAGTCTGCTTTGCTCTCCTTTCTTACCCCTTCGTAGACGGACCAAGAGCGGACAATTATTCAACATCTTAGTCCTGACCTTTTCTAAAAGTATGTCTTAGGTCTTAGAGACCTCTATAAGGGATGAATTGTTGATTTGCTTATGCAGTAATACTATGTAATATCTGTGATCCTGTATTTATCTAAAATGTTCTGTCTGTCTGTTAATGCCCCTTACCTATTCCGGCGATGGTTACGGGGTAGGGGTGTTACATTTTATTGGTATCAAAGCTATGGTTTAGTCGGTTCTTGGACTACCATAGCGTATGTAAGTCTAGCTATACATGCCATATTTATGAACTGCAATAGTATGATGAATCCTGACATTGAAATGTGCTTTTATATAGCAAATGTATCCCGATAGAGCTGTAGCTAATGATGTTGAAAGTAATGCGCCTGCTCCTGCGCAAGGGACGGTGTAAGCTGATTCTCGACCAGCTACGAGTAGCCGTGATGATGAGGCTAAACAAGCCTTCTATCAGATGATGAATGAATGGTTCACCCAATACATTAGAACCAATCTAGCTGTACAACAACCTCCACCCCCGATTAATCCTTCTCAAATTCCTATTATGCCTTCAGTGAATCTGGTTCGGTTAAATAGACCACCAGTTGATAAGATTAGAAAGTATGGGGCTGAAGAGTTCCGAGCTACAGCGAATGATGATGCTGAAAGAGCTGAATTCTGGTCAGAGAATATAATACGAGTGTTTGATGAAATGTCTTTAAATCCTGAGGAATGTGAAAAATGTGTCGTTTCACTTCTGAGAGATACAGCATACCATTGGTGAAAAACTTTAATATTTGTGGTTCTGAGCGAACGGGTTACTTGGGATTTCTTCCAAGCTAAATTTTGGAAGAAATACATTAGTTAGAGATTCATCGATCAAAATGTAAAGAGTTTCTCAAGCTTAAACAAGGCCGTATGTCTGTTATTGAATACGAACGTGAATTTGTGAGATTGAGTCAGTATGCTCGAGAATGTGTATCAAATGAAGCAATAATGTGCAAAAGGTTTGAAGATGGACTAAACGAAGATATTCATCTGTTAGTTGGGATTTTGGAGATTAAAGAAATGGTAGTGCTCGTTGAGCGAGCTTGTAAAGCTGAAGAATTAAGTAAAGAGAAAAGAAAAGCTGATTTTGAAGCTAGAGATGTTAAAAAGAGATCTTCGAGTAGATCGTTTCAGTCTGTGTCAAAGAAATTCTGAGATGATCATAGCTGTTCAAAGGCTGATGTAGGACATTCGATTCGAGATTGAGCTAGATCGAATTCAAATTTTAGAGCTCCTACTACCTCTGTTGCAAGTGTTGGGAATGTCTGATCTGAGAAACTTGAATGTAAACACTGTGGTAAAAGACGTCTGGGAAATTGTAGATTAAATGACTGAGCCTGTTTTCGATGTGGATCTCTAGACCATTTTGTAAGAGATTGTTCTGAACCTACTGAGCAAGGGAATGTATAGAATCTGAGACTAAGCAACACTCAGCTAGAGGTAGACCTTCCAGAAATACGGGAAATGCAAGTGGTGGTCAAAGAGCTACTAGGGATACTGTTGTTAGATCTAAGGCCAGAGCACCTGCCAGAGCCTATACTATCCGAGCTCGTGATGAAGCCTCGTCTCTAGACATGATTACTGGTACTTTTACTCTTTATGATACTTCTGTGATTACATTGATAGACCCTGGATCAATGCATTCTTATATCTGTATGAATTTAGTGCACAGTAAGACTTTGTCTGTAGAGTCTACTGAATTCGTAATTAGAGTATCGAACCCATTAGGCAAACTTGTCTTGGTTGATAAAGTCTGCAAGAATTGTCCATTAATGATTCGAGATATCTATTTTCCTGCTGATCTGATGGTTTTTCCTTTTGACGAATTTGATATAATTCTGGGAATGGACTGGTTAACTTTTCACGATGCTATTTTGAATTGCAAACGAAAAGTCATTGATTTAAGGTGTAAGAATGATGAGATAATTTAAATTGAGTCTAGTGATCTAAATAGACTACCAGCTATAATATCTGCAATGAAAGCACAAAAATATGTGAAGAAAGGCTGTGAGGCCTATTTAGCTTATGTGTTAGACTCAAAAGTGAATGATAAGAAAGTTGAATCAATGCCTGTTGTCTGTGAATTCTCTGATGTGTTTCCTAAAGAATTATCGAGTTTGCTTTCGATTCGAGAAGTCGAGTTTGGCACTAAATTAGTACCTGGTACTACTCTAATTTCGATAGCTCCGTATAGAATGGCTCCGACCGAGTTAAAGGAATTAAAATCTCAGTTGCAAGAATTGACCGATCGAGGATTTGCTAGACTGAGCTTTTCACCATGGGGTGCTCCTGTTTTGTTTGTGAAAAAGAAAGATGGCACAATGAGAATGTGTATTGATTACCATCAACTTAACAAAGTGACTATAAAGAACAAATATCCTCTGCCCAGAATTGATGACTTATTTGATCAGTTGAAAGGTGCTACTGTGTTTTCAAAGATAGATCTGAGATCGGGTTACTATCAGTTGCGAGTAAAGGACTCTGATATTCTAAAAACTGCTTTCAGAACGAGGTACGGGCATTATGAATTTTTAGTTATGCATTTTGGATTAACAAATGCACCTGTTGTCTTTATGCATTTAATGAATAGAATTTTCAGACTGTATTTAGATCAATTTGTTGTGGTATTCATTAATGATATATTGATTTGTTCACGTGATGAAATTGAGCATGTTGAGCATTTGAGAATAGTGCTACAGACTTTGCGAGATAAACAGTTGTAGGCAAAGTTCAGTAAATATGAATTTTGGTTGAGAGAAGTTGGTTTCCTGGGTCATATTGTATTAGCCTCTGGTATCCGAGTTGATCTGAGTAAAATTTCAGCTATTCTGGATTGGAATCCTTTGAGGAATGTATCTGAAGTCCGTAGTTTTGTGGGACTTGCTGGTTACTATAGAAGATTTGTAAAAGGTTTCTCGATGATTGCGACTCCGTTGACAAAATTGCTCCTGAAAGATGTGAAGTTTTAGTGGTCTGACAAGTGTCAGAATAGCTTTGATCAGTTGAAAGTTTTATTAACTGAAGCTCCGGTTTTAGTACAACCTGAATCAGGTAAAGAATTTGTGATTTATAGTGATGCTTCCTTGATTGGTCTGGTATGTG
The DNA here is from genome assembly GCF_007990345.1 of Gossypium hirsutum. Classification (NCBI taxonomy): domain Eukaryota; kingdom Viridiplantae; phylum Streptophyta; class Magnoliopsida; order Malvales; family Malvaceae; genus Gossypium; species Gossypium hirsutum. Next base: position 36,092,200 of record NC_053436.1, read on the forward strand.
TTCTAATGCAAGAAGGAAAAGTTATAGCTTATGCCTCGAGACAACTAAAGCCGCATGAAAAGAACTATCCGACTCACGACCTCGAGTTAACTGCTATTGTGTTTGCCTTGAAGATCTGGCATCACTATCTTTTTGGTGAGAAATGTCACGTGTTTTTTGATTATAAAAGTCTGAAGTATTTAATGATGCAAAAAAGATTTGAATCTATGACAGAGAAGATGGTTAGAACTGCTAAAAGACTACGAACTTGTGATAGATTATCATCCGTGTAATATCCTAATTTTCGGGTTTTTTGCGATTCTCGATATTTTGGTAAAGTTTTTAAAATTTTGTATTTGGTTGTGAAATTCATAATTTGATTATGTAAATCGGCTTATGGAAGGCCCATGTGTTGGCCAAAACCCTGTAGAATTTTTGAATTTTGGACTTAAGAAGTTAGGGGCCTTGGATAGGTGGTCTTATTAAAATTTGTGGATAAAATGTATCACAGAAGAACCTCTAGTAAAGTGACTAAGTGTCGCCACTAAGGGGCTAGAAAAGTGGCATGTAAGTGGTTAGGGGAAGACCTGGGTTCGATTCCCTGTGATGGCAAAGGTAATGTTATTTTTATGCTTGTGCATGCTAGAGTTTAAAGCTGGATGAAACTCTATGGGAGAGAGTTTGAATCAGTCAAATGCATGGATTAAGGAGGGATAAGGGGAGAGATTTTAAGGATTTTAAAGGGGGATAGGGTTAGCTGATTTGAGGGGATTAGAGAGGGGATTTCGGCAGAGGGGTTTTAGTTAGGGATTTTCGGCACTTGGGTACTTGTTGTGCCGTTTTCTTCTTTGTAACCATAGGAGTAGTCTTCCTTTTTCTTCTTTCTTCTTCCCTAGCCGAATCTACCACCCTTCCTTTCATCTTTTCTTCCTTTTCCTTCTTCCAAACCAGCCCACTACTCCCCTCCATTCATCTATTGTTTCTTTTCTTTACCTCCACTTTTGCTGAAAAACTGCCAAAAGCTGAACCTATGAAGCTAGGTGTTGTCGAAATCTTGTTGACCAGTAACCCTTTGTTTTCTTTCACTTTTTGGTGCCCAATCCCTTTATTTTTTAAGCTTCACACGGATTCAAGAAGAGAGATTGTGGTAAGTGTTCGTACTCTAAAGCATTTTTAATAGTAACTATTGACAAAAGCCGAAACCCCTATAGTTTAGGGAGGTGGCCGAATATGGGTATAGGCCTTATTGGGTTTCTTCTTTAATCTTTTTATGGTTTGTATAGTGGAGGAGCAGCAAGGCGTTGTGTTGACTTGGATTAGCTTGGATCATCGGAGTGACTAGATCTAGTCATCAATTTCGGCAAAGGTATGGATTCTAAGGCCATTATGGATGGTGGTCGAATGTGTAAGTGTGGATAATAGATGGTTCTCGTTTTGGTTTAATTATTATAAACTGATCTATAAATGGTTGGTTATAGGAGAAATCGTGTAGGAGATCTCGTCGAGGAATATCGTAAATAAGGTGTGTAACGAACCTTCTTTCGTAGCTTAAATCGATAAATGCCGAAAAGCTGAAATGACAAAATTCTGGCATTTTGAGGACTTGTGAGCAAGCGAATGCTCATTGGTTAGTTAGATTCTCTAAGTTGACGATCGGGAACGTTGGAAAAGGTAAGAGCACGACTTTTGGCATCACAGTAAGTTGGGCCTCGAGGGGCTGAAATCGGGCCCAATGGGCTTACGGGCCCATTTGGGTAAATTTGGTAGGAAATGAAATCTTGTTAAATTGCGCGTTAAGACTGGTAATACCATTATGGAATATAGGCTAAACGGGCCTAGATGACTAAATCGACTATGTAGGGCCCACTAGAGGTTTTAGGCCCAATAACTCGGTTTCACTAAAAATGGGCCAGAATCGTTGTTTAAACACATGAATTGTTAGTAACTGATAATGAACATGGAAAATCCCTAATATTTGGTAAAATTATGAAATTGCCATTATATTATGAAAATGACTATTTTGCCCCTAGGTAAAAATGACCATTATACCCCTAGGGTTTAATTATGAATTTGGTACATGGGTTTTGATATACATGATTGATATGATATGCACATGATATGTATGATATGCACATGATGTATTCATAATGCATTGGGTTGGGTTTATATGGATGGAGGAAGTGCAAAAAGGGTTATGCCCTAGTTTACCGAAAAGGGCTTTTGCCCCAGTTTATTAAAAGAGCTTTGCCCCAGTTATTAAAAGAGGCTAGGCCTCCAGTTATATGATAAAGTAGCTATGCTACCAGTGGAGAGTTTTGGTTGGGTGGGTTGAGTTATTCCCCACATGGAGAGCTTGGTTGGTACGGGTGGAGAGTAGCGGATGGTGGGTTGAGTAGTCTCCCCAAATGGGCTTGCATTCTTTCATTGACATTACATGTGATATCAAAATGGGCCTATGGGCCATACCGTTTACAGTAAATGCTTCGGCCCAGTAATATGAAATATGAAAAGGCTTCGGCCAGTATACGCTGAGTTTGAATTTGGGCTTAGGCCCAGCAGGCTGATATTATTTTGGGCTCTGAAAGGGGCTTGTTGCACACTGAGTTTCCAAACTCACCCCCTTTCCTTAACCTTGCAGGTGAGCCTTGATTTGGGGACTTAGAGCCGGAGGGGATTCAGAGTGGCCACGGTGATCGCTTTTGGGCTTTTAAAATAAATGACTGGTTTCTTTAGGTTGCTTCACTTATTATTTATTTTTGGATTGTAATAAGGCCATTTTAACTTTATTTTATGGGTTTATTTTGTTTATTTTTCTTTTTCTTTTTATAACTTTAAACTGGTTGCTAATAATTCAAATGGTCTAGGCTTAGGACGTGTTTTCAAAACGATACTTGTTTCAAAATAACGCAACGATACAATTAATCGGTTTATCAAAAATATCGACTTAAATGAATTGCAACTCGTTTTTTTCAAAATTTAAACTCGTTCTAACCAAGTGTGGCGATGGTTGTGGGCATGTCTAGGATTGGATCCAATCGAAGAGCTTGGTACTTAAGCAGCCTTCATGGCTCACCTCCTCTGTCACGGATTCCTACCTGGTGCCCAGCTTCCGTTCACTTTGTTAGCTTAACAAAAGTCACTTCCAATCGAAGAGCTTCGTACTTAAGCAGACTTCTATGTGGCACGTCAGATTCGGCCATAACGTCTGGGTCGGGTTTGGGGTGTTACATTTAGTGGTATCAGAGCCCAGTTGCAACAACTCGGCTGTGGATCGGGTCGGAAGAACTTTTTGAAAAAAAATTAGACCAAGAAGGGTATTTTTGGAAATGGTTTTGGAAAGATCTTCTCAAAAATATTTTAAAAAGGTATACATGATAAAATGGTTTAAGTTTTTTTGGTTTTTTTTTTAAAAAGGGTCTAAAATCAAGAATTTCAAAACAAATATACTTTTTTCAAATTTTAAATTCTATTTTCTGTGATTAAATACATGGTTTGTGGTTTTTGGTTTGGAGAAAGAAGTGGCGCACTGAATCCCCGGCACCAAGTCTGTAAGTATACTCTCTTTACGTTATGTGATATTGATATGATGCTTTAAATAAAACTGAGACCCTACTATGATACTTTAGATAGGGTAGAACTATAAAACGGTAGGAGTGAGAACTGTAGCTAGGCTACGACGTTGAGAAAACAATCCTTGAACTGCTATATCTCTATAAGACATCTCGTAATAAACAATTGAACATTAAACTAATGTCATAAAATTCGTAATCAGATAAGTCGATATGAGTACAAGAGGAGCTCGTCGACGAGGCCACAGACGTGGTCGCAGGAGGGTACAAGCTGAATCTTCATCCTCAGGGCATAGGCCAGCTGAAGAGGCATCCGTGCCACAGGCAACTGAGAATGGGTCTTATGATCAGGCTGCGGGGGATGATGCTTTGTCCCAATCAATGTTAAGGGTTTTAGAAAGAGTTGCTGGAGCTAGCATTGGGACAGTAAATAGGGGATCCATCTCGGAGCGACTCCGGGCTAATGGAGCAGAAGTTTTTAGGGGCGTATCTGGAGTAGCCCCAAATGTGGCTGAATATTGGCTGGAAGCAATAGAGTAGATTATGGATGATTTAGATTGCTCTGTGGAGCAAAAGCTGAAGGGGGCTGTGTCGCTGCTACGAGACAAGGCATATCGATGGTAGATCACTGTGAGGGTGAGTACCCCCATTAAACAAGTAACCTGGGAATTGTTCAAAACTGCTTTTAAGAGGAGGTATGTTGGAGCTAGTTATATGGATGCCCGTCGAAAGGAATTTTTGAATATGACTCAGGGTAATAAGATTGTTGCGGTTTATGAGGCAGAATTTTTGAGGCTGAGTCGATACGCCAGTGGGATAGTCGCGACTGAATATGAGCGCAGTGTTCGATTTGAGGATGGTCTCCGTGATGAGCTTAGGATATTGATAGCTCCACAGAGGGAGAGTGATTTTGTTGTATTGGTGGAGAAGACTAAGATAGCCGAGGAGGTAAAACGAACTGAGCGACAGAATCGTGAGAAGGACCAACCCAGATTTAAGATGGATTTTAGACCCTCGAGTGCTACGAATAGGAATGTTAAAAGAGCTAGAATTGAGGAACCGGTTCGAGCAGTTCCAGTGAACACTTTTAGACCGTAGGCTTGCAGGGACTGTGGTAGGGTGCATATGGGGGAGTGCTAGAAACGAACTGGAGAATGTTTTTGATGTGGGTCCAAGGAGCATAAGTTCAGAGAATATCCTCGGAGAACAACTCAGGAACTAGCTGGGAGCAAAGGGATGTCCAACCACAGCGAGGAGGACCACCACCACAGAGAGGTCATGGGCAAGGTAGAGGTGGCAATGGAAATGGACGAGGATGTGGGGCACCTAGCAGGGGTGCTGGACATGCTGAAGCTCGACAGCTGGCGTTGGTTTATGCTACACGACTCCGTGAGGAGGGTGGCATTCCTAATGTTATAACCAGTACGTTCTTCATTCATAGCACGCCTTACACTGCTTTGATTGATGTGGGTTCCACTCACTCGTATGTCGCTTGTGATGTATTTGGGGATTTGGGAATGCTTCTCGAGGAGACGGTGAGTGGGGTATCGGTGATAAGCCCTTTAGGACACTCGGTTAAGGTAGATAAACTTTTTAGGGCAGTGCCTTCGGAGACACAAGATAAGATTTTTGAAGGAGATTTGATAGAGCTGCCATTTGGGGATTTTGATCTTATCTTGGGAATGGACTGGCTAGCTAAGCATAGGGCGACGTTGGATTGTGCTTCTAAGAGAATGGTACTAAAAACTGCCGAAGATGAGAAGATAATGGTCATAGGGGAACGAAGGAATTATTTGTCCAATGTTGTTTCGGCTTTAAGAGCCGAGAAGTTGATTCAGAAAGGTTGTGAGGGGTACTTGGCTTTTGTAAGTCAAGTTGAACCTGAGGGGATGACTGTGGAGTCGGTTAGGACCATTAAAGAGTTTCAAGATGTATTTTTGGAGGACCTTCCTAGATTACCTCCAAACAGAGAAGTCGAGTTCGGAATCGACTTGTTACCTGGAACAGCTCCTGTGTCCATTGTGCCTTATAGGATAGCACCAAAGGAGTTGGTAGAATTGAAGGCTCAGATTTAGAAACTGTTGGATAGAGGGTTTATAAGACCAAGTGTCTCCCTGTGGGGCGCACCAGTGTTGTTCGTAAAGAAGAAAGATGGGACCATGCGAATGTGTATTGACTATCGGCAGTTGAATAAACTAACGATCAAGAACAAGTATCCATTACTAAGAATCGACGATCTGTTCGACCAATTAAAAGGAGCCTCGGTATTTTCTAAGATCGACCTTTGGTCAGGATATCATCAGTTGAGAGTCAAAGAGGTGGATATTTATAAGACGGCATTCTGGACTCGATATGGTCATTACGAGTTTCTGGTTATGCCCTTTGGATTGACTAATGCACCGGCAGCCTTCATAGATTTAATGAATCGGGTATTCCAGCCATACTTGAATCGGTTCGTAGTCGTTTTTATCGATGATATCTTGGTGTATTTGGAAACGGAAGAGAAGCATGATGAGCATCTTCGTGTTGTGCTACAAGTGCTAAGGGAAAAGCAACTTTATGTGAAGTTTAGTAAGTGCGAGTTTTGGCTAAAGGAAGTCACTTTCTTGGGGCATGTTGTGTATGCTGAGGGGATCAAGGTGGACCCTCGAAAGATTGAGGCAATTCTAGAATGGAAGCCACCGAGGTCGGTAACAGAAATTCAAAGTTTTCTGGGGTTGGCAGGTTATTATTGGAGATTCGTAGAAGGATTTTCTGTGTTGGCAGCACTGTTAACGAAACTTATAAGGAATGGAGCACCTTTTGTTTGGACGAATAAACAGCAAGAGGCTTTTGAGAAACTGAAGAAGGTTTTGACAGAAGCGCCAGTGTTGATTCAACTAGAGTCTGGTAAGGATTTCATGGTGTACAGCGACGCATCACATATAGGTTTAGGTTGCGTGTTGATGCAAGAGGGTAAAGTGGTCGCTTATGCTTCACGATAGTTAAGCCTCACGAAGTAAACTATCCTACACATGACCTGGAATTGGCAGCGGTGATTTTTGTGCTTAAGATATAGAGGCATTACTTGTATGGGGAGAGATGCATTATCTATACGGATCACAAGAGTCTTAAGTACTTGCTGACTCAGAAGAAGCTGAATCTTAGATAGCGAAGGTGGATAGAGTTGTTAAAGGACTATGACTGTTCGATTGAATACCATCCAGGTAAGGCAAATGTCGTGCCTGATGCGTTAAGTCGTAGGACTCTGGCAGAGTTGAAGGCAATGTGTGCTCGTTTAAGTTTGTATGACGATGGAAGCTTATTGGCAGAGTTGCAAGTGAAACCGACTTAGGTGGAGTAGATTAAGAAGTAGCAGTTGGAGGATGAGTTGTTGGTTTCTCGGTTTCAGCAAGTTGAGATGGGGGAGAATCCCGACTTTGGGTTAAATAATGGTGGAGTTCTTTGTTTTCGAGGAAGAATTTGTATGCCGAAGGATTCTGACTTGAGATTGATGATTTTGAAAGAGGCACATAGTGGACCTTGTGCTATGCACCCAGGAGTGAGTAAGTTGTATCGAGAGTTGCGAGAGCTATATTGGTGGCCTGGACTTAAGCGATAAGTGACCGAATTTGTGGGGAAATGTTTGACGTGTCAACAAGTGAAGGCCAAGCATCAACTGCCTTCAGGATTGTTACAGCCGGTAAAGATACCACTTTGGAAGTGGGAAAGGGTAACTATGGATTTTGTAAGTGGGTTGCCATTGACACCTTCCGAGAAGGATTCAGTTTGGGTAATTGTGGATAGGCTAACGAAATCTACCCATTTCATACCTATCCGAACCGGTTACTCACTCCAGAAGCTGGCCAAGTTGTATGTGGCGGAGATAGTGCGGTTGCATGGGGTGCCAGTATCGATAATTTCTGACCGAGACCCAAGGTTTACATCTCGGTTTTGGTAGAAGTTGCATGAGGCGTTGGGAATGCGATTGGATTTTAGTACGGCTTTTCACCCTCAGTCAGATGGGCAGTCAGAGAGGGTCATCCAGATTCTAGAAGACATGTTGAGAGGTTGTGTTATTGAATTTAGGGGCAGTTGGGAAGACTATTTGCCATTGGCGGAGTTCACGTATAACAACAGTTACAAAGCAAGTATTGAGATGGCTCCTTATGAGGCACTATATGGGCAAAGGTGTCGTTCGCCTACTTGTTGGACAGAGTTGGGGGGAAAGGCAAGTACTTGGGCCAGAGTTGGTAGCAGATACTGAAAACAAGATTAAGGTGATCAAGAATTGGTTAAAGGAGGCAGTGAATCGACAAAAGTCTTATGCCGATCTAAAGCGTAAGGATATTGAATATGCTATAGGGGATATGGTCTTTTTGAAAGTTTTGCCTTGGAAGAAGATATTGAGATTTGGTAAGAAAGGCAAGTTGAGTCCACGATTCGTTGGGCCTTATTGAATTATTAAGTGGATAGGGCCGGTGGCTTATTAGCTAGAGTTACCACCAGAGCTGGATCGTATTCACGACGTTTTTCATGTGTCCATGCTAAGGCGATATCGTTCTGACCCAACTCATATCGTGCCAGTTGCAGAAATCAAAGTACGGTCGGATTTGATCTTTGAATAAGAACTTGTGCAAATACTTGATCGCAACGTTAAGGTGCTGAGAAGGATGTTAGTCCCGTTAGTGAAGGTACTTTGGAGGAACCATGGCAAAGAAGAAGCTACTTGGGAGACCGAAGAGGCAATGCGTCAACAATACCCTCAACTGTTTGGATCAGGTAAATTTCGAGGCTAAAATTTCTTTAAGGAGGGTAGAGTTGTAATATCCTGATTTTTGGGTTTTTTGCGATTCTCGATATTTTGGTAAAGTTTTTAAAATTTGGTATTTGGTTGTGAAATTCATAATTTGAGTATGTAAATGGGCTTATGGAAGGCCCATGTGTTGGCCAAAACCCGGTAGAATTTTTGAATTTTGGACTTAAGAAGTTAGGGGCCTTGGATAGGTGGTCTTATTAAAATTTGTGGGTAAAATGTATCACAGAAGAGCCTCTAGTAAAGTGGCTAAGTGACGCCACTAAGGGCTAGAAAAGTGGCATGTAAGTGGTTGGGGGAAGACCTGGGTTCGATTCCCTGTGATGGCAAAGGTAATGTTATTTTTATGCTTGTGTATGCTAGAGTTTAAAGCTGCATGGAACTCTGTGGGAGAGAGTTTGAATCAGTCAAATGCATGGATTAAGGAGGGATAAGGGGAGAGATTTTAGGGATTTGAAAGGGGGATAGGGTTAGCCGATTTGAGGGGATTAGAGAGGGGATTTCGGCAGAGGAGTTTTAGTTAGGGATTTTCGGCACTTGGGTACTTGTTGTGTCGTTTTCTTCTTTGTAACCATAGGAGTAGTCTTCTTTTTTCTTCTTTCTTCTTCCCTAGCCGAATCTACCACCCTTCCTTTCACCTTTTCTTCCTTTTCCTTCTTCCAAACCAGCCCACTACTCCCCTCTATTCATCTATTGTTTCTTTTCCTTACCTCTACTTTTGTCCAAAAATCGCCAAAAGCTGAACCTGTGAAGCTAGATGTTGTCGAAATCTTGTTGACCACTAACCCTCTGTTTTCTTTCACTTTTTGGTGGCCAATCCCTTTAATTTTTAAGCTTCACACGGATTCAAGAAGAGAGATTGTGGTTGTAACACCCCCACGCTCGAAACCGTCACCAGAGTCAAGCTTGAGGTGTTACTAAACTTATCTTACCTTTTAAATAACTCTAAACCACTTATTTTAATTTTCGGAATAAACTGTTTTTCTGCGTCATGATTGCTTAAAAATTCATTTGTCGAGTTTCAAAACTCAAAATTAAGATCCATTAGTTTTTCCTGAAACTAGATTCAATAATCATATGACTATACTGTTTGTTTCTATTAAAACTAGATCCAATAAGGATTCTAACCATATAAAGTACACCACTTACTTATTTTTTTAAAATTTATGGTGAATTTATAAAGTTGGAATAGGGGATCCAGAAATCGCTCTGGCCCTATTTCATCAAAACTCAGATACCCTATAAAATACAAAACCTTTACCTATTTTGCTTATTCCATATGAAAATAGACACAACGAGATTTAATTTCATATATTATTCACCATCAACCCATGTCTCTACAATTTCTTGTGATTTTTCAAAATCCCGTTATTTCTGATACTTGAATCTGTTTTTAAGTTACTTTCACATTTTTCTTAGTTTTCATGTGATAGTTACTACTTAATCATACATACTATTAAACATGTATATCATCAGCCACTCTATTAGCTAATCACTAGCAAGTATTTACACATCATTCATTGATCATATCATATCAAAAGAAACCAAGTTCCAATACATGCCATACACAAAACGAAACGTCTAACTATACCAATGTGATTTCTTCGATAGTGTGATCGAGTCTCCGACGTTTCCTTCGATCCCTGAGTGGCTTGATAAAAACTATAAAAAAAAGAAAATAAAGAGAGTAAGCACTAGGCTTAGTAAGCTTACAAGCAAATAAATTACAACATTCAACATAATGAATAATTATACATAATGTCACCTAGCCTCATAAACTTTCTTTACTTCTCATTTTCTACCTTCTTTTTTACTCACTTACTTTCTTTCTTACCTGACCTTTCACTATTCATAAATATAATCTACCTTCCCTTTTGCTGATAATTCACTGTAATTTAACGTGTACAATGACCCGTTGAACCACTCGGAATATTAAGGATACTAGGGTCGTTCCTGTCTATCAATATCCTTCCAATGCCATGTCTTCGACATGGACTTACATGAATTATTCCTGTCTCCAATGCCATATATATATCTAATATAGGCTTACATGGCTCATTCCTGTCTCCAAAGCCATATATCTGATATGGACTTACATGGCTCATTTTTGTCCTGTCCTGTCCTGTTAACCCCAATATCCTAACAATCCTAAGGTTCAAATGGGGCTTCCTAATGCTTTTTCTTTGTCACTTCGCCTTTAATTTGACTTTAAATATTCAAAGAAAATAAGTATATAAATGCTGGAAATTGACAATAATAATGTAAAATAAAAGAATATTGCATTTATTTACTGTAAACTTACCTCGATACAAAATGTGACTAAACTTTATAATTTAGTCCTTTACTTTTTCTTTTCCCCGATCTACTCCCGAATTTCACTCTTCTTGATCTATAATAGCAAATTTAAATTATTTAATATTCACATTTATCAAAACAGTCCTTGACCCAAACTTTGGCAAAATTACATTTTTGCCCCTAAACTTTCACATATTTGCACTTTTACCCCAAGGCTCGTAATTTAAACTTCATCCTATTTTCTTATGTTTTATGACATGCTGATCATTTTTCCCTTCTATGAGAACATCAAATTCACAGTCTAACATGTACTTATGACTATTAGGTATTTTTACCGATTAAGCCCTTTTACTCGTTTTCACTTAAAATTGAGTAGCACAAGTTGTCTAACATAATTTAAAACCTCATAATCTATCATAAAACATCAAAATAAACACTTTTCACCTATGGGTATTTTTCCAAATATGAACCCTAACTTAAATTATTGCTAGCATAAGCTTTATCGAGTTACCGGGACTCCAAAAACGTAAAGAACATTAAAAACGAGGCTTGGAATCACTTACTATGGAGCTTGAAAGCTTGAAACAAACCCTAGCTATGGAGAACCCTTGAAATTTCGTGCTAATGAAGAAGATGATGAATTTTGTGTTATTTTTCCCTTTTTATTTCATTTAATATCCAAATGACCAAAATGCCCTTCCTTATTAAACTTTCAAAAATTCCATCCATGTCCTATTTTGTCCATGAACTTAGAAATTGGTCAAATTGTTATTTAAACCCTCATAATTAATATTCCAAAGCAATTTCATACTAAAAACTTCTAGAATGCAAGTTTTCCAAATTATTCGATTTAGTCCCTAATCTCAACTTAAGCACTTTATGCATAGAATTTCATCACGAATTTTTCTCACAATCATGCAATCATATCATGAACCTCAAAATAATAATAAAATAAATTTTTCTACCTCAAATTTGTGGTTTTGCAACCACTATTCCGTTTAAGCCCTATTTCGGGATGTTACAGTGGTAAGTGTTCGTACTCTAAAGCGTTTTTAATAGTAACTATTGACAAAAGCCGAAACCCCTATTGTTTAGGGAGGTGGCCGAATGTGGGTATAGGCCTTATTGGGTTTCTTCTTTAATCTTTTTATGGTTTGTATAGTGGAGGAGCAGCTAGGCGTAGTGTCGACTTGGATTAGCTTGGATCATCGGAGTGACTAGATCTAGTCATCAATTTCGGCAAAGGTATGGATTCTAAGGCCATTATGGATGGTGGCCGAATGTGTAAGTGTGTATAATAGATGGTTCTCATTTTGGTTTAATTATTATAAATTGATCTATAAGCAGTTGGTTATAGGAGAAATCGTGTAGGAGATCTCGTCGAGGAATATCGCAAATCAGGTGTGTAACAAACCTTCTTTCGTAGCTTAAATCGATAAATCCTGAAAAGCCGAAATGCTGAAATTTTGGCATTTCGAGGACTTGTGAGCAAGCGAACGCTCATTGGTTAGTTAGATTCTCTAAGTTGACGATCGGGAACGTTGGAAAAGGTAAGAGCACGGCTTTTGGCATCATGGTAAGTTAGGCCTCGAGGGGCTAAAATCGAGCCCAATGGGCTTACGGGCCCATTTGGGTAAATTTGATAGGAAATGAAATCTTGTTAAATTGCGCGTTAAGACTGGTAATACCATTATGGAATATAGGCTAAACGGGCCTAGATGACTAAATCGGCTATGTAGGGCCCATTAGAGGTTTTAGGCCCAATAACTCGGTTTCGCTGAAAATGGGCCAGAATCGCTGTTTAAACACATGAATTGTTAGTAATGATAATGAACATGGAAAATCCCTAATATTTGGTAAAATTATGAAATTGCCATTATATTATGAAAATGACTGTTTTGCCCCTAGGTAAAAATGACCATTATACCCCTAGGGTTTAATTATGAGTTTGGTACATGGGTTTTGATATACATGATTGATATGATATGCACATGATATGTATGATATGCACATGTTGTATTCATAATGCATTGGGTTGGGTTTATATGGATGGAGGAAGTGCAAAAAGGGCTATGCCCCAGTTTACCAAAAAGGGCTTTTGCCCCAGTTTATTAAAAGGGCTTTTGCCCCAGTTTATCAAAAGGGCTTTACCCCAGTTATTAAAAGAGGCTAGGCCTCTAGTTATATGATAAAGCGGCTATGCTACCAGTGGAGAGTTTTGGTTGGGTGGGTTGAGTTATTCCCCACATGGAGAGCTTGGTTGGTACGGGTGGAGAGTAGAGGATGGTGGGTTGAGTAGAGTCCCCAAATGGGCTTGCATTCTTTCATTGACATTACATGTGATATCGAAATGGGCCTATGGTCCATACCATTTACAGTAAAGGCTTCGGCCCAGTAATATGAAATATGAAAAGGCTTCGGCCCAGTGTTATGAAATATGAAATATGAAAAGGCTTCGGCCCAGTATACGCTGAGTTTGAATTTGGGCTTAGGCCCAGTAGACTGATATTGTTTTGGGCTCTAAAAGGGGCTTGTTGCACACTGAGTTTCCAAACTCACCCCCTTTCCTTAACCTTACAAGTGAGCCTTGATTTGGGGACCTGGAGCCGGAGGGGATTCAGAGTGGCCACGGTGATCGCTTTTGGGCTTTTAAAATAAAAGACTGGTTTCTTTAGGTTACTTCACTAATTATTTATTTTTGGATTGTAATAAGGCCATTTTAACTTTATTTTTCTGGGTTTATTTTGTTTATTTTTCTTTTTCTTTTTATAACTTTAATCTGGTTGATAATAATTCAAATGGGCTAGACTTAGGACGCGTTTTCAAAATGATACTTGTTTCAAAATAACGCAATGATACGATTAATCAGTTTATCAAAAATATCGACTTAAATGAATTGCAACTCATTTTTTTCAAAATTTAAACTCCTTATAACCAAGTGTGGCGATGGTTGTGGGCATGTCTAGGATTGGATCCAATCGAAGAGCTTGGTACTTAAGCAGCCTTCATAGCTCACCTCCTCTGTCACGGATTCCTACCTGGTGCCCAGCTTCTGTTCACTTTGTTAGCTTAACAAAAGTCAGCTTTTAAACACTAAAATGAATCATGGGTTTTTAGACTTCTATGTGGCACGTCAGATTCGGACATAACGTCTAGGCCGAGTTTGGGGTGTTACAATCCAGGTAAAGCAAATGTTGTTGCTGATGCCCTGAGTCGAAAATCATTGTTTGCTTTGCGTGCGATGAATGCTCATTTGGTTCTGTCTGATGATGGTTCAGTTTTAGTTGAATTAAAAGCAAGACCCTTGTTCTTACAATAGATTCTCAAAGCTAATAGCAGAACGAGCTCAGTCTTATGCTGAATTTCTAGTTGATATTGATGATTATTTGAGATTCAAAAATAAACTTTGTGTTTCGATAACTCCGGAGTTAATTCTGACGATTTTGAGTGAAGCTCACAGTAGTTGTTTATCTGTACATCTGGGTACTACGAAAATGTATAATGATCTGAAGCAGCATTATTGGTGGTCCAGAATGAAAAGAGATATCTCTTATTTTGTTTCTAAATGTTTAATCTGTCAGCAAGTTAAAGCTGAACATCAGGTGCCATCTGGGTTATTACAATCCATTATGATTCCGAAGTGGAAATGGGATCAAGTGACCATGGATTTTGTTTCGGGTTTGCCCCTATCTCCGAGAAAGAAAGATGCAATTTATGTTGTGGTTGATCGTTTGACGAAATCATCTTATTTTATTCCGATTCAATTTGATTACTCATTCGATAAATTAGCTGAGTTATATATTTCTGATATCGTGAAACTGCATGGTGTACCATTGTCGATAGTGTCAGATAGAGACCGAGATGTAACATTTTGATTTTAGGCCTAGTCGAAATAATGGTTTCGGGACAAAAAATCAGACGAGGAAAGTTTCATTTTTATTATATTTTTATGGTCTACGATTACACGGAATGATTTTTTGAAAATTTCGTTCGAAAATTTCAACGTTTGGGCACTGAATTTGGTCAAAAGAACTAATTTGTAAAAAGTGCAAAAGTTTAGTTCTACATGTTAGAAGTGCCTAATTGTTATGAGTTTTTAAATTAAAGGTCCTTAAATGGTAATTAGACCATTTTGAAGTTTGTGGACAAAAATGGACATGGTATGATAGGTTTTTAAAAGTTTTTCATTAAGGGCAATTTAGTAAATTGGTAATTAAATGAATTAAAAATGCCAAAATAAGCCAAATTTGCTCATCATCTTCCTTATGGCCGAATGTCTCATGAAAAACACCATGGCTATGGTTTTCAAGCTTTCCAAGCTCATTTGTAAGTGATCCCGAGCCCCGTTTTTAATATTCCTTACATTTTTGAAGTTCTGGTAACATGTTCTAGCTATATCTACCATTTATTTGAGCTAGGGTTTGTGTTTAAAAATTTACCCATGAATGATATGCATGTATTTTGATGTTTAATGGTAGAATATGAAGCTTGAAATTGTGTTAAACAACTTTTGCTAAGCGATTTTACGTGAAAACGAGCAAAATGACATAATCGGTAAAAATACCTAATGCTCATAAGTACATTTTAGAATGAGAATTTGATGTTGCCATAGAAGGGAAAAATGATAAACATGTCATAAAACATAAGAAAATAGGATGAAGTTTAATTTTTGAGTCTTGGGGCAAAAGTGAAAATATGCGAAACTTTAGGGGTCAAAATGTAAATTTGTAAAAATATGATTTTTGGACCCATATGAATAATATGACTAATTAGCAGGCTAAATGTGATATTACAGATCAAGGAAATTGAGACTCAGGCTTAAATCGGGAAAATACAAGGTTATAGACAAAAATGGTAAATTGTCGTTTCTGGATTGAGAAAAGTTCGTGTGTTAATAATAATGTAATACCATGCATGAATTGCAATTCTCTATTGATATGGAATAAATTGTATCATTTAATATGTTTAAGAGAAGTTGATGGATGGTGTGTATGATATGGAAAAATGTAATGCTTGTTGTGTCATGTGAAATTGAATGGAAAATTATTGTTACATGAATTGAGTGTTAAATTACTATTACCTGGGTTGTATGAATTGCTACACGGTTGTACTTGACGAGATTTCGACAAGTAAGTTTGGATAACTTAAAGTAAACTCCTAACATGCCTAATTGTATGATTTATGAGTGCATGATAAGTGCATTTATTGATGGCATGAAATTACATGAAATGCATCTTTGAAAATGATTTGTTGAAAAAAAGTCTCGGTTGAGGTTAAAAAAGGGAATTCGATGGATAAACCATGATTTACAAGTGAATTGAGATTCTGCATGTGTTGCAGAAAGGATTTAGCTCGGACAGGTAATCCGTTGATCTCAATTATGAAAAGGATCTAGCCCAGACCAGTGTTCCTTCGGATGATCGAGCCTCTCGAAGAATATACGTGCATTGGATTTAGCCCAGACGGGTAATCTTATTAGGGTCTGAATTTAGCCTGGACTGAAAATTCAAATTAGAACTCAGTGAGGGTGTTTGTTGCAATAAGGGATTTAGTCTGGACTGGTTATTACGACATCACCTTATGAGTTTACGATACGGGGGATTTAGCCTGGACTGGTAATCCCACCGTAAGATGTGAGGTTCACAGGAGTGCATACATGAAATGATCATTCTTATGAATTGACAGTAAATGGATAATCCATCGGAATTTCCTAGAAGCTCAACGGGATTAATATGATGTATATCAATGAAATGATAAATGATGAGCTCTTCTAAGACAAATTTACATGGTGCATTGTCATGAGACTAATTTGATGATTGAGTGCATGTGATAGGGAATTATCCTATACTTGGAATGTATGACTATGTGTGCCCATGAGAAATAATAAATTTTATATTGAGTTCCATTATGAAAGATGAGTAAGGGATCCATGAAATGGTAAGTTCATGATAGTTGGAGATGATCTTATGATAGTGATCATTATATTGTACCAAAACAGATTTGGATAGCAACATTGGTCCAATTTTGAAAATCCACTAAAAATAATGGAAATTGACTTAGAAGCTTAATAAAATATAAAATTAAAGCTTAATGAGTCTAGTTTCACAGAAAGTAAACGGTGAAAGCAAAAGAATTTTGTATCATGAGATATTTGAATTCTTGTGAGACAGAGTCAGAGTGATTCCAGACTCCCTTCTATCAAATTTGGAAAAACACTAGAAATAATAACAAAATAATTATGAGTTAAAATTCATATGACTAAAATCTTTAATGAGTATACTTTCAGGGGAAAGAGATGGGAACATTATCCAAGTCTCGTACTAGGAGATAAAAAAAATTTAGTGAAAAAAGGTCGAAGCTGTCAAACAACAAAATAGGGGAGACTTTTAATAATAAAATATACTTATTGGCTCGACCAAAAATTTTGAAAATTTTATGATATGAAGATATATGAGTCTAATTTCTGGGAAAATTAACAGATCTTAATTTGGAGTTTCGTAGCTCCAGATATAAATAATTTAATGATTGTGACTCGGGAAGACAACTTAGTTGGAATTTGAATAAATTGAAAGAATATGGCTTATAATGATTTTGGCTTGTAAGCCTATTTATCCATGATATGTGTAAATGTCTTGTGATGTGGTTATGTGATTGTGCTTGTTCACTATGTATGAGAAGTATAGGACATATGTACATGATGAATGCCATTGAAATCGTGTATGTGTGTGTATGTAAAGATGAAAAAAAGGCTTGGAAATTAGCCTAAGTCTTGACCACACGGGTAGAGACATGGCCGTGTGTCTCAATCGTGTGGAGGACACGGCCTCTGGCCACGGGTGTGTGCCTTGGTCGTGTGCCCTTAAACGGTTGCTGATGTCATAAACAGAGAGTTACACGAGCTAAAGACACGAGCGTGTCCCAAGCCACACGGACATGTGCGACCACATGGCCCAACCCACACTGGCGTGTGACTCTCCAAAGCTAAAAAATTGTTATGTTGCCCAAAGACTTTCGAAAGTTCTCGATTTAGTCCCAAACCGCCACGATGTATGTTATAGGCTTCGAAGTCCTGTATAAGGGACAATATGCATGTGTTTGAAAAGTTTTAAATTTTGGCCAAAATTTGGTAACTCGATTTCGTATGTTTGTGAATGTTTATATCCGGGAACGCCTCGAACTGTGTCCCAGAGTTAGATACGGGCGAGGGGTGTTACATTTAGTGGTATCAGAGTTATGGTTTAGTCGGTTCTTGGACTAACCTAGCATATGTATGAGAGTCCAGCTATACATGCCACCGATCCGTGATAGTGTGATGTCTCCCGACGTGTATGAGAGCCACTTTGTTTAGTCAAAGGTACTCTCCAACTGACCTACACCTACAATGTTGAATGTGATGCTAAAATATTCGAGTAAAGTATAGTCATGACGAACTGAAACTTGGAAAGGTACGAATGAGGATTCATGAAATGTGTACATGGTGAAATGAGCTTATCTATGATTAATAGATAATTCTATGATGTAAATGGTCGATTTGATTGAGGGAATGCATGTGTTTAGATAACTTACCAAAGATATAGATGGAATGAACATTCAGGTACGCTTATATGAAAAATCATGGTTGATAAGCTCATATAGCTTAAGTAAATGTGTTAAATTGCTTGGACTGATTCATATGATTGTAACGATATGTCTAAATGATAGTGTACGAGGTAAAAGTATCGATTGTCATGAACTTATCTATGTTTGTTGGCCCATGTATGATATCATGTACATAACTTATATGATTAAATGAATAGATAAGTAAAGTTATCCAGAAAACAGGGAATGCATGCATAATTATTCTTGACTAAATGAGATAATTGGAATGTGGGCATTAAATCAATATGAATGTTAGTTACTCGAAATGAATGACATGATTGAGATATGATTGCTATGATGAAAACTGTGTTACATGTATATGTATATGAGAGTTGAGTCAGAGGCCCAACGACCTCCTCCCCCTTACCAAAGTGATGTTTTATAATGGAAATTCCTAAGATTTATGTTGAATGAGTTTCCAGGTGAGAAACCAGAGAGTTCAATGATGGGATGGTTATAAGCATGATTAGAGATTGAGAATGGGTTGATAAGTACAGACATGAGCTAGAAAGATATCGAATTGACTGAAAGATTGTTTAACTTTTGCAATAGGGGGACTTGAATCTGGCCGTACATGAACTTGCATTAATTATTCTCCATTCATGCATGTGTGCCGTCCAAAGGAGATGTATTCTTCATAATCCAATGCATGTAATTAATCCTCCATGTATATGAACATTATTTTTCCAAGCATTGAACCGAACCATGCATGAACCTTCTCATTCATTGAACAAACCCGTACATGCACCTAGCCATTAATGTACCTGCACATTCGGCTGAACCGACAAGAAACATGAACACATTAAATCCTAATGTATGTTCAGCTGAACATGTTAAGAACATTAACTAGACTTCATAAATATCATGTTAAGAACATTAATTAAAGACTAGCTAGTAGCATTAAGTTCGGCTAGCTCAAACTAAGTGAAAACATTTAATGATCTTATTTGTGCTAGGATTTTTCGTTAACGAGCTGTAGCAAACTAATTAGTATACAACTAAAACTTAGTTTAATTTATTGAAATAAAAAATGAGCTTAAAGTAAGCTCGGTTGAGCTCAAACAAGTTGAAATGAGCTCAAATGAGCTGGATTGCGCTGGACGGAGCTCGAAGAGCTGGAAACAAGCTAGGATCAGCTTGCCAACAGTGCAATGCTCGGCTTGGTAAGCTTGACCAAAGTAGTTCGCGGGGCGGGTTCGTATCAAACTGGTTTTCATAGTGAAGGGAATATTATGGAATTTGGGATTGCAAAAATAGTTAAAGGAATAATGTTCGAAATATGAAAATGTTCCCTGATCTTAACGTTAGACGAATGTGTTGTTAGCCTGATTGGATTATAATCTACATAATTCTGTTTTTCTCTGGTATTTTGTTATATTCCGCCTATTGGGAATCAATGAGAAATTGTGTATGGTGCCATGATTCTATTTCTACCGATCATTACTCTGATTGATTTTATATATATATGAGAAACATATAGTTCTGGTCATATTTGTTGTCAGTGGTTTGGAATGATGCTATTCTGGATTTCTTTTCTTTGAAAAACCATTGGGGTCTTTCATATTTTTATGAGTCTAGTTCTCGGTCTTTTGATGCAGTGTTGTAAATTGGATTTCCTTATCATGGTTTTTTTTATCTTGGATTTCCTTATTCTGGGCTTCTCCGTTTCAGATTTCTCTATCTTGGGTTTTCTGGATATTTTATCTTGTAACTTGTTGATCATGGCTTGCATTTAGAGCATGACCTCTAGCTTTTGATTGATGTATATAAAGAACAAATATGACTATACCTCTGAATTGATCCTGATAATGTGGTGAAATTTCAAGTCCCAATGTGTATGGTGGATTTCTTTTCTCAAGTAAGTTAATCAAAATTAATGTATTCAGTTGAGATATTAGTCTTATTTATCTAATGCATTTGTCATGGTCTTCGATTGGCATGATGAGTTAATTTGGAAAGATACATGTTGAATCGTTCTGTTGACTAGAAGAGAGATTTTCTTGAAATATCAATTACAGATGAATAAGGTCGACTTGATTGTTCAATCTGTATGGAATATATGTTTAGAATTTAATGAGATGTGCATGCTTGAGAATAAGATTTTATTTCTTCACGCGTAAAAAGACAAATAGTCTAATTAAGAAGTGTATGTTTCCTAGAAGAATCGTCTGCAATAAGAAGATCCGATATTGATAATGTGAAGATAATCTGGGTATTTAAAAATGCTGAAATGATCATTGTTTATCTTTGAGTATAAATTCTTCAAATGTTGAAAGTTTAAAGATGTATAGCAAGAATCATCAGAATTATTTTTGCCGTTTGGGAATTAGAATGGAAATAGAAAAGGTTAATATGGATTTTCTTGTCTGGATCATTCCTGTCCTTGAAAGAGGAAAGTAATATGTAGTGTTGTTAAACGTTATAAGATGTGTAAATTATGCTGGTATACCCAAATGTCTAATCACCAGATTCATAGGATTTTGTGTCTTTATGAATGTCTGATATCACGGAATTTTAATATCCACTAATCGGATTGAGATCCAGGATTCATAGCATGATTTCTTGGGAAAGCCAGAGAAGGCTTTGAAATGAAAGGTAACTAAGATTTGAATTGGACTGTGTCGAATTATAAAGAGTATGAGGCTGAGATAAACTGACTAGTTTTGCTATTTGAATCCGAAAAGATTCGGGTACGAATGTATATGTAACATGATGGTATGGATCAGACTTTTGAGTACATGAGCTTTCTAGTACAGATTAAGTTTCGGTGAAAGTATTGTAAAGTGAATACCACTTATGATTTTTGTATGTGGAATTTAAAGAGATAGGCAGTAAAAGCTCTGCTTGAGTGAAAGTTCTCTGACATCACTTATAGGATTGAAGAATCTAAATGAAAACCAAAACCACTTTCCTGGTAAGATTTTTGGGGACGAAAATCCCCAAAGGGGGGAGAACAGTGGTTTCGGGATGAAAAATCTGATGAGGAAAGTTTAATTTTTATTATATTTTTGTGGTCTACGATTTCACAGAATGATTTCGTGAAAATTTCGTTCGGAAATTTTGACGTTTGGGCACTGAATTTGGTCAAAATGACTAAATTTTAAAAAGTACAATAAGTTGAGTTCTACATGTTAGAAGTGTCTAATTGTTATGAGTTTTTAAATTAAAGGTCCTTAAATGGAAATTATACCATTTTGAAGTTTGTGGGAAAAAATGGACATGGTATGATAGGTTTTTAAAAGTTTTTCATTAAGGGTATTTTAGTAAATTGGTAATTAAATGAATTAAAAATGCCAAAATAAGCCAAATTCGCTCATCTTCTTCCTCATGGCCGAATGTCTCATGAAAAACACCATGGCTAAGGTTTTAAAGCTTTCCAAGCTCATTTGTAAGTGATCCCGAGCCCCGTTTTTAATGTTTTCTTACATTTTTGAAGTCCCGGTAACATGTTCTAGCCATTTCTACCATTTATTTGAGCTAGGGTTTGTGTTTAAAAATTTACCCATGAATGATATGCATGTATTTTGATGTTTAATGGTAGAATATGAAGCTTGAAATTGTGTTAAACAACTTTTTCTAAGTGATTTTACGTGAAAACATTAAAATGACATACTCGGTAAAAATACCTAATGTTCATAAGTGCATGTTAGAGTGAGAATTTGATGTTGCCATAGAATGGAAAATGATCAGAATGTCATAAAACATAAGAAAATAGGATGAAGTTTAATTTCCGAGCCTTGGGGTAAAAGTGTAAATATGCAAAAGTTTAGGGGTCAAAATGAAAATTTGTAAAAATATACTTTTTGGACCCATATGAATAATTGACTAATTAGTAGGCTAAATGTGATATTATAGATCAAGGAAATTGAGTTCGGGCTTAAATTGAGAAAATACAAGTTATGGACAAAAATGGTAAATTACCGTTTCTGGATCGAGGTAAGTTTGTGTGTTAATAATAATGCAATACCATGCATGAATTGTAATTCTGTATTGATATGGTATAAATTTTATGATTTAATATGTTTAAGAGAAGTTGATGGATGATGTGTATGATATGGAAAAAAGTAATGCTTGTTGAGTCATGTGAAATTGAATGGCAAATTATTGTTACATGAATTGAGTGTTAAATTACTATTACCTGGGTTGTATGAAATGCTACACGATTGTACTTGACGAGATTTCGACAAGTAAGTTTGGATAACTTAAAGTAAACTCCTAACATTCCTAATTGTATGATTTATGAGTGCATGATAAGTGCATTTATTGATGGCATGAAATTACATGAAATGCATCTTTGAAAATTATTTATCAAAAAATGTCTCAGTTGAGGTTAAAAAGGGAATTCGATGGATAAACCATGATTTACAAGTGAATTGGGATCCTGCATGTGTTGAAGGAAGGATTTAGCCCGGACGGGTAATCCATTGATCTCAATTATGAAAAGGATCTAGCCCGGACGGGTGTTCCTTTGGATGATCCAGCCTCCCGAAGAATATATGTGCATTGGATTTAGCCCAGACGAGTAATCCGATTAGGGTTTGAATTTTACTTGGACTGGAAATTAAGATCTGAACTCAGTAAGGGTGTTTGTCGCAATAAGTGATTTAGCCTGGACTGGTAATCCCAACATCACCTTATGAGTTTACGATACGGGAGATTTAGCCTGGACTGGTAATCCCGCCGTAAGATGTGAGGTCCGCAGTAGTGCATACATGAAATGATCATTCTTATGAATTGATGGGAAACGGTGAAAGCAAAAGAATTCTGTATCATGAGATATTTGAATTCTTGTGAGACAGAGTTAGAGTGATTCCAGACTCCCGTCTCTCAAATTTGTAAAATCACTAGAAATTGTAACAAAATAATAATGAGTATACTTTCAGGAGAAAGAGACGGGAACATTATCCAAGTTTCGTACTAGGAGATAAAAAACTTTTAGTGAAGAAAGGTCAAAGCTGTCAAACAGCAAAACAGGGGAGACTTTGAATAATAAAATGTACTAATTGGCTGGACCAAAAATTCTAAAAATTTTATGATATGAAGATATATGAGTCTAGTTTCTGGGAAAATTAACAAATCTTAATTTGGAGTTCCGTAGCTCCGGATATAAATAATTTAATGACTATGACTCGGGAAAACAACTTAGTTGGAATTTGAATAAATAGAAAGAATATGAAAATAGCATGTTATCACATTACTTATTATTTTCATGTGAGCTTACTAAGCGTAAAGCTTACTCCCTCCTTTCCATTTCTTTTAGTTTTGTTAGGTCAGTGGAGTATTGATATGTGTATGTTAAATGTTTTCAAATGAGTGGCATGTATAGGGACTTAGTTTTTCTATGGTGACTATTGTTGTGATTAGCCAAAGGTATTGGTTTATATTGATTTGTTGTTTATAGCCATGAGATATGGCTTATAATGATTTTGGCTTGTAAGCCTATTTATCCATGATATGTGTTAATGTCTTGTGATGTGGTTACGTGATTGTGCTTGTTCACTATGTATGAGAAGTATAGGACATATATACATGATGAATGCTATTGAAATCGTGCATGTGTGTGTATGTAAAGATGACAAAAAGGCTTGGAAATTAGCCTAAGTCTTAACCACACGAGTAGAGACATGGCTGTATGTCTCAACTGTATGGAGGACACGACCTCTGGCCACGGGTGTATGCCTTGGTCGTGTGCCCTTAAACGGTTGCTGATGTCATAAAAAAAGAGTTACACAGGCTGAAGACACAAGTGTGTGCTAAGCCACACAGACGTGTGCGACCACATGGCCTAACCCACACGAGCGTGTGACTCTCCAAAGCTAGAAAATTGTTAAGTTGCCCAAAGACTTTCGAAAGTTCTCAGTTTAGTCCTGAACCACCCCGATGTATGTTATAGGTTTCGAAGGCATGTATAAGGGACAATATGCATGTGTATGAAAAGTTTTAAATTTTAGAAAAAATTTGGTAACCCAGTTTTGTATGTTTGTGAATGTTTATGTCCGGCAACGCCTCGAACCCTGTCCTAGAGTTGGATACGGGTGAGGGGTGTTACACGAGATTTACATCGTGATTCTAGAAGAAATTGCAAGATGCTCTGGGTACTAAATTGCATTTTAGCACTGCTTTTCATCCGCAAACAGATGGTCAATCTGAATAGATTCTTCAGATACTTGGGGATATGTTGAGATGTTGCATTTTGAGTTTGAAGGTACGTGGGAACAATATCTACCTTTGATTGAATTCACTTATAATAATAGTTTTCAATCGAGCATTAAAATGGCACCGTACGAAGCCTCATACGGTAGAAAGTGTAGAACTCCGTTATACTGGTCTGAGTTCAGTGAGAATAAGATTTACGGTATTGATCTGATAAAAGAAACAGAATAGAAAGGGAAAGTAATCTGAGATAGTCTGAAAGCTGCCTTTGAAAACTTATATGGATTTAAAACGAAAAGATATCAAATTTGAGATCAGTGATAAAGTGTTTCTGAAAGTATCTCCGTGGAAGAAACTGTTCCGATTTGGTAAAAAGGGCAAGTTGAGTCCGAGATTCATCGGACTGTATGAAATCATCGAGCAAGTTGGGCCGATTGCTTATAACTTGAGGCTACCATCTTAGTTAGAAAAGATACATGTTTTTCACGTATCGATCGTTCGACGATACAGATCTGATCCTTCACATGTAATTTCACCTCTGAGATTGAAATTCAGCCTAATATGACTTAGGAAGAAAAGCCGATCCGTATTTTAGCTCGTGAGGTTAAAGAATTACGAAATAAAAAACTTTCGTTAGTTAAAGTGATGTGGCATCCGACACGGTGTTGAAGATGCCACGTGGGAGTCTGAAGATGCTATGAGACAACAATATCTGAATCTGTTTAATGGTAAGATTTTCGGGGATGAAAATCCCTAAAGGAAGGAGAGTTGTAACAGTTCGATTTAGACCCTAGTCAGAATAGTGGTTTCAAGACCACATAACCGATTCTGAAAAAAATATTTTAATATTATTTTCTGTGTCTGTGATATGTGAATTTATACCTGCGAAGTTTCTGTGATTTAATTTGTTTGTTTCTATGCTTAAATATTGAAAAAAGACCCAATCGCGAAAAAAGGTGAAAGATGTGTGCTAGATGCTAAAAGTACCTATTTGATTTGGCTTATTTTAGTGAGGGTCCTTGCATGTCAAGTTTACCATTTATTTTAATGGTGGACAAATATGGACATATAGTTGGTAAGTTTTAATGTTTATTAGTCAAGGGCAAAATGGGAAAATGTTATTAAAGTTGTTATAATAAAATGAAAACATCAAATTGGGCATTATTATCATGCATATAGCCGATTATATTAAGAAAATAGAAAGAAGAAGACCATCCTAGGGTTCGGTCATTGATTTGGTTGATTAAGGTATGTACTTTGGTCCGTTTTTGATAATTTCTACGTTTCTGTGATCCTTGCTTCGTGTTCTTCAAAACCCATGTCTGAATTTCTATTTCTGTTGAAGATTATGAAATGTTCCATTGATGATTATATGAGCTTTGTAATGTTTTTATATGGATTATGAAATATATATTTAAGATTATCATGCTTTGTTCTTGATTTTTTGATGGAATGGAGATATTTGGGCTAATTTCTGAAAATAGGGTTTTGAAGGACTAAATTGTGAATAAAATATGTTATTTGGGCTTGTATGGAAGCTATGTATATTCGTCCAAGCCATAGTCTTGTTGATTTTTACATTTTTGTGATTTTGTGAAAAATGGACTAAATTGTCAAAATGTGAAAATATAAGGGCTAAAATGTAAAGTGCTCTAAATGTGTGTATATGGATTGAATTGAATGAAATGAATAATTGAATGGTTGAATTTGAATTGTATTAGATCAAGAATAAAGGAAATCAGACTTAAATCGAGGGAAGTCCAAAATAGTCGAATAGTCGACTCATTTCCTCCGAAATTCGTACGAGGTAAGTCAAATAACAATTACGTGTTAAATTGACTAAATTCTGCGCATACAAACTGTAATCTGTGTTGGACGGCCTTGAGAGCTTGATGAATAAATTTTGAGTAAACTCCGATAATATGCTAGTTTCTGAAAAGCTCTGTATGTTTTTAAAAGAATGTTGACATTAATCTGAGATATCGTGTAAGACCGTGTCTGGGACACAGGCCTCGATTTGAGATTTACGTGTAAGACCAGGTCTGGGACATAGGCATCGTATCTGATTTCATGTAAGACCCTGTCTGGGACAGAGGCATTGATACTAAATTACCTATAAGACCACATCCGGGACGTCGGCATTTTACCCGTTTATGAGTATCTGTATCGTTTTTGGACCGTCTGGTGATAGAGTACGAGATATGGGAATGAATATATGAAATGTGTTATCTATACAGGTACATTTGTATCGTACTAAATTTCTGAATATGAAAGACTCTGTTTCTGTGAAATAATGAATGTGAAGTATGTATGAAATCATGGAAATGAAACATGACATGTATACAAGCAAATGAGCATGGTTAGGCTCATGAACTATTCTGTGAAATGGTTATGAATTCTTGCTGTTGATTTGTACTTTATATGATTTAATAGTTAAACCAATTGTATTTGGCTTACTAAGCTCTTTGTAGCTTACTCAGTGTGATTTTTATCTATTTTACAGTTTTCGTAGCTATTGAAGGCTCGGGGATAGTCGAGGAATTGTCACCATACTATCGAACTCATTTTGGTACTTTTGAAAGTCTAAATATTTTTAAATATGGCATGTATAGGCTAGAATGTGTATGTATTTAAGCTTTGATATATATATATGTTATGCCATGAGAGTTGGCTAGCAAGTGGTATGTTTGTGCTTAGTTTTGGTAAAAGGTTTGTGATGCCAAATTGTGTATGCTTGTAATGGTTATATGGCCTTGTATGTGGTGGTCAATTTGAAATATGGCAAGTTGAGGAAATGGTAAGTTTAAGCATGTTTTGAGCATGGAATTGGCTAAAAATTTTAGTATAAATTTTTTTAATATTGCTTGTAGAAATGATCCAAAAAGGGGTGGCAAGTTGGCTTAAACCAAGCCTGCATTGTGCCACACGATTAGTGAACACGGGCGTGCCTTGTGGCCGTGTATGCAAAGCAGTAACCTCTTAAGACCACACAGTTAAGACACATGGGCGTGTCATATGGCCATGTGACATGGCCATGTCTGTTGGCCGTGTGTAAAAGTCAGTATATATACTCTGTTTTGGCACGGCCTGGTCACACGGGCGTGTGACCTCAACAGAATTGAAAAACTTTTCTAAGTTCTAAAAATTCTAAATGTGTTCGGTTTATTCCCGACCTTTTCTAAAAGTATGTCTTAGGTCTTGGAGACCTTTATAAGGGATGAATTGTTGATTTATATATGCAATAATACTATCTAATATCTATGATTCCGTATTTATCTGAAATGTTCTGTCTGTCTAGTAATGCCCCTTACCTATTTAGGCGACAGTTACAGGATAGGGGTGTTACATTTAGCAATTTATTTGCCTTACCTCCTTTAAAAAGATGTAATGTTCTCATTGCAAGAACAAAGTAATGAATGAAAACTGAACACCAGGTAAGGTTAAAAATGAAAGAGAGGTGAGTTATTAAGACTGCTTAAATACCAAGTCTTTCCTCATAATCCAATCCTAAACATGTTCATTCCCATTACCACATCACTTAGTCTTTTTCTTTTTAAAGAAACATTTATTCTTGCTTGCTATGTTTTTTTTTTGCAGAAATTAAATCCTAGTTATTAAAGGAACAAATTCGTAAAGACCTAAAATGAATAAATAAAAAGACAAGAATCCCCCCTTGGTTCAGAGGTTTTAGATCCTTCAATTGGTTCAGGGTCTTCTTCTGGCTTATCCCCATACGATAATTGTCAAAGAACTAGAAATATATCATAGGCACTTGTGATCAAGTTACCTCATCTTGTTCCAACCTCGACAGATGATCAGCTACTTGATTTTCAACACCTTTTCTGTCTTGGATCTCAAGGTCAAATTCTTGGAGTAAAAGTATCCAATGAATTAGCATCTCTTTTGTATCTTTCTTCGTGAGCAAGTATTTGATGGTCGCATGGTCAGCAAATACTGTAACTTTGGTACCTATAAGATATGAGGGGAATTTTTCAAAAGAAAAAACTATAGCAAATAATTCCTTTTCAGTTACCGTATAATTGAGTTCGGCTCCCGTCAAGGTTCTATTTGCATAGTAAATAGGGTGGGACACTTTATTTTTTCTTTGACCCATCACAACTCCAACATCATAATCACTTGTATCGCACATCAACTCAAAAGGTGTGCTCCAATCGGGTGTAATAAATATTGGGGCTGAGATTAACTGTTTTTCCAGCTCTTCAAAAGCCTCTAAGCATGTTTTGTTAAAATCAAACACTGCATCTTTCTCTAACAACAAACACAACGGTTTAGAAATTTTTGAAAAATCTTTGATAAACCTTCGATAAAAATAGGCATGGCCTAAGTAACTTCTGACTCCTTTCACATTCATTGGGGCTGGTAATCTTTCAATTATGTCCACTTTTGCTTTGTTGACTTCAATTCCTTTCTTTGAAATTCTATGCCCTAAGGCAATCATTCCTTAACCATAAAATGACATTTCTCCCAGTTAAGGACAAGATTCGTCTTTTCGTATCTCTTCAGTACCTTAGCCAAGTTACTCAAACAAATATCATAAGTGTTACCGAAAATAGAAAAATCATCCATGAAAACCTCAACAAAATTTTCAACCATATCAGTCAATATTGCCATCATGTATCGTTGAAAAGTTGCAGGTGCATTGCATAAACCAAAAGGCATTCGCCTAAAAGCAAACGTACCGTACGGACAAGTAAAGGTTTTTTTATGTTGGTCTTTTGTAGCTACAACTATTTGGTTATATCCCAAATAACCATCTAAAAAAAATAGAATTCATTACCTGCCAGTCAATCTAACATCTGATCCATAAAAGGCAATGAAAGCTGGTCCATCCGAGTGGCTTTATTTTGCTTTCTGTAGTCAACGCAAATTCTCCAACCAGTAACAGTTCTTGTTGGGATCAATTTGATACGCTCATTTTCAACAAACATAATTCCACCTTTCTTTGGCACACACTACACCGGACTTACCCACGAACTATCTAAAATAGGATAGATGATTCCTACATCTAGCCATTTGATCACTTCCTTTCTCACAACTTCCTTCATAATAGGATTAAGCCTCCTTTGCCCATCAATTTGAGATTTTTCATCTTCCTATAGAATAATTTTGTGCATGCAAAATAAAGGGCTAATATCTCGAATATCAGTTATGGTCCAACCAATTGCTTTCTTAAATTTCTTTAGAATAGAAATTAGTTGCTCCTCTTGATCTTTTGTCAATTTTGCTAAAATAATCACAGGCAAAGTGCAATAGTCACCTAAATAAACGTATTTTAGATGGGAAGGAAGTACCTTTAGTTCGAGTGTAGGTGGTTCCTCGGTTGACAATTTGGGTTGCACAAATTCTCTGACTTCCAACTCCAAAGGTTCAAACCATGTGGATTGAATAAAATTTCTCGGATTGGCTTCTACTAGAACCATGTTTTCTTCACTTTCTTCATCCTCCAAAAGGTCAAACCCTAAGGGTTTCTCCAATGGATCTTCTTCAAAATTACTTTCCATAGAAATCAAGGTTTCTATCTCTTCCATAATTGAACACTCTTCTGTCGGATCGAGAAATTTCATCGCTTTAAGAATGTTAAAAGTTACCTGATCATCTTGAACTAGCATCGTGAGTTCGCCTTTCTACACATCAATTAACGTTCTTCACGTGGCTAGGAAAGGTCTCTCAAGGATAATTGGCACTTCCTTATCTACTTCAAAATCTAGAATAATGAAATCATCAGGAAAAATAAATTTATCGGCTCTTACCAAAACATCCTCGATCTTTCCTTCGAGGTATGCTAAAGATCGATCCGCTAGCTAGAGTGTCACAGTTGTAGGTCTTACTTCTATCCTTAGCATCTTGAAAATAGACTTAGGCATCAAGTTGATACTTGCTCCTAAGTCACACAAAGCTTTGCCACAGTAAGGTTCACCAATGTTACAGGGTATCATAAAGCTTCCTAGATCCTTCAATTTTAGTGGCAGCTTGTTCTATAGGAACGCACTGCAGTCCTTCGTCAAGGCGACAGTCTTATACTCACTCAGTCATTTCTTCTTGGATAGTGTACATTCTTCAGAAACTTCACATAATTCCGCATTTGTTCTAAAGCCTCCACCAATGGAATATTGATGTGTAATTGTTTCAGAACGTCCAAAAACTTTTTGAATTGCACCTCCTGTTTCTGCTTGTGTTACTGCAATCTTTGCTGATATGGAGGTGATGGAACTTTCGATTGAACTAGACAACTCTTCTGAGTAGGTAAATCTGCATCCAAAGAAAATGTTAAAGTATCTGAATTCACTAAGTTAGGATTTACCTTGTCAGTCTTTGCAGATTCTTATTCCTTTGGTGTAGGAATTTCAACAGCTGGTTGATTCTTCTCAACGGGCTTATCTTTGTCCTCAATCAATTAGGGTTCTAGAATTTTACCACTTCGCAATGCCATTACCTTGATATGTTCTTTACCCAAATTTCTTGGATTCTCAATATCGCTCGGCAAGGTTCCTTGCGGTCTATTATGAAGCTCCATAGCTAACTAGCCCATTTGGTTTTCCAAATTTTTTAGTGTTGTTGCTTGGCTTTGGATCAAAGCGCCATTCTTTGCCATGTACGCTTTCAAAAAGTTCTCCAAACTATTTGATGCCTCAGCTTGAGGTAGTTTTGGAGCTTGCTGATTAAACCCTTGAGATTGTTTGAGTCTATGCTGCATAAAGTTGTTGTTTGGTCCATTTCCTTGTTTGCTCCAAGAAAGGTTAGGGTGATTATGCCATAAAGGATTATAGAAGTTTGATTATGGTGATTACACCCTGAAGGATTATAGAAGTTGGACTGGGGTCCTTATCCACTCCTATTTTGGTATTGGTTCCCCACATTGTACATTGACTCGGGATTCAATGGGCAATTCTTGAAAGAATGACCTTTCACACAGTACACACAGGAAACTACTTTAAATGGGCTTGGTGACTGAGCTGCAAAATTATTAGCACTATTAGCAGTAAATTGTTTTAACATGGAGGAAATAGACGATACCTGAGCTGATAACGAAGTGAGGGCATCAACTTCATGAACTCTGGCTACATGTTTTCTTGAAGCTGTTAGATTTGTTCGCCATTGATTGTTATTACTCGCGATCCTCTCAATGATCTCATAAGCCTCATTATAAGACTTAGACAAAATTGCACCATTCGCAGAAACATTTACCATCAATCTTGTATGTGCATTGATGTAACAGTCCGGTTTAGACCCTAATTGGAACAGTGGTTTTAGGACCACAAATCTAAGTCAAAAAATATATTATTATTTTCTGTGTTTATAGTATGTGATAGCATGTGTGAAAGTTTTGTATGAAAATTCAATCATTTGTGTGCTTAATTTGTGAAAAGGACCTAATCGCATAAAATGTAAAAGTGGCCTTCTATTTGTTAAAGTGCTTAATTTCTACGTCTCTTTAATTGTGAGGTCCTTATATTGAAAATAGACCATTTTAAGTTTGAGTGAACATTTATGGCCTTAATTAACATGAATAATATGTTAATTTATAAAGGGCAAATTTGTAAATGAAGAATTATTATGTATTAAATAAAACAAACATGACAATAAGTTCATATTATCACCATTACCACCGAAATTGAAATAAAAATAAGAAGAAAAAGGAGTTTAGGGTTTCGGCATACACAAGGCTTAATTAAGGTATGAATTTTGATTAGTTTTTGAAAATTTCTAGGTTTTTGTAATCGTTACTTAGTAATCTATCAAGCTCATGTCCTAATTCTTTATTTTGTTAATGATTTTGAGTTATGCCATTATTTATAATGTGAGCTTTATGAATTTTAATGATAGTAAATTAAAGATATGTGTTAGATTACTATGTTTTGTCTTTGAATTTTTGATGAATTTGAGTAATTTGGGCTAAATTGTGAAATTTGTAAATTGAAGGACTAAAATGACAAATAAATAAATTTTGTGGGCTTATATGAACATTATGAAAATTTGGCTAGGCATTTGTGCAAAGAAATTATGTGTATTTCGTGATTTTGTGAATTAAGGACTAAAGTGTCAAAATGTGAAAATGTGAGCGCTAATTTGTAAAATTCCCTAAATATGTATTTTTGGATTGATTTGAATGATTTGGTGAATAAAAGAGTTAAATTTGAATTTATATAGATAAAGAACCAAAGAAAACAAAATTAGATCAGGGAAAGTCAAAAGTTGTCGAATAGTCGATTTCGTCAGTTCAAATCCGTACGAGGTAAGTCGATATACAAATAAATGTGTTTTGAATTGAATTGCTATCAATTATATGCTATTGAACTATGATGAATGATTATATGAGTTGAGAAATATAAGACATCCGAGAAAGTATCGACAAAGTTTCGATATCCGAAAAGCACCGTACAAACCTTAGGAATAGTTAGGATACATATGCCATGACATAGGATCCGACTGTGTTATCATGTAAGACCACATCTGGGACATTGGCGTTGACTTATGATTTACATGTAAGACCATGTCTAGGACATTGGCATCGTATTTGATTTTGTGTAAGACCCTGTCTGGGACAGAGGCATCGGTATTTGATTACATCTAAGACCACGTCTAAGACGTTGGCATTGTACGAGCTTTCTGAGTTATCCACGTATCCTTATGATTTTGAACAGTTCAACGGACATTCTGAGAAAATGAATGACTATGTGAATGTGTACCCAATTCAGGTACGTTTGCATTATATACTATGTTTGAGAATGAAAGGTGAGTACGTGTACCTTTGTGAACATATGATATAAGTATGAGAAAATATGTTATATGTATAAAAATGAATTGGGAAATGTATAGTGTATATGAACTATGTGATTGATGATAATATTTGGCTATGGAATATACATAATTTTGATGATGTTTATAAAGTGAAGTTTATTTGTATATGACTTACTAAGCTTTGGAAAGTTTACTTTGTGTGTTTATCATCTGTTTTATAAATATCAAAGCTACCGAAAGCTCGAGGATCATCGAGGATCATCACCACACTATCGAACTTTTTTTTGGTACCTTTTGAAAATGTGAATATTAAAGTATGGCATGTATAGGCTAGAAGTACTTTGATTATGTTTTGTAATGTGTATATCATGCCATGTGATATGGCTAGAATATGGTTAAACTTATGGTTTGAATTTGGTATATGATATGTGATGCTATGTTGCTATTATGAGGTGTTTTTGGTTGGCCAAAAGAAATGGTCAATTTGGTAAGTTATTGGTATATGTTTGATTCTGGATTTAGTAAGAATTTGGCATGAGAATGAATGAGGTTGTGACAACCCAAATTAGACCCTGGTCGGAATGTGGTTTCGAGACCACATTATCGAGCCAAAAATTTATTTTTGTGTTTTAATTGCATAAATTTTTGTGTGACAGTGAATATATGAGAAATTAAATGCTTAATATTAGCTTTAGGATTGTGAATTAATTCAAAAAGGACCTAGTTGACGAAGTTAGAAAAGATGATAGATGAATTATAAGGAGTAAGTAATAATAGGGTGAGGAAGCATGGCTTTGCATGTCAAATTGCCCATAAAATACATGGTGGCCGGCCAAGGAGTGATGATGCTCCACTCATTCTAATTTAATATGTTTTCTTTTGGTTAACAAATGATGGGGATAATAATAGGAAAGTGAACAAAAAAAATGGGTGTCATACTTGCCATCTCCTAGCCGAAAAACCAAGAAAAAGAAGGGGAGAAAAACTTGGAAAGAGTTCGGCCATTGCTTGTATCTAGGAGGAGTGTTTGATGTTGTGGCATGAAAATGAGGGAGTTTGAATGCTTAATAAGGAGGGAAGAAGGAGTGTTCATGTTTTCTTTCTTTTGCAATTGTCGTAACTAGAGGAAGAAGAGGAAGCAAGATTCGGCCAAGGTGGTCCTTTAGATCAAGGTATGTTCAATGATATTTTTGGAAGTTTACACAACCTTTGGGTGATGAGTCTAAATTCTATCTATCCCATGGTTGGATTTGGGGTTGTTGGAGAGTTAGGATTCGGCTAAGGAGCTTAAAAAAATTTTAGTTGATACCTTGATGCTATTAGCATGCTAGTTATATGGATGTGTTAAGTTGCTTGTTATGTTAGCATGAAAGTTGAAATTGTTAAGCTATTTTGTTGGAGGTGCCGAATTTAGGACTAGGAAGAGAATGAGTATTCGGCTAACATAGTGGAAAGGTGGGTGTTGCCGATTGCTAGATTTAGACTATGGGAGTGGCTATAATGGGCATTAAGATGTGGAACTTAAGAAATGTAATTATATGTGGATTTACATGATGTTACAAATAGATGTGAAAATATGCTAGATTAGGAAAATTCGATTAAGTGTTCATGAGATGAAATTAGGTGTTTAAATGATGTTATAGTTGACATTGTACATGTATACATACATTCGGCCATCTAATTGAGTATGAAGGTGGTGTTAAATCTAATTGTGATGCCCATTCCGAAGTATATATATATACATATATATGTATATATACACAAGTATGCCCATTCGGGATGTTACCTTTAATTATGTGTATAATCGACTAAATGGGTAATTAGTGAGGATGGTTGCCGAATATACAAACATACATATGCATGTGTAATTGAATTATGAATGTTTAGCAAGATGGCTAAACTAGTTGATTTATTGATTAAGCTCAAGGAGTTAAAGGAGGAGAATCAAGCAAAGGCAAAGAAAAGATCATCGAGTAGCCGAATTGGAACCGTCTTACCCAACACCAAGTAAGTCATCAAGCATATATTTTGTATTGATCTAAATAGACATAATGTCTATGTAATCATGCTGAATGGAATGATAAATTTATATACATGTATGTATGTGGTGATGAAAGTGTTGAATGAAGAGAAAAGAGGTGAGATGTATTGAGTTGTTGACCTCGGCACTAAGAGTGCGGGTATAAACATTTATGATCATGAGATTGGCGCTAAGTGTGCGGGTTTAAATTGTACAGCACTAAGTGTGCGAGCTTGATTATGTAGCACTAAGTGTGCGAGCTTGATTATGTAGCACTAAGTGTGCGAATTTGATTATGTAGCACTAGGTGTGCGAGTTTGATTATATAGCACTAAGTGTGCGAGTTGATTATATAGCACTGAGTGTGCGGACTTAATATATATACGTTTGAATCATTATGGACACTAAGTGTGCGACATTATTAAGTCGATCACGGACAGCGGATCGGGTAAGTACCTTGAGTTCATGGCCAATAGGCGCTATGTTTATAATTGGAGTTGAGCTTGGTAAGTTGAAACCTATGTGACAATTATAATTGAAGTCACGTACATAAGATTTATTGTGGAATAGGTGAAAGGCCGTTTAGTTGTATGATTGTAACGAAAATAAAATGATGTATGAAAATGCCTCAAATATCCTATTGATGAGTATATGGAATGTGAATGCATGATTTGGTATGAGATTGAACCGATGGGTCTGAGGAACTATGGCATGGTTTGGTATGGATGGAGTAACTAGCCTCGTTCCATTTTATTTCCTATTGTGATAATGTTATTAATGGATGGTAGTGCATTGCTTATGACTTACTAAGTTATAAACTCACTCGGTGTTTCCTTGTCACCTATTCTAGGTTTCTTGGACTCGTCTCTTTTTGCGTGGTCGGGCCGTCATCGAAGTCATCACACCGGATAGCAAGTTTTGGTACTTTCTTCTTAGTTGGCTTAGGAGAACATTTCGGCATGTATAGGCTATTATGTTGTGTTTGAACTTTGGTATGTAATCTTTTAGCCATGCGAAAATGGCATAAATGTTCGGTTGGGTTTGGATTCATAACGTTAGGTCGCAAATCTTGATAATTCGACCTTTTTATGCCATACGTCATGGTTGATTATTTTGGTGTTAAAATTCATGATATGGCAATAGTGTAGTAGGGGGAAGTTTGACAATGATTAGCCTTTGGCATGGCTAGTCATGATCATAATTGGTGATATGTATGATGAATTACTAGTTAGATCAAGGAGAAATCACGAAATAGGCATAGTTGCTTTCGTAACAGATGCTGGCAGCAGCAGTGACGTGAGATCGAAAAATCACTAAAAATAGTAGGAGTGGAATTAATTGATGAATAAATTATGTATTCGAAGCTCGATGAGTCTATTTTCATATAGAAGTAACAAAAAGATCA
This sequence comes from Gossypium hirsutum, assembly GCF_007990345.1. NCBI lineage: Eukaryota > Viridiplantae > Streptophyta > Magnoliopsida > Malvales > Malvaceae > Gossypium > Gossypium hirsutum. The sequence goes on from NC_053436.1 coordinate 36,128,814, forward strand.
TATGGACAGTATGTTAAGAGATATTCAGGTTCTCGTGAGACAGGGCCAGAACGGTTTCTGGATTCCCTGTTCCGACTTTGGAGATTTAATATAAATTAACCAGAGATAATTAGGAGTCATGCCATATATGTACAGATTCCTCTATGAGTCTAGTTTCTATAGAAACAAACGACATCAGTATTGAAGCTCTGTGCAGGGAGATATCCAATTCGTAATGCGCAAGGGTCAGTGTTGTCGATCCCTGTAACATGGGAGACTTTGACTAATAAACTGTACTAATTGGCCCGACCAAAAATTCTAGAAAAAATTATGGAGATGGGCATATGAGTCTAGTTTCAGGGAAAAATCACGAAACTGATTTTCGAGTTGCGAAACTCAAGATATGATTTTTAAAGCGACTAGTACGCAGATCGGCAGCTTGTCTGGGAAATGTCGAATAAGTGGTTTGAAGTCTGTTAACACCTCGTGTTCGACTCCGGCGACGGTATCGGGTTCGGGGTGTTACATTTAATTGGTATCAGAGCTATGGTTTAGTCGGTTCTAGGACTACCATAGCACGTATGAGTCTAGCTATACATGCCGAATGTTAATGTTTAACTGTGTGATGACTTCTGACGGTTAAAATTTTATGTTTTGATTAGTAAATGGATCCCGGTGTAGAAAGAATCTTAGCGGATGACGTTGAAAGTGTAGCGGCTGCTCCTGCACAAGGGACACCGCCTATTGAACCTCAGTCATCTGCGAATAATCAAGGTGAGGGGGCTAAACAAGCCTTCTTTACCATGATGAATGAGTGGGTCGCGCAGTATGCCCGAACCAATCTGGCTGTCCAACAATTCCCGAATTTGAATAATCCACCCCCGGAGCCAGTAATGCCATCAGTTACTGATCCTGTGAGGCTGAGTAAGCCACCTGTAGACTTGATTAGGAAGCGTGGGGCTGAGGAGTTCAGGGCCATAGTTACTGATGATGCTGAAAGGGCCGAGTTCTGGCTTGATAACACCGTTCGGGTGTTCGATGAACTGTCATGCACACCTGATGAATGTCTAAAGTGTGTTGTATCTTTGTTGCGAGACTCAGCCTACTATTGGTGGAGGACCTTGATTTCCATAGTCCCGAACGAACGAGTAAGTTGGGACTTCTTTCAGACGAAATTTCGGAAGAAATATATTAGCCAACGGTTCATTGATCAAAAGCGTAAGGAATTCTTGGAACTCAAGCAAGGCCGTATGACAGTATCTGAATACGAACATGAATTCGTGAGACTCAGCAGGTATGCCCGGGGGTGTGTAGCTGATGAGGTTGCTATGTGCAAAAGATTCGAAGAAGGATTGAATGAAGATTTAAAGCTACTAATGGGTATTTTGGAAATAAAAGAATTCGTAACACTAGTCGAACGAGCCTGCAAGGCGGAAGAACTTGGAAAGGAGAAGAAGAAGGCTGAATTTGAAGCTAGAGACTATCGTAAAAGATCGACGGGTAAAGCTCCGTTCTCAGCTGTAAAGAAGTTCAAGGAGGACACTAATAAGTCGAGGACGACTGCGGGAATTTCCATCAGAGCAAAACCATCGACGGGCTCTCGAGCTACTTCGGTAGCTAGTGTGGGCAATAATCGTTAAGAGAAACCTGAATGTCCCCAATGCGGAAGACGACACCTAGGTGAATGTTGGGGTAAGTCTACTAACAGGGCCTGTTACGGATGCGGTTCGAAGGACCACTTCATTAGAGATTGCACGGAGCTTGATGAGAAGAATAAGATTCAAGGTGCAAGACCTAGTGGAGTGACAACTAGAGGTAGACCACCGAGAATTTTAGGAGGTAGGGATGGTAGTCAGAGAGGGGCCCCTGATACGGCTGTTCGAGCCGAGAACCGTACTCCTGCTAGAGCATATGCCATTCGCGCACGAGAGGAGGCATCCTCCCCCGACGTCATCACTGGTACCTTCACTCTCTTTGATACTAATGTGATTGCATTGATTGACCCTGGCTCTACTCATTCATATGTATGCGAAACCTTAGCATCCAGTAAGACTCTACCTGTTGAGTCTACTGAGTTCGTAATTCGAGTGTCAAACCCTTTGGGTCAATGCGTACTTGTTGATAAAGTGTGTAAGAGATGCCCTCTAATAATCCGAGAATCCTGTTTTCCGGCCGATTTGATGCTTTTGCCGTTTGACGAATTTGATGTTATTCTTGGTTTGGATTGGTTGACCGCGCATGATACGGTTGTGAATTGCAAAAGCAAGACTATTGATTTGAGGTGCGCAAATAACGAGATAATTCGAGTTGAGTCTACGGATTTAAGGGGGTTGCCAGCTATAATATCAGCAATGTTGGCCCAGAAATATGTAAGAAAAGGGTGCGAAGCATACCTTGCGTATGTACTTGATGACAAAGAGTTAAAAAAGAAACCCGAATCTATGCCGGTGGTTTGTGAATACCTGGATGTGTTTCCTGAAGAATTACCGGGTTTACCACCTGTTCGGGAGGTAGAGTTTGGTATTGAGCTTGTACCTGGGACTATGCCGATTTCGATAGCTCCGTATCGTATGGCACCAACCGAGTTAAAAGAGTTAAAATCTCAGTTGCAAGAATTGACGGATAGAGGTTTTGCTCGACCAAGTTTCTCACCTTGGGGTGCACCAGTATTGTTCGTGAAAAAGAAGGACGGAACCATGAGGTTGTGCATTAACTATCGTCAACTGAATAAAGTGACGATAAAGAACAAGTATCCGTTACCGCGTATTGATGATTTGTTTGATCAATTAAAGGGAGCATCAGTGTTTTCAAAGATAGATTTGAGATCGGGTTATTATCAGTTGCGGATTCGAGATTCGGACGTACCCAAAACTGCTTTTAGAACGAGGTACGGTCACTACGAGTTCTTAGTGATGCCGTTCGGGCTCACTAATGCCCCTGCGGTATTTATGGATTTGATGAATCGAATCTTCAGACCATATTTGGATCGGTTCGTAGTTGTGTTCATTGATGACATCTTGGTCTATTCAAGAGATGAGACCGAACATGCTGAACACCTGAGAGAAGTGATGCAAATTTTGCGGGATAAGCAGTTATATGCGAAGTTCAGTAAGTGTGAGTTCTGGTTGAGAGAGGTTAGCTTCTTGGGTCATGTGGTATCCGCAACGGGTATTCGAGTTGACCCGAGCAAAATTTCAGCCATACTTAACTGGAAGCCTCCAAGAAATATTACCGAAGTTCGGAGCTTCCTGGGGCTCGCCGGTTATTACCGACGATTTGTAAAAGGTTTCTCGATGATAGCCACACCAATGACGAAGCTACTTCAAAAGGATGTTAAGTTCGAATGGACGGAGGAATGTCAGAAAAGCTTCGATCAACTGAAAACTCATTTGACTGAAGCTCCAATTTTGGTGCAACCCGAATCAGGCAAAGAGTTTGTCATTTATAGTGACGCATCCCTACTCGGGTTGGGTTGCGTATTGATGCAAGAAGGTCGAGTTGTGGCCTATGCGTCGAGACAATTGAAGCCACACGAGAGAAATTATCCAACTCATGATCTCGAGCTAGCCGCCATCGTATTTGCTTTGAAAATATGGCGACATTATTTGTTTGGTGAAAAGTGCCATGTATTTTCGGATCACAAAAGTCTCAAATATTTGATGACTCAAAGAGACTTAAATCTACGACAAAGACGTTGGCTTGAGTTGTTGAAAGATTACGAGCTTGTCATTGATTACCACCCGGGAAAGGCTAATGTGGTTGCAGACGCCTTAAGCCGGAAATCGCTGTTTGCTTTACGAGCGATGAATGTGCGCTTGTCTGTTCTACCCGACAATGTGTTAGTAGCTGAATTAAAGGCCAAACCATCATTGATTCATCAAATTCGTGAAGCTCAGAAAGTCGACGATGAATTGGTTGCAAAACGGGCTGAATGTATTCCGAATATGGAATCCAAATTTCAAATGGATGATGACGATTGTTTCAGGTTCAGAAGTCGGTTGTGTGTTCCAAGAAATTCAGAACTCATTTCGATGATTCTGAACGAAGCTCATTGTAGCCGAATGTCAATTCACCCGGGGAGTACGAAAATGTACAATGATTTGAAACGTCGGTTTTGGTGGCATGGTATGAAACGGGACATCTCCGACTTTGTTTCGAGATGTTTAATATGTCAACAAGTGAAAGCAGAACATCAAGTGCCTTCAGGATTACTTCAGCCGGTCATGATACCCGAGTGGAAATGGGATCGAGTCACAATGGACTTTGTGTCCGGACTGCCATTGTCAGCAAGTAAGAAGGATGCGATTTGGGTTGTTGTTGATAGACTGACTAAGTCGGCTCACTTTATCCCCGTGCGTACGGATTTTTCATTGGATAAACTAGCCGAATTGTATGTTTCTCAGATTGTGAGATTACATGGAGTACCTATTTCTATCGTGTCGGATAGAGATCCGAGATTCACCTCGCGATTTTGGAAGAAATTGCAAGAAGCTTTGGGTACCAAGCTGCATTTTAGCACCGCTTTTCATCCACAAACCGATGGTCAATCCGAGCGGATAATTCAGATCTTGAGGATATGTTGAGATGTTGCATCCTCGAGTTTAATGGTTCATGGGAACGGTATTTACCTTTGATTGAATTCGCTTACAACAATAGTTTTCAATCAAGTATTAAGATGGCACCTTACGAGGCTTTGTACGGTCGTAAATGCCGTACCCCAATATTTTGGACTGAACTTAGTAAAAGTAAGATCCTTGGGGTTGATTTGATTAAGGATGCTGAACAGAAAGTTCGAGTAATTCGCGAAAGTTTGAAAACCGCTTCGGATCGTCAAAAGTCGTATGCGGATTTGAAAAGAAAAGACATTGAATATCAGGTTGGAGACAAAGTATTTCTCAAAGTTTCACCCTGTAAGAAGGTGCTTAGATTTGGTCGTAAGGGAAAATTGAGTCCGAGGTTCATCGGTCCGTACGAAGTATCCGAACGAGTTGGACCCGTTGCATACCGATTAATTTTGCCCCCTGAGCTCGAAAAGATTCACAATGTTTTTCATGTCTCGATGCTTCGACGATATAGGTCCGATCCATCGCACGTAATTCCTCCATCGGAGATCGAGATTCAATCTAATTTAAGTTACGAAGAAGAACCAGTTCGTATTTTAGCACATGAAGTAAAAGAACTACGAAACAGGAAAATCTCATTAGTGAAAGTACTGTGGCATAAACACGGAATTGAAGAAGCCACTTGGGAACTTGAGGACTCTATGAAGGATCGATATCCAAAATTATTTACCGGTAAGATTTTCGGGGACGAAAATTTCTTATGTGGGGGAGAGTTGTGACAACCCAAATTAGACCCTGGTCGGAATGTGGTTTCGAGACCACATTACCGAGCCAAAAATTTATTTTTGTGTTTTAATTGCATAAATTTTTGTGTGACAGTGAATATATGAGAAATTAAATGCTTAATATTAGCTTTAGGATTGTGAATTAATTCAAAAAGGACCTAGTTGACGAAGTTAGAAAAGATGATAGATGAATTATAAGGAGTAAGTAATAATAGGGTGAGGAAGCATGGCTTTGCATGTCAAATTGCCCATAAAATACATGGTGGCCGGCCAAGGAGTGATGATGCTCCACTCATTCTAATTTAATTGTTTTCTTTGGTTAACAAATGATGGGGATAATAATAGGAAAGTGAACAAAAAAAAATGGGTGTCATACTTGCCATCTCCTAGCCGAAAAACCAAGAAAAAGAAGGGGAGAAAAACTTGGAAAGAGTTCGGCCATTGCTTGTATCTAGGAGGAGTGTTTGATGTTGTGGCATGAAAATGAGGGAGTTTGAATGCTTAATAAGGAGGGAAGAAGGAGTGTTCATGTTTTCTTTCTTTTGCAATTGTCGTAACTAGAGGAAGAAGAGGAAGCAAGATTCGGCCAAGGTGGTCCTTTAGATCAAGGTATGTTCAATGATATTTTTGGAAGTTTACACAACCTTTGGGTGATGAGTCTAAATTCTATCTATCCCATGGTTGGATTTGGGGTTGTTGGAGAGTTAGGATTCGGCTAAGGAGCTTAAAAAAAATTTAGTTGATACCTTGATGCTATTAGCATGCTAGTTATATGGATGTGTTAAGTTGCTTGTTATGTTAGCATGAAAGTTGAAATTGTTAAGCTATTTTGTTGGAGGTGCCGAATTTAGGACTAGGAAGAGAATGAGTATTCGGCTAACATAGTGGAAAGGTGGGTGTTGCCGATTGCTAGATTTAGACTATGGGAGTGGCTATAATGGGCATTAAGATGTGGAACTTAAGAAATGTAATTATATGTGGATTTACATGATGTTACAAATAGATGTGAAAATATGCTAGATTAGGAAAATTCGATTAAGTGTTCATGAGATGAAATTAGGTGTTTAAATGATGTTATAGTTGACATTGTACATGTATACATACATTCGGCCATCTAATTGAGTATGAAGGTGGTGTTAAATCTAATTGTGATGCCCATTCCGAAGTATATATATATACATATATATGTATATATACACAAGTATGCCCATTCGGGATGTTACCTTTAATTATGTGTATAATCGACTAAATGGGTAATTAGTGAGGATGGTTGCCGAATATACAAACATACATATGCATGTGTAATTGAATTATGAATGTTTAGCAAGATGGCTAAACTAGTTGATTTATTGATTAAGCTCAAGGAGTTAAAGGAGGAGAATCAAGCAAAGGCAAAGAAAAGATCATCGAGTAGCCGAATTGGAACCGTCTTACCCAACACCAAGTAAGTCATCAAGCATATATTTTGTATTGATCTAAATAGACATAATGTCTATGTAATCATGCTGAATGGAATGATAAATTTATATACATGTATGTATGTGGTGATGAAAGTGTTGAATGAAGAGAAAAGAGGTGAGATGTATTGAGTTGTTGACCTCGGCACTAAGAGTGCGGGTATAAACATTTATGATCATGAGATTGGCGCTAAGTGTGCGGGTTTAAATTGTACAGCACTAAGTGTGCGAGCTTGATTATGTAGCACTAAGTGTGCGAGCTTGATTATGTAGCACTAAGTGTGCGAATTTGATTATGTAGCACTAGGTGTGCGAGTTTGATTATATAGCACTAAGTGTGCGAGTTGATTATATAGCACTGAGTGTGCGGACTTAATATATATACGTTTGAATCATTATGGACACTAAGTGTGCGACATTATTAAGTCGATCACGGACAGCGGATCGGGTAAGTACCTTGAGTTCATGGCCAATAGGCGCTATGTTTATAATTGGAGTTGAGCTTGGTAAGTTGAAACCTATGTGACAATTATAATTGAAGTCACGTACATAAGATTTATTGTGGAATAGGTGAAAGGCCGTTTAGTTGTATGATTGTAACGACAATAAAATGATGTATGAAAATGCCTCAAATATCCTATTGATGAGTATATGGAATGTGAATGCATGATTTGGTATGAGATTGAACCGATGGGTCTGAGGAACTATGGCATGGTTCGGTATGGATGGAGTAACTAGCCTCGTTCCATTTTATTTCCTATTGTGATAATGTTATTAATGGATGGTAGTGCATTGCTTATGACTTACTGAGTTATAAACTCACTCGGTGTTTCCTTGTCACCTATTCTAGGTTTCTTGGACTCGTCTCTTTTTGCGTGGTCGGGCCGTCATCGAAGTCATCACACCGGATAGCAAGTTTTGGTACTTTCTTCTCAGTTGGCTTAGGAGAACATTTCGGCATGTATAGGCTATTATGTTGTGTTTGAACTTTGGTATGTAATCTTTTAGCCATGCGAAAATGGCATAAATGTTCGGTTGGGTTTGGATTCATAACGTTAGGTCGCAAATCTTGATAATTCGACCTTTTTATGCCATACGTCATGCTTGATTATTTTGGTGTTAAAATTCATGATATGGCAATAGTGTAGTAGGGGGAAGTTTGACAATGATTAGCCTTTGGCATGGCTAGTCATGATCATAATTGGTGATATGTATGATGAATTACTAGTTAGATCAAGGAGAAATCACGAAATAGGCATAGTTGCTTTCGTAACAGATGCTGGCAGCAGCAGTGACGTGAGATCGAAAAATCACTAAAAATAGTAGGAGTGGAATTAATTGATGAATAAATTATGTATTCGAAGCTCGATGAGTCTATTTTCATATAGAAGTAACGAAAAGATCATATGGACAGTATGTTAAGAGATATTCAGGTTCTCGTGAGACAGGGCCAGAACGGTTTCTGGATTCCCTGTTCCGACTTTGGAGATTTATTATAAATTAACCAGAGATAATTAGGAGTCATGCCATATATGTACAGATTCCTCTCTGAGTCTAGTTTCTATAGAAACAAACGACATCAGTATTGAAGCTCTGTGCAGGGAGATATCCAATTCGTAATGCGCAAGGGTCAGTGTAGTCGATCCCTGTAACATGGGAGACTTTGACTAATAAACTGTACTAATTGGCCCGACCAAAAATTCTAGAAAAAGTTATGGAGATGGGCATATGAGTCTAGTTTCAGGGAAAAATCACGAAACTGATTTTCGAGTTGTGAAACTCAAGATATGATTTTTAAAGCGACTAGTACGCAGAACGGCAGCTTGTCTGGGAAATGTCGAATAAGTGGTTTGAAGTCTGTTAACACCTCGTGTTCGACTCCGGCGACGGTATCGGGTTCGGGGTGTTACAGAGGTAAATTGATGTTACAAATCATATGTTTTGGTATTATAAATGTTATGTTTTGAATTGTGAATTATGAATAAAATAGGTTGATGAATATATGATATGAATGATGTATGATTTGGGTTTGAAATTGGTTTAAAATATGATGCGTATTTGGTACTTGTAGGGAGGAGCCTTAATGGGTGGCAATTTGGCCTTGCAAATGGCCTATTTTTGCCCACACGGGTAGAGACACGGGCGTGTGTCTCAGCCGTGTTGCTCGAGGGCCATTTCGAAATGACCCTGGGCAGACTACATGGTCACACACACAAGCGTGTGCTAGGCCGTGTGGCCAAGTCAGTTTCAACCATAGGCTAGACACACGGGCGTGTGGTTAGCCATGTGGCCAAGACAGTAGCCTTCCTAATTTTCACACGGCATGGTACATGGGCGTGTCTTGTTGCTGTGTGCATAAGTCAATATGTATGCCCTGTTTTGACACGGCCTAAACACACAGGCATGTTTAAAGCAGTGTGAGGCACACGGTCTGTTCACAAGGACCTGTACAACTTTGAAAAATGTTTAAGTTTTGAAAAGTTTTGTATGAGCTCGATTTAGTCCCGACCCCTTTCTAATGCATTCTTAAGGTCTCGATGACCTAAGAAAGGGACTTAATAGTGATATTTGATTATGATATGTCGATGTTTGATTTTTTATTATGAATTTGTTTGTGAAATGTTTCGATATGTCCCGTAATAGGTCTTAGCCCTAGTCCGGTGACAGATACGGGTTAGGGGTGTTACAAATGAGACCATTATAGAATGTCTCCAATTGGATACAATGAGGAATCCCATGATGAGAACACTTACAAAGTAAATCTTTGAATCGCTTCCAAGCCTCATACAAAGACTCATCATCCAATTGTTGGAAAGTTGTGATCTCATTCCTCAACTTAGCATTCTTGTTAGGCAGGAAATACTTAACCAAAAATCTATCTGCTAATTCTTGCCATGTAGATACGAAACTTGGTGGCAACGAATTGAGTCATGCTCATGCTCGATCTCACAACGAGTATAGAAATAACTTAAACTTCAATGCGTCTTCAGTCACACCGGCTATCTTGAATGAATCGCTCACCTCCATAAACAATTGAAGGTGGAGATGTGGATCTTTCATGGGCATACCACTAAATTGGCCCACTGTTTGTAGTAATTGAAACATCACTGTTTTCAAGTCGAATTGGGTTGCCTCAATATCTGGCCTTCTAATTCCTGAATTTAACTCATTGAAAAGTGGCACAGCATATTGTCTGATGCATCGATCCCTATCATTGGAAATGATGATTGGATTTCGTACATGATCGGCTTCATTACTTTGGTCTTGATTCTGATTTCCAAGGTCCATCTCGACTTGTTTTTGAGTTGTTTGTTCACGTTTTCTTTGTCTGAAAGTTCGTTCAATTTCAGGGTCTACTGGGAGTAAGTCAATAGTCCAATCTATGCTCATAAACCCCTGAAAAGAAAATCACAAAATTAAAAAGAATAAGTTAGTATTGTTAGAAATAACCAAATTGAAAATAAATAATTTCACAATGAATGACTATGGCAATAGTTGACAATCCTCGGCAACGACGCAAAAAACTTGTAACGCTCGGGTTTATGCAAGTGTACACAGTAGTTATCAAGTAATAAGGAAGATCGAGTTATCGTATCCAATGGGATTGTATTTGTGCTAAGTCACTTAATTTGTAAAATTATATTAATAATCTGATAAATAAAAACAATATAATTGAGAAGTGATGAAAAATTTAGTATATGAAACTTAATGCAATGATCCCTAATGCAATTTATCTTAAGTATGCAAACTATATGAATGAAATAGATTTTAGCAGAATTAACACAATAAGCAACAATTATAACATAGATAAGCTAGGACAATTACTTTAATTAAACTTAAATTATTATCAACATGCTTATCAATATTCTGAAAAATATTCCATGGCAACTCAATCTTTCATGAGTTTGGAAACCACATTAGGTTCTTTCGGAATCCTTTACTTAGTAAATATGCATTTTACCGATCCTTATTTACTAAGGGTTTCTTAGTATTCGTGCGAGGTAACATGGACGTGTTAGGTTCGAAACATTTTAGTCACACAAATCTAAAAACTATGCAGATAACAAAGCCTGGTTAGGATTGTTATGTAACTTATAATTTAGTCAGGTTAGGATCTCAATTGAGCATGCACATTTCAATTATGTGTCTATTAGCAGTCGTCTGGTTAGGATCGCTCAGCTAATTCAGGTGCATTTCAATCACGTATAAACGAAATACAGACTTGATATTAATTGAAAACATGATCGATTGAGGCACAAATATTATAAGCATGAATCAAATAATTATTATTTAATCAAAGCAATCATCCTAACTTAAATAAAATTAAGCTATCATTGTTGTAAACAAGAACAGTAGACACATAGCAAACATTCTTGAATTAAGTTAAAGAAAAGAAAGATTAAACCCAAATCAAAGTGGTTGTCACCCAAGACTCTGACTGGCGAGGGCTGCTTCATTCCTTCGCTTTGCTCCTTTACTGATGGCTCTTCGAGGTGGCCAACCAAGGGCTCTTTAAGAGGCTAGTTTGCCAAAAATCCTTATGCAAAGAGGATGATAGGCATGAGGGGGAAAGAAAGCTAAGAGAGTTGAGAGAGGAGAGAATGATGAATGAGTGAGGGATGATGGATAAGTGAGAAATGGGGTCTTATTTATAGGTGAGGCAAGGGAGATAGTTTACTAAAAATAGGGGTGTCCATCATTTGAAACTTCATCCAAGAGTGGCCGGCCATGATCTGTGGGAGTGTGGCTGATTTTTGCTTGATTTAAGTGCCACAACATCATCAGGATCAAGACTTGGACAATTGCAAATCTCCGGGTAAATCTCCAATTTCTTCAACTCTTCAAAGACCTTGTGTAATTAAACCAAAATTTGATTGATGAACATCCACGTGAAGCTGAATTTTGGGTTGACTTGGTCCTCCATTTGAATGGTTTTGTAATCAACATAAAGCTCTCAAACCTGTCCAACAATAGTAGATAATTTAGAGGACCAAAGAATATAATTTAACCAATTTAATTAATCAATTTACTTAATTAATTAAAACCCAATTTATTAATGAAATATATTAAAATAAATTATTAAATATAACTTTATATTTTATTATTTAATTTAATCATGCATGGTCCACTTTATAGCTTGAAAATATAACATGCTCAAATTAATATAAAAGAAGCCATTTTCTGCATGAAAACGATTTAATAAAGCATAAAATCACATTTTAATAATGTCTATGTCTCAATTTTATATTTTAATATATTTCATTAAATTATTAAACAATTACTTGGTTTTAACAACAAATTTAAGTAGAAATCTGGCGAATTATATAGGAAAAATCCTATATATTTTTTAGTTTACAGCAGCCCAAGGAGAAAAGCTAGGCCAATCGAAGCCTCTATTTGTCAACTCTTGCAACTATGCTTTCAACTCTTTCAATTCTGTAGGTACCATTCTGTATGGAGCTATTGATATCGGGGATGTTCCCGGCACCAACTCAATACCAAACTCAACTTCTCGTGTCAAAGGTAGCCCTGGTAACTCCTCTAGAAACACATTTGAAAACTCACATACCACCAGAACCGATTCTAGTTTCAATTCCAAAACCTTAGAATCAACTATATAAGTGAGATATGCTTCACCACCCTTTTAAATATATTTTTGGGTCATCATAGCAGAGATTATACTAGATGCACCTCCAATCTGTCTGACTCAATTCTGACCCATTTACCATCCTAACAATCTAGCACAATATGTTTTCTTCTATAATTAACAATAGCATCATGTAGTGTCAACTGATCCATACCTAGAATCACATCAAACTCATCAAAAGGTAACAACATCAAACTAGTAGGAAAATCGTAGCCCCAATTTTCAGGAGACATGATCTAAATGACTAATTAACTAGCACATTGACCCAAGGGATTCATTACTTTGATAGTATATTCAGTGAATTCAACAGGTATTTTCTTTTTGTCTACTAATGTAGTGCATATATACGAATGAGTTGATCCAGGATTAATCAATGCATATACATTAATATCAAAGAGAGAAAAAGTACTCGCAATAACATTCGGAGCAGAAGCTTCCTCTCGAGCTTGGATTGCATAAGCTTTAGCAGGTGTTCTCACTTCAGAACATTAATTCATCTCACTGTTCTTTCTTCAATGGAGAGTAGTATTTCTAGCATTTCCAGATTGTCTACCCTTCTGAGAAGTTCTTCATGATTATTTGGTTGATTATCGAAATTATTTTGCTTCTTAGGACAATTTCGAAGAAAGTGGTTAGTAGACCCACAACAAAAACTAGAAACACAAAAATATACACACTTCTTTATGCCCTTTTTAACTCAAATTCATGCAAATTCGTAGTAATTCTTGTCGAAAAATATATAGTAATTATAAAATAATTAAATTGTACTTAAATTATTAACATGTTTAATTTTAATTAATTTTATAATAAATTTTGATTAAGTTTGATCATTTTCGACAAATTTGCACAAAAAGCAAAAAATGGTTCGGCAGGCACTACTAGAAGCGCAAAACTGAGAAGCGATTTTGGAGCATCAAGGCGAATTAATTTTCAGCCTAAGAACGTCCAATTATGAATATTAATTCATAATGTAATTAATTTTAATTTTAATACAAATTATTTTGGGTTAAATAAATTATTATTAATTAATTATGAAAAGAGGCCCAGTTGAGCTAAACCGAGAAAATCGATTCGACCGAGCACTGGGCTACCCAAAACTATCCCACATGCTGACCCAATCAACATGTTTTGCTGATTATTTTGCTTGCAAAATAGCCCTTGAAGACTCCTTGAATTTGCATTCAAACCCCTCCACTTATCATGCCCTTTTAGATTTGCCCCTACCTTAAAATAACATGTTTGAAACCTGTAACAGCCTGTTTTAGGGTCAAATCAGAATAGTGGTTTCGGGACCACAAATTCAAATTAGAAATATTTATTTTATTGTTTCTTTATGGTCTACAGTATGATTGAATGATTGTGAGAAAATTCCGTTAAGAAATTTTATCGATAGAGTGTCTAATTTGACTAATAGGACTAAATTGCAATAGGTGCAACATATGAAATTTTAAATTGGAGGTCCTTAAATGGTAATTAGACCATTATACTTTAAGTTGGACAAAAATGGACATGGTTAGGTGAAATTTCAAAGTTTTAAGTGAAGGGAATTTTGGTCATTTGGTAAATAAAGACAAAATTAAACTAATAAAAAGATGTCATCTTCCCCAATTTAGTCCCCCATGGCCAAATTTCTCAAGAGAAGACATAGCTGGGGTTTGACCACTTTCATGCTCGATTGTAAGTCCATTCTTGTCTCGTTTTTAATGATTTTTATATTTTTGAGATCGGTGTAACCTAATCTAGCTATTTCAAGGACTAATTTGAAAGAAAATCAAAGTCTAAAATTTTACCCATGTTGAATATTTGTGTATTTTGATGGCTAATGGTAGAAAATGTATGTTTAATGTTAGGTAAACAACATTTACCAAGTGATTTTTGATGAAAATGTCAAATAGGGACCTATTTGTAAAAGTTGTAAAATGTGTTAAAATGTGAATAAATGAAAATTTTGGGCTACTATGAGCATGAAAAATATTTAGTTAGCCTTAGGTAATGAAGAAATTGGATGAAAATCATTTTACGAGCCTAGAGACTAAAATGTAAAAAGTTGAAAAGTTAGAGGCAAAAATGTAATTTTTGCCTCTAACTTTTCAACTTTTTAGAATTTTTGCTGTAAGGTGCTTTTGGGATTAAATTGAACAATGTGATAATTGAATGATTTAAATTTGATATTAAATATCAAGAAAGAAGAGGTTCTGACCTAGACCGGGGAAAGAACAAACTTGTGGACTAAATCGAAATATAAGCCATTTTGTATCGAGGTAAGTTTGTATGTTAAAAATAAGCTTTAGAATAATTGTATTTAAATGCTTTAATATTGCATGAATTGTATGTTTGAGTATATGAATAGTATAACTCTACGAACGAGTTCGACGACAAATTAACAAGCAAGAAATCCCGTTTGAACCTTAGGAATAGGGTAGGATACAAGTGACATGTCACTAGGGTTAGTATGTGTTATGTGATTATGTGATCCAGGTGCTGGTCTTCTACGTCCTGCTAGTGGCTAAGTATACCGGCATATGTTGTAGATACTTGTCAGCTTGTGTGAGCAACACCGCGTAGCTACATCTTGACTGATAGTTTGTATGAGTAGGCCCATTGATAGCTCGAGAGCGAGTAACTATGTGATATGAGATTTGAGGTAGCATTGGCTACATATGTGGCACTTAGTGTGCAAGAATCCCGAGTATCCGACATTATTATTCCGAGTGGTTCATGGGTATGTCAAAGATGAGATTATATGTAAATCCCTTTCGAGATGGTACAGGTATGTACTTGAAGCTCATATCTAATAAATGCTTGAAACGATGAATGTGAGGTAAGTTTTGTGATGGGATAAGCTATGATTATGAGGCCAAGGTAAATTTACATTTAATTATGTTATATTATTTGAATGTTACATGTAAGGTAGGTTGCTTATTTCTTGCATACTAGCTTACTAAGCTATATATCTTACTCTATTTATTTTCCATGTTTTATAATGTTGCCAAGCTAGCTAGGAATCGGAGATCGTTAGAGATTTGCCTCACACTATCAAAACTGTTATTTTAGGTATTTGATGATCTTAGTATTTTGAAAGTATGGCATGTATAGGGACTTGGTCATTTTGTTATATGTGTCATTTGATTTGGCCAAATGTTTTGGCTCATATTTGTTTAAGTTGGTCTGGTATTTAGCCATGTAATTGGCTTATTTTGGCTAAAATGGTTGTAAGCCCATTTATATATGTATGTGTGTAATGTCTTTGGTGTTATGGTCATGGCATGCTTGGTGGATGATGGATTGTGATTTTTAGCATGAATGTGAAATGTTTCGAAATGTGCTTTATTGGTGAGATGATAATCTTATGCACATGTAGGTGTTATGAAAGTAGTTTAATGATACTTTGTATATGTTAAATTAGCATGGTTAATTTAGGACATGATAACTATTGTGTAATAGCCTGAAACAGGGCATAGTTGGAACAGTGGTTACGAGACCACAAATCTGAAGTAGAAATATTTATTTTATGACTGTTTTAGAGTCCATGATATGTTTGAGTGGCTGTGTGCAAATTTTGTTAAGTAAATTTTATGGATAAAGTGCCCAATTTTATTAATGGGATTAAATATCATTAATTGAAAAATATGAGTTCTAGAATATAAGTACTTGTTTGAAATGGGGGTTTAAACTAGAGGTCTTTAAATGGAAAATAGACCATCATATTTTGGTATAGACAAAACTAGACATGGAAGGGTAAAAATTGAAGGGTTAGTAAAAAGGGCATTTTGGTCATTAGGGTGTTTTAAGGCATAAAAGACAAAATAAAAGCCCAAAAATCTGCTCATCTTCTTCATATGGCTACCAAAATTTACATGACACCATGGCTAAGGTTTCAACCTTTTCAAAGCTCAATTGTAAGTGCATTTGAGCCCCGTTTTTAATGTTCTTCGTATTTTTTAGATCCTAAAGGCTTAACCTTTCTATTTCTACCATTTATTTGCATGAAAAATGAAGTTTAAAAAATTGACCCATGCTAGATAATTGTGCATTTTGATGTTTAATGGTAGAATAAGGATGCTTGAGGTTAGGAGAATGATTTTTGTTAAGTGATTTTTGTTGAAAATGGTTAAAACGGGTTAATTAGTAAAAGTTGTTAATGTTTATAAAAGCATGAAATATTGAGAATTTGAGGTTTCCATAGAAGAGAAAAATGTTCAGCATGTCTTAAACCTTATAGAAATCTAATAAATTTCAATTTCCGAGCCTTGGTGTAAATTCATAATTATGCAAAAGTTTAAGGGCAAAAATGTGAATTTTGCCAAAATATGTTTTAGGTCCGAAATGATTAGTACATTAATTAAATGAGTGGATTTCATCATGTTAGATCAAGAAAATCGAGATTTGGGCTTAAATTGAGAAAGTGCATGGTTAAAGGCAAAAAGAGAATAATTAGTCGAAATTTCATTTGAGGTAAGTCCGTGTGATTTAATAAGCATGTTATTAATGTTATTTTGTTATACTTGAAAATCTCCTTGTTATTATTGTATTGAATTATGTGTTAGTGCTAGGGTGTATGAGAAAATTTATACCCTATGAAATAATCGAAAGCTTAATATGTCGATTTCACTTTGTGTATTTATGAAATATTGGAAATTGATGAAATATGATATCTTGTTGAGATGAGTAAATTATAGAATGATGAAATGAACTGAAAGTTCTTATGGTAACGAACCTTGTGAATTGTATGATCAATTCTTCGAACAAGCTTGGCTACAATGTGACTCTTGAGAAATCTCAGTTGGACCTTTGGAAATACCTAGGATACGGGCATCGAGACATTGCTGTTATGTGAGCCAGTGTAAGACATGTTTGGGACATGCATCGACATTAAGATGAGAGCTAGTGTAAGACAGGTCTGGGACATGCATCGACCTCGAGATGTAAGCCAGTGTAAGACATGTCTGGGACATGCATCGGTTAAGAGATGTGCTAGTGTAAGACATGTCGAGGACATGCATCAGCACGGATATATGAGAGCTAGTGTAAGACATGTCTGGGACATGCATTGGCACGGATATATGAGAGCCAATGTAAGACCATATCTAGGATATGGCATCGGCATCGATATGTATAAGATTTCCCGATTATCCTCTGGTAATCCAAGTGGTTCAACGGACAGTTCAAAGCTTGCGATGAAAGCGAGAAGGTAAATATATGAGCATGCTGAAAAGGTACAAGTATGTATTTGAAGCTTAAATGCTATTGCGAACATGAAACAATGCAGTTTTGGTATGTGGTGACCTTGTGATTATGGTTTTATGTTTATGATGTACATATATGTATTCTTACTGTGATGGTTGAAATGTGATTGATGATTATGTGTGAGACTTTGAGGCCACATTAAATTGAGACATGAAATGTATATTCCTTTACTTGGTGGCCTAATGAACATGAAAGGATAAATGGATTGGCATAAATGCCCATTTAAAAATGATCATAAAAGAGTGAAATATAGTAAAAAAATAGCTTTGGTCAGCAGCGGTAGTCCGACTTTGAAAATACACCAGAAATAGCAGAAAGTGAATTAGAGACTGAATAAACTATGAATTGAAGCTTATTGAGTCTAATAGCACATAGAAGAAATAGTGTAAGCAAAAGAATTTCATATTATGAGATAGTTGAAATTGTGTGAGACATAGTCAGAACGATTTTGAAATCCCCTATTCTGATTTGGGAAATCATCTACACAAATAATTATGGGTTATAATTTATATGCCTAGATTACTTAATGAGTACATTTTTAAGAGAAATAAATGGGAATATCATTCTAGTTCCATATAAGGAGATAATTAATTTTTAGTAAAGACTGGTCGAAGCTGTCAAGCAGCGAATCAGGGTGATTTTACGGAATAAAC
The DNA here is from genome assembly GCF_007990345.1 of Gossypium hirsutum. NCBI lineage: Eukaryota > Viridiplantae > Streptophyta > Magnoliopsida > Malvales > Malvaceae > Gossypium > Gossypium hirsutum. The sequence continues at coordinate 36,147,144 of NC_053436.1, forward strand.
TGTACTAATTGGCTAAACCAAAAATTCTAAAATTTTCAGGGAAAATTAGCGGATCATAATTTGGAGTTCCATAGCTCCAGCTATAAATAATTTAGTGACTGTGACTCGAGAAAATAGCTTGACTGGAACATGAGTGAAAATGCAAATAGGGTTGAATTACCATTAGAAGCAAGTTGATAAATTGCTTATTATTTTCATTTGGTCTTACTAAGCTATAAAGCTTACTCACTTCCCTTCCTTTCCTTTAGTGTTTTCAAGTTAGCTCAGGGTTGGAGATCATCGGAGGCAGCATCACACTATCAAGTCGCTATCTTTGGAATAATGAAGCATACATTAGCAATTTCAAGTGAGTGGCATGTATAGGGATCTATTTGATTGAACATGAGTGCTTGATGAATAAGTTGGTAACCATAATATAATTATAAAAGTGGTCATCAAAATGACAAGTCTTATAAATGTGAAATAAGGAGTCTAGACTTGGTATTGCATGAGTAGATGTATTACTTGTAAGAGGACATGTTAATGTTAAGCATATGTCTTAATAAAGAGTTTTTAATCACTAAAATGATGCCATGATTTGTAATTTTGATGTGCATAAGGTTGTAAAAGATTATGGGTAACATGAAGGCTTGGAAAATAGCCTAAGTGTTGGCCACACGGGCTGAGACATGGCCGTGTGTCTCAACTGTGTGAGGGACACGGCCTGGAGACAAGGGCGTGTGGCCCAGCCGTGTGGTTCGATGTGCATCTTGACATCATAAACAGAGAGTTACATAGCTTGAGGACGAGGGCGTGCCAAAGGCACACGGGCATGTCCCTATGTCCACACGGGCGTGTGACCCTGTTTCATGGGAAAATTTTTTAAGTTCTCCTGAAACTTCTTAAGTTCTCGGTTTAGTCCTGAATCGATTCTGATGAATGTTTTGGGCTTCGTAAACCCAAATAAGGGACGATATGCATGTGTTTGAAATGTTTTGAATTTAAAGAGATTTTATGGCCCAGTTTTTACATGAATGTGTATGTTTAAGTCCGGTAATGCCTCATACCCTGTTCCGACATCGGACATGGGTAAGTGGTGTTACATGTTGTGAGTATGATAGTGGATGGTATTGTATTGATATGATTTAGCCATGATTGCGGATGTTTGGTTGCCTAAGTATGCCATGTTTTGTGCCTTTAATTTGGTGTAAGTGTATATGTGAATAAGGGTGGCAAATGGCTTGGTAAATAGCCTTTATTTTTTCCACATGGGTAGACACACAGGCGTGTGTGTAAGCCGTGTGTGACACATGATCTGCCCCATGGGCATGTGTATAGGCCGTGTGTCCTCTACACCTTAATTTTGAGAAATAGAATACTTAGAATTGATCACACGGGAAGAGACATGGGAGTGTGTCTTAGCCGTGTGGATGCCACGGCTCGAACACGGATGTATGCCATGGCCGTGTGAAGTCTGGACCTATTTTATGAAACTTTTCCACACGGCCTAGCACACGGGCGTGTGACTTGGCTGTGTGACCTCAATTTGTTTATGGTTTACAAGTCAAAAAGTTACACGGGGTCAGGACATGGGTGAGTGTAGCCACACGACCTACCGACATGGGCGTGTCCTATATCCACACGGGCGTGTGACCCCTGTTTAGGGGAAAAATTTTCTAAGTTTGTAAAAATTTCTACAGTTCTCAGTTTATTCTTGGACCACTCCCAAACATGTTTTGGGCCTCATGGGCTCGTACTAGGGATTTTATGATTGAACGTGAATGGTTTTAATTTGGATGCAAATTTATGACTAGGAATTGTATGATTGTTTGTGATGTGTGTCCAGTAATGCCTCGTATCCTGTTCCGGCGTCGAATACGGGTAAAGGGTGTTACGAAACCTTCAAACTTGACACATGTGTGACCGACCATAGGGGACTCTACGGCTACTAATTTTTTTTGCTTTTAGTAGCATTATTCAACCTATAAAACCCCCTTGGCTGCTCATTTGAAACACATCTCAAAACCTCTCATCCTTTCACTTCTCTCTCACTTTCTCTCTTCAATCCCCTTCAGTTGTTCTTCATTTCCTTCCCTATTCCCTTTTCAATTTCACCTCTTGAAAAAGATTCCTTCAACCACTATTTGGAGCAGCATTCAAGTGTTCATGGAAGTATCAGTTCAACAAGAACAAGCGGAGAAGGAGGAGCAAAGGAAACTAGTCAAGCTTCGGAGAAACACCATATTTGATTCTTTTTTCTTATCTTTTTAATTTTTTTGTTGTTGTTATGAACATGTCTATGAATAATTGTGATGTTGATATATTTAATTTAATTAATATGGCTTAAATTTAATTTGTGTTAGGTTGATTGTATTTTGTCCACTTAATTTATTAAAATTGTGTTTGTGTTGTTATAGGCCTTGGTAAGATGTTTGATTAAGTAAAACCATGACTAAGTTTTTCTTGCATTACAATTGTAAGGTAACTAATGAATTAATTATTTAAACGGATTGTAATTGTAATTAATTGATAAGATACTTAATTAATTCATATTTCATCATCTAAGGTAGCTGAGGGTTAAATTAGCAACAATATCTAACGATACATTAGCCTTGCATAACTTGCAAGATTTGATTAAATTGTTTCAAGGTAGGAACACATTGTTACCTCACGTAATATTTTATGTGCTTATGAGTTTGAAATAATTGTTTGAATTGGCATAGAGATATGTACAAGAGATTATTTTTAATTTCATTAGTATGTATGTGCATTAACGCATTTGCTTATTAAAATGTGTTTAATCGAATGAATTGACATAAAGATATAGTCAAGAGATAAATGGATTTTGGTAGGTGATTATGTTCATAAGTTAGCAAATTACCAAGTTGCAGTGAATTTATTCGTAACAACATGAACATGAGTTTAGTAATTCTAACTTAAGAAATGTGATTAATCTAATACAATTATGTAATCTTAACTAAAATCATCTTTTGAAATCGTACATTGGAACTTTTATTTTCTCTTTATTTATTTTACTTGGTTAAAAATCTTAGTTTTTAATCACCTCTTCAAATCAAAATATTTTTCTTCACCAAAGTGTATTTAATTGCATTCATAAATAATTCCTTTCACAGTCCCTGTGGGTATGATAACTCGACATTTACTTGTCACTTTATTACTTGTTGCGATTGTGTCAACTTGCACATTTTCGTTGTTTCAAGTTTTTACTGCCGTTACTGGAGACTGTTTTAAAAGTCATTATTTGTGAATTTGTGAATTTTCCATTTTGGTTTATTTTTCTGTTCAATTTAAACTTAATTAAAATTTTTTTGTTACAATTTTTATGAGTATCGATCGAATCGTCGATTTATTCCCGAAGACCCTGAGATTGAAAGAACTTTTCGACAACGAAAAATACAAGCATTTCAGAAAAGGACCGAAGAAATGAACTATGAAAATCTGAATCAAGGAAATGGAACAAACCCTACTCAAAATCCTATCCTTATTGCTGATGATAGGGATAGAGCTTTAAGACAGTATGCCATGCTAGTGTTTCATGATCTTAATCCTGGTATTAGGAGACCCGAAATCGAGGGACAACAGTTCGAACTAAAGCTACTCATGTTCCAGATGCTTCAGACAATGGGCCAATTCAGTGGAATGCCTACCGAAGATCCTAGTCTTCACTTAAGACTGTTTATGGAGGTGAGTGATTCTTTCAAGTTAGCTAGAGTACTTTAAGATAAGCTACGATTAAAGCTGCTCCATATTCACTAAGGGACAGAGCTCAACCCTGGTTAAAGTCATTGCCATCAGGTTCCATTTCCACATGGCAAGAGTTAGCAAAAAGATTCCTCATGAAGTATTTCCCGCATAGCAAGAATGCTAAGTTAAGGAACGAGATCACTACTCGACAAATGGATGATGAGTCCTTATATGAGGCATGGGAAAGGTACAAAGAGTTATTACGAAAGTGCCCTCATCATGGAGTCCCATCATTGCATCCAACTTGAGACATTCTATAATGGTCTCAATGCTCACACAAGGATGGTAGTGGACGCTTCTGCTAATGGTGCTCTTTTTTCTAAGTCTTATAACGAGGCTTATGAAACCATTAAGAGAACTGCCAACAACAGTTATCAATGTTCAACCAATCGAGCAGCTCAGGAAGACAAGTCACTGGAATACATGAAGTGGATCCACTCACTTCACTCGCATCTCAAGTATTTTCTATTTCTTCAATATTAAAAGTTTTACCACTAATGGGTTTAATAGTTTTGCAGCTCAGCTACCCAATCAATTTGAAAATATAGCCTGTATTTATTGTGGGGAAAGACATTTTTTCGAAGAATGTCAATCAGACCTATTATTCCTGTATTACATGGGTGATCAGAACCAGAATCAAGGAAGGCAAGGACTACAATCCAATTTTTATAACCCATCTTGGTGAAACCACCTTAATTTTTCCTAGGGTAACCGAAGGGCTAGAATCAGTAACACTTATTCCAAACCTAAACCAACCCAGCCACTTGTTTTTACCCAACAAGTTCAGATGCAACCTCAAGCTGAAACTTTCAATGGCTTAGAAAACTTGTTGAAGGCATATATAGCCAAAAATGATGCATTAATCCAAAGCCAAGTAGCCCCAATGAAAAACCTGGAAAACCAAATGGGCCAGCTTGCCACTAAACTTAGAAACCGTGCACAAGGTACTTTGCCTAATGATACGGAGAATCTAAGAAATCCAGGGAATGAGCATTGTAAAGCATTGGCACTAAGGAGCTGAAAGACATTAGAGCCCAACACTGTTGAAGCTGACCAAGGGCTAGCTGATGCTCAAGATTCAGTGGAAGTTCAGCTGAGTGTTAAAATCCAATAAGATAACTTCTTAACCAGTCAATTTTGATAAACTAACAACTTCGTTAGATGCAGAATTTCCACAGAAGATGAATCAACCAGCTCTAGTAAAGAATCCTCCACCACCCTACCCTTAAAGACTTCAAAAGCAAAAGCAGGAAGTCCAATTCAAGAAGTTCTTAGACATACTCAGCCAACTTCATATCAACAATCAGTTGGTAGAAGCACTTGAGAAAATGCCGAATTACGTTAAATTTATAAAGATATCATTCCTAAGAAACAAAGTCTTGGAGAATTTGAGACTGTAGCCCTGACAAAGGAATACAATGCATATGTTCAAGACAAACTACCCCAAAAGTTGAAGTATCCTGGATGTTTAACCATACCTTGCAATATTTGAGCAACTTATTATGGTAAGGCACTATACGATTTGGGTGCGAGCATCAACTTGATGCTCATGTCCATATTCAAAAAGTTGGGGATAGGTGAAGTTAGACCTACTACAGTTACACTTCAATTAGCAGATCGATTTTTAGCACATCCATGTCTAATGCGTGCCCAATAAAAGAGGTATTACGGTCATTGAGAATGAGAATAATGAGTTGATACTGACTAGAACAGTTATGAGATGGAGAATTTGCATCGATTGTCAGAAGCTGAACAAGGCGACTAGGAAAGATCATTTTCCTCTGTCGTTCTTAGACCAGATGCTGGATAGACTCGTGGGCTGAGACTATTACTATTTCTTAATGGATACTCGGGGTATAATCAGATTATAGTAGCACCGAAAGATTAACACAAGACAACATTCACATGCCCGTACTGTACATTTGCATTTAGACGTATGACATTTGGTTTATGTAATGCACCTGCTACATTTCAAAGATGTATGATGTCTATTTTTACTGACATGGTTAAGAAGTATTTGGAAGTGGATGATTTTTCAGTATTTGGAGATACATATGATGATTGCTTAGCCAATCTAGCTAAGGTACTAAGGCGATGCGAAGAACAAACCTCGTACTCAATTGGGAAAAGTGCCATTTCATGGTATGAGAAGGTATTGTTCTAAGGCATTGGATAACGAGGTATGTAATCGAGGTAGATAAAGAAAATGTAGATGTTATCAAGAAACTCCCACTTCCAACATCTATAAAGGGTTTTAGGAGATTTTTGGGCCATGCCAATTTCTATCGAAGATTTATCAAGGACTTCTCCAAAATTGCTAAACCTTTATGCAAATTATTGGAGAAAGACAAGATGTTCAAATTTAATGAAGAGTGTTTGAAAGCTTTCAGTGATTTGAAAAGCCAGTTAGTTTCAGTACCAATCATCGTCACACTAAACTGGGAATTGCCTTTTGAATTGATGTGTGACGTAAGTGACTTCATGATAGGAGCTGTCATGGGCCAGTGAAGGAACAAAGTTTTTCATCCCATATACTACGCAAGTCAGACTCTGACGGGAGCTCAATTGAATTATACAATAATAGAGAAAGAGTTACTTGCTATTGTGTTTTCCTTTAACAAGTTTCGATCTTATCTTGCAGGTACCAAAGTGACTGTCTATATAGACCATTCGACAATTAAGTATTTATTTGCCAAGAAAGACGCTAAGCCAAGATTGATCTGATGGGTACTTCTCCGATTGATACTTCTACTTCAAGAATTTAATCTAGAAACTCAAGATTAAAAGGGAGTGGAAAACCAAGTAGCAGACCACTTGTCTAGATTGGAGCCGCAAGAAAGGAATTCTCCACTTATACCCATTTAGGAGACATTCCTAGATGAACACATATTGAAGGTAAATCATGTCTATAATACTCCTTGGTTTGCTAATATTGCTAACTATTTAGCTTGTGGTTTGATGCCGATTTGATAAGACGTATCATCAAAAGAAAAATTTTCTTCACGATGTGAAGTACTATTTCTGGGAAGAGCCATATTTGTTTAAAAAGTTTGTAGATCAAATGATTAGGAGATGCGTGACAGAAGATGAAGTACATAAGATTCTATATCATTGCCACTCATCTCCAAGTGAGGGACACTTCAGAGGTACACATACTACAACCAAAGAATTGCAAGTTGAATTCTTTTGGCCAATACTATTCATAGATGCGTATGTTTACGTAAAGATTTGTGATCGATGCCAGAGTGTTGGAAACATCACCAATAGAAATGATGTAACACCCCAAATTTGGGCCTAGAAGAAATTGGCCTTGAGCATGGGAGCAGCTAGAAGACTGCACGTAAGTATTTAGTTATGCAAGAAAATGACACAATTGAGTGTCTAGCTTAGTGGTTGTGTGCTCTGGGAGTGTCTGAGAAGTCCTGGGTTCAAACCTAGGCTTTAACAAAAATTTTAACTTTATAAGGCCCTTGGTTCTAGATAGTAGGGTTCTTTAATTAAATTAGGTAATATGTGACACAAAGAAAGCTTGTGGTCTAGTGGCAAGGTGGCGTGTTGCTTCTACTGGGGGACTTGAGTTCGAGTCCTAGGTTGCTCGATGGAGAATTTATTTTGTTGTTGAGCTGGGTAGGTAGTGGAGTTGGACTGAGACTCTGAGGCTGAATTGGTATGAGAGTTTGAATAGAGTTTGAATGGGGTGTTGGAGTGATTTGTGGAGAGAATCATGGAGAGGATTGGGGAGAAAATCAAGGAGAGGATTATGGAGAGATTGTAGGAGAGGATTAAGGGAGTTTGAGGGGGTGATAGGAGTTGGTCAGAAATGGGATTCCCCATGATGCAAATTAGGTCATAGACTTTTGGTGTCAAATTTGCCACTTTTTGCACTCTTTTGCAGTAGCTTCTCCTTTTTTGTTTCGATCGCTGATAAGTTTAGTTACTTGTTTGTCAGCTTGTGGTAAACAATCGGGTGTTTTGGTGTTTCATTTTGGAGCTTTCTTCTGACCGAATACTCTTCCCTACTCATCCTATTGCCGAATACCATTGGTCCTCTTCTTCTTCTCAAATCATTTGCTCTAGCCAAGTCCCTTCTTTTCTTTTCCACTTCCTCCCAATCAAGCCTTCTGCATTATTTGGTTTCCATTCCTTTCTACATTGTAACCATAGCCGATTGTTCTTACTCTTTTTCATTCTCTTCATTTTTGCATTGTAGCCGAATACTCTAGTTTCTTCTTCTAAACTTTCAATTGTGGACTTGTGAAGTTCGACTAATCAGGTGTGAGGGTATGTGTATTCTTTCTCTCTCTTTCTCTCTTCTATCGCGCTAATATCTAATATCTCTTTACGGCTATTTTGTTGATAGGATTCAAGGCCCCTATCATTTGGGTATCTTCGGCTCTTGTGGGGTGTGAGCCGAATCTGCTTCCCTTCTAATCTAGATCCTACGTTTCAGTAAGTGATTATTCTTCTAGTTCAACTACTTTCTTATGTGGTGGTTGATAAGGTTTTATTGGAATGCAGACAACTATTAAGGCCTAGGGATTGGGCTCTTGCAATGAAGTGGTAGACCTTCTAATGGGTTGATAAGAGTACCTAGACCCCAAGGCAAGTAAAATGACCAAACTACCCTTATAGGGTAAAATGACTATTTTACCCCTCGAGGGTAATGACTGATTTGTGCTATGATTTGACTGTTCTTTCTGAGCATGACATTCTGCATACACAATATATTTATGACATGACTTTCTGGATGGGATTGGGGATTGATTTGGAGGAAGTTCTGTACCAGTGGTTTTGCCACGCATTCTGATTCTAGTAGCTCCGCCACGTTTTCTATTATTAGTAGCTTCACTGTGTTATTGGTGTGTTGGCTGGATGGGTCGATCGAATCCCCACATGGTGTGTTTGCTGGTACGGGTGTTGTGCTGGTTGGATTGGGTTGGGATACTTATTTGCTCTGTATTGATTTTGTTTTAGGCTTGGGCCCATTATGCTACTGTATAGGGCTAAAGCCCAGACTGCTCTGTTACTAATATGGGCTTAAGCCCAGACTGTGTTTTTCACTATTTGTTTATTATTGGGATTACACTGAGTTTTCGTAAACTCACCCAACTGTTTTTACTGTACAGGTAATCATTAGGCTGATCGATGCTACGAGGGACTCAGAGATGACCACACTACTGCTCCTGTTTCCTTTTATTTGGCATTTACTTGCTATTAGATTACATTTTGGGTTTTGAATTATGTAATAAGGCCTCTTTAATTTCTAGTTTTTAATTTGGGATTTTTGCTTATCATGAATTATATCTGTTAAAAGTAGAATACAGTTTTTTCCAAAATGATAACTATTTTCTAAACACTGCATTTCCGCAACACTTTTAAAATGCTTTCGTAACAAACAGGGTTTTACAAGTAATGACGATTTAAAGTGAATAACGAATAGCTAGAATGACTTGAGTTCTAACAAAAAGGCTTTAAAATTTCCAAACGGGTTTTCATTAGCTAGAGAAAGTTTTGAAAAAGCACTCCAATGTGACACACCAGATTTGACTATAACGTCTAGGCCAGGTTTAGGGTGTTACAAATGAAATGCCCCAAACAAACATCATTGAGGTAAAATTATTCGATGTTTGGGGCATTGACTTTCTCGGTTCCTTCCCTCCATTGTAATAGCCCAAAATTGGGTCTAGTTGGAACAGAGGTTTCGGGACCACAAAATCTGAGATAAAAATAATTATTTTATGATTATTTTGAGGTCTATGATATGATTGCATGATTTTGTGAAAATTTCATGAAGAAATTCTATGCATAAAGTGCTCAATTTGAAGTTAGGGACTAAATTGAATAAGTTGCAAAACTTGCATTCTCGAAGTTTCTAGTATGAAATTGCTTTGAAATATTAATTAGAAGGTCTCAAATAGAAATTTTACCAATTTCTAAGTGATGGAAAAAATTGGACATGGATGGAATTTTTGAAAGTTTAGTAAGGAAGGGCATTTTGGTCATTTGGTAATTAAAAGAAATAAAAAGGGAAAATAAAGCCAAAAATTGACTCATCTTTCTCATGGAGGCCGAAATTAGCATGGGGGAAGCCATGGCTAGGGTTTTCAAGCTTTCCAAGCTCAATAGTAAGTCCGTTCTAACCCTGTTTTTCAAGTTCTTTACGTTTTTGGAATCCCGGTAATTTGATTAAGCTTGTTCTAGCAATAATTTAAGCTAGGGTTCATATTTGGAAAAATACCCATAGGTGAAATGTGTTTATTTTGCTATATTATGATAGAATATGAAGTTTTAAATTATGTTAGACAACTTGTGCTACTCGGTTTTGAGTGAAAACGAGTAAAATGGCTTAATCGGTAAAAATACCTAATAGTCATAAGTATATGTTAGAGTGAGAATTTGATGTTACCATAGAAGGGAAAAGTGATCAGCATGTCATAAAACATAAGAATAAGGGATGAAGTTTAATTCCCGAGCCTAGGGGCAAAAGTGTAAATATGCAAAAGTTTAGGGGCAAAATTGTAATTTTTCTAAAGTTTGAGTTAAGGACTTTTTTCAATAGTACATTAATTAAATAAGTAAAATATGATATTTTAGATCCCGGAAAATGAGATTTGAACCTAGAATGAGAGAAAAATCAAAAATTGGGAAAGTTGGTAAAATGATCGTTTTAGTATCGAGTAAGTTCATATGTATAATAAGCATTAATTTATGCATGTTTCAATGTAAAATTGATATATTCATTATGATTTTTGAGGTGTTGAAAGTATGTAAGTTGGAATGATAATAATATAGCAATAATGCTGTAATTTATATTTGAAATTTAAATTTAGTGAATTAATTGAATTATATTAAAATAATTGATTATGGTGCCAAGTTTATGAATTGATTTAAAAATATGTCTATGGTACATGAAGTGCATTGAATTATCATACATAAATGTGATTTCTATGATTATGGATATTATGGGAAATTGTAAGTTCATATGATTTTTAATAAGGCAATGTGTAATTTAATGTTATTGCCTTGATATTAAATGAGATGTAAGTTTATATGCAAGTAATACATCAATATTACTTGTATTATGATATTTTATAATAATATTGGAAATATGTTTGTGGATAATTACTTGATTGGTGAAATTGTTGGAAAAGAGAGAGAAATCCCGGTTGAACCTTCGGAAAGATTGGATGATACAGATAGTATGTAGCTAGGTCACATGTATGGTGCTGAGTGCACATCATGTGTACAAGAGAGCTACAAGACATTATGATGTAGCTAGGTCGCATGGGTGATACTATGTGTACACCATGTAGACAAGAGAGCTACGGGATATATGTAGCTAGGTCGCATGCGTGGCTCCAGGTGAAGGACACCATGTAGACAAGAGAGCTATGAGATAAATTGGCTAGGTCACATGGGTGGTACTGAGTGTTCACCATGTGTACAAGAGGGCCGAACTATATGATGGGTGGAGCTATGTGATGAAACCACCAAGTATCGATGATTGATCCGAAGTGTTCAACGGGAGACTCTCTATGTATTGCTTTGTGAGTTTTGTGATGAATAAGTGCAGGAACTTGATTATGTGAATGATGTGTTCATTAAGTGACCAGGATGTGGTGGGGTTATAAACAAGTGAGTTATACATGAGGATGATTTTATGGTGACCTTGTGATCATGGGCCTATACTTGTGATGTATGAAATGTGGTGAAAATGATTTGTGATATGTATGTTAAAATGAGGTTAATACAAAGAATGTGTGAAAGAGTGAATTAGCAATAAAACTGTTTTGGACAGTAGCAGTGATGTGATTTTGAAAAATCACTAAAAATAGTATAAATTGAATCAGAGACTGAATTAGATATAAAATTAAAGCTTAATGAGTCTATTTTCATATAAAAGAAATAGAGCAAGAAAAGGAGTTCTATATATTGAGATATTTATGTTTTTGTGAGACTGGTATGATTACGTAATCCCCTATTCTGACTTTGGAAAATCACAACAATTTGGATAAAAATAATTATAGGCTTAAACTTATATTTTTAAAATCCCTAATGAGTCTATTTTCAAGATAAATCAACAAGAACATTATCAGATTTCTGTATTCTAAGATAATTAATTTTTAGTGAAGAGAGGTCAGAACTGTCAGAATGTGAAACAGGGGAAATTTTAATGAATAAACTGTACTAATTGGATAAACCAAAAATTATGAAAATTTTATGGTGGAAAGATATGTGAGTCTAGTTTCAGGAGAAATTTACAGATCTTAATTTGGAGTTCTGTAACTCGAATTATAAATAAGTGACTATGACTCGTGTGGACAGTTTGATGTGAGCATTTATTAGTAAATTGTGAAATCGTACTTACAAGAATGCTATATACATTAAGGATGTGGAATGGAGAGGAGGAGGAGGAAAATAAATATATGTGAAATACATGGAAACTATGGTATGTGAAATATTGATATAATGAAATAAATGATATGTGTTTATAAGAAAACAGAAAGAGAATGATATGTATCATGACATGTATATATATATATGACTAGTCTCAATGTAATGCTTGTTGGGTATGGAGTTGAATTGAAATGTTTCAGGCAAACATGTTATTTTGCGCATCTGAATTGTGGTATTTTATAAAGATATGATCTAGTTTTAAATATGAATGCTTGATGATTAAGCTGAAGATATTTGGTAAGATGATAATCTTGGTATAAATGTATAAGTGGTACTATAATAAACAAGGTAAAATGAGTATGAGAGACACATGTATGATGACATACAAATGCTATGTTTGTGGTTTAATTGAGAATATTTAATCATTAAATGAATACCATGTTATATGCTTTTGATTTTGTATAAGGTGTAAGAGATTAAGGTTGGCCAAAGCTTGGAAAATAGCCTAGGTATATTCCACACAGGCAGAGACACGACCATGTGTCTCAGCCGTGTATGGAACACGACTTTGGGACACGGACGTGTAGAGCCTTAAAGCATGAAATTTCCAAGATTTTCGTAAGTTCTCGGTTTAGTCCTGAACCCTTTTTAAAGTATGTTTTGGGCTTCGTGGACTCAAATAAGGGACTATGTGTGTGACAGCCCAAAATTGACCCTAGTCGGGAAGTGGTTTCGGGACCGCTAAACCGAGTCACCGAAAGGTTTGAATGCGATGTTTATTATCTAGAATATGTAATCATGAATGTGTGAAAATTTCAAGCTTCGATTTAGTCGATTGCATGTGAATTTAGTCAATAGGACTTATATGAGAAAATTTTAAAATGTGATAGGTCAATGCATGAGGACCTATTAGTGCATGTGGAAGAAAAAGGGGACTTGCATGTCAAATTCCCCCTCCCTAATATGTAGTGGCCGGCCATGCTATGGGTGGAAACATGTTGGGAACATGTTGGCCTAGTGAGGTATGTAGGATAAAATATAATAAGAAGATGGGGAAATAAAGAAATGGAAAAAGGAAAGGATGGGTGGTAATTGTTTCTTTCCTCCCCTTTTGCCGTGAAAGTAAGAAGGAAAAACAAAAAAAAAAGTGTCCATCTTTCTTCATTTCCCCTTGGCCGAATGTTCTAAAGAAGAAAGAAAAAAATTTGTTCATCTTTTATCATCCTTGGCCGAAAATGCTAAGAAGAAGGGGGAAGGGAAATAAGACATTCGGCCACTCCTTCTAGTCTTGAATAAGGTATGTAATGCATGGTAGCTTTTGGAAATTGTTGAATGTATTAAGCTAGTTACTAAGTCCCTTACTTAGCCCATGTTCAAATCTTGAATATTGTTGGTAACATGAGCAATCGGTCATTTTAAGTCACTATTAAGGTAAGGAAGTATGTACTAGCTTTTGAAATTTTAGTTGATATTGAGTGAGTTATCAAGTGATTTTTGTAAACCATGTTGAAATTTCGATTTTGGGGGTGAGTATGGTTTTCGGCTATAAAAGGTTAATATGTTTTGTGTTGAAGTTTTTGGTGATTTTGAGTAGTTAGGGCTAAATTACAAAAACAAATTTTTGAAGGACTCAAAGGTGAAATAAATGAGATGTATGGACTTATATGGGCACTAGGAAGATTCGGCCCTTAAGGAGTGTGACCAAACTTTGTGTATTTTGTGTTTTGTGGAATAAAGACTAAATTGTGAAAGTGCGAAATATTAGGGGTAAAAATGTAATTTACCCATTTATGCGTTATTAGACCAAATTGAATGAAAATATGTTAAATTAAGGCTTGGCAAGCTAGCTATTAAGGTGCAATGCTAATGTTAGTATTTGATTCGGTAATAATCTGTTTGGGGACAGCAGCAGTAAGGTGATTTTGGAAAATCGCCATAATTTGTAGGAGTTGAATTAGAAGCTGAGTGAATTATGCCATTAAAGCTTGAAGAGTCTATTTTCTTACAAAAGAAACTATGAAAACAAAAGAGTTACCGATCTTGAGATATTTGAAGTATTGTGGGGCTGAGTCAAAATGACTACTAGATTCCCTGTTCTGTTTTTAGAAAATCATTATAAATTGTACAAAAATGATTATAAGATAAAATTTATATGCTTAGACTCCTTAATGAGTCTAGTTTCAAATGAGATCAAATACAACACATTTTGAATTCTGTAAAATGAGAAATTTGATTCGTAGTGAAAAGTGGTCAGAATAGTCAAACAGTGAAACAGGGGAAACTTTAAGAAAAATCTGGTATTGATTGGCCAAGCCAAAAATTCTGGAAATTTTATGGATGGAAGATATACGAGTCTATATTCAGGGAAAATTAACGGCTAGTGATTTAGAGTTTTGTAGCTCCAGTTATAAACAATTTAGTGACTACTGCTCAGGAAAACAGCTCGTAGTGAATATGTGATTTTGTTGTAAACATTAATGAAAATTTGCCAATGAGTTATTTATTGACTATTATAAAGCTTACTATAAGCTATGTGTGTGAAAGTCAAATCAATATATATATTATTCTGAAAGTAATACTTGAATAGTCGATTAATGACTATTTTAAATTATTGATTTGGCTCAAGGAGTTAAAGGAGGTGAATCGAGCAAAGGCAAAGAAAAGGTTATCGAGTAGTCGAGTTGGAACCGTCTTACCCAACACGAGGTAAGTCATTAAGCATGTAGTTGGTATTATTTCAAATGGTCATAATGTGTATGTATTGATGCTGAATGGAATGAATAAATATACATATATATATATGTGCATGTACGTATGTGATGATGAAATTGTTGAATGAAAGAAAAGAGGTAAGATGTACTGAGTTGTTGATCTCGGCACTAAACGTGCGGGATAACCATTTATGACCATGAGATTGGTGCTAAGTGCGCGGGATTAAATTGTACAGCACTAAGTGTGCGATTTGACTATGTTGCACTAAGTGTGCGAAATGAATATGATGCACTAAGTGTGCGAATTGACCATGCGGCACTAAGTGTGCGAGTTTGACTATGTAGCACTAAGTGTGCGATTTGATTATGTAGCACTAAGTGTGCGAGTTGATTATATAGCACTGAGTGTGCGGACTCGATATACATTCGTGAATCATTATGGACACTATGTGTGCGACACTATTGAGTCGATCGCGGACAGCGGATCGGGTAAGTGTCTTGAGTACGTGGCTAATAGGTGCTATGCTTATACTTGGTGTTGAGCTCGGTAAGTTCGAACCTATGTGACAAATATACTTGAAGTCACGTACATATAATTTATCGTAGGATGGGTGAAAGGCCGTATAGTCGTTTGATTGTAACGAAAATAAATCGATTTATGAAATTGCTTCAATGTCCTATTGATGAGTATTTAGAATGTGAATGCATGAATTGATATGAAATTGAATCGATAGGTTGGAGGAACTATGATATGGTTCGGTATGGATGGAGTAAATTGTCTCGTTCCATTTGTTTCCTCTTGTGATAATGTTATTGATAGATGGTAGTGCATTGCTTATGACTTACTGAGTTATAAACTCACTCGATGTTTCCTTGTCACCCATTATAGGTTGCTTGGACTCATCTATTTTTGCGTGGTCGGGCCGTCATCGAAGTCATCACACCGGATAGCAAGTTTTGGTACTTTCTTCTTAGTTGGCTTAGAAGAACATTTTGGCATGTATAAGCTAGTACGTTGTGTTTGAATTATGGCATGTAAACTTTAAGCCATGCGAAAATGGCACGAATGTTCGATTGAGTTGGATCAAGGGTAGGCATGAAATGGACCTAGTTACTTTCGTAACAGATGCTGGCAGCAGCAGTGTCATGAGATTGAAAAATCACTAAAAATAGTAGGAGTGGAATTAATTGATGAATAAATTATGTAATCGAAGCTCGATGAGTCTGTTTTCATGAGGAAGTAACGAAAAGATCATATGAGCAGTATATTAAGAGATAATCAGATTTTTGTGGGACAGGGCCAGAACGGTTTCTGGATTCCCTGCTCCGACTTTGGAAATTCATAATAAATTAACCAGAGATAATTAGGGGTCGTACCATATATGTACAGATTCCTCTCTGAGTCTAGTTTTCATAGAAACAAACGGCATCAGTATTGAAGCCCCGTGCAGTGAGATATCCAATTCGTAATGGGCAAAGGTCAGTGTAGTCGACCCCTGCAACATGGGAGACTTCGACTAATAAACTGTACCAATTGGCCCGACCAAAAATTCTAGAAAAACATACATAGATGGGAACATGAGTCTAGTTTCTTGGAAAAATCACGAAACTGATTTTCGAGTTACGAAACTCAAGATATGATTTTTAAAACGACTGGTACACAGATTGGGCTGTGTCTGGAAAATAAATTTTATAAGGGGTTAAAGCCAGTTAACACCTCGTGTCCGACTCCGGTGTCGGTTTCGGGTTCGGGGTGTTACATTTGATTGGTATCAGAGCTATGGTTTAGTCGGTTCTAGGACTACCATAGCGCGTATGAGTCTAGCTATACATGCCGAATGTTAATGTTTAAATGTGTGATGACTTCCGACGGTTGAAATGTTTTTGTTTTGATTAGTAAATGGATCCCGGTGTAGAAAGAACCCTAGCGGATGACGTTGAGAGCGTAGCGGCTGCTCCTGCACAAGGGACGCCGCCTGTTGAACCTCAGTCATCTGCGAATAATCAAGGTGAGGGGGCTAAACAAGCCTTCTTTACCATGATGAATGAGTGGGTCGCGCAATATGCCCGAACCAACCCGGCTGTCCAACAATTCCCGAATTTGAATAATCCACCCCAAGAGCCTGTAATGCCATCAGTCGCTGATCCTGTGAGGCTGAGTAAGCCACCTGTAGACTTGATTAGGAAGCGTGGGGCCGAGGAGTTCAAGGCCATAGTAACTGATGATGCCGAAAGGGCCGAGTTCTGGCTAGATAATACCATTCGGGTGTTCGATGAATTGTCATGCACACCCGACGAATGTCTAAAATGTGCTGTATCTTTGTTGCGAGACTCAGCCTACTATTGGTGGAGGACCTTGATTTCCATAGTCCCGAACGAGCGAGTAACTTGGGACTTCTTTCAAATGGAATTCCGGAAGAAATTTATTAGCCAACGGTTCATTGATCAGAAGCGTAAGGAGTTCTTGGAACTCAAGCAAGGCCGTATGACTGTATCTGAATACGAACATGAATTCGTAAGACTCAGTAGGTATGCCCGGGAGTGTGTAGCTGACGAGGTTGCTATGTGCAAAAGATTCGTGGAAGGATTGAATGAAGATTTAAAGCTACTAATGGGTATTTTGGAAATAAAAGAATTCGTAACACTAGTCGAACGAGCCTGTAAGGCGGAAGAACTTGGAAAGGAGAAGAGGAAGGCTGAATTTGAAGCTAGAGATTATCGTAAGAGATCGAAGGGTAAAGCTCCGTTCTCAGCTGTAAAGAAGTTCAGGGAGGACATTAAGAAGTCGAGGGCGACTGCGGGAATTTCCATCAGGGCAAGACCATCGATGGGCTCCCGAGCTACTTCGGTAACTAGTGTGGGCAATAATCGTCACGAGAAACCTGAATGTCCCCAATGTGGAAGACGACACCTAGGTGAATGTTGGGGCAAGTCTACTAGCAGGGTCTGTTACGGATGCGGTTCGAAGGACCACTTCATTAGAGATTGCACGGAGCTGGATGAGAAGAATAAGATTCAAGGTGCAAGACCTAGTGGAGTGACATCTAGAGGTAGACCACCGAGAATTTTAGGAGGCAGGGGTGGTAGTCAGAGGGGGCCTCTGATACGGCCGATCGAGCCGAGAACCGTACTCCTGCTAGAGCATATGCCATTCGCGCACGAGAGGAGGCATCCTCCCCCGACATCATCACTGGTACCTTCACTCTCTTTGATACTAATGTGATTGCATTGATTGACCCTGGTTCTACTCATTCATATGTATGCGAAACCTTAGCAACCAGTAAGACTCTACCTGTTGAGTCTACTGAGCTCGTAATTCGAGTATCAAACCCTTTGGGTCAATGCGTACTTGTTGATAAAGTGTGTGAGAGATGCCCTCTAATAATCCGAGAATCCTGTTTTCCGGCTGATTTGATGCTTTTGACGTTCGACGAGTTTGATGTTATTCTTGGTTTGGATTGGTTAACCGCGCATGATGCGGTTGTGAATTGCAAAAGCAAGACTATCGATTTGAGGTGCGCAAATAACGAAATAATCCGAGTTGAGTCTGCGGACTTAAGGGGGTTGCCAGCTGTAATATCAGCAATGTTGGCCCAGAAATATGTAAGGAAAGGGTGCGAAGTATACCTCGCGTATGTACTTGATGACAAGGAGTTAGAAAAGAAACCCGAATCGGTGCCGGTGGTCTGTGAATACCCGGATGTTTCTCCTGAAGAGTTACCGGGTTTGCCACCTGTTCGGGAGGTAGAGTTTGGTATTGAGCTTGTACCTGGAACTACGCCTATTTCGATCGCTCCGTATCGTATGGCACTAACCGAGTTAAAAGAGTTGAAAGCTCAGTTGCAAGAATTGACGGATAGAGGTTTCGCTCGACCGAGTTTCTCACCTTGGGGTGCACCAGTATTGTTCGTGAAAAAGAAGGACGGAACCATGAGGTTGTGCATTGATTATCGTCAACTGAATAAAGTGACGATAAAGAATAAGTATCCATTACCGCGTATTGATGATCTGTTCGATCAATTAAAGGGAGCATCGGTGTTTTCAAAGATAGATTTGAGATCGGGTTATTATCAGTTGCGGATTCGAGATTCGGACGTACCCAAAACTGCTTTCAGAACGAGGTACGGTCACTACGAGTTCTTAGTGATGCCGTTCGGGCTCACTAATACCCCTGCGGTGTTTATGGATTTGATGAATCGGATCTTCAGGCCGTATGTGGATCGGTTCGTAGTTGTGTTTATTGATGACATCTTGGTCTATTCAAGAGATGAGACCGAACATGCTGAGCATCTGAGGTAAGTGTTGCAAATTTTGTGGGATAAGCAGTTATATGCTAAGTTCAGTAAGTGTGAGTTCTGGTTAAGAGAGGTTAGCTTCTTAGGTCATGTGGTATCCGCATCGGGTATTCGAGTTGACCCGAGCAAAATTTCAGCCATACTTAACTAGAAGCCTCCGAGAAATGTTACCGAAGTCCGGAGCTTTCTAGGACTCGCCGGTTATTACCGACGATTTGTCAAAGGTTTCTCGATGATGGCCACACCAATGACGAAGTTACTTCAAAAGGATGTTAAGTTCGAATGGACGGAGAAATGTTAGAAAAGCTTCGATCAACTAAAAACTCATTTGACTGAAGCTCCAATTTTGGTACAACCCGAATCGGGTAAAGAGTTTGTCATTTATAGTGACGCATCCCTACTTGGGTTGGGTTGCGTATTGATGCAAGAAGGTCGAGTTGTGGCCTATGCATCGAGACAATTGAAGCCACACGAGAGAAATTATCCGACCCATGATCTCTAACTAGCCGCCATTGTGTTTGCATTGAAAATATGGCGACATTATTTGTTTGGTGAGAAGTGCCATGTGTTTTCGGATCACAAAAGTCTCAAATATTTGATGACTCAACGAGACTTGAATCTGCGACAAAGACGTTGGCTTGAGTTGTTGAAAGATTACGAGCTTGTCATTGGTTACCACCCGGGAAAGGCTAATGTGGTTGCGGACGCCTTAAGCCGGAAATCACTGTTTGCTTTGCGAGCGATGAATGTACACTTGTCTGTTCTACCTGACAATGTGTTAGTAGCTGAATTAAAAGCCAAACCATTATTGACTCATCAAATTCGTGAAGCTCAGAAAGTCGATGGTGAATTGGTTGCAAAACGAGCTGAGTGTGTTCCGAACAAGGAATCAGAGTTTCAGATTGATGATGATGGTTGTTAGAGGTTTAGAAGTCGTTTGTGCGTTCCAAGGAATTCGAAACTCATTCCGATGATCCTGAACGAAGCCCATTGTAGCCGAATGTCAATTCACCCGGGGAGCACGAAAATGTACAACGACTTGAAACGTCGGTTTTGGTGGCATGGTATGAAGCGAGACATCTCCGACTTTGTTTCGAGATGTTTAATATGTCAACAGGTGAAAGCGGAACATCAAGTGCCTTCAGGATTACTTCAGCCGATCATGATACCCGAGTGGAAATGGGACCGAGTCACAATGGACTTTGTGTCCGGACTGCCATTGTCCGCAAGTAAGAAGGATGCGATTTGGGTTGTTGTTGATAGGCTGACTAAGTCGGCTCACTTTGTCCCCGTGCGTACGGATCTTTCATTGGATAAACTAGCCGAATTGTATGTCTCTCAGATTGTGAGATTACATGGAGTACCTATTTCTATCGTGTCGGATAGAGATCCGAGGTTCACCTCACGATTTTGGAAGAAATTGCAAGAAGCTTTGGGTACCAAGCTGCATTTTAGCACCGCTTTTCACCCCCAAACCGATGGTCAATCCGAGCGGATAATTCAGATGCTTGAGGATATGTTGAGATGTTGCATCCTCGAGTTTAGTAGTTCATGGGAACGGTATTTACCTTTGATTGAATTCGCTTACAACAATAGTTTTCAATCAAGTATTAAGATGGCACCTTACGAGGCTTTGTACGGGCGTAAATGCCGCACACCATTGTTTTGGACTGAGCTTGGTAAAAGTAAAATTTTCGGAGTTGATTTGATTAAAGATGCCGAACAGAAAGTAAAGGCGTTATGGCTCGAACACGGGATCGAGGAAGCTACTTGGGAAACCGAGAGCTCGATGAAAGAACGATATCCAAACCTATTTACCGGTAAGATTTTCGGGGACGAAAATTTCTTAAGTGGAGGAGAGTTGTGACAGCCCAAAATTGACCCTAGTCGGGAAGTGGTTTCGGGACCGCTAAACCGAGTCACCGAAAGGTTTGAATGCGATGTTTATTATCTAGAATATGTAATCATGAATGTGTGAAAATTTCAAGCTTCGATTTAGTCGATTGCATGTGAATTTAGTCAATAGGACTTATATGAGAAAATTTTAAAATGTGATAGGTCAATGCATGAGGACCTATTAGTGCATGTGGAAGAAAAAGGGGACTTGCATGTCAAATTCCCCCTCCCTAATATGTAGTGGCCGGCCATGCTATGGGTGGAAACATGTTGGGAACATGTTGGCCTAGTGAGGTATGTAGGATAAAATATAATAAGAAGATGGGGAAATAAAGAAATGGAAAAAGGAAAGGATGGGTGGTAATTGTTTCTTTCCTCCCCTTTTGCCGTGAAAGTAAGAAGGAAAAACAAAAAAAAAAGTGTCCATCTTTCTTCATTTCCCCTTGGCCGAATGTTCTAAAGAAGAAAGAAAAAAATTTGTTCATCTTTTATCATCCTTGGCCGAAAATGCTAAGAAGAAGGGGGAAGGGAAATAAGACATTCGGCCACTCCTTCTAGTCTTGAATAAGGTATGTAATGCATGGTAGCTTTTGGAAATTGTTGAATGTATTAAGCTAGTTACTAAGTCCCTTACTTAGCCCATGTTCAAATCTTGAATATTGTTGGTAACATGAGCAATCGGTCATTTTAAGTCACTATTAAGGTAAGGAAGTATGTACTAGCTTTTGAAATTTTAGTTGATATTGAGTGAGTTATCAAGTGATTTTTGTAAACCATGTTGAAATTTCGATTTTGGGGGTGAGTATGGTTTTCGGCTATAAAAGGTTAATATGTTTTGTGTTGAAGTTTTTGGTGATTTTGAGTAGTTAGGGCTAAATTACAAAAACAAATTTTTGAAGGACTCAAAGGTGAAATAAATGAGATGTATGGACTTATATGGGCACTAGGAAGATTCGGCCCTTAAGGAGTGTGACCAAACTTTGTGTATTTTGTGTTTTGTGGAATAAAGACTAAATTGTGAAAGTGCGAAATATTAGGGGTAAAAATGTAATTTACCCATTTATGCGTTATTAGACCAAATTGAATGAAAATATGTTAAATTAAGGCTTGGCAAGCTAGCTATTAAGGTGCAATGCTAATGTTAGTATTTGATTCGGTAATAATCTGTTTGGGGACAGCAGCAGTAAGGTGATTTTGGAAAATCGCCATAATTTGTAGGAGTTGAATTAGAAGCTGAGTGAATTATGCCATTAAAGCTTGAAGAGTCTATTTTCTTACAAAAGAAACTATGAAAACAAAAGAGTTACCGATCTTGAGATATTTGAAGTATTGTGGGGCTGAGTCAAAATGACTACTAGATTCCCTGTTCTGTTTTTAGAAAATCATTATAAATTGTACAAAAATGATTATAAGATAAAATTTATATGCTTAGACTCCTTAATGAGTCTAGTTTCAAATGAGATCAAATACAACACATTTTGAATTCTGTAAAATGAGAAATTTGATTCGTAGTGAAAAGTGGTCAGAATAGTCAAACAGTGAAACAGGGGAAACTTTAAGAAAAATCTGGTATTGATTGGCCAAGCCAAAAATTCTGGAAATTTTATGGATGGAAGATATACGAGTCTATATTCAGGGAAAATTAACGGCTAGTGATTTAGAGTTTTGTAGCTCCAGTTATAAACAATTTAGTGACTACTGCTCAGGAAAACAGCTCGTAGTGAATATGTGATTTTGTTGTAAACATTAATGAAAATTTGCCAATGAGTTATTTATTGACTATTATAAAGCTTACTATAAGCTATGTGTGTGAAAGTCAAATCAATATATATATTATTCTGAAAGTAATACTTGAATAGTCGATTAATGACTATTTTAAATTATTGATTTGGCTCAAGGAGTTAAAGGAGGTGAATCGAGCAAAGGCAAAGAAAAGGTTATCGAGTAGTCGAGTTGGAACCGTCTTACCCAACACGAGGTAAGTCATTAAGCATGTAGTTGGTATTATTTCAAATGGTCATAATGTGTATGTATTGATGCTGAATGGAATGAATAAATATACATATATATATATGTGCATGTACGTATGTGATGATGAAATTGTTGAATGAAAGAAAAGAGGTAAGATGTACTGAGTTGTTGATCTCGGCACTAAACGTGCGGGATAACCATTTATGACCATGAGATTGGTGCTAAGTGCGCGGGATTAAATTGTACAGCACTAAGTGTGCGATTTGACTATGTTGCACTAAGTGTGCGAAATGAATATGATGCACTAAGTGTGCGAATTGACCATGCGGCACTAAGTGTGCGAGTTTGACTATGTAGCACTAAGTGTGCGATTTGATTATGTAGCACTAAGTGTGCGAGTTGATTATATAGCACTGAGTGTGCGGACTCGATATACATTCGTGAATCATTATGGACACTATGTGTGCGACACTATTGAGTCGATCGCGGACAGCGGATCGGGTAAGTGTCTTGAGTACGTGGCTAATAGGTGCTATGCTTATACTTGGTGTTGAGCTCGGTAAGTTCGAACCTATGTGACAAATATACTTGAAGTCACGTACATATAATTTATCGTAGGATGGGTGAAAGGCCGTATAGTCGTTTGATTGTAACGAAAATAAATCGATTTATGAAATTGCTTCAATGTCCTATTGATGAGTATTTAGAATGTGAATGCATGAATTGATATGAAATTGAATCGATAGGTTGGAGGAACTATGATATGGTTCGGTATGGATGGAGTAAATTGTCTCGTTCCATTTGTTTCCTCTTGTGATAATGTTATTGATAGATGGTAGTGCATTGCTTATGACTTACTGAGTTATAAACTCACTCGATGTTTCCTTGTCACCCATTATAGGTTGCTTGGACTCATCTATTTTTGCGTGGTCGGGCCGTCATCGAAGTCATCACACCGGATAGCAAGTTTTGGTACTTTCTTCTTAGTTGGCTTAGAAGAACATTTTGGCATGTATAAGCTAGTACGTTGTGTTTGAATTATGGCATGTAAACTTTAAGCCATGCGAAAATGGCACGAATGTTCGATTGAGTTGGATCAAGGGTAGGCATGAAATGGACCTAGTTACTTTCGTAACAGATGCTGGCAGCAGCAGTGTCATGAGATTGAAAAATCACTAAAAATAGTAGGAGTGGAATTAATTGATGAATAAATTATGTAATCGAAGCTCGATGAGTCTGTTTTCATGAGGAAGTAACGAAAAGATCATATGAGCAGTATATTAAGAGATAATCAGATTTTTGTGGGACAGGGCCAGAACGGTTTCTGGATTCCCTGCTCCGACTTTGGAAATTCATAATAAATTAACCAGAGATAATTAGGGGTCGTACCATATATGTACAGATTCCTCTCTGAGTCTAGTTTTCATAGAAACAAACGGCATCAGTATTGAAGCCCCGTGCAGTGAGATATCCAATTCGTAATGGGCAAAGGTCAGTGTAGTCGACCCCTGCAACATGGGAGACTTCGACTAATAAACTGTACCAATTGGCCCGACCAAAAATTCTAGAAAAACATACATAGATGGGAACATGAGTCTAGTTTCTTGGAAAAATCACGAAACTGATTTTCGAGTTACGAAACTCAAGATATGATTTTTAAAACGACTGGTACACAGATTGGGCTGTGTCTGGAAAATAAATTTTATAAGGGGTTAAAGCCAGTTAACACCTCGTGTCCGACTCCGGTGTCGGTTTCGGGTTCGGGGTGTTACAATGTGTAAGTGAATGAACGTTTTGAAATATGAATGAAATTTTATGGCCCGTATTTTAGTTTAATGTTTGTATGTTTGTCCGGTAACGCCTCGTACCTTATCCCGACCTCGGGTACGGGTAAGGGGTGTTACATCCATCTTTTGGTCACAAGCACATATTGGTAGCAGTAGACTACGTGTCTAAATGGGTTGAGGTTGAGGCATATCTGACGAACGATGCCAAGGTTGTGATGAAATTTTGCAGAAGTATGTGTTCACAAGGTTTGGAACCCTGAGAGCTATCATCAGTGATGAAGGGTGCCATTTTGTCAACAAATGGTTGAAATGGTTACTCGAAAAACATGGAGTGAAGCACAAGGTTGGCATAGCTTACCATTCGCAAATGAATGGGCAAGTTGAACTAACAAACAAAGTCATCAAAGGCATACTTGAGAAGGTAGTTTGCCTGAACCAACATGATTGGTCCAAAAGACTAGACGAAACTTTATGGGTCTACATGATAGCATACAAGACACCTTTAGGGATGTCACCCTATAGGCTGGTCAATGGGAAAGCCTGTCAACTGCCCTTGGATTTAGAGCACAAAGCTTACTGGGCTCTCCAACAACTTAACTTGGAACTTAAGCTTGCTAAAGAGAAACAAATGCTTCAAGTCAACGAGTTAGAAGAGTTCCGAATGTTCTCATATGAGTATGCCAAATTACTCAAGGAAAGTCTTAAAAGATGGCATGACAAGCACATTCGAGCTCGAGAATTTGAAGCAGGTCAGGAAGTCTTGATATTCAATTCTAGATTAAGGCTCTTTCCAGGTAAGTTAAAATCACGTTGGTCCGGTCCATTTACAATTCACTAAGTTTATCCATACAGAGTTTTCAAACTTCAAAGTAAGGGAGGTAATTTTTGAGTCAATGCTCAGCACTTAAAACATTACTGGGGGATAGAATTGAATGGGATCAAATCTCGTTCATTTTATCAGGTATTTAATTTTTCTTATTTTTCATTTTAAATAAATAATTTAGGATATATTCTTGGGATTAGTATGTTTAAATAAATTCTATCTAGGAGATTGGAATTTAAGAGGGACCACTTGTGACCCCTCCAATCTTTCCTGGGAATTGATTTTAACATAATCTTCTGAGAAATTATTCCCTAAATGGCAAAATAAATTTTTAGTTTTTCAAATAAAAGAAGGGGTCAATTTTGATCCAAGTCTTAATTGCAACTCAATTTTCACATTTTCTTTAAGTCTAGGTACTTAGTTGAATTATTTTCAAATTTTGGTTTCCCTTTTTGTCAATATTAAAAATTAGATGTCTCTTTTTGTAAATATTTTTTAATGCATCTAGAATAAATGTTTTTAATTTAATAAATAAGATGATAATAACTAGTATATAATTATATTTATTATAATATATATTAATTATTATCAACTTTGCATGGAAATAGGATTTGTTTAAAAATGATCATATTTTAATTAATAGTTTTTATTTCAACAAATTAATAGAAAATAATAAAGTGATATGCATTATATTATTTATTAATTGATATTATATTTGTGTAGAATTAGAACTTAGAATATTTTAATTATTAATTTGTTCTAAGAATTCTAATTTAACTCTTACCCTCTTCACTATAAATTCCAATCACTTTCTACACTTTCTCACATCACCTAAACCAAACTCCATCCTTCTTCCAACACCCATTGTGTCGCCCAGCAGGCACCCTCGCAAGTACCTTGCGACTTGCCCCATCACACACTCACTAGCCAGTAGCCCTATTCAGCTAGCAGCTCACCACGCATGCACTTGGTGCACCTGGCCAGCAGCTCACCCCGCACGCACCTGCCTCCATCACGCGCTGCTGCTACGTTGCATGTCTTGCGTTGTGCGCATCGTGCTACTCCCAGCTCCAGCTCATATGTACCAGCGTTGTTGCTCGCTCAACGTTAATGCCTACTGCCCATGCAACTACTCACGCAAGGCCTTGTTGCTCCCCCATACATAGGCCCGCATGCCCAACAGCTTCTCAATATCCGCGAGGCACACTAGCCTTGCTACTTGTACCAACACCCCACACTGAGCCGATAACCCTTCCAACCATCCTTCAATTACAATATTTTGCTTCTAATTTTATTTGAGTTCTTAATTTTTATATAAAGGTGGTAAGAAAAATTCTCTTAAATTTCAATTTTATTTAATTATTTAATTTTTCAATTTATTGAATTATTAATATTTTATACTAATTAAATTTTTGAGAAAATATTTGTTTCTATCTTACGTTCAGGTTAATCATGCCTCACAAGAGAACTCGTGCCTATGTCCAAATTGACGAATCACAAAACAAATTTCACTGTGAAGAAGCCAAAAAGAGATACGAAAGCGTTTTCAAGAATAAACAAATGCACCCTGAAAAAGGCTTTACACTGAAAGAGAGCAATTATATTGATTTCATGGCACGCATTCGATAAATTACTGAAGCTCTCAATTTGGAGTTATTTTGTGAGAAAATATCTAGTGTAGATGAGGAGTTATTTCGTGAATTTTATGCTAATTTGACCTCAAATCAATTGATAGAAGTTTCTATCTTAGGAATCAAGGTACTAATAAGCTCAAACACTATTAATGAATTCTTTGAATTACCTGATTTCGACGATGATGAATATTTTTCCTTGATGAGAAATATTGAGACCGAAAATCTGTAAAAAATTCTTGAGGAACTTTCAGTTTTAGGTTTTCAGTGGACTTTGTCAAAGCAAGGAATTCACACTTGTCGCAGAGAATATTTGACACCACTAGCGAAGGTATGGTTCTATTTCATTCGATTCAACCTTATGCCTATTTTACATGGGACTACAATTTCATTAGAGCGAATGGTCTTATTATACTCGATTTTAATTAGAAAGACCATTGATGTGGGAAAAATCATTCTAAGAGAAATGCGGAATTGTGCCTCTATACATTCTAGCCCAGCTTACTTTCCCTTTACGATAAGAATTTTGGGCTTGAAAGCTAAAATTTTTGCAAATGTAAAGAAGACAGGTTATAGCCAAGGCACAATTGTAACGCCCCATACTCGAGACCGTCGTTGAAGTCGAACACGATGTGTTAACGGACTTAATTGATTACTTAAACAGCTCAAACAATTTATTTTTAAAACTTCCAGAGAAGTTGGCAACCTGCGTCACAGTCGCTTAAAAATTCATATCTCGAGTTATGAAACTCGAAATCCAATTTTGTAAATTTTCCCTAAAACTAGACTCATATATCTATCAACTAATTTTTTTTTAGAATTTTTGGTTGGGCCAACTAGTACAGTTTATTAGTTAAAGTCTCCCCCGTTTCTAGGTTTGACTGCTCTGACCTCTATATTATGAATCAAATATCTCCCTATACAGAGTTCCAATTATTATGAAGTTTATTTCTCATAAAACTAGACTCAATAAGGAATCTGTACATGTAAATAATGACTTCTAATTATATTTGTAAAAGTTTTGGTGAATTTCCAAAGTTAGAACAGGGGATCCAGAAATCGCTCTAGCCCTGTTTCACAAAAAATTTAAATATCTCATAAAATATATCTCATTTACCTATTTTGTTTCTTCCATTTGAAAATAGGCATAATAATCTTTGATTTCATAACTTATTCATCATTTAATTCCATTTCTACTACTTTTAGTGATTTTTCAAATTCACGTCACTGCTACTGTCTGATTCTATTTTGTGCTAATTTCACCTTTTTCATGATTTCCATAGAATAACTAGCATTTAGGCATACATAACACCAAACATGTTTTTGATTAGCCATTCCAACAGCTAATCATAATCAAGCATTTACATACCAATCATTAGCCATATCATAAGATCATACACACAAAATGGCTACGATGTTATACATGCCATACTCAAAATGAAACGTCTAGCTATACCAAAATAATCCTCGTGATAGTGTGCCCGGACCTCCAACGTACTTTATGATCCCCGAGTTAGCTTGACAAAACTATAAAAAGAAGGAAAATAAATAGGGTAAGCATTAAGCTTAGTAAGTTTGCATGCAAATAAATAACAACATTCATAAGAATTATCTTACTACTTGGCCTGATACTACTTAATGCAACTTCATTAATTGTCATAGACATATTTAAAACTTCTTCACTTACTCACTTACTTAAATACTTACTTAATCAAATTTATTAATACATTTTACTTGCCTTTTTCCTTATCAAGCATACATGAACATTATGTACTTACCTTTACTCTTCTAGCATGAACTTGTCTTACCTTTTTAGTATAACTCGTCTTACCTTACCTTACCTTGATATTCTCTTTAAATTTTCCCGTTGAACCACTTGGAATACTAAGGATACACGGGTACCTTACCATTGCCATGGCTTGTCTTGGTCTTACGTGGTATCCTTTTGAAACTTACCATTGTCATGTCTTGACATGGTCTTACATGGTAGCCTTGCCTTATGAGCTCACCAATGCCATGCCTTGGCATGGTCTTACATGGGACCTTTGCCTTATAGTAACTTATCAATGCCATGTTTTGACATGGTCTTACATGATTTCCTTGCCTTAGAAACCTTACCAATTTCCATGCCTTGGCATGGTCTTACACGGTATCCTTAAACACTAATGTCATGACATTTGTATCCTACAGATTCCTAAGGTTCAACCGGGACTTTCTGAAATTACTTCTTTATCAATTCATGCTTGAGTCTTCTTTGAATAATTTCATAAAATAAATATACACATGCTGGAAATTAACAAAATTAACATAAAATAATAGAATATTGCATTTATTTACCGCAAACTTACCTCGAAACAAAATACGATCAACTATATCGATTTAGTCCACTATCTTTTTCTTTCCCCGGTCTAACTCCGAATTTTGTTCTTCTTGATCTATAATAAAAAAAATTAGCTTATTTAATACTCACATTTATTAAAACAGTCCTTGACCCAAACTTTGGCAAAATTACATTTTTGCCCCTA
This sequence comes from Gossypium hirsutum, assembly GCF_007990345.1. Lineage (NCBI taxonomy): Eukaryota > Viridiplantae > Streptophyta > Magnoliopsida > Malvales > Malvaceae > Gossypium > Gossypium hirsutum. Next base: position 36,176,924 of record NC_053436.1, read on the forward strand.
AACTTTCACATATTTGCACTTTTTCCCCAAGGCTCGTAAATTAAACTTCATCCTATTTTATTATGTTTTATGACATGCTGATCATTTTTCCCTTCTATGACAACATCAAATTCACACTCTAACATGTACTTATGACTATTAGGTATTTTTACTGATTAAGCCCTTTTACTCGTTTTCACTTAAAATCGAGTAGCACAAGTTGTCTAACATAATTTAAAACCTCACATTCTATCATAAAATACCAAAATACACAAATTTCACCTATGGGTATTTTTCCAAATATGAACCCTAGGTTGAATTATTGCTAGAATAAGCTTAATCAAGTTATCGGGACTCCAAAAACGTAAAGATCATTAAAAATGGGGCTTGGAATCACTTACTATGGAGTTTAAAAGCTTGAAACAAACCCTAGCTATGGAGAACCCTTGAAATTTCGTCCTAATGAAGAAGATGGACAAAAATTGGCTTTTAATTTTGTTTTTAATTCATTTTAATAACTAAATGACCAAAATGCCCTTACTACTAAACTTTCCAAAAATCTCATCCATGTCCAACTTTTGTCCATAGACATAGAAATTGGTCAAATTGCTATTTAAGACCTCCTCATTAATATTCCAAAGCAATTTTATACTAAAAACTTCTAGAATGCAAGTTTTGCAAATTATTCGATTTAGTCCCTTATCTCAACTTAAGCACTTTATGCATAGAATTTCATCACGAAATTTTCACACAATCATGGAATCATATCATGAACCTCAAAATAATAATAAAATAAATTTTCTACCTCGAATTTGTGGTTTCGCAACCACTGTTCTATTTAGGCCCTATTTCGGGATGTTACATTTCTCCCCCTTCAGGGATTTTCGTCCCCGAAAATCTTACCTGTGAAGAGATTTGGGTACTGTTTTTGCATAGCCTCTTCGGCCTCCCATGTAGCATCGTCTACCCCATGTCTATTCCATAGTACTTTCACAAGTGCAATACTTTTGTTCCTTAATTGCTTTACCTCTCGAGCTAGAATCTTTACCGGTTCTTCACCGTAAGTCATGTCTGGCTGAATCTCAACCTCTGTCTGAGAAATCACATGTGACAGATCTGAACGATAACGACGTAGCATAGACACATGAAATACATTATGAATCTTCTCTAACTTAATCAGCAAATCTAACCGATATGCTAATGGTCCGACTCTCTCAATCACTTCAAACGGTCCAATAAAACATGGACTTAGTTTGCGTTTCTTGCCAAATCTGAGAACTTTCTTCCACGGGGATACTTTCAAAAACACTTTGTCACCAACTTATACTCAATCTCTTTTCTCTTCAAATCTGCATACGACTTTTTTTCTGTCTGAAGCTGCTTTCAAGCAATATCTGATGATTTTTACTTTCTCTTCTGTTTCCTTAACTAGATCAACCCCGTAAATCTGATTTTCCATAAGCTCTGTCCAATACAAAGGTGTACGACATTTACGTCCATATAAAGCTTCATAAGGTGCCATCTTCAAAATCGACTGATAACTATTATTGTAGGCAAACTCTACTAATGGTAAATATTTTTCCCAACTGCCTTGAAATTCCAGTACACAACATCTTAGCATATCTTCAGGTACCTGAATAACTCTCTCTGACTGACCGTTGGTTTGAGGATGGAAAGCTGTACTAAAACTCAACTTTGTGCCCAAAGCCTCCTGTAATTTCTTCCAAAGCCGTGAAGTAAATCTTGGATCTCTGTCTGAAATGATCGATAATGGTACCCCGTGTAGTCTGACTATCTCTAAAATATACAATTCGGCCAACTTGTCAAGTGAATAATCCATACGAACTAGAATAAAATGAGCCGACTTCGTTAACTTATCAATCACAACTCATATTGCATCTTTCTTTCTTGGTGTCAACGGCAATCCTGTCACAAAATTCATAGTAACTCGATCCCATTTCCACTCAGGGACTAGCACAGGCTACAATAAACATGAAGGTACCTGATGTTTGTCCTTTACCTGCTGACAGATCAAGCATCTAGAAATAAACTCTGAAACGTCCCTTTTCATTCCTACCCACCAGTACATTTTGTTCAAATCATTATACATCTTTGTACAACCTAGATGAATAGAAAAAGAACTACTATGTGCTTCCTATAAGATCTTTCGAATAAGGTCATCATTCTTCGGTACGCATACCCTATCTCAGAACATCAAACAACCGTCAGAACTGATCTTAAATTCTGACTCTATATCCGACCCACACTGATCTCTTTTGGCTAACAACTCACTGTCATTTTTCTGAGCTTCACAAATTTCTTCAAGAAACATCGGTTTAGCTCTCAACTCAGTTAAGATAAGAGCATCATCTGATAAGGCTAGACTAGTGTTCAAAGCTCTTAATGCAAACAAAGATTTCCTACTCAAAGCATCAGCAGCAACGTTTGCCTTACCTAGGTGATAATCGATCACTAGCTCATAATCTTTAATCAACTCTAACCATCTTCTTTGCCTCAAATTCAAATCTTTTTGAGTCATCAAATATTTCAAACTTTTGTGATTAGTGAATATGTGGCACTTCTCACTGTACAAATGATGTCTCCAAATCTTCAGCGCAAAAACAATGGCAGCTAGCTTTAAATCATGTGTCAGATAGTTCTTCTCATGTGGCTTTAGCTGTCTAGAGGCATAAGCAATTACCTTCCCTTCCTGCATAAGTACACAACCAAGTCCATTCATGGACGCATCACTGTAAATCACAAACTCCTAACCTGGTTCTGGTTGTACTAAAACAGGAGCTTTAGTCAACAATGCTTTTAACTTGTCAAAACTCTGCTGACACTTCTCAGTCCATTCAAACTTGACATCCTTTCGTAGCAATCTTGTCAGTGGGGTAGCTATCATGGAAAATCCCTCTACAAATCGTCTATAATATTTGACAAGACCAAGAAAACTTCTAACTTCTGATACATTTCTAGGAGACTTCCAATCAACAATGGCTGAAATCTTGCTCGGATCAACCTTAATACCTTCACCTGAGATAATATGTCCAAGAAAACCAACTTCTCGTAACCAGAACTCACTTTTGCTGAACTTGGCATACAATTGATTATCTCTCAGAATCTGTAAAACTATTCTCAAATGCTCTGCATGCTCAGTCTCATCATGAGAATAAATCAAGATATCATCAATGAACATAACTACAAACTTATCCAAGTACGGTCTAAAAATTTGGTTCATTAAGTCCATGAAAATGGCAGGAGCATTAGTCAAGCCAAATGGCATCACAAGGAACTCATAATGACCATACCTAGTCCGGAAAGTAGTCTTCAGGACATCTGACTCTTTAACTCGCAACTGATAGTATTCGGATCTCAAATCTATCTTGGAGAAGATAGTAGCTCCCTTCAATTGATCAAACAGATCATCAATTCTAGGCAATGGATACTTGTTCTTTACTGTTACCTTGTTAAGTTACCGATAATCTATGCACAATCTCATCGATCCGTCTTTCTTTTTCACAAATAGCACTGGTGCACCCCATGGTGAACTACTGGGTCTTCAAACCCTTTATCTGTTAATTCCTGCAACTGAGCTTTCAATTCTTTCAATTCCAATGGAGCCATTCTCTAAGGATCAATAGAAATGGGCGTGGTACCTGGAATCAACTCAATACCAAACTCAACTTCTCTAACAGGAGGCAAACCTGGTAGTTCTTCCAGAAACACATCGAGAAACTCACATACCACAGGCACTTATTCAATTTTCAATTCTGGATCTTTAGTGTTCAACACAAAAGCAAGATAAGCTTCATACCCTTTTCTCAAACATTTCTGAACAGACATAACAGAAATTATGGGAAATGAACTATCTGACTCTTCTGAATTAACCCGAAGAATTTCACCATTTTCACACTTCAACTCAATGAATTTCTTTCCACAATTCACTATCACATCATGTGTAGTCAACCAATCCATACCAAGAATCACATCAAACTCATCAAATAGAAATAGCATGAGATCGGCCAGAAAATAGTAGCCTCTAATCATCAAAGGACAATTTCTACATACTTTATCTACTAATACATGCTTTCCTAATGGATTCGATACTTTAATCACAAATTCTGTAGATTCTATAGGCATAGTTATACTAGGCATCAATTTCATGCAAACATATGAATGGGTTGAACCCAGATCAATCAAAGCAATAACTCTAGTATCATGGAGAGAAAATGTACCCGTAATCACATTGGGGGAGGATGCCTCTTCGCGAGTACGGATAGCATAAGTCCTCGCAGGTACTCTAACATCTGGCCTCACTGCTAAATCTCTAGATACACCTCTATTATTTGCCCCAACTCCCAGATTTCTTAGTGGTCTACCTCTGACAGGAGCTTTTCCTAATCTTACATTCAGTATTGCTTCCCTTTTAATCATTTCGGGACACTCCCGAATAAAATGGTCTGGTGCACCACATCGGAAACAACCTGTCTCAGTTGCTCGATACTGACCTGGGTGATGTCGACCACATCGGAGACACTCTGGTCTATCAGGCTGAACACTGCCAATGCTTGCAATCGAAGTGGTCTGAGCTTTCGGACTCATAAATCTTCTGCCTCTATTTCGGCTAGAATATCCAGCTGAAAAATTAGATCTAGTGGAGAACTCTCTAGGCCTCTTGGATGTAGACTGAAATGACTTGCTCATTAGTCTTTTCTTCATGTCTTGCGTCTCAATTTCAACTTTGCTCTTTCTTTTTAACAGCTCCTCTGCCCTACAGGCTCTCTCAACTAGGATAACAAACTCTTTTATTTCTAGGAACCAACAGACAATCGGATATCATCATTAAGTCCATCCTCAAATCTTTTGCACATGATAGCCTCTGTAGACAAACACTCTCGAGCATAATTGCTGAATCTAACAAACTCACGCTCATATTCAGTCACTGTCATATTGCCCTGTTTCAACTCTAGAAACTCTTTTCTTTTCTGGTCAACAAACCTCTGAATGATGTACTTTTTACGGAATTCCTCCTGAAAGAAGTCCCACGTGACTCTCTCTTTCGGTACAACTGATACAAGTGTCTTCCACCAATGGTAGGCCGAATCTCTAAGGAGTGATACAACACATTTCATACATTCCTCAGGTGTGTAGGATAACTCATCAAAGACTCTGATAGTATTCTCGAGCCAAAATTCTGCCTTTTCTACATCATCATCTTTCGTAGCTCGAAACTCTTCGGCTCCTTGTTTTCTGATTTTATCAACTGGTGGTTTTTCTCTTATAACCGTACTTGTGACTGGGGGAGCTACATGGGTGGTCTGATGATCATGAGGGGGTGGAGGTCTAACAGCCAGATTCGTTCGAACGAACTCGACAAACCATTCATTCATAGCTTGGAAGATGGCTTCTCGAGCCCCTCCTCCCTGACTAACTGTAACGGGCCTTTCACTACTATTTGGTGGCATCGTCCCTTCTGCGGGAGTGGGCACGTTACTCTATACATCATCTGCACTAGCTTGTTCGATATCCATAACTATAAAAGAAAACATTTTAAAATCGTCAGGAGTCGTCACACTATCAACACATAAGTATGGCATGTATAGCTAGACTTTTACTCATACTAAATATTCTGAGAACTGACTAAAATTTTGCTCTGATACCAATAAAATGTAACGCCCCATACCTGAGACCGTCGTCGGAGTCGAACACAAGGTGTTAACGGACTTAATTCATTACTTAAACAGCTAAAACAATTTTTTTTTAAAACTTCCAGAGAAGTTAGCAACCTGCGTCACAGTCACTTAAAAATTCATATCTCGAGTTACGAAACTCAAAATCCAATTTTGTAAATTTTCCATGAAACTAGACTCATATATCTATCAACTAATTTTTTTTAGAATTTTTTGCCGGGCCAACTAGTACAGTTTATTAGTTAAAGTCTCCCCTATTTTAGGGTTTGACTGCTCTGACCTCTGTGTATTACGAATCAAATATCTCCCTATAAAGACTTCCAATTACTATGAAGTTTATTTCTCGTAAAAATAGACTCAATAAGGAATCTGTACATGTAAATAATGACTTCTAATTATATTTGTACAATTTGTGGTGAATTTCCAAAGTCAGAACAGGGGATCCAAAAATTACTCTGGCCATGTTTCACACAAAATTTAAATATCTCATAAAATATATCTCATTTACCTATTTTGTTTCTTCCTTTGGAAAATAGACATAATAATCTTTGATTTCATAACTTATTCATCATTTAATTCCATTTCTACTATTTTTAGTGATTTTTCAAATTCACGTCACTGCTACTGTCTGCTTCTGTTTTGTGCTAATTTCACCTTTTTCATGATTTCCATGGAATAACTAGCATTTAGGCATACATAACACCAAACATGTTTTTGATTAGCCATTCCAACAGCTAATCATTATCAAGCATTTACATACCAATCATTAGCCATATCATAAGATCATACACACAAAATGGCTACGATGCTATACATGCCATACTCAAAATGAAACGTCTAGCTATACCAAAATAATCCTCGTGATAGTGTGCCCGGACCTCCGACGTACTTTACGATCCCCGAGTTAGCTTGACAAAACTATAAAAAGAAGGAAAATAAAGGGGGTAAGCATTAAGCTTAGTAAGTTTGCATGCAAATAAATAACAACATTCATAAGAATTATCTTACTACTTGGCATGATACTACTTAATGCAACTTCATTAATTGTCATAGACATATTTAAAACTTCTTCACTTACTCACTTACTTAAATACTTACTTACTTAATCAAATTTATTAATACATTTTACTTACCTTTTTCCTTATCAAGCATACATGAACATTATGTACTTACCTTTACTCTTCTAGCATGAACTTGTCTTACCTTTTTAGTATAACTCATCTTACCTTACCTTACCTTGATATTCTCTTTAAATTTTCCTGCTGAACCACTTGGAATACTAAGGATACACGGGTACCTTACCATTGCCATGGCTTGTCATGGTCTTACGTGGTATCCTTTTGAAACCTTACCAATTGCCATGCCTTGGCATGGTCTTACACGGTATCCTTAAACCCTAATGTCATGACATTTGTATCCTATGCATTCCTAAGGTTCAACCGGGACTTTCTAAAATTACTTCTGTCAATTCATGCTTGAGTCTTCATTGAATAATTTCATAAAATAAATATACACATGCTGGAAATTAACAAAATTAACATAAAATAATAGAATATTGCATTTATTTACCGTAAATTTACCTCGAAACAAAATACGATCAACTATATCGATTTAGTCCACTATCTTTTTCTTTCCCCGGTCTAACTCCGGATTTTGTTCTTCTTGATCTATAATAAAAAAAATTAGCTTATTTAATACTCACATTTATTAAAACAGTCCTTGACCCAAACTTTGGCAAAATTACATTTTTGCCCATAAACTTTCACATATTTGCACTTTTTCCCCAAGGCTCGTAAATTAAACTTCATCCTATTTTCTTATGTTTTATGACATGCTGATCATTTTTCCCTTCTATGAAAACATCAAATTCACACTCTACCATGTACTTATGACTATTAGGTATTTTTACCGATTAAGCCCTTTTACTAGTTTTCACTTAAAACCGAGTAGCACAAGTTATCTAACATAATTTAAAACCTCATATTCTATCATAAAACACCAAAATACACAAATTTCACCTATGGGTATTTTTCCAAATATGAACCCTAGGTTGAATTATTGCTAGAATAAGCTTAATCAAGTTATCGGGACTCCTAAAACGTAAAGATCATTAAAAATGGGGCTTGGAATCACTTACTATGGAGTTTAAAAGCTTGAAACAAACCCTAGCTATGGAGAACCCTTGAAATTTCGCCCTAATGAAGAAGATGGACAAAAATTGGCTTTAATTTTGTTTTTAATTCATTTTAATAACTAACTAACCAAAATGCCCTTACTACTAAACTTTCCAAAAATTTCATCCATGTCCAACTTTTTCCCATAGACTTAGAAATTGGTCAAATTGCTATTTAAGACCTCCTCATTAATATTCCAAAGCAATTTCATACTAAAAACTTCTAGAATGCAAGTTTTGCAAATTATTTGATTTAGTCCATAATCTCAACTTAAGCACTTTATGCATAGAATTTCATCACGAAATTTTCACACCATCATGCAATCATATCATGAACCTAAAAATAATAATAAAATAAATTTTCTACCTCAGATTTGTGGTTTCGCAACCACTGTTCCATTTAGGCCCTATTTCGGGATGTTACAACAATCACAGATTGGGACCTCTATCGAATAGCCAGAGACTCTGTTCTCCAGCAAAGAATTGAAGAGTATCATAAAACACCAAAATACAAAAATTTCACCTATGGGTATTTTTCCAAATATGAACCCTAGGTTGAATTATTGCTAGAATAAGCTTAATCAAGTTATCGGGACTCCAAAAACGTAAAGATCATTACAAACAGGGCTTGGAATCACTTACTATGGAGTTTAAAAGCTTGAAACAAACCCTAGCTATGGAGAACCGTTGAAATTTCATCCTAATGAAGAAGATGGACAAAATTTGGCTTTTAATTTTGTTTTTAATTCATTTTAATAACTAAATGACCAAAATGCCCTTACTACTAAACTTTCCAAAAATTTCATCCATGTCCAACTTTTGTCCATAGACTTAGAAATTGGTCAAATTGCTATTTAAGACCTCCTCATTAATATTCCAAAGCAATTTCATACTAAAAACTTCTAGAATGCAAGTTTTGCAAATTATTCGATTTAGTCCCTAATCTCAACTTAAGTACTTTATGCATAGAATTTCATCACGAAATTTTCACACCATTATGCAATCATATCATGAACTCAAAATAATAATAAAATAAATTTTCTACCTCAGGTTTGTGGTTTCGCAACCACTGTTCCGTTTAGGCCCTATTTCGGGATGTTACAACAATCACAGATTGGGACCTCTATCGAATAACCAGAGACTCTATTCTCCAGCAAAGAATTGAAGAGAGCGAGGATCTCGAAGAAGAAAAAAAAGACGATCTTACAGAGGTTGAACCAATGCGGTCAACTGAAATCCCTGATAAGGTAGAACCAATGGAACCAACAACTAAACTTCACATGACAACCTCAATATTTAGAACTCAATTGCCTCACCCAGATCTTCAACATGAGCTATCAAAATTGGTGGAAATAATGCAACATATGCAGTGGCAGCAACAAGCTTACTTGAGATATTCAAAAATATAGGATGAATCAATGAGAAGCGCTCTTACAAAAATATACAATGACCCGTTTATTTTTGTGCCAAAGTTTCCAGGTTTCATATTTGAACCATGGAGTCCATTATCGAAGAGGAAGCGAAGTGATGCATGCAAAAACAAAGATGATGGAGCAAAAGATGAGTTAGATTCTAAGGGATCTGCAAATAAATAAAAAGGGGGGATCTTAACTTTATTTTATTTTTGTTCTTAAGTTATTTAATGTTTTAGTATTAGGTTTTATTAAGATTTTCTTAACCGCATAATAAAACAAGAGGTGAAAATCATAAATAAAAATGAACAAGTTGCAAAGTACAAAGTATGGCAATAGATATATACATGTCTAGGATTGGATCTAGAGAGAACTTGGTACTTAAGCAATCAAATTGACTCACCTCTTCTTTTCTAGAATCCTACCTAGTGTATAGTATCTATTCCCTTTAACAATGAGAACATTGTTCATCTTAAGTAAGGGGAACAAAAAATTGAAATTATTTCCTCTGAGAATAAATTTTTATTTTAGTTATGATTAGGTTATATTTTTTTCAAAAAATTAATAGTTTGTTAAGTATGCTAAACTTCAGTATGAATAAAGTTCGATTATTTCAATAATTTTTATGTTAGCTGAACTATGAAATAAACGTATTCTTAATAAAGTATGTAAATCATACCATAAAATTTTAGTTCCTTAGGAAAGCTAGGCATGCGTGAAAGTTTAAGTCTTTACAATTAATTTAGTAATTTCTTGAGGCGAAATCTTAGGAAGCAAGGAATGTTGAAAATGATTTAGGCAAACTTTTTTTTGGATCATTTGAGCCTTTCAAGCCAACCTTAATGAAATTTTATCCTTTGAAACCCAACTTTGAGACTATATGGCCTAATTTTGTTTGAACCTATGCAATATTTAGCCATCACTTCTCTCTTAATTATATTTAAATTGCCCCAAATACTAGACTCAGTACTATTCAAGATATTCTTTGAAAATAAGTTTGTGGAAGTTGAAAAGAAGTATCAAATGCTCAAAAAATTGTAGTACATACAACAAAATGCTCGTGAAGAAAAAAAAGAGAAAAAAAAAAGAAAAAAAAGAAGAGCATATGTACTTGAAAGAAAATAGATGTACAAAAGATCATGTGAAAGCAAAATAAGTTGGTGTATTGAACGTAAATATTCCGAAGGTCTGATTGAAGCCGAGTCTAGGGTTTTTAGCCTAAATTTACGTAACACCCCACACTCGTATTCAATGCCAAAATAGGGCTATGGAGCATTACCTAATACGAGCCTAGAGGCCCAAAACATGCATTCGGGGTGGTTTGGAACTAAACCGATAACTTTAGAAATTTCTTGAACACTTAGAAAAGTTTTCCCAAAAAAAGGGGACACACGCCCAGGTGGTCTGGTCGTGTGTATCATACGGCCAAAGACACGCCCGTGTCACAGGCCGTGTAGACATTCGAAATGGGTTCACATGGCCGTATCTTAGCCCATGTTTGACCCAATTTAACTCTCTAACTTGGGTCACACGGCTGTTACACATGCCCGTGTGACTAGCCTCTGTGCCTTAAAAATGGCCACACATTCCCGTGTGTGCCAGGTCGTGTGCTAGGCCGTGCCAATCCTGTAGGGTATACTGACTTATGCCACACAGCCAAGTCACACGCCCGTGTGTGAAGCCGTGTGGAGCATACTGACTTAATTTTAATTTCAACACCAGGGGACACACAACCATGTATATGACCGTGTATCACACATGGTTGAGACACACGCCTATGTCTCTGCCTGTGTTGACAAAAATAGACTATTTACCAAGCCAATTTGTCACTCAAACTTATGCACACCTACATCAATCCAAATGGTATAAAACATAGCACAACTAGGCATTTAAAACAACTCCTATCCAAATCAATTCATACCATTCAATTCCAACCAATACATAACACAACAATGATATAATATACCATTAAATTCCATATCAAATCTCCTAATTTCAAACATCAATATGATTACTTTCAAATTTGCATCATCTAGCTTAATCTCATAACATACCAAATCCAGTTCTCAACCATTTAACATCCACAATACCGTCTATCAATAAGCATCACAAAGCCAACCTCATTCACATAACATAGCCAATATGCATACCTCCATATGCATAACCAAACCAACAAAATTGAGCCAACTTTCATGGCTATATATACAAACTAAACCATAGACATTTACAAGCCAGACGAAATGGCTAAATTCATCAACAATTTATATACCAAAATGACCAAAGTTCCTATACATGCCATATATTCCAAAACATAGATTCAAAAGTACCAAAATGTTAGCTTGATAGTGTGATGAAGTCTCCAACGATCCCCGAATCTGAACTAGTTTTGAAATCACTATAAAACACGAAAAAATAAACAAAGTAAGCTTTATAGCTTAGTAAGCTCGTATGAAATAAATTTAATCTATCTAGAAATGCACAGTTCAAAACATTGAACATATCTCATATTAACTAACAAACCTTTCATATTTTCAATCATAAGATTAATGTGTCTTTCACAAGTTTCCTCAATTTAAAGCTTATACGATTCATGTACATACTTGTACCATATCATATCAATCTCATGCTCAACCGCATCTTTTATTTTCCCATTGAACCATTCTGAATACTATCGGATACGTGGGAAACTCGCACCAAAGTGGCACATATATAGCCAATGCTATCTCAATCTCAAATCACATATATGCTCACTCTCGAGCTATCAACGGGCCTATTCACACAAGCTGTGGGTCAAGATGTAGCTACACGGTGCTGCTCACACAAGCTGTCAAGTAACCGCAACACATGCCGGTATACTTAGCCACCGGTAGGACGTACAGGACCAGTACTTGGATCACAATATTACAATAACCCCTAATGACATGTCACTCATATCCTAATATATTCCTAAGGCTCAACCGGGATTTTCACATCTGTCAAATCAACATTGAACATGTCTATAGTCTCATATTAATAATTTATGCAATATCAAAGCATTTAAAATACATTTAGAATGAAACTTATTACATACGAACTTACCTTGGACGCTAAAATGACGAAATAGGTCGATTAGTTGAGTACTTTGTTTTCCCCCGATCTAGATCTGAATGTCACTTTTATTGATCTATATGTAATCAAAATCAACTTATTTAATTACCTCTCTATTCAATTTAGTCCAAAATTCACATTAAGGCACTTTTACATATTTACCCCTAATGTTTTACATTTTTTTTCAATTAAGTCCTTATTTCATAAAATCACAAATTCATGCAATTTAAAACCAATCCATGCTAGCCGAATTTCCCTAGTGCACATATCAGCCCATATTTTTCATTTATTTCACATTTTAACCTCATAGTTTCTACATTTCACAATTTAATCCCTAATTTGCATTTTCACTAAAAATCACTTAACAAAACTTGTATAGCTATCATCAAACATTCATAATCTATCATTAAACATCAAAATACTCACATATTCATCTATGGTAAAACTCCAAACTTAACATTTTTACAAAATAGTCCCTAGGCTAGCTAGATTAATCTGCAATGATCTTAAAAACATAGAAATCATTAAAAAGGGGACAAAAACCACTCACCTATTGAACTAGAAAGCTTGCCCGATGTAAAAGCTCAACAATAGCTTCCAAAGACCTAATTTTCGGTTGAAGATGGAGAATAAAAGATGATACTTGGCTTTGTTTTATTTTATTAACCTTATTTACCAAATTACAAAATTAACCTTGGTTATAAAACAACAAAATCAATTAATGCTTGTCCATAATTGTCCACTCATGATAATAAAGCTATAATTACCGCATAAAGACCTCTAATTTATTATTTCATAACTACTATACACCTTTAGCTATTAGAACACCACTTTTGCACTTTACGCGATTTAGTCCTTTTTATCGAATTAAGCATTCAAATGATAAAATTTCTTAATGAAAATTTCACACAAACATATTGTCATGTTGTAGACATTAAAATAATAATAAAATAATTATTTTGACTTCAGATTTGTGGTTCCAAAACCACTGTTTTGGTTTGACTAAAAATGAGTTGTTACAATTTATCTATCTTTTACCTATCCGTAGCCTAGCCACGTTACAACCTATTTAAAAGGCCTATTGACTCAAGTTTCTATGCTACCTACATTAGTGGAGAGAAATTGCTATGCTCAATATATGAAGGCATAAAATAAACTTGATGATTGCAGCTTAATATTAAATAAGGGAATAAAATCATATTGGTAGTTATTTAACATGTCTTTCTTGAGTAAGAATTTAGTCTATTTTTGCTCTCATAATAATAATTGAGATTAATTTGAATGTTATGTAAACTTACGTAGCGTAAAATCCCAAAATTCTTATTCTTGAGCATAAGTATACTAAATTCATAATTTTGGGAAGAATGTTGTCCTGAAGGAATTTTTCAAAGGTGTTTCTGAGAAATTCTTTTCAATTTGTGCATTAGTCGAGACACACAATGAATTAAATTTGGGGGTGTGGAAACACAAAAATATACATACTTTTTCACGCCCTTTTTACCTTAAATTCATGCAAATTCATAGTAATTCTTGTCAAAAAATATATAATAATTATAAAATAAATAAATTTTACTTAAATTATTAACATATTGAATTTTAATTAATTTTCTAATAAATTTTGATTAATTTTGATCATTTTCTACAGATTTGCACAAATGGCAAAAAATGGTTTGGCAGACACTGCTAGAAGCACAAAACCGAGAAGCGATTTTAAAGCATCAAGGCGAATTAATTTTCACCCTAAGAAGGTCCAAATTATTAATATCAATTCATAATGTAAGTAATTTTAATTTTAATCCAAATTATTTTGAGTTAAATAAATTATTATTAATTAATTATGAAAAGAGGCCCAGTTGAGTTCAACAGAGAAAACCGATCCGACTGAGCACTGGGCTGCCTAAAACTGTCCCACATGCTGACCCAATCAGCTTGTTTGGCTGATTATCTAGCTTGCAAAACATCCCTTGAAGACACCTTGAATTTGCATTCAAACCCCTCCACTTATCATGCCTTCCTAGATTTGCCCCTACCTTAAAATAGTAAGTTTCAAACCTTCAAACTTGCCACATGTGTGGTCGGCCATAAGGGGACTCTATGGCTGCTGATTTTTGCTTTTTTTAGTAGCCTACTCAACATATAAAAACCCCCCTTGGCTGCTCATTTGAAAAACATTTCAAAACCTCTCATCCTTTCACTTCTCTCACTTTCTCTCTTCAATCCCCTTCTATTGTTATTCATTTCCTTGTCCGTTCCCTTGCCAATTTCACCTCTTGAAAATGAGCCTTTCAACCACCATATGGAGTAGTAGTAAAGTGTTCATGGAAGTCTCAGTTCAACAAGAACAACCAGAGAAGGAGGAGCGGAGCAAACTAGTCAAGCCTCAGAGAAACACCATATTTGATTCTTGTTCCTTATCTTTTTAATTTTATTGTTGTTGTTATGAATATGTCTATGAATAATTGTGATGTTGAAATATTTAATTTAGTTAATATGGCTTAAATTTAATTTGTATTAGGTTGATTGCATTTTGTCCACTTAATTTATTAAAATTGTGTTTGTGTTGTTATAGGCCTTGGTAAGATGTTTGGTTAAGTAAAACCATGACTAAGTTATTCTTGCATTGCAATTGTAAGGTAACTAATGAATTAATTATTTAAACAGATTGAAATTATAATTAATTGATGTAACACCCTAAATTTGGGCCTAAACGTTTTGGGCCTTGAGCATGGGAATGGTTGAAGGCAGCTTATAATATTTTGTTGTGCATGTAAATTTCGTTAATGAAGGCTTGTTTTAGTGGTCAAGTGTGCTGAGAAGTGTTGGAGAAGTCCTTGGTTCAAACCTAAACTCTAGCAAAAATTTTGGTTTAAGGTGAATCAAACCCTAGGTGTAGTAGGTAGGCCTTAAGAATATTGTTGGAGAAATTGTGCTACAAAAAGCCTTGTGGTCTTGTGGCAAAGTAGCGCCACATAAGAGGCAGGAAGGTGGCGTCATAGAGTTGGCAAGGAGGTCCAGGGTTCGAAACTCATGGCAATCAAAGAGCATTTATTTTGCTAATAGGGGGCGGCAAGAGTTGGTGTTGAATTTAAACTCTGATGATGGAGGGATCCCACATCGGGAAGCTAATATAAGAGTGGATGCGAAGCTGGCTTTAAATAGAGAGAACTATGAGGAGAGTAAAGGTACCTTTCTTGGATGATCCCTTTCACTTTACAGCGTGCTCCATTGGGTTGGGCGTCGGCTAAGAGTGCTCGGAGCGCGGATTAACTCCAATCTCCTATCAGGTGTGTATTTCCCACTACTCTAGCTGTAGAATGGCTACTTCGGGCCGCGATAGGCCGAAAGGGGCCATGTGGGCCCAATGGGCCTATAAGCCCAATTGGATAAGTTGTTTGATTGTGTAATAAATATTGGACTAGGCTACGTAAATCTCATATATGTGGCGAGATTTGGGCTAAAAGGGCCACACGAGCGGCCCATTTGGGCCGAGAATGGGCTTTAGGCCCATTCTTATTGTTATCCCTGTTTAGAATACTTCAGTTTACCAAATTACTAAAATACCCTCGACTAGTAAAATTACCAAAGTACCCCCAATTTATAGAATTATCGTTTTACCCTCGATTTATAAAATTATTGAAATACCCCTGTAGGGTAGAATTACTGAAATACCCCTGTAGGGTAGAATTATCGAAATACCCTTGTAGGGTAGAAATACCAAAATACCTCTGTAGGGTAGAATTACCGAGATACCCTTGTGGGGTAAAATTACCATTCTGCCCCTAGGGTGTTAAATGACTATTTTGCCCTTGTGGGCAAGTGACTGACTTGGACTGTGTGGTTGACGGATTTGATTGTGAATATAGGTTGGTGATATGAATGACTTGATTGTGATTGTTTGATTCAAATATGGGCATGACATTCTACATACATGACCTGTTGCATGGGTTGGGATTTTGTATGGAGGAAAATTTGATCTGTTAGGATCGCATGGTTGCTTGACGACTGTGGATCCATCGAAGGCTTAAGAGCCATATATTCGTACTAATTTGATACGGTCGCACGGGTCGCCCGAGACAACTTTGGACCGATTGATAGCTCAGTGTCGATCATGTTACCGAAAGCTGTGTGCCAAACATATTTGCCTAAGGCATGTGCCAATATATGTTTATTAACGACTCTGTGTCAGTCATATTTACTCAAGGCTATGTGCCAACTATATTACCGTCGTTGATGGCTATGTGCCTAACATGGTACAGCTACCGATGGCTTAAAGCAAATTATTCTGATTATGGCTTTGCGCCAACCTATATATGGATTTGTGCCAACCTGATTATGGCTGTGTGTCGTTATTGTGGGCTTCGTATCGATATTGTGGGCTTCGTGCCAATTATAGACCCGTTATCGATGGATTTGTGCCACGTATTCTGTTAAGTGGCTTTGCCACAATATCTGTATCTGGTGACTCTATCACAATATATGTTCTGGAAGCCATGCTCCAAATTCTGTGGTGTGTAGTGGATGGGTGGGTCGAGTTGTCTCCCCACATGGTGTAAGGTTGGTACGGGGGTGTATACGGATGGATTGGGTTCGGATTGCATTCACATTTTGATTCTGATTCTGTTACCTGATACTAATTCTAATTCTGTCACCTAATTCTGATTCTGATTCTAATCCTGATTCTGATTCTCATTTTGATTCTAGTTCTGATAATGTTTCTTATTCTGTAATGGGCTAAGGCTCATTTGGTACTGTCTGTTATAATGGGCTAAGGCCCAATTGATACTGAAACTGTAAGTAGGGTTGGGACCAGACTTTTAATTATTTTATATGTCTGGCTATTCCTTTTATATTGTAGGGGATTTCACACTGAGTTTTTGTGAACTCACCCTGTTTATTAACTTGTCAGGTAATTTCCAGCCTTGGAAGGATCGGAGCTGCGAGGGGCTCAAAGGAAGCCATACACACTGTTTATGTTATAGTTTTGATTATTACTTTTAAATGTTTTTATATGGGTTGTAGTAAAGCCGTTGTAATTTTCTGGATTTCAAATTTGGAATTTTATTTATTGTTCTTATAATTGCTAATATTAGAACACGATTTTCCAAAACAACTACTGTTGTTCAAAACATCACGTATCCGCAATTATTTTTAAATTAAGCTTCCGCAACTGCCAAGATTTTTACAAAGTTGTTAAGAATGTTATTCAGCTGAGGTTTTCGAACAAGGTTTAAAAAGGGTATGAGTTTTTAGTTATTAAGAAGGGTTTTTAATGGAAACATGGTTTTAGAAAAACACTTCAATGTGACACACCAGATTTGAGCCAAACTTCTAGGTCGGGTTTGGGGTGTTACAATTGGCATGATAATTAATTAGTACATGTTTAATAATCTAAGGTAACTAAGGGTTAAATTAGCAACGATATCTAACGATACTTTCGCCTCGCATAACTTGCAAGATTATTTTGATTAAATTGTTTCAGGGTAGGAATACATTGTTACCTCACGTAATCTTTTATGTGCTTATGAGACTGAATTAATTGTTTGAATTGGCATGGAGTACGTACAAGAGATTATTTTTAATTTCATTAGTATGTATGTGCATTAACACATTTGCTTATTAAAATGTGTTTAATCAGTTGAATTGACATAGAGATATAGTCAAGAGATAAATGGATTTTGGTAGGTGAGTATGTTCATAAGTTAGCAAATTACCAAGTTGCTCTGGATTTATTCGTAACAACATGAACGTGAGTTTAGTAAATTCTAAGTTAAGAAATGTAATTAATCTAACACAATTATGTCATCTTGATTAAAATTATCTTTTGAAATCGTGCATTGGAACTTTTATTTTCTCTTTATTTATTTTACTTAGTTAAAAATCTTAGTTTTTAATCACCTCCTCAAATCAAAATATTTTTCTTCACCAAAATGTTTTTAATTGCATTCAAAAATAATTCTTTTCACAGTCCCTGTGGGTATGATAACTCGACATTTACTTGTCACTTTATTAGGTGTTGCGATTGTGTACACTTGCACATTTCTATCATTTCAGAAATAAGCTCCCAATTTTGATCGACACTCTCTAAGATGTCTTCTATTGCATTCATCACACACCAGAATGGTTCTCTCCGCATGTCTTACATTTCCAACACTTGTCGCCAGAGAGTTGACTGACTGGAAATTGCTTTGTCTTGGTTTCTCTCGGTTAACAAAGCCTGAAGGAGCAGCTGATCGACTTGTTTCATTTTTAAATTTCTTCAAGGGAGATGATTTAGTAGGCTTTAATGACCTTCTCTTGTTTTAATCTCTAAAACTCGAATCTGAATGTTGTTTTCTTTTACAAATGTCTTCCACCTTCTAAGCCCGCTCAAAAAGTTCTACAAATTCTCATAACTTTAATGCTGCTACAGCTAAACGGATTTCATCATTCAACCTATCATCAAATCTAATACACATTTCCTCCTCATTTTATATGATGTTATGAGCATACTTGCTTAACTACACAAATTCTCATTCATACTTTTCTACAATATGGTTTCCTTGTTTTAACTCGAGAAATTTTTTCTTTTTCTAGTCGATGAACAACCAGAAACCATGCAACACCCCTAACCCATATCCGTCACTGGAATAGGGTACTGGACTTAGTACTTAAACAAACATACATTTCTCATACATTTTTCATATCCAAATAAAAGGCACTCACAATCAATCATATTGTCCCTAATACGAGCCCTCGAAGCCCAAATCATGCATTAAAAATGGTTCAAAACTAAACCAAGACCTTAGAAAAATTTTGGAAAAACATAGAAAAAATTTCAAAACACAAGGGACACACACCTATGTGGCGCGGCCGTGTGAGACACACTCATGTCACAGGCTGTGTAGACATTCGAAATGGGATCACATGGCTGTGTCCTAGCTTATGTCTTGCCCCGTGTAACTCCCTGATTGGGTCACACGGCCAACCACACGCCCGTGTGACTAGCCCATGTACCTTTCAAAATGGCCTCGCACGCTCGTGTGCCAGGTTGTGCATTAGGCCGTGCTAAAATTGTAGGATATACTGACTTATGCCACATGGCCAAGTCACATGCCCGTGTAGAGCTACTGACTTGTTTTCAAATTAAGTACCAGGGGACATACGGCTGTGTCACCCAACCGTGTGTCACATACGGCTGAGACACATGCTCGTGTCTCTATCCATGTAGACAAAAATAGACTATGTTTGAAGCCACATTTTTTCAACCTAAACACATCAAATGGCGTATAACTCTGTCTTCAATAGGCATTCAAAACATCCACAACCAAGTCCAATTCATGCAATAGCAATACCAACAACTACAAGGATCATAAGTATCACAATTAACCATTCACTTTCATACCAATTTCACATCTAAAAATCACCTAAATGGTCACTTTATACCATGCATTATTTTTACCTAAAACCACATGCATACCATATCTCAAAATTCTACCATTTGGTACTCAAAATAACAATTCACAACAAGCATTCAAATAGCAATTATAAGCCACATAACAAAAGGGCCATTTATACATATATACATCAGCAAGTATACCAAAATAAGCCAAATCACATGGCTAAACACATAACCTTTACATATATCATTTACAAGCCAATTCAATTGGCTATACACATCACAAACATATCACCATATTATCCACAACACCTATACATGGCATATAAATAAGTACACAAGTTCAAAAGTACCAAAATGACAGCTGGATAGTGTGATGAGATCTCTAGCAACTCCTAATCCGAACAAGCTTCGAAATCACTATAAAACACGAAAAAGTAAATAGAGTAAGCTATAAAACTTAGTAAGCTCGTATGCTTAATTAGTAAAACTTACCATTCAACTACAATTTAAGTACTTAAACATCACATAATGCAACTCAAATTAAATCCAAAAACCTAACACATATTCAATCCAAAGATTAGATGTGAATTTCATAATTTTCTTTGATTCAATAACTGTATAGTTCACGTAGATACTTGTACTAATTTGTATTAATTTCATACTCTTCCAGTTCATTGATATACCTTTTGAACCATTTGGAATAATATCGGATACTCGAGAATCTCACACCCTAAGTGCCAATACATGGTTGAAACCATCTCAATCTCATATCTCATATGTAAATGCTCATCTCGAGCTATCACCGGGTTTGCTCACACAAGCTGACGGTCAAAACGTAGCTACGTGCTGCTACTCACACAAGCTAAGGAGAATCCACAACAAATGCCAAAAAACTCAGCCACCGGTAGAACGTACCGACCAACACCCAAAACACAATAACCCCTAATGACATGTCATTTGTATCCTAATCTTCGTTGAACATTTTCGTAAGGTCGTACTCATCAATAATTCAAGTATAAATCACTTAAAACACAATTATATCAATGCTTATTAACATACGAACTTACCTCGATCACAAAAATGACGAAATGGATCAACTAGTCAAAAACTTTATTTTTCCCCCAATCTAGATTCGTCCGTTGCTTTTCTTGATCTATATAATAAAATTTAACTCATTTAAAACTCATTCTATTCAGTTCAGTCTGAAAATTCATATTATGGCAATTTTACACTTTTACTCCTAATATTTCAACTTCTTTAAAATTTAGTCCCTAGCTCATAAAAATGAAATTTCATGCAATTAAGTCCACACTCATGCTAGCCGAATTTTGCCTATACTCATGGCAGCCCATACTTTTCATCATTTCACACATTTACGACACAATTTATCACATTTCTCAATTTAATATCTAGTTGACAATTTTATCAAAAATCACTTAACAAATGTTGTTTATTTAACAAAAACCATTCATTTTCTATTATCAAACATCAAAACACATACATATTCATCAATGGTAAAACCCTAGACTTTTAACAATTTCACAAATTAGTCCCTGGGCTAGCTAGATTAAGCTACAACAACTCCAAAAATATATAAATCATTAAAAATGGGAAACATATAAATCATTAGAAACGGGATGAAAAGACACTTACATGCAAGGTTAATACCTAGCCGAACCTTCAAGTACAACAATGGAGTTTCTTTCTTCTTATTTTCGGTGGAAAAATTAACTAAAGAAGATGATATCTTTGTTTATGTCATTTTACTTTAACTTATTTATTAATTTACTAATTTAACCTTGTTAATTAACTACATAAAACACTTAATTCATGTCCATCTTTTTCCACTCATATTAACAATGGTATAATTACCACATAAGAAGTTCCATTTTAAAGTTACATAGCTATTAGACCCCTTTTATCTATTAGAACTTGACTTTTACACTTTACGCGATTTAAACCTTTTTATCAAATTGAGCATTCAAACGACAAAATTTCTTAATGAAATTTTTACACAATTATACTATCATGTTATAGACCTCAAAATAGTAATAAAATAAATATTTCAACCTCATATTTATGGTTCCAAAACCACTGTTTTGATTTGACTAAAAATGGGCTATAAACTCTCCCCGTTAGGAATTTTCGTCCTCGAAAATCTTACCAGAAAATAGGTTAGGGTACTATTTTCTCATAGATTCCTCGGGTTCCCACTTAGCTTCTTCGACGCCATGACGTTGCCAAAGAACTTTCACTAGAGCTATTCTTTTATTTCTTAACATTTTAATCTCTCAACCTAACGTTCTAATCGGTTCTTCGTTGTACGATATATCAGGCTGAATTTCAACTTCTGTTGGAGAAATAACATGCGATGGGTCTGATCGATACCGTCATAACATCAACACATGAAACACAATTTGAATCTTTTTTAATTTTGGCGGTAAAGCTAGCCGATATGCCACTGGCCCTATCCTCTCGATAATCTCGTACTGTCCAATAAATTGTCGACTCAGTCATACCCGTAGCTAGACAAACTCAATAGCCTGCGGAACTTATGTAGCCAAGCTACCATGTAACTCGCCCATAAGTGAACTCGGACTCAACTCAACGAGCTCGGATGCCTAGTTACATCTCATGAACTCGGACTCAACTCAACGAGTTCGGAACTCAACCATCCTAGTGACATGTCACTTGTATTCTAATCTATTCCCAAGGTTCAAACGGGCGTTTTCCTCGATCACACATCTTTTCCGTCTTCCATGGAATATCGAAATCGATACTTCCGTGATAGTTCATCTCATCAAGTAATTCACATAATTACATATTATCCAACAATAACCACAAAGCATAATATTTCATGATAATAATCAGCATCATATCATATAAACAACATTAAATTACTTAAAATGAAAATTATGTTACTACATTTACACATGAACTTACCTCGGTATAAAATTATTAGCAATCGAGCCTATTCTTCGTAAACTTTGTTTTTCCCTTGATCGCGACTTGAATCTCGTTTCTCTTGATCTATAATGTGAAATTAATCTTATTTAATACATACATTCATCAAAACAGCATTTAATACAAACTTTGGCAAAATTACATTTTTGCCCCCAAACTTTTGCATAATTACACTTTTGCCCCTAGGCTCGGGAATTAAACTTCATCCCTTATTCTTATGTTTTATGACATGCTGATCATTTTTCCCTTCTATGGAAACATCAAATTCACACTCTAACATGTACTTATGACTATTAGGTATTTTTACCGATTAAGCCATTTTACTCGTTTTCGCTTAAAACCAAGTAGTACAAGTTGTCTAACATAATTTAAAACTTCATATTCTATCATAAAACACCAAAATACGCAAATTTTACCTATGGGTATTTTTCCAAATATGAACCCTAGGTTGAATTATTGCTAGCATAAGATTAATCGAGCTACCGGGATTCCAAAAACGTAAAGAACATTAAAAACGGGGCTTGGAATCACTTACTATGGAGCTTGGAAGCTTGAAAAAAACCCTAAGTATGGAGAACCCTTGAAATTTCGGCCTAATGAAGTAGATGGATACAAATTGGCTTTTAATTTTGTTTTTAATTCATTTTAATAACTAAATGACCAAAATGCCTTTACTACTAAACTTTCCAAAAATTCCATCCATGTCCAATTTTTGTCCATAGACATAGAAATTGGTCAAATTGCTATTTAAGACCTCCTCATTAATATTCCAAAACAATTTCATACTAAAAACTCCTAGAATGCAAGTTTTGCAAATGATTCGATTTAGTCCCTAATTTCAATTTAAACACTTTAGGCATAGGATTTCATCACGAAATTTTCACACAATCATGCAATCATATCATAAACATCAAAATAATTATAAAATAATTATTTCTATCTTGGATTTGTGGTCACAAAACCACTATTCCGATTAGGCCCTAATTCGGGATATTACAGACTCAATTTTCCTTTGCGACCAAATTGAAGAATCTTCTTCCACGGCGATACTTTCAAATTGTTGCCGATTTCAAATTCAATGTGTTTACGTTTTAATTCTGAATATGATTTCTATCGATCTAAAATTTCTTTCAAACTGTCGCAAATTATTCTCACTTTATCTTCGGTCTCTCTAATTAAATCAACCCCGTGAATCTTTTTCTCACTATGCTTAGTCCAGTACAACGGGGTTTGACATTTACGACAATATAAAGCTTCAAACGGTGCCATCTTTATGCTCGATTGAAAACTATTAATATATGCGAATTCAACCAACGGTAAATATTTTTCCGAATTGCCTTCAAATTCTAAAACACAACAACGTAGCACATCTTTGAGAATCCAAATCACTCTCTTAGATTGACCATCTATCTGAGGATGAAATGATGTACTAAAGTGCAATCGTGTACACAAAGCTTCTTGCAAACCAAGCATCTCGACACAAATTCTGAAATGTCTCGTTTCATGCCCGACCACTAGTATAGCTATTTTAAATCATTGTACATCTTAGTAATCCTCAGACTAACAGATAAGCAACCACTATGTGCTTCATGTAGAATTTTTTGAATAAGCTCGGAACTCTTCGGCACACAAACTCTACCACGGAACAGCAAACAATCATCAAATCCAATCTGATACATTGAATCAGTAGCTGACTTGCATTGTAATCTTTTAGCTTGCAATTTATTGCCTCATTTCTGAGCCTTGCAATTTTTTTGAAAAAATACTAGTTTATCTTTCAACTCAACTACTATCGAACCATCATCAGACAAAGTTAACGGCGTGTTCATTGCCCACAAAGCAAACAAAGATTTTCTACTCAGAGTATCTGCGACTACATTCGCTTTCCCCGAAGGATA
Source organism: Gossypium hirsutum (assembly GCF_007990345.1). Lineage (NCBI taxonomy): Eukaryota > Viridiplantae > Streptophyta > Magnoliopsida > Malvales > Malvaceae > Gossypium > Gossypium hirsutum. The sequence goes on from NC_053436.1 coordinate 36,201,508, forward strand.
ATGAATTACCAACTCATAGTCTTTCAACAACTTGAGTCATCTTCATTATGGAAAATTCATATCTTTCTGAGACATTAAATACTTCAAGCTCTTATTATTGGCAAATTTGTGGCACTTCTCACCGAATAAATGATATCGCCAAATTTTCAATGTGAAAACAATAGCAGCCAACTTTAAGTCATGCATTAGATAATTCTTTTCAGGAAGTTTTAACTGTCTGGAAGCATAAGCTATCACTTTGCCTTCCTGCATCGAAACACATCCCAAACTGTTCAATGACGCATCACTAAAAATCACAAACTCTTTACCCGACTGAAGTTGAACTAAAACTGGTGCTTCAGTTAACGGTGCTTTCAACTGTTCAAAACTCTGCTGGCATTTCTCAAACCACCCAAACTTCACATCTTTCTATAACAATCGAGTCATCGGTGGAGCAATCATCGAGAATCCTTTTACAAAATGTCGATAATAGCCATCTAATCCTAGAAAGCTTCTGACATTGGATACTTTTCATGGTAGTTTCCAATCAACAATTGTTGAAATCTTACTTGGATCAATTCTAATGCCTTCCGCTGAAACAATGTGTCCCGAAAATCCAACTTCTCTGAGCCAAACTCACATTTACTGAATTTAGCAAATAGTTTCTTATCTCCCAATGTTTGTAATACAATCCTCAAATGTTCAGCATGCTCAGATTCATCTCGGGAAGAGATCAAATGTCATTAATGCAATAAATCTGTCCAAATACGGTCTTAAGATTCGATTCATCAAATCCATAAATACTGCAGGAGCGTTAGTTAATCCAAATGGCATAACAAGAAATTCATAATGTCCGTACCTGGTTCTGAATGCGGTTTTTAGCACATATAGATCTTTAACTCGCAACTGATAATATCCAGATCATAAATCAATCTTTGAAAATATTGTTGCTCCTTTTAGTTGATCGAACAAATCATCAATTCTAGGAAAAAGATACATATTCTTAATCGTAATCTTATTAAGCTAACAATAATCGATACACAGTCTCCTCAATCCATCTTTCTTTTTAATGAATAGAACTAGTGCACCCCAGGGTAGAAAACTAGGTCGTGTAAAACCTCTATTTGTTAACTCTTGCAACTGAGCTTTCAATTCTTTCAATTCTGTTGGAGCCATTCTGTACAGAGCTAATTATATTGGTGATGTTCCCAGTACTAATTCAATAGCAAATTCAACCTCTCTGATCGGTGGCAACCCAGGTAACTCTTCTAGAAACTATAAACCCTTTACCCGTAATACAGGCCTTCGAGGCCTAAAACATGCATCGGGGTGGTTCAGGATTAAACTAAGAACTTTACAAAGCTCTGGGAAAACTTAGAGAAATTTCATGAAACAGGGTCACACGTCCGTGTCCTCAGGCCATGTAACTCTCTGTTTATGATGTTAGCAAAATAAATTTAACCACACAGCTAGGCCACACACCCGTGTGCTAGGTCGTATCCTCAACACGGTTGAGACACATGGCCGTGTCTCTACCCGTGTGACTAGTACTTAGGCTATTTTCCAAGCCTTTTTTTACCATTAATCCCTCACATCTTTACACACATCAAAGATATACATCATGGCGTCATTTTAGTTATTTAACAAGGTACATTCTTAACTTTAACATGCTATCATTCAATTATTATACGTACTCATATAATATCAAACCTAGACAAAACAATTCTATATTAATTGACCTTATCATTTGATGACCACTTTTACCAAACTTTCATAACCATCAATTTATCAAGTAGCTTCAATCAACATCAAGTATTCATGTTCAAACATTATCAACATATTTCTATATTATACATTTATCATGTGGCTATGACCATTTCGATTGGTCAAGAAGCACCGATCATGCATATATGTCATAGTACCAACCATACATATCCCACAAGCATAAACACATCATCGCATCACAAGCATTGAACTTATCATGGATAATTTGGCTTACAAGCCACAATCATTATAAGCTACATCTCATGGATATATACAATGAATCAATATAAGCCAATACATATGGCTAATCATAATAGCATCTATCATAAAACTAAGTCCCTATACATGCCACTCACTTGAAGACATTAAGATCCATTAATACTCCAAATGAGGTAGATTGATAATGTGAAGTTGCCTCCGATGATCTCCAACCCCGAGCTAACCTGTCAACACTAAAGAAATGGAAAGGAGGGAGTAAGCTTAAAGCTTAGTAAGTCCATATGAAAATAATAAGCAATTTATCAACATGATTCCATGGAAATTTAATCATAATTACACTTTTACTTATTTTCTAGTCATGCTATTTTCTTGAGTCATAGTTACTAATTTATTTATATCTGGAGCTAAGGAACTCCAAATTAAGATCCGTGAATTTTACATGAAACTATACTCAAATATCTTTATACATAATATTTTTCATAATTTTTTATCAAGCCAATATGCACATTTTATTCTTTAAAGTGTCCCCATTTCACTGTGTGGCAGTTTCGACCTCTCTTCACTAAAAATTAATTATCTCTTAACACGGGGTTCGAATAATGTTATCATCTACTTCTCTTGAAACTAGATTCATTAAAGGCTTATTCATATAAATTTTAATCCATAATTATTTTTTTACAATTTCTAGTAATTTTCCAAAGTGGAGATAGGGGAGCCCGAAATCACCCTAACTCTATCTCACAAAAGTTCAAATATCTCATAGTATAAAACTCTTTTGCTTAATGTGTTTCCTCTATGTGAAACTAGACTCAATAAGCTTTAATCTCACATCTTATTCAATTTATAATTCAAATTCCACAATATTTGGTGGATTTTCAAAATCACATAAGTCCTACTGTCCAACACTATTATAGTGCAAATTCATAATAATTAACATAAGTTCATTGTCACATTGATCATGGACTCATCATTTTATGGATCCCCTATTCAATTACACAATGTAAGTTAACATGATATTGCAACAAAATTCATAATCATAGGCATAGAGATGGTTCACCATTCAACCCTTTTCACTTATTTATCATATATACACAAACATATGCTTCCTCATCACATGTCATCGTTTACCAAAGTAGTACTCATGAATTTAGCGTACATACCTATGCTCATCATAGTATATCATATAACCGTACCTTTTAACATGCCTTTCTCAGGACTCTCATCACATTCGTTACATATCAATACCCGTTGGACACTCAGAATACTATTGGATACACGGAACCTTGCACATATAGTAACCGATCTAGGTGTAACTACACGGGCTGTTCACAAAAGCTTATAGGTATTCGATCGCTCAAGGATTACCTAGTCACTGGTAGAACACTCAAGACCATTACCTGGAACTCAGTCACAGGCATGAACCCAGACCACTCAATAAGCTCGGATGCTCACATCTATAATGAACTAGGACCACTCAACGAGCTTGGATGCCACATATCTCACAAACTTCGACCACTCAACAAGTTCAGAATATTATACGTATCATGAACTAGGACTGCTCAACGAGCTCAGATTGCTTAATTCCTAGTGACATGTCATTTGTATCCTAAACTATTCCTAAGGTTCATTCTTTCTCACTTGCACATGGCATACTTGCTCGTGATGTCGTATTTAATGGCCATATGTCATTCAGGCTTACAATAGTACCAATTTCCCATTCATAGCATCAACCACATACTCATGGGATAATCAAAGCACATTCCATAATAAAATTTAAGCATTAAGCACATGGTACAAAATTACGTTAATTATGTTTACTCACTATAGTAAAAGCTTTCATTTCATTTCACTTTTTCATATTCTAATCAATTCATCACAACTAAATTAACATACCAATTTACATTTTAGCCATAAACAACAATAACATTAACAACTTGCTTATTTCATCATACGAACTTACCTCGGGTTCGAGTACAACTACTTATTCCGAATTAGTCCATAACCTTGTTCAACCTCATTCTAAGCCTGAATCTTGTTTTCCTTGATCTATAATATCACATTTAGCTTAGTAATTAGTCACATTATTCATATAGGTCCAAAAATCATACTTTTACAAATATACATTTTGACCCTTAAACTTTTACATATTTGCACTTTTACCCCAATGCTCGTAAAATGATTTTCATTCAATTTCTTTGTTCTTTAAGCCTAGCTAAACCATTTTCATTACTATTGCAGCCCCTAATTTTCACTCAATCACACTTTTACTGTAACAGCCCGATTTTGGGGGCTAGTCAAAATAGTGGTCTTGGGACCACAAATCCAAATTCAGAGAAATTATTTTGTTATTAAAATAGATTCATAGCATGTTTATAATAGTGCATGAAAAAATTGGTGAGCTAATTTTAACGTTTGTGAGCCCAATTGCGAAAAAAAACTAAATTGCATAAAGTGTAAAAGTCTTAAATTGATAACTAAGGGTGCCAAATTGCCATGTATCATAAATTGGGGGTTTTAAAAGTGAAATTGGACCATTAAATAGGTGATGGCCGGCCATGGTAGATGGAAAGGTTGAAAAGTCAACATTAGGTGAAATTTGATGTCATAATGTGTATTATAATAATACCTAAGCCTAGCTATCATCTTTTTCTTTCATTCTCTCTTCATTCCACCAATTTTTTTAGCCATTTGTTAAGGGTTTTGAACTTAAAAATTTGCAGCAACTTATTCCTCTCACAAGTAAGTAATTTTAATGAGTTTTCTTGAAGATTTTTGCATTTTGAGACCCTTGAAGCATGAGCTTTCAAATGAGGGGTCTATGTTGCAAAATGAGTAAGAGTTTAGGGTTTGAACATGAGAGTATTTAAGGTATTTTTTGAAATTTTATGGAAGACAATGAGTCTTGGGTGTCTAATAAACAACTTTTGTGAAATGTGTTAGCATGAAAACACCTAATAGGACTAATGTGCATAAGTTATAAAATAGATAATAAATGTGTGAAATAGTGAGAATTTGGAGTTTCTATAAGATTCAAAGAGGTTAGACTAATTTTGAGAAATAAAGAAATTTGATAAAAATCTATTTTCGGGCTGAGGGGTAAATGGTCATTTTGCAAAAGTCTAGGGGCAAAATGGTCATTTAGCCCAATCGTGAATTGTTGAGTGCTTAGGTTGATAAAGTGACTTAATAAGTGCATTTTGTTATTATAGATCAAGAAATACTGAGTCCAAACCTAGACTGGGGAAAAGCCAAGCAAACCGAGTAAATCGGCTAGTCGCCACATTTTGTAATCCGAGGTAAGTTGTATGTAAATAATACAACTACTGTTAATTATATGTGCTTGAATTATTATAGCATAAATTGCTTGATTGAGAAATGGAGAATGTATAATGATAAATGAGATAGTAGAATTTTCGTTGGAACCTTAGGAAGTAAATCAGATAGTCATGCTATGACATTTGGATCATTCGTGTGTGAGCTAGTGTAAGACATGTCTGGGACATGTATCGGCCACATTATGAGAGCCGGTGTAAGACCATGTCTGGGACATGGCATCGGCATTGAGACGAGAGCTAGTGTAAGACATGTTTGGGACATGCATTGGCCTCGAGATGTAAGCTAGTGTAAGACATGTCTAGGACATGCATCGGCTACGAGATGATAGTTAATGTAAGACCATGTCTGGGACATGGCATCGACTTGAGATATGAGCCAGTGTAAGACCATGTCTAGGACATGGCATCAGCACCTTACCCCATGCTTGAGGCTTATGTAATATTTGGTAGTATTCGAAATGGTTCAACGATGAAAGTTATGTTCTTAAGCTAATGAGGAAAGTATAATCGTGTTGTGAGTGGTACAAGTACCTAAATGGTATGTATGAGATATGAGCTCAATATATAAAATGTGACTTGTATGGATGGTAATGAGTAAGTTATGCTTATGCCTACCTTGGTGTTATGAGCATGTTGATTATTGATAAATTGTTATTGTATATTTACTTATATACAACTCACTAAGCTGTTAGAGTGCTGCCTAACTAGCTCAAGGATCACTAGAAGTCAGAGATATCGATCACACTATCAACCAAAGCATTCGGTATAGTTGGATTTATATTTTTGAATATGGCATATATAAGACTTAGAATTTATTATTTTGTGTCATTGAGGTTTGGCCATATGTATTGGCTTGGGTTAGAAACCCTTCAATTTGTATTAACCTTAAACAATAGCTAACATTCATTTTGATTTTATAATAAATGCAATATCATGGTTGAATGAATGTCTATTGTGGCTGATTTGGTTATAGGAATTATGCTTGTTTAGGTATTGGTTGGTATTTTATAGAACTACATATGTAAGGGTGGCAATGGGGCTTGGTAAATAGCCTTATATTGTCTAGACAGGTAGGCACACGGATGTATGTCTAGGCCGAAGTGACACACGGTTTACCCCATGGGCGTGTGGTCCAGCCGTGTGTCCCTTACGCGTAAAAGATTTCAAGTCAGTATGCATGATAGGAAAAACACGGGTAGAGACACGGCCGTGTGAAGGGTACGACCTAGCACACGGGTGTGTGACTTGGCCGTGTGGCCCCTAAGAATCGCTAACGTTAGAAATAGAATGTCTAGGTTTTTGCACACGGGCTAGGACACAAGTGTGTCATAGCCGTGTGAAGGACATGGGCCAGAGACACGGGAGTGTGCCAGGCCATGTGAAAACCCCTATAGGTGTGCATTTAGAATTAATTCCACACGAGTGGTGAACACGGGCGTGTCCCTGTCTTGCTTAGGCCATGTGAGACACACAGGCCATCAGCACGGCCATGTTGGAATGCTCACATGGGCGTGTTGCCCCTCCCACACGGGCGTGTGCCCCTGTGTCAAATGAAATTTCTCTATAGTTGGAAAAAGGACCCGAATTGGTCCCGAATGATTTCCGATGTGTGCTTTGGTCCTCGTAAGCCATATTAAGAATATATTGATAAGTTTAAGAAAGTTTTAAAATTTCCAAGTCATGAAGACTCAAAATTGGTTGTAAGTATGAATTCAAGTTAGGTAATGCCTCATATTCCACCCCAACGAAGGATACATGTATAGGGTGTTACATTTAGTGGTATCAGAGCTATGGTTTAGTCAGTTCTAGGACTAACCTAGCGAGAGTACGAGTCTAGCTATACATGCCATAATTATATATTGATAGTGTGACGACTTCTGACGATTATAAATTGTACTTTCATATAGTAAATGGATCCTGATAGATCTACGGCGGATGACGTGGAGAGTAATGCGTCGGCTCCCACCAAAGAGACCGCGCCAGTTGAGAGTGAGCCCGTAACTATGGGCCAAGGCAGAGGGGCTAGAGAAGCCTATCTCCAAATGATGGATGCTTGGTACACGGAGTTCGTCCGTGTGAACCTAAACACTCCACCTCCCCCACCTCCTCCGATCCCTCAGTATGCCCTGGTAGCTCCGCTAGGCGTGGACATGTTTAGGAGGGAGAAACCTCCAGTGGATAAGATTTGGAAACAAGGGGCTGAGGAATTTTGGGCTAGCATAGATGATGACCCAAAAAGAGCAGAGTTTTGGTTGGAAAATACCATTAGGGTATTTGATGAACTATTGTGCACACCTGAAGAGTGTGTGAAGTGTGTAGTGTCACTCCTACGAGATTTGACATATCAGTGGTGGAATACTCTCGTGTCCATTGTACCGAGAGAGAATCACTTGGGAATTCTTCTAAGAAGAATTTCGAAAAAAGTATATTAGCCAAAGATTCATAGATTAAAAGAGCAAGGAATTCCTAGAGCTAAAACAAGGCCAAATGGTAGTGATAGAATATGAGCGTGAATTTGTGAGGCTCATTAATTATGCGCGGGAGTGCGTATCTATAGCAGCAACTATGTGTAAGAGGTTTGATAATGGTCTTAATGAAGATATCTGAGTATTTGTTGGCATCCTAGAACTGGGAGAATTTGTAGTGCTCATTGATAGAGCATGCAACGCAGAGGAGCTAATAAAAGAGAAGCGGAAAATGGCTATTGAGTCGCGAAATTCCAAGAAGAGACAGATGGGGAAATCACATCAGTCCTCATCTAAGAGATAGAAGGAATTCACTACTTGATCGAATGTTTCGGTGGGGTTTTTGAATAGAAATAAGAACTAGCAGAACGCAACTTCTAGAGCTCAGACCATTTCTGTCACGAGTGTCAGTAGTACTTGGCCAAATAGGCTAGAGTGTTGGCAATGTGGCAGATGCCATTTCAGTGAGTCAGGTAAAGAAAGAGGGTGTTTTAAATGTGGGTCACTAGACCACTTCATCCGAGACTGCCCCAAAATGGAAGAAGGAGAGAAAAAGCAAAAAGCGAAGGCAAGTAGTGCCCTATTGAGGGGTAGACCACAAAAGAATCCTGGAAGTGGGGCTACTAGCAGAGGTGTACCAAGAGATGCTGTAGCGAGGTCCGAGGGTAGAGCGTCTGCAAGGACTTATGCTATTCGTGCCCGTGAAGAGGTAGAGTTTCCCGATGTGATTACGGGTACCTTCTCTATCCATGAAATATCTGTTGTTGCTTTAATTGACCCCGAGTTGACCCGCTCCTATATTTGTATGGAATTGATACCTCGTATGAGCATGCTAGTAGAGTCCACTGAGTTTGTAATAAAAGTGTCCAATCCTTTAAGCAAACATGTGCTAGTTGATCAAGTGTGCAGAGATTGTCTTCTGTGTATTAAGGGTCATTATTTTCCTACTAACTTGATGTTATTACCGTTCAATGAATTTGATGTAATCCTTGGGATGGATAGGTTGACTGCTCATAGTGTTGTAGTGGATTGTTGGAGAAAAGTTATTGAGTTGAAATGTGAAGACGGGAATGACCTTCGGGTTGGACCAAATGAACCGAATAAAATGCCTGTGGTGATATCGTCTATGTCGGTTGAGAAATATTTGAGGAAAGGATATGAGGCATATATTGCTTTTGTGTTGAATAATCAAGTGTCTGAGTTGAAGATAGAATCGGTACCAGTGGTTTGTGAGTTTATAGATGCATTTCTGGAAGAATTACCCAGACTACCACCAGAGAGGGAAATTGGGTTTGGAATTGAGTTGGTACCGGGCACGACACCTATTTCTATTGCTCCGTATAGAATGGGCCCAATAGAGTTGAAAGAGTTGAAAGTACAGTTGCAAGAGTTAATACATAAAGGTTTTGCAAGACCTAGTTATTCACCGTGGGGCGCACTAGTGTTGTTTGTGAAAAAGAAAGACGGGTCGATGAGGTTATGTATAGACTATAGATAGCTTAATAAGGTAACGGTGAAGAACAAGTATCCTTTGCCAAGGAGAGATGATTTATTCAATCAATTGAAAGGAGCCATGGTGTTCTCCAAGATAGACTTGAGATCTGGTTATTAAGAGCAAGATGTACTGAAGACTGCTTTTTCGGACGAGGTACGGGCATTATGAGTTCCTCATCATGCCCTTTGGTTTAACTAATGCCCCGTCGGTGTTTATAGATTTGATAAACCGTATTTTTCGGTCGTATTTAGATAGTTCATAGTGGTCCTTATCGATGACATATTGATTTACTCGTGTGATGAGGGTGAGCACACGGAGCATTTGAGAACTATGTTACAGACCTTGAGAGACAAGAAATTGTATGCAAAATTTAGTAAGAGTGAATTTTGGCTTAAGGAGGTCAGATTTTTAGGACACATTGTGTCGGGTGATGGGATTAGGGTTGACCCAAGCAAGATCTCGACTATTGTTGAGTGGAAACCACCGAAGAATGTGACTGAGGTTCAAAGCTTCTTGGGCTTGGCTGGGTACTATAGAAGGTTTGTTCAAGGGTTTTCTATGATCGCTACTCCAATGGCAAGGCTATTATAGAAAGATGTCAATTCCGAATGGACAGAAAAGTGCCAACAAAGTTCCGAGAAATTAAAGGCTTTGTTAACTGAAGCTCTAGTGTTAGTGCAACCGGAGTCGGGTAAGGAGTTTGTGATATATAGCGATGCCTTCTTGAATGGTTTGGGGTGTGTGCTTATGCAAGAAGGTAAGGTCATAGCTTACGCTTCAAGACACTTAAAGCCACATGAGAAAAATTACCCGACGCATGACTTAGAGTTGGCTGCTGTCGTATTCGCATTGAAAATTTGGAGACACTATCTGTATGGCGAGAAGTGTCGGATGTTCAGTGATCATAAGAGTCTTAAGTACTTGATGACTCAAAAAGAGTTAAATTTACGGCAACGTCGATGGCTAGAGCTAATAAAAGATTATAAGTTGATTATTGATTACCATCTGAGAAAGGCGAATGTAGTCGCTGACGCTTTGAGTAGAAAATCGCTATTTGTGTTGAGGGCCATGAGTACTCAGTTAGCCGTGTCTAATGATGGTTCAGTTTTAGTAGAGTTAAGAGCTAGACCAACATTTCTTCAAGAGATCTGCAAAACTAAAAAAGGCGATGAAGAGTTGCAAGCTAAAATAGCTCAGTGCGAGACGGGGAAAGACTCCAAATTTTGTATTGGTACCGATGGTTGTATAATGTTCAAAGATAGAGTTTGTGTACCCAAGAACAACGAGTTGATCTAGAAGATTTTAGATGAGGCACATACCGTTTGTTTGTCCGTCCATCCGGGTAGTGTGAAAATGTACAAGGACCTGAAGAAAACGTACTGGTGGTCGGGAATGAAAAGAGACATTTCAAAGTTTGTTTCCAAGTGTTTAGTGTGTTAGCAAGTGAAGGCTGAACATCAGGTACCTTCGAGTCTACTTCAGCCTATCACGGTCCCCGAGTGGAAGTGGGATCGAATTACAATAGACTTCGCGACGGGTTTACCATTAACCCCGAAGAAACAGGATGTTGTTTGGGTTATTGTGGATAGGCTAACAAAGTTGACACATTTTATACCAGTGTGTACCGACTACTCCCTTGAGAGATTGGCCGACTTGTATATTTCGAGATCGTGAGGCTACACGAGGTGTCCTTTTCGATTATTTCATGTAGGGACCCGAGATTTACCTTGAGGTTTTGGAAAAAGTTACAAGAGGCTTTGGGGACTAAGTTGAGTTTTAGCACGACATTTCACCCATAAACCGACGGTCAGTCGAAGAGAGTGATTCAGATTTTAGAAGATATGTTGCGGTGTTGTGTTCTCAAATTTCAAGGTAGTTGGGAGAAGTACTTGCCATTGGTTGAATTTGCTTATAATAAAAGTTGTCAAGCAAGTTTGAAGATGGCGCCTTATGAAGGTTTATATGGGCGAAAGTGTCGAATGCCCTTATATTGGACGGATCTTAGAGAAAGTCAGATTCACGGGGTCGATTTAGTCAAAGAGACTGAAGAGAAAGTTAAAGTGATTTGTGACTGCTTGAAGGCCGCCTCGGATAGACAGAAATTCTACGCGGATTTAAAATGAAAGGAAATTGAGTTTCAAGTCGGTGATAAGGTATTTTTAAAAGTATATTCTTGGAGGAAAGTCCTCATATTTGGTAGAAAAGGCAAGTTGAGTCCTCGTTTCATAGGACCTTATGTGGTTACCGAAAGAGGAGGGCCAGTTGCCTATCGATTGGATTTGCCACCGGAATTGAAAAATATTCACGATGTGTTTTATGTGTCTATGCTACATCGATATAGATCGGACCCTTCACATGTGATTACGCCGTTAGAGGTTGAGATTCATCCGGACATGACTTATGGTGAAGAGCCGGTCAAGATTTTATCTCGGGAAGTCAAACATTTGAGAAATAAGAGTATAGCACTTGTGAAAGTTTTGGGGCATAGATATGGAGTCAGGGAAGCCACATGGGAACCCGATGAGACTATGAGAGATCAATACCCGAACTTATTCACCGGTAAGATTTTTGAGGACGAAAATCCCTAAGGGGGAAGAAATGTAACAACCCGATTTTGGGGGCTAGTCAGAATAGTGGACTCAGGACCACAAATTTGAAGTTAGAGAAATTATTTTGTTATTAAAATAGAGTCGTAGTATGTTTATAATAGTGCATGAAAATTTTGGTGAGCTAGTTTTAACGTTTGTGAACCCAATTGCAAAAAAAGACTAAATCGCATAAAGTGTACAAGTCTTAAATTGATAATTAACGGTGCCAACTTGCCATGTATCATAAATTAGAGGTTTTTAAAGTGAAATTGGGCCAGTAAAAAGGTGATGGCCCGCAATGGAAGATGGAAAGGTTGAAAAGTAAACATTAGGTGAAATTTGATCACATAAGGTGTATTATAATAATACCTAAGCCTAACTATCATATTTTTCTTTCATTCTCCCTTCATTCTACCGATTTTTCAGCCATTTTTAAGGGTTTTGGACATCAAAATTTGCAGCAACTTATTCCTCTCACAAGTAAGTGATTTTAATGAGTTTTCTTGAAGATTTTTGCATTTTTGAAAACCTTGAAGCATGAGCTTTCAAATGAGGGGTCTATATTGCAAAATGATTAAGAGTTTAGGGTTTGATCATAAGAGTATTTAGGGTGTTTTCTGAAATTTTATGGAAGAAAATGAGTCTTGGGTGTCTTATAAACAACTTTTGTGAAATGTGTTAACATGAAAACACCTAATAGGACTAATGTGCATAAGTTGTAAAATAGATAATAAATGTGTGAAATAGTGGGAATTTGGGGTTGCTATAAGAGTCAAAAAGGTTCAGCTAGTCTTGGGAAATAAAGAAATTCGATAAAAATTGATTTTTCAGGCGAGGGGTAAAATGGTCATTTTGTAAAAGTCTAGGGGCAAAATGGTCATTTAGCCCAATTGTGAATTGTTGAGTGCTTAGGTTGATAAAGTGACTTAATAAGTGCATTTTGTTATTATAGATCAAGAAATACCGAGTCTGAACCTAGACCGGGGGAAAGCCATGCAAACCGACTAAATTGGCTAGTCGCCACATTTTGTAATCCGAGGAAGTTGTATGTAAATAATACAACTACATTGTTAATTATATGTGCTTGAATTATTACAGCATAACTTTCTTGATTGTGAAATTGAGAATGTATAATGATAAATGAGATAGTAGAATTTCTATTGGAGCCTTAGGAAGTAAATCGGATATTCATGCTATGACATTTGGATCATTCGTTTGTGAGCTAGTGTAAGACATGTCTGGGACATGCATCGGCCAGATTGTAAGAGCCAGTGTAAGACCATGTCTGGGACATGACATCGACTTGAGATATGAGCCAGTGTAAGACCATGTCTAGGACATGGCATCGACACCTTACCCTATGCTTGAGGCTTATGTAATATACGATAGTATTTCGAATGATTCAACAGTGAAAGTTATGTTCTTAAGCTAATAAGGAAAGTATAACCATGTTGTGAGTGGTATAGGTACCTAATTGGTACGTATGAGATATGAGCTCAATGTATAATATGTGACTTGTATGGATGGTAATGAGTAAGTTATGCTTATGCCTACCTTGGTGTTATGAGCATGTTGATTATTGATAAATTGTTGTTGTATACTTACTTATATGCAATTTCCTAAGCTGTTATGCTTACTCCTTTCCCTTTTTATTTTCTTACAGTGCTGCCTAACTAGCTCAAAGATCACCAGAAGTCTGAGATATCGATCACACTATCAACTAAAGCATTCAGTATAGTTCGATTTATATTTTTAAATATGGCATGTATAGGACTTAGACTTTATTATTTTGTGTCATTGAGGTTTGCCCATATGTATTGGCTTGGGTTGGAATTCTTTCAATTTGTATTAAGCCTTGAGTAATGGCTAACATTCATTTTGATTTTATAAAAGATGCATTATCATGGTTGAATGAATGTCTATTGTGGCTGATTTGGTTATATGAATTATGCTTGTTTTGGTATTGGTTGGCATTTGTATAGAACTACATATGTAAGGGTGGCAATGGGGCTTGGTAAATAGCCTTATATTGTCTACACGGGTAAGCACATGGGTGTGTGTCTAGGCAGTATGTGATACACGGTTTATCCCATGGGCGTGTGGTCCGGCCGTGTGTCCCCTACAAGTAAAAGATTTCAAGTCAGTATGCATGGTGGTAAAAACACGGCAGAGACATGGTCGCGTGTCTCATCCGTGTGAAGGGCATGACCTAGCACACGGACGGAGAACATGGGTGTGTCCCTGTCTTGCTTAGGCCATGTGAGACACACAGGCCATCATCACGGCCATGTTGGAATGCTCACACTGGTGTAGTGCCCATCCCACATGGGCGTGTGCCCCTATGTCAAGTGACATTTCTCTATGGTTGGAAAAAGGACCCAGATTGGTCCCGAATGATTTCTGATGTGTGTTCTGGGCCTCGTAAGCCCATATTAAGAATATATTGATAAATTTAAGAAAGTTTCAAACTTTCCATGTCATGAAGACTATGAATTGGTTGTAAGTATGAGTTCAAGTTAGGTAACGCCTCATATTCTACCCCGGCGTAGGATACGGGTATGGGGTGTTACATTTAGTACCCATTTTAAAACTTTTACATTTTAGTCCTTTTTAGGTGTTTTCATGAAAAAATCACCTAGTAAAAAATGTTTATCAAGCTTTAATATTTCATATTCTACCATTAAACATCAAAATACTAACATGTCATGCATGGGTCAATTTTTCAAAAAACCGTAGCTCAAACTAATGGTAAAAATGAGTAGATCATGTTCCCGGGACTTCAAAAATGCATAAAACGTTAAAAATGGGGTTCAGGTGTACTTACTATTGAGCTTAGAAGCTTGAAAACCCTAACCATGGCTTCCCCCTTGCTACATTCAGCATGAGGAAGAAGGATGAACAAATTTTTGTTTTGTTTTCCCTTTTTAATTCATTTAATTACTAAATAACTAAAATACCCTTAATGCCTTTCTTTGAAATTTTACCTAACCATGTCCATTTTTGTCCAAATTTTTAGAACTTGGTCAAATTACTCTTTAAGGACCTCTAATTAATAAGTCAATTCAATTTCATTCTTGAAGCTTCTAGAACTTAAGTTTTATAATTTATTCAATTTAGTCCTTAAAGCCAAATTAAGCACTTCAGACATAAAATTTCCTCATGAAATTTTTACACAAACATATAAACATATCATAGGCCTTATAATAATCATAAAATAATTATTTCCAATTAGATTTGTGGTCTCGAAACCACTATTCCCATTAGATCCTAATTCAGGATGTTACAGAAACACATCTGGATATTCACAAACCACTGGCACTGATTCAATCTTCAATTCAGATACTTTTGTATCCAGTACATACTCAAGATAAGCATCGCAACCTTTCCTCACATATTTCTGAGCTAACATCGTCGATATCACAATAGGCAAACCACTCAAATCATCAAATTCAATATGAAGAATTTCACTATTTTGACATTTCAGCTCAATCGTCTTTCGTTTACAGTTTACAACAGCATCATGCAGAGTCAACCAATCCATGCTCAAAATCACATCAAATTCATCAAACGGTAGAAGTATCAAATCAGCCAAAAAATAGTAACCCTGAGTCATCAAAGGAGAATTCTTGCAAGCTTTATCAACTAAGACATATTGGCCTAAGGGGTTCGATACTTTAATCACAAATTCAGTTGACTTAACAGGTAAACTCTTACTAGACACTAAATTCATACAAACATATGAATGAGTTGATCTAGGATCAACCAAAGTAGTTACATCAGTGTCATAGAGAAAAAATGTGCCGCTGATAACATTTGGTGGTGACACATCTTCGCGAGTGCGAATAGCATAAGCTCTGGCTGGTGCTCAAGCCTCATATCTCACATAGAGTCCTTTGTTTCCCCTTTGCTACTAGTTACATTTCTAGTATTTCGAGCTGGTCTCCCTCATGCAATTGTATTGCTCGGTCTTGTATTCTAAAATTTGTCTTTCTCAGGTAACTCATAATAGTCCTGAATAAAATGATCTAGCAAGCCACATCTAAAACAAGTTTTATTATTCATCCAACAGTCTCCAAAATGTTGTCTTCCACATTGTTGAAACTCAGGTTTGTTGGTTCTGACACTACCAATGCTCGATACTAAGGTAGCGTGAGTTTTTTGACTCGTGTGTTGTTTCCCACGATCTTTATTAGAATACCCCACTGAAGCATTCAAACGATTATACAAATCCCTTGATTTCTTTGAAAAAGAATGATAGGGTTTACTCATCAACCTCTTCCTCGAATCTCTTGCCTCAAAATCAAAATTTCTCTTTTATTTGCTAAGCTCCTCTGCTTTGCAAGCTCTATCGACCAAAACAACAAATTCTTTCAATTCCAGAATTCCAACTAAAAGTTTAATGTCTTCCTTTAACCCGTCCTTGAACCGGTTACACATAATTTCCTCAGTGGAGACACATTCTCGAGCGTATTTACTTAGTCTTACAAATTCTCTTTTGTACTCGGTCACAGTCATACGACCATGTTTTAGTTCTAGAAATTCTTTGCGCTTTTGATCGATAAACTGCTGGCTTATGTATTTCTTTCTGAACTTAGTCTAAAAGAATTCCCATGTGACTCATTCTCTCAATACCACAGATATCAAAGTGTTCCACCACTCATATGTAATATCTCTCAGAAGTGATACAGCACATTTAACACATTCTGCTGGCGTACAAGACAATTCATCAAATACCCAGATCGTATTCTCAAGCCAAAACTTAGCTCTCTCAGGATCATCATCAACTATAGCTCTAAACCCTTCAGCCCCATACTTTTTAATTTTATCCACAAGTGGCTTACTCAAACTTAAAGGTTCCAAACCTTGAGGAGTTATGGGAACCGGTTGGGGAATAAGTGAGGGTGGAAGTTGTTGAGCAGCGAGTTCATTTGGATAAACTCAGTGAACCATTCGTTCATCATTTGGAAGAAGGCTTTTGTGACAACCCTAATTTTACCCTAGTCAGAAAGTGGTTTTGGGATCACAAAACCGAGTCACAAAAATAATTAAATGTTATATTCTGTGATTATTACATATGAAAGTGCATGTGTGAAAATCTCATGCTTTGATTTTGCCATTTGTGAGTGAAATTATGAAATAGGACCTATGTGAAAATTTTTGAAAATGCTATAGGCAAATTTGTAATGGCCAAATAAATGGTAGTACAAAATAGGAGGATTTGCATGTCAAACTCCCCATTTTTTTGTGTAGTGCTTGGCCATGATGTTAATGGTAGACAACATGTGCAAAATTTTTTACTGAAGTTATGGCGTAGGTATGGCACAAATTAATATATGCCATCTTGTGTCATAAAATGTTTAGGAATAAAGAATAATAAGAATAACAAAATGAAAAAAAAGGAGAAGGTTTGTTCATTCTTGTTCTTCATAGCTGAAATTTAGAGAAAAAGAGAGGAGGAAACTCTTAAAAAATTCGGTCACTAAGGAGGGAGAAGATGCAAGGTAAGTTCATGGTAGTTTGCTTCTATTTTGATGTTCTTGAGTTCTTCTTGATTCTACCTTAACCCATGAAGCATATTTTTTATTTTTGGTTGTATTGTGAGCATTCGGTCATGAATGAAAATGAAGGAAATGGTTGTTATTTCATGCTCTTTTGATGAATAATGGAAGATAGGTGAAGTTGAGCCAAACAAATGAGCATGCATGTACATTAGATGCTAAAGGGAAAAATCGGCTAACATGTTGTGTGTATTATGGCCGAATGTGAACTTGGATAATATTGAGTAATGTTTGCACTTTAAATTGATGAAATGGAGATAATACTTAAGTAAAATCATAGATATGTGATGATTGATTGGTGATATACATGTTTAAATAACATGCATGCAAGGTATATATGTGTGAAAGAGTGATTTGGTAATAAATCTGCTTGGGACAGCAGCAGTAACGTGATTTTGGAAAATCACCATAAATTGTGGGAGATGATTTAGAAGCATAATAAATTATGTAATTAAAGCTTAATGAGTATAGTTTCTTATAACCGTGTAAGCAAAAGAATTACCGATAATGAGATATTTGAAGTGATGTGGGACAGGGTCAGAATGACTTCTAGATCCTTTGTTCTGTTTTTATAAAATCATTGTAAATTGCAGAAAAATGGTCATAAGATGAAGTTTATATGCTTATACTCCTTAATGAGTCTAGTTTTAAAAGAAATAAACGAGAACATATTTTGAATTCTGTACAATGAGAAAATTTATTCGTAGTGAGGAGTGGTAAGATTAGTCAGACAGTGAAACAGGGGAAACTTTAAGAACAATCTGGTATTGATTGGCCAAACCAAAAATTCTGAAATATTTATGGATAAAATATATATAAGTCTGTTTTCAGGGAAAATTAACGGAACATGATTTGGAGTTTCGTAGCTCCAGTTATAAATGATTTAGTGACTGTTGCTCAGGAAGACAGCTTGCAGTGAAATTATGATTATGTGGTAAACATTGACAAAAATTTGTTAATGAGTTGCTTATTGATTTCTTATAAGCTTACTATGATCAGTAGGTGTGAAATTCGAATATATATATTATATTTTGAAAGTGATGCTCGAATAGTCGAATAATGACAAGTTTAAAATCTTTGAATTTAAGCTCAAGAGCATAGAGGGGCAAAATTCGGATAAGGGAAAAGAGAAAGTAATCGAATAGCCGTTGTAATTGTTCGACAACATTCAAGGTAAGTTCTTAAGTGTTTAAGCTTGATTCCTTTTTACATGCCCAAGAGTTAAATTAATATGGAAAAGGGAATGTAAATTTTATTTAGTTAATGTGCCAAATATGTAATGATTTAAGGCTATAAGCCGATTATGGCTATTATGCTTAAGTTGAATTGGATTTGGAAATTTGATGCACTAAATGAGTGTTACAATGAATAAACTATGCCGTATATGTGCTGGTGGAGATATCACGAGTTGTGATTATTAAATACCTAATAGAAACCATGATGTGTATAAAATTATTATTATTAGTCCTTTGTGGTAGCCGAATATGGCTTGGCACTAAAGTGATTAAATGTGAACTTCGACGAGGTAAACTATTAAAAGTGTGGTGCTATAAGACTATGGGCTAATACGATACGTGGATTCGTTCCGTAAAGTAAATTATTCAGGTATGCGATATGTACTTATGCATGTTAAATTGATTGGAATTGAATCATGAATGTGAATTGAGAAGCATAGGTAAAAATGCCTATGACATATATGTAAGTAAGGGTAAAACCATCGTAAATTATCGATAAGGATGGGCTATGTGCGGAACCATCTTATAATTGCTAATTTGAAAGGTTGCGTGCGAATCAGTGAGCAATAGGTATATATTAGGTGAATCGTGACCTTTTGGTTCTACTTGAATTAAGTTGTGCGATAAATAATTAATGTATATGACTTATAGTCGAATGGTCACTATGGGTTAAGTTTGAATGGTGAAATGTATATTTGATATTTATGTAAGACTTTTGAACCGAAATGTAAATGATGGTGTTCATATGGAGCTTATATTCGAGTGTTGCAAATGACTACTAATGTGATATGTTGAATGAGATGTGTTAATATATGATATTTGATGTGTATCTGGGC
The DNA here is from genome assembly GCF_007990345.1 of Gossypium hirsutum. NCBI lineage: Eukaryota > Viridiplantae > Streptophyta > Magnoliopsida > Malvales > Malvaceae > Gossypium > Gossypium hirsutum. The sequence goes on from NC_053436.1 coordinate 36,220,982, forward strand.
TTAAAGACCCGCAGGCTATATGCTGGAATTATATCCGGGTTAAATTCTGCAGGCTTCGTGCTGGTAATATATCCGGGTTAAATCCCGCAGGCTTCGTTCTGTAATATATCTGGGTTAAATCCCGCAGGCTTCGTGCTGGTAATATATCCGGGTTAAATCCCGCAGGCCTAATGCTGGTACTATATTCGGGCCTTCGTGCCTAGCAGGCTTCGTGCCGGTGATGTGTATTCGGGCCTTCGTGCCTAGCAGGCTTCATGCCGATGATGTGTATTCGGGCATTTGTGCCTAGCAGGCTTCGTGCCAGTGATGTGCAGTCCTAATTTGACCCTAGTCGGAATGTGGTTTCGGGACCACAAAACCGAGTCGTAAAAATTTACTTTAATTTTTATTGCATATATTTAATGTGTGATAGTGTGTGTATGAAAATTTAATTTTTTAATTTAGTCTTAGGAATGTGAATTTTCTTGAAAGGACTTAGTTGAGAAACTGAGAAAAGATGATAGGTAAATTGTAAGGATCAAATAACAACAAGGTGAGAAAGCTTGGGTTTGCATGTCAAATTGCCCAAAATTCAAGTAGTGGCTGGCCAAGCAATGATGCTTCTTCCACTAAGTTGAATTTTATTGTAATTTTTTTATATTAGTTAATGGTTAAAATAAATTAAAGAAAGGAATTAATAGGAAAAAAGATGAATAAAATAAGAAAGGGAGAGAAAGTATTCATCTTCTTCCTCTTGCAAATGCCGTAAGCTAGGGAAAGAAGGAGGAAATTTTCTAAGACATTTGGCCATCCTAAGGGGTTGATTAAGGTAGGACTCATGTTAATTTTATTAAATTTTTGTGAAAATCTAGTTAGCAGCCAATGTCTTATTATATTTGTAACACCCCGAACCCGAAACCGACACCGGAGTCGAACACGAGGTGTTAACTGACTTTAACCCCTTATAAAATTTATTTTCCAGACACTGCCCAATCTGTGTACTAGTCGTTTTAAAAATCATATCTTGAGTTTCGTAACTCGAAAATCAGTTTTGTAATTTTTCCCAGAAACTAGACTCATGTGCCCATCTATGTATTTTTTTCTAGAATTTTTGGTTGGGCCAATTAGTACAGTTTATTAGTCAAAATCTCCCAAGTTGCAGGGGTCGACTACACTGACCTTTGCCCATTACGACTTGAATATCTCCCTGCACGGGGCTTCAATACTGATGCCGTTTGTTTCTATGAAAACTAGACTCAGAGAGGAATCTGTACATATATGGTACGACCCCTAATTATCTCTGGTTAATTTGTAATGAATTTCCAAAGTCGGAGCAGGGAATCCAGAAACCGTTCTGGCCCTGTCCCACAAAAATCTGATTATCTCTTAATATACTGCCCATATGATCTTTTCGTTCCTTCCTCATGAAAACAGACTCATCGAGCTTCGCTTACATAATTTATTCATCAATTAATTCCACTCCTACTATTTTTAGTGATTTTTCAATCTCATGACACTGCTGCTGCCAGCATCTGTTACGAAAGTAACTAGGTTCATTTCATGCCTACCCTTGATCCAACTCAATCGAACATTCGTGCCATTTTCGCATGGCTTAAAGTTTACATGCCAAAGTTCAAACACAACGTAATAGCTTATACATGCCAAAATGTTCTTCTAAGCCAACTAAGAAGAAAGTACCAAAACTTGCTATCCGGTGTGATGACTTCGATGACGGCCCGACCACGCAAAAATAGATGAGTCCAAGCAACCTATAATGGGTAACAAGGAAACACCGAGTGAGTTTATAACTCAGTAAGTCATAAGCTATGCACTACCATCCATCAATAACATTATCACAAGAGAAAACAAAATGGAACGAGGCTAATTACTCCATCCATTCCGAACCATACCATAGTTCCTCCAACCTATCAATTCAATTTCATATCAATTCATGCATTCACATTCCATATACTCATCAATAGGACATTGAAGCATTTTCATAAATCAATTTATTTTCGTTACAATCAAACGACTAAACGGCCTTTCACCCATCCTACGATAAATTTTATGTACGTGACTTCAAGTATGTTTGTCACATAGGTTCGAACTTACCGAGCTCAACACCAAGTATAAGCATAGCACCTATTAGCCACGTACTCAAGACACTTACCCGATCCGCTGTCCGCGATCGACTCAATAGTGTCGCACACATAGTGTCCATAATGATTCACGAATGTATATTGAGCCCGCACACTCAGTGCTATATAATCAACTCGCACACTTAGTGCTACGTAATCAAATCGCACACTTAGTGCTACATAGTCAAACTCGCACACTTAGTGCCGCATGGTCAATTCGCACACTTAGTGCATCATATTCATTTTGCACACTTAGTGCAACATAGTCGAATCGCAACCTTAGTGCTGTACAATTTAATCCCGCGCACTTAGCGCCAATCTCATGGTCATAAATGGTCATCCCGCACGTTTAGTGCCGAGATCAACAACTCAGTACATCTTACTTCTTTTCTTTCATTCAACAATTTCATCATCACATACGTACATGCATATATATATATGTATATTTATTCATTCCAATCAGCATCAATACATACACATTATGACCATTTGAAATAATACCAACTACATGCTTAATGACTTACTTTATGTTGGGTAAAATAATTCCGAGTCGGCTACTCGATGACCTTCGATTTCCCCTTGTTGGACGCCTCTCCTTTAGGTTCTTGAGCTTAAATAATACAAATAAGAATATTCAATATTTAACCCAATAACATGAATTTATTTATCACATCCGGCAATCACACATCATTAAATTTTCAAACCAAGATGTCATTATATGACCACATATACACATATCCATATACTTAAGCTCAATAATTATAATGTAATATCATGTACCCACTTTAAGTATATTGCCGAATATACTTAATCATACATACACCTAACCAAAACAATTTCCTAAAATCTTCATATCATTTATACACTAGGCCGAATACTCTCACCAAGTTCACCTATATTCTTCAACAATTCCTTCATTGATCAAGCACATATTCGGCTAAAGAAATGGCAATTTTAGCAACCTTCGATTTAGTACTTAACTTTTACCACATATCAAATAACTCATTTCCTTACTCATGTGACCACGTATATTCGGTCATGCATACACACATAAAATCAATTTGGAGACTCTATCAATCCAACATACATTCGGCACCTTCATCCACCATTCTACCAAGCATGTAATATTCAAACACAACCAAACTCACATTCGGCCCTAGCTCATAACAAGGTAGCCGATTCTTTTTTTTTTATAGTTCAAACACTCCTCTATCATCATTCACCTAACTTTAACATGAAACAACAAAACTCACCATTTCTCATCCAAATAACATGAACAACAACCATTCCTTGAACACTTTCTCATGACCGATTGCTCATGTTATCAACAAGATTCAAGATTTGAACATGGGCTATTTAAAACATGCATGCATCTCAAAGACAACATCAAACATACCTTAGTCTAGCAAACCACCATAGCCGATTTTCTCAAGCTCTTCCCCCTTCCTTTCTTTCCTCTATTCGGCCAAGGATGTTCAAGAATGAACACTTTTTTTTTGTTTTCTTTCTTCAATTCACGGCAACAAGGGGGTGAGACCATTATTATTTTTTTTTCCATCACCCTTCCTTTCATTATTTAATTATCATGCTTAATATTTTATTTCCCTTACCATACATCACTAATACAACATGTTGGTGACATGTTTCCACCCATAGCATGGCCGGCCTCTACATATTAGGGAGGGGGAATTTGACATGCAAGTCCCCTTTTTCTTCCACATGCACTAATAGGTCCTCATGCATTGACCTATCACATTTTAAAATTTTCTCATATAAGTCCTATTGACTAAATTCACATGCAATCGACTAAATCGAAGCTTGAAATTTTCACACATTCATGATTACATATTCTAGACAATAAACATCACATTCAAACCTTTCGGTGACTCGGTTTAGCGGTCCCGAAACCACTTCCCGACTAGGGTCAATTTTGGGCTGTCACAACTCTCCCTCACTTAAGAAATTTTCGTCCTCGAAAATCTTACCAGTAAATAGGTTTGGATATCATTCTTTCATCGAGCTCTCGGGTTCCCAGGTTGCTTCCTCGATCCCGTGTTTGAGCCACAACACCTTAACCAACGGAACCCTTTTATTTCGCAACTCTTTCACTTCACGAGCTAGGATACGAATCGGTTCTTCTTCATAGCTCAAGTTAGATTGAATTTCAACTTCTGAGGGATTAATCACATGTGACGGATCAGATCTATAACGTCGAAGCATTGAAACATGGAAGACATCGTGCATCCTTTCAAGTTCAGGGGGCAAAATCAATCTATATGCAACCGGCCCCACTCGTTCGGAAATTTCGTACGGCCCAATGAATCTCGGGCTCAACTTGCCTTTACGGCCAAATCTGAGTACCTTCTTCCAAGGTGACACTTTAAGAAACACTTTATCTCCCACCTGATATTCAATGTCCTTTCGCTTTAAATCCGCATACGATTTTTGACGATCTGTGGCTACCTTCAGACTCTCACGGATTACCTTTACTTTTTGTTCGGCATCTTTAATCAAATCAACTCCGAAAATTTTACTTTCACCAAGCTCGGTCCAAAACAATGGCGTACGGCATTTACGACCGTACAAAGCCTCATAAGGTGCCATCTTAATACTTGATTGAAAACTGTTGTTGTAAGCGAATTCAATCAAAGGTAAATACCGTTCCCATGAACTACTGAACTCGAGGATGCAACATCTCAACATATCCTCAAGTATCTGAATTATCCGCTCGGATTGACCATCGGTTTGGGGGTGAAAAGCGGTGCTAAAATGCAGCTTGGTACCCAAAGCTTCTTGCAATTTCTTCCAAAATCGTGAGGTGAATCTCGGATCTCTATCCGACACGATAGAAATAGGTACTCCATGTAATCTCACAATCTGAGAGACATACAATTCGGCTAGTTTATCCAATGAAAAATCCGTACGCACGGGGATAAAGTGAGCCGACTTAGTCAGCCTATCAACAACAACCCAAATCGCATCCTTCTTACTTGCGGACAATGGCAGTCCGGACACAAAGTCCATTGTGACTCGGTCCCATTTCCACTCGGGTATCATGATCGGCTGAAGTAATCCTGAAGGCACTTGATGTTCCGCTTTCACCTGTTGACATATTAAACATCTCGAAACAAAGTCGGAGATGTCTCGCTTCATACCATGCCACCAAAACCGACGTTTCAAGTCGTTGTACATTTTCGTGCTCCCCGGGTGAATTGACATTCGGCTACAATGGGCTTCGTTCAGGATCATCGGAATGAGTTCCGAATTCCTTGGAACGCACAAACGACTTCTAAACCTCAAACAACCATCATCATCAATCTGAAACTCCGATTCCTTGTTCGGAACACACTCAGCTCGTTTTGCAACCAATTCATCATCGACTTTCTGAGCTTCACGAATTTGATGAGTCAATAATGGTTTGGCTTTTAATTCAGCTACTAACACATTGTCAGGTAGAACAGACAAGTGTACATTCATCGCTCGCAAAGCAAACAGTGATTTCCGGCTTAAGGCGTTCGCAACCACATTAGCCTTTCCCGGGTGGTAATCAATGACAAGCTCGTAATCTTTCAACAACTCAAGCCAACGTCTTTGTCGCAGATTCAAGTCTCGTTGAGTCATCAAATATTTGAGACTTTTGTGATCTGAAAACACATGGCACTTCTCACCAAACAAATAATGTCGCCATATTTTCAATGCAAACACAATGGCGGCTAGTTCGAGATCATGGGTCGGATAATTTCTCTCGTGTGGCTTCAATTGTCTCGACGCATAGGCCACAACTCGACCTTCTTGCATCAATACGCAGCCCAACCCAAGTAGGGATGCGTAACTATAAACGACAAACTCTTTACCCGATTCGGGTTGCACCAAAATTGGAGCTTCAGTCAGATGAGTTTTCAGTTGATCGAAGCTTTTCTGACATTTCTCCGTCCATTCGAACTTAACATCCTTCTGAAGTAGCTTCGTCATTGGTGTGGCTATCATCGAGAAACCTTTGACAAATCGTCGGTAATAACCGGTGAGCCCTAGAAAGCTCCGGACTTCGGTAACATTTCTCGGAGGCTTCCAGTTAAGTATGGCTGAAATTTTGCTCGGGTCAACTCGAATACCCGATGCGGATACCACATGACCCAAGAAGCTAACCTCTCTTAACCAGAACTCACACTTACTGAACTTAGCATATAACTGCTTATCCCGCAAAATTTGCAACACTTGCCTCAGATGCTCAGCATGTTCGGTCTCATCTCTTGAATAGACCAAGATGTCATCAATAAACACAACTACGAACCGATCCAAATACGGCCTGAAGATCCGATTCATCAAATCCATAAACACCGCAGGGGCATTAGTGAGCCCGAACGGCATCACTAAGAACTCGTAGTGACCGTACCTCGTTCTGAAAGCAGTTTTGGGTACGTCCGAATCTCGAATCCGCAACTGATAATAACCCGATCTAAAATCTATCTTTGAAAACACCGATGCTCCCTTTAATTGATCGAACAGATCATCAATACGCGGTAACGGATACTTATTCTTTATCGTCACTTTATTCAGTTGACGATAGTCAATGCACAACCTCATGGTTCCGTCCTTCTTTTTCACGAACAATACTGGTGCACCCCAAGGTGAGAAACACGGTCGAGCGAAACCTCTATCCGTCAATTCTTGCAACTGAGCTTTCAACTCTTTTAACTCGGTTAGTGCCATACGATACGGAGCGATCGAAATAGGCGTAGTTCCAGGTACAAGCTCAATACCAAACTCTACCTCCCGAACAGGTGGCAAACCCGGTAACTCTTCAGGAAAAACATCCGGGTATTCACAGACCACCGGCACCGATTCGGGTTTCTTTTCTAACTCCTTGTCATCAAGTACATACGCGAGGTACGTGCCGCACCCTTTCCTTACATATTTCTGGGCCAACATTGCTGATATTACAGCTGGCAACCCCCTTAAGTCCGCAGACTCAACTCGGATTATTTCGTTATTTGCGCACCTCTAATCGATAGTCTTGCTTTTGTAATTCACAACCGCATCATGCGCGGTTAACCAATCCAAACCAAAAATAACATCAAACTCGTCGAACGGCAAAAGCATCAAATCGGCCAGAAAACAGGATTCTCGGATTATTAGAGGGCATCTCTTACACACTTTATCAACAAGTACGCATTGACCCAAAGGGTTTGATACTCGAATTACGAGCTCAGTAGACTCAACAGGTAGAGTCTTACTGGTTGCTAAGGTTTCGCATACATATGAATGAGTAGAACCGGGGTCAATCAATGCAATCACATTAGTATCAAAGAGAGTGAAGGTACCAGTGATGACGTCGGGGGAGGATGCCTCCTCTCGTGCGCGAATGGCATATGCTCTAGCAGGAGTACGGTTCTCGGCTCGATCGGCCGTATCAGAGGCCCCCCTCTGACTACCACCCCTGCCTCCTAAAATTCTCGGTGGTCTACCTCTAGATGTCACTCCACTAGGTCTTGCACCTTGAATCTTATTCTTCTCATCCAGCTCCGTGCAATCTCTAATGAAGTGGTCCTTCGAACCGCATCCGTAACAGGCCCTGCTAGTAGACTTGCCCCAACATTCATCTAGGTGTCGTCTTCCACATTGGGGACATTCAGGTTTCTCGTGACGATTATTGCCCACACTAGCTACCGAAGTAGCTCGGGAGCCCATCGATGGTCTTGCCCTGATGGAAATTCCCGCAGTCGCCCTCGACTTATTAATGTCCTCCCTGAACTTCTTTACAGCTGAGAACGGAGCTTTACCCGTCGATCTTTTACGATAATCTCTAGCTTCAAATTCAGCCTTCCTCTTCTCCTTTCCAAGTTCTTCCGCCTTGCAGGCTACGAACTCTTTTATTTCCAAAATACCCATTAGTAGCTTTAAATCTTCATTCAATCCTTCCTCGAATCTTTTGCACATAGCAACCTCATCAGCTACACACTCCCGGGCATACCTACTAAGTCTTACGAATTCATGTTCGTATTCAGATACAGTCATACGGCCTTGCTTGAGTTCCAAGAACTCCTTACGCTTCTGATCAATGAACCGTTGGCTAATAAATTTCTTCCGGAATTCCGTTTGAAAGAAGTCCCAAGTTACTCGCTCGTTTGGGACTATGGAAATCAAGGTCCTCCACCAATAGTAGGCTGAGTCTCGCAACAAAGATACAGCACATTTTAGACATTCGTCGGGTGTGCATGACAATTCATCGAACACCCGAATGGTGTTATCAAGCCAGAACTCGGCCCTTTCGGCATCATCAGTTACTATGGCCTTGAACTCCTCGGCCCCACGCTTCCTAATCAAGTCTACAGGTGGCTTACTCAGCCTCACAGGATCAGCGACTGATGGCATTACAGGCTCTTGGGGTGGATTATTCAAATTTGGGAATTGTTGGACAGCCGGGTTGGTTCGGGCATATTGCGCGACCCACTCATTCATCATGGTAAAGAAGGCTTGTTTAGCCCCCTCACCTTGATTATTCGCAGATGACTGAGGTTCAACAGGCGGCGTCCCTTGTGCAGGAGCAGCCGCTACGCTCTCAACGTCATCCGCTAGGGTTCTTTCTTCACCGGGGTCCATTTACTAATCAAAACAAAAACATTTCAACCGTCGGAAGTCATCACACATTTAAACATTAACATTCGGCATGTATAGCTAGACTCATACGCGCTATGGTAGTCCTAGAACCGACTAAACCATAGCTCTGATACCAATAAAATGTAACACCCCGAACCCGAAACCGACACCGGAGTCGAACACGAGGTGTTAACTGACTTTAACCCCTTATAAAATTTATTTTCCAGACACTGCCCAATCTGTGTACTAGTCGTTTTAAAAATCATATCTTGAGTTTCGTAACTCGAAAATCAGTTTCGTAATTTTTCCCAGAAACTAGACTCATGTGCCCATCTATGCATTTTTTTCTAGAATTTTTGGTTGGGCCAATTAGTACAGTTTATTAGTCAAAATCTCCCAAGTTGCAGGGGTCGACTACACTGACCTTTTCCCATTACGACTTGAATATCTCCCTGCACGGGGCTTCAATACTGATGCCGTTTGTTTCTATGAAAACTAGACTCAGAGAGGAATCTGTACATATATGGTACGACCCCTAAGTATCTCTGGTTAATTTGTAATGAATTTCCAAAGTCGGAGCAGGGAATCCAGAAACCGTTCTGGCCTTGTCCCACAAAAATCTGATTATCTCTTAATATACTACCCATATGATCTTTTCGTTACTTCCTCATGAAAACAGACTCATCGAGCTTCGCTTACATAATTTATTCATCAATTAATTCCACTCCTACTATTTTTAGTGATTTTTCAATCTCATGACACTGCTGCTGCCAGCATATGTTACGAAAGTAACTAGGTTCATTTCATGCCTACCCTTGATCCAACTCAATCGAACATTCGTGCCATTTTCGCATGGCTTAAAGTTTACATGCCAAAGTTCAAACACAACGTAATAGCTTATACATGCCAAAATGTTCTTCTAAGCTAACTAAGAAGAAAGTACCAAAACTTGCTATCCGGTGTGATGACTTCGATGACGGCCCGACCACGCAAAAATAGATGAGTCCAAGCAACCTATAATGGGTGACAAGGAAACACCGAGTGAGTTTATAACTCAGTAAGTCATAAGCTATGCACTACCATCCATCAATAACATTATCACAAGAGAAAACAAAATGGAACGAGGCTAATTACTCCATCCATTCCGAACCATACCATAGTTCCTCCAACCTATCAATTCAATTTCATATCAATTCATGCATTCACATTCCATATACTCATCAATAGGACATTGAAGCATTTTCATAAATCAATTTATTTTCGTTACAATCAAACGACTAAACGGCCTTTCACCCATCCTACGATAAATTTTATGTACGTGACTTCAAGTATGTTTGTCACATAGGTTCGAACTTACCGAGCTCAACACCAAGTATAAGCATAGCACCTATTAGCCACGTACTCAAGACACTTACCCGATCCGCTGTCCGCGATCGACTCAATAGTGTCGCACACATAGTGTCCATAATGATTCACGAATGTATATTGAGCCCGCACACTCAGTGCTATATAATCAACTCGCACACTTAGTGCTACGTAATCAAATCGCACACTTAGTGCTACATAGTCAAACTCGCACACTTAGTGCCGCATGGTCAATTCGCACACTTAGTGCATCATATTCATTTCGCACACTTAGTGCAACATAGTCGAATCGCACCCTTAGTGCTGTACAATTTAATCCCGCGCACTTAGCGCCAATCTCATGGTCATAAATGGTCATCCCGCACGTTTAGTGCCGAGATCAACAACTCAGTACATCTTACTTCTTTTCTTTCATTCAACAATTTCATCATCACATACGTACATGCATATATATATATGTATATTTATTCATTCCAATCAGCATCAATACATACACATTATGACCATTTGAAATAATACCAACTACATGCTTAATGACTTACTTTATGTTGGGTAAAATAATTCCGAGTCGGCTACTCGATGACCTTCGATTTCCCCTTGTTGGACGCCTCTCCTTTAGGTTCTTGAGCTTAAATAATACAAATAAGAATATTCAATATTTAACCCAATAACATGAATTTATTTATCACATCCGGCAATCACACATCATTAAATTTTCAAACCAAGATGTCATTATATGACCACATATACACATATCCATATACTTAAGCTCAATAATTATAATGTAATATCATGTACCCACTTTAAGTATATTGCCGAATATACTTAATCATACATACACCTAACCAAAACAATTTCCTAAAATCTTCATATCATTTATACACTAGGCCGAATACTCTCACCAAGTTCACCTATATTCTTCAACAATTCCTTCATTGATCAAGCACATATTCGGCTAAAGAAATGGCAATTTTAGCAACCTTCGATTTAGTACTTAACTTTTACCACATATCAAATAACTCATTTCCTTACTCATGTGACCACGTATATTCGGTCATGCATACACACATAAAATCAATTTGGAGACTCTATCAATCCAACATACATTCGGCACCTTCATCCACCATTCTACCAAGCATGTAATATTCAAACACAACCAAACTCACATTCGGCCCTAGCTCATAACAAGGTAGCCGATTCTTTTTTTTTTTATAGTTCAAACACTCCTCTATCATCATTCACCTAACTTTAACATGAAACAACAAAACTCACCATTTCTCATCCAAATAACATGAACAACAACCATTCCTTGAACACTTTCTCATGACCGATTGCTCATGTTATCAACAAGATTCAAGATTTGAACATGGGCTATTTAAAACATGCATGCATCTCAAAGACAACATCAAACATACCTTAGTCTAGCAAACCACCATAGCCGATTTTCTCAAGCTCTTCCCCCTTCCTTTCTTTCCTCTATTCGGCCAAGGATGTTCAAGAATGAACACTTTTTTTTTTGTTTTCTTTCTTCAATTCACGGCAACAAGGGGGTGAGACCATTATTATTATTTTTTCCATCACCCTTCCTTTCATTATTTAATTATCATGCTTAATATTTTATTTCCCTTACCATACATCACTAATACAACATGTTGGTGACATGTTTCCACCCATAGCATGGCCGGCCACTACATATTAGGGAGGGGGAATTTGACATGCAAGTCCCCTTTTTCTTCCACATGCACTAATAGGTCCTCATGCATTGACCTATCACATTTTAAAATTTTCTCATATAAGTCCTATTGACTAAATTCACATGCAATCGACTAAATCGAAGCTTGAAATTTTCACACATTCATGATTACATATTCTAGACAATAAACATCACATTCAAACCTTTCGGTGACTCGGTTTAGCGGTCCCGAAACCACTTCCCGACTAGGGTCAATTTTGGGCTGTCACAATATCCCATATGTTAATTTTCTACCTAAATAGGTGACTAAATGGCATACGGTTAGAGGGAGGGAAATGCTAAGAGTATGGTGCTTTTGATGTTGTGAACGGAAATAGTAGAAAGGTGAAAGAAGATTAGGGTAGATATGTAGATATATGTGGATTTATATGATGTTATAAATAGATGTGAAGCTATGCTAGTTTAGGAAAAATTTGGTCAAGTGTTCATGAGATGAAACTATGTGTGTAAATGAATTAAAAATGATATTATAATTGATATTGTACATTTGGCCATCTAATTAAGTACATAGGTGATGTTGAATTTAATTTTTGCACATTCGGCTATATAGGTATGCCCATTTGTGATATTACCTTTAATTATATGTAATCGACTAAATGAGTGATGTTGGCTTATAAGTTGAGTTTGATTCATGATTATATATATATTTGAATGTAAACCTATTTGAGATAATGTTATGTTGAGAAGTGACGATGCATTCGGCCTCGAGGTAATAGATGAATATTTGTTGAAGTTTTAATGTCTTGAACAATTACGGTTGTAAAAGGTAATGAAAATTATTAGACTATATATGTGAGAAATTAGCAAGAGTGGTTGTTGTATATACAAATATATATGTGTTATATATGTATGTGTAATTGGATTATTGATAGTAAGGTGATATTATATGGTTATTAGCCGAATAGCTCAAAAGCATAAGGTAGAAATATAAAATTTTACCATGTGTTTCTTATGATATAAAATCATTAATATTTTGATATAAATATCTAGCAAGACGGTTAAACTAGTTAATTTATTTGATTAAGCTGAAGAACTTAAAGGAGGGGAATCAAGCAAGGGCAAAGCAAAGAACATCGAGTAGCCGAGTTGGAACCGTTTTACCCAACACAAAGTAAGTCCTTAAGCATTTGTAAGGTTGATTAGTTTGTGCATAAATAATACTAGTGAATCATGAAAGAATACCTTTTGTTAGGTGTTCTTTTGAAGCGATATATATTATTAATGTGACCGTATGTGCTATTTGAATTAAGTAAGTTGCCATATTATAATGAGTTAACATTGGCACTATGTGTGCGGAATTAAATGTCACTTTGTGTGCAGATTTTATATGCTATTTGAATTAAGTAAATTGCCTTATTATAATGAGTTAACATTGGCACTATGTGTGCGGAATTAAATGTCACTTTGTGTGCAGATTTTATATGCTATTTGAATTAAGTAAATTGCCTTATTATAATGAGTTAACATTGGCACTATGTGTGCGGAATTAAATGGCACTATGTGTGTAGATTTGAATGTCGATGCATGAGTGAAAATTTCAGGCACTATGTGTGCAAGCTTAATTAGTACTATGTGTGCGAATTTGGTTGATAATATAATATGTGCAGGAAAAGAATAAAGTGATAGAACTATTAACTAAAATATCGAATTTGAGACATGAAATGTATATGTATGAATTTATCTAGTGCATCATTATTTCATGCTTTGAGGAAATGGATCTAGATCAATTGGGTTATTTTGATATTTGATTGGGTAGAAGGACTTGGCTTAAGATTGAACCAATAATCTAAGTAATTATGGCATAGTTCGGTATGGATGGAGTAATAGATCTTACATTATTTTTCTTATGATCTTTTATCAATGGAATGTATTATATTGATTATGACTTACTGAGTTGAATACTCATTTGGTGTGTTTACTTGTCTTTTATTTAGATTTCTTCGATCCATTTTGTGTGCTCGGGACCATCGTCGAAGTCATCACACCAGCTTGCAACATTTTGGTACCCTCTTCTTAGTTGGTCTAAGTGAACATTTTGGCATGTATAGGCTAATATGTATTTGTTTGAACTTTGATATGTATACTTCTAGCCATGCGAATATGGCTTAAATACTAAGTTTGAATTTGGTTATATTTAATCATGGTATAATTTGTCTTGGCTATAATGTTTAATGCTATTAATGAATGATAAATATATATATATCTATAAAAATTATACATATGCTTGAGGGTTGATAATGCTAAGAAATGTTGACTATGTGTTTTTGGGGTGGTTCGATTATGACACATTTATATAAGTGATTAATTGCAACGTGGCTATTGTATATGATCTTAGTATCTAAATTGAGATAGCATAATGGGTCATCTGGTTATGTCTGAACATAACATGCAATCGTATGATATGGTTGTTATATGATGTAAACTTATGTAATAGTTTTGATTGAACTTGATAATGATTAACTATGTGTTCCGGCTATGTATGAATAAGGATCGTATATGGGAGTATAATGAATTATGCATTATTAAAGATGAACTTAACGCAATGAAGATGATAGAAGTAAATGCATGGAAATTTTACGAATAAGTATTTGCTTCGGTAATATCTCGTAACCCATTCCAGCAATGGAAACGGGTTAGGGGTGTTACATTTTATTGGTACCAGAGCTACGGTTTAGTCGGTTCTAGGACTACCATAGCGCGTATGAGTCTAGCTATACATGCCTTAATGTTAGTATTTGATAGTGTGATGACTTCTGACGGTTGGAATTATTGTTTTGATTAGTAAATGGAACCCAATTTAGAAAGAACCTTAGTGGATGACATTGAAAGTGTAGCGGCTGCTCCTGCATAAGGGACACCGCCTGTTGAACCTTAATTATCAGCGAATAATCAAGATGATGGGGCAAAACAAGCCTTCTTTACCATGATGAACGAGTGGGTCACACAATATGCCTGAACTAACCCGGCTGCTCAACTATTCCTGAATTTAAATAATCCGCCTTAGGTGCCTATAATACCACCAATTACTAATCCTGTGAGGCTGAGTAAACCTCCTGTGGATTTGATTAGGAAGCGCGGGGCCGAGGAATTCCGAGCCACAGCTACTGATAATGCTGAAAGGGCCGAGTTTTGGCTTGATAACACCATCCGGGTTTTTGATGAGCTATCTTGCACACCTGATGAGTGTTTAAAGTGTGCCATATCTTTGTTATGAGACTCGACCTACTATTGGTGGAGAACCTTGATTACTATTGTCCCGAAGGAACGAGTTACTTGGGATTTCTTTTAGACGGAGTTTCGAAAAAAGTATATTAATCAACGGTTCATCGATCAAAAGTGTAAAGAATTTTTGGAGCTTAAATAAGGCCGTTTGACAGTATCCGAATACGAACGTGAGTTTGTAAGACTCAGTCGATATGCTCGGGAGTGTGTAGCTGATGAAATTGCCATGTGTAAAAGACTTGAAGAAGGATTGAATGAAGATTTAAAGCTACTAGTGGGTATTTTAGAGATAAAAGAATTTGTAACACTAGTTGAATGAGCTTACAAGGCTGAAGAACTTGGAAAGGAGAAAAAGAAAGCTGAATTTGAAGCTAGAGACTTTCGTAAAAGATCGACGGGTAAAACTTCATTCTCGGCTGTAAAGAAGTTCAAGGACGATACTAATAAATCGAAGACGACTGCAGGAATTTCTATTAGAGAGCGACCATCAACGGACTCTCGAGCTACTTCGGTTGCTAGTATGGGTAACAATCGCCAAGAAAAACCTGAATGTCCACAATGTGGAAGACGACACGTAGGTGAATGTTGGGGTAAGTCTACTAACAGAGCCTATTACAGATACGGTTCGAAGGATCATTTCATTCAAGATTGCACGGTGCGAGACCTAGTGGTACAACGACTAGAGGTAGACCACCGAGAATTACAGGAGGTAGGGGTGGTAGTCAGAGAGGGACTTCTGATACGGCTGTTCGATCTGAGACTCGTGCTCCTACCAGAGCTTATGCCATCCGCGCACGAGAGGAGGCATCCTCTCTTGATGTTATCACTGGTACTTTCACTCTCTTTGATACTGATGTGATTGCATTGATTGACCCTGGCTCTACTCATTCATATGTATGTGAGACTTTAGCATCCAGTAAGACTCTACCTATTGAGTCTACTGAGTTTGTAATTCGAGTGTCAAATCCCTTGGATTGATATGTACTTGTTGACAAAGTGTGTAAGAAATGCCCTCTGATAATCCGAGATTCTTGTTTTCTGGCTGATTTGATGCTTTTACCGTTTGATGAATTTGATGTTATTCTTGGTATAGATTGGTTGACCGTACATGATGCAGTGGTGAATTGCAAAAGAAAGACCATTGATTTGAGGTGTGCAAATAATGAGATAGTCCGAGTTGAGTCTACTGACTTGAAGGGAGGCCCAGCAATAATATCCTCGATGATTGCTCAGAAATATGTGAGAAAGGGGTGTGAAGCATATCTTGTGTATGTACTTGATAGCAAAGAGTCAGAAAAGAAACTTGAATCAGTACCAGTGGTTTGTGAGTATTCAGATGTTTTTCCTGAGGAGTTACCGGGATTACCACCCGTTCGAGAGGTAGAATTTGGCATCAAACTTGCACCTGGTACCACGCCAATTTCGATAGCTCCGTATCGTATGGCACCAACGGAATTGAAAGAATTGAAAACTCAGTTGCAAGAGTTGACAGATAGAGGTTTTGCTCGACCGAGTTTCTCACCTTGGGGTGCACCAGTATTATTCGTGAAAAAGAAAAATGGAACCATGAGAATGTGCATTGACTATCGTCAATTGAATCAAGCAACAATAAAGAATAAATATTCATTACCACGTATTGATGATTTGTTTGATCAGTTAAAGGGAGCAACAGTATTTTAAAAGATAGATTTGAGATTGGGTTATTATCAGTTGCAAGTTCGAGACTCAGACATACCCAAAACTGCTTTTAGAACGAGATACGGTCACTACGAGTTCTTGGTGATGTCATTTGGGCTCACTAATGCCCTGCGGTATTTATGGACTTAATGAATCGAATTTTTAGACAATATTTGGACCGGTTTGTGGTTGTGTTTATAGATGACATCTTGATTTATTCACGAGATGAAACTGAACATGCCGAGCATTTGAGATTGGTATTACAGATTTTACGAGACAAGTAGTTATATGCGAAATTCAGTAAATGCGAGTTTTGGTTGAGAGAGGTTAGCTTTTTGGGACACGTAGTATCCGCATCGAGTATTAGAGTTGATCCGAAGAAAATTTCGGCCATACTCGATTGGAAGCCTCCGAGGAATGTTACTAAAGTTAGGAGCTTTTTGGGACTTGCTGGTTACTACCGACGGTTTGTAAAGGGTTTTTCGATGATAGCTACACTGATGACGAAACTACTTCAAAAAGATGTTGAGTTTGAATGGTCAGAAAAATGTCAAAAAAGTTTCGACCGATTAAAAACCTGTTTAACTGAAGCTCCAGTGCTAGTACAGCCAGAATCCGGTAAAGAGTTTGCTATTTACAGTGATGCATCCTTACTTGGGCTAGGTTGTGTGTTAATGCAAGAAGGTCGAGTTGTGGCTTACGTGTCGAGGCAATTAAAGCCGCATGAGAAAAACTATCCGACCCATAATCCTTAATTAGCAGCCATTGTATTCGCCTTGAAAATATGGCGACACTACTTGTTTGGTGAGAGGTGTAATATTTATTTGGACCACAAAAGCGTCAAATATTTGATGACTCAAAGAGATTTGAATCTGTGACAAAGACGTTGGCTTGAGTTGTTGAAAGATTATGAACTCGTCATTGATTATCACCCAGGAAAGGCTAACGTGGTTGCCGATGCTTTAAGTCGTAAATCGCTGTTTGCTTTGAAAGCGATGAATGTTCACCTATCCATTTCATCCGATAATGTGCTAGTAGCAGAATTAAAGGCCAAACCATTATTGATTCATCAAATATTTGAATCCCAGAAAGTCGACGATGAATTGGTTGCTAAACGAGCTGAATGTGTTTCAAATGTGGACTCAGAGTTTCAGATTGACGATAATGATTGCTTGATGTTCAAGAGTCGATTATGTGTTCCAAGAAATTCAGAACTTATTTCGATAATTTTGAGTGAGGCTCATAGTAGTCGAATGTCAGTCCACCCGGGGAGTACAAAAAAGTACAACGATCTGAAACGTCAATTTTGGTGGCCTGGTATGAAACAAGATATTTCTGACTTTGTTTCAAGGTGTTTGATATGTCAACAAGTGAAAGCAGAACATCAACTGCCTTCAAGATTACTTCAACCGATCATGATACCCGAATGGAAATGGGATCGAATAATGATGGACTTTGTATCTGGTTTACCGTTGACACAGAGTAAGAAAGACTCAATCTGGGTTATTGTTGATAGATTGACGAAGTCTGCTCATTTTATCCCTGTCCGTACGGATTTCTCGCTCGATAAATTGGCAGAATTATATGTCTCCCAAATTGTCCGATTGCATGGAGTACCTATTTCTATTGTGTCGGATAGAGATCCGAGATTTACATCGCGATTTTAGAAGAAATTGCAAGAAGCATTGGGTACCAAGTTGCATTTTAGCACTGCTTTTCATCCCCAGACTGATGGTTAATCTGAACGGATAATTCAGATACTCGAGGATATGTTGAGATGTTGTATCCTAGAGTTTTGTGGTTCATGGGAAAGGTATTTGCCTTTGATTGAATTCGCTTACAACAATAGTTTTCAATCAAGCATTAAGATGGCACCTTACGAGGCTTTGTACGGTCGTAAATGCCATACACCGTTGTTTTGGACCGAACTTAGTGAAAGTAAAATCTTCGGGGTTGATTTAATTAAAGATGCTGAACAGAAAGTAAAGGCGATTCGTGAAAGTCTGAAAGCAGCTTCGGATCGTCAGAAATCGTATGCGGATTTAAAAAGAAAAGAAATTGAATATCAGGTTGGAGACAAAGTGTTTCTTAAAGTTTCACCTTGGAAAAAGGTGCTCAGATTTGGCCGTAAGGGAAAATTGAGTCTGAGATTCATCGGGCCGTATGAAATATCCGAACGAGTTGGACCAGTCGCATACCGATTGATTTTACCCCCTGAGCTTGAAAAGATTCACAACGTTTTTCATTTTTTGATGCTTCGATGTTATAGATCCAATCCATCGTACATAATTAATCCATCTAAGATCGAGATTCAATCTGATTTGAGTTACGAAGAAGAACCGGTTCGCATTTTAGCACGTGAAGTAAAAGAATTATGAAATAAAAAAATTCATTAGTGAAGGTACTATGGCTTAAGCATGGGGTTGAATAAGCTACTTGGGAGCTTGAAGAATCTATGAAAGAACGTTATCAGAATTTATTCACTGGTAAGATTTTCGGGGACAAAAATTTTTAAGTGGGGGAGAGTTGTGACAGTCCTAATTTGACCTTAGTCGGAATGTGGTTTCGGGACCACAAAACCGAGTCATAAAAATTTACTTTAATTTTTATTGTATATATTTAATGTGTGATAGTGTGTGTGAAAATTTAATGTTTTAATTTAGTCTTAGGAATGTGAATGTTCTTGAAAGGACTTAGTTGAGAAACTTAGAAAAGATGATAGGTAAATTGTAAGGATCAAATAACAACAAGGTGAGAAAGCTTGGGTTTGCATGTCAAATTGCCCAAAATTCAAGTAGTGGCCGGCCAAGCAATGATGCTTCTTCCACTAAGTTGAATTTTATTGTAATTTTTTTATATTAGTTAATGGTTAAAATAAATTAAAGAAAGGAATTAATAGGAAAAGGATGAATAAAATAAGAAAGGGAGAGAAAGTATTCATCTTCTTCCTCTTGCAAATGTCGTAAGCTAGGGAAAGAAGGAGGAAATTTTCTAAGACATTCGACCATCCTAAGGGGTTGATTAAGGTAGGACTCATGTTAATTTTATTAAATTTTTATGAAAATCTAGTTAGTAGCCAATGTCTTATTATATCCCATATGTGAATTTTCTACCTAAATAGGTGACTAAATGGCATACGGTTAGAGGGAGGTAAATGCTAAGAGTTTGGTGCTTTTGATGTTGTGAACGGAAATAGTAGAAAGGTGAAAGAAAATTAGGGTAGATATGTAGATATATGTGGATTTATATGATGTTATAAATAGATGTGAAGCTATGCTAGTTTAGGAAAAATTTGGTCAAGTGTTCATGAGATGAAACTATGTGTGTAAATGAATTAAAAATGATATTATAATTGATATTGTATATTCGGCCATCTAATTAAGTACATAGGTGATGTTGAATTTAATTTTTGCACATTCGACTATATAGGTATGCCCATTTGTGATATTACCTTTGATTATATGTAATCGACTAAATGAGTGATGTTGGCTTGTAAGTTGAGTTTGATTCATGATTATATATATATTTGAATGTAAACCTATTTGAGATAATGTTATGTTGAGAAGTGACGATGCATTCAGCCTCGAGGTAATAGATGAATATTTGTTGAAGTTTTAATGTCTTAACAATTACAGTTGTAAAATGTAATGAAAATTATTAGACTATATATGTGAGAAATTAGCAAGGGTGGTTGCCGTATATACAAATATATATGTGTTATATATGTACGCGTAATTGGATTATTGATAGTAAGGTGATATTATATGGTTATTAGTCGAATAGCTCAAAAGCATAAGGTAGAAAGATAAAATTTTACCATGTGTTTCTTATGATATAAAATCATTAATATTTTGATATAAATATCTAGCAAGACGGTTAAACTAGTTAATTTATTTGATTAAGCTGAAGAACTTAAAGGAGGGGAATCAAGCAAGGGCAAAGCAAAGAACATCGAGTAGCCGTGTTGGAACTGTTTTACCCAACACAAAGTAAGTCCTTAAGCATTTTGTAAGGTTGATTAGTTTGTGCATAAATAATACTAGTGACTCATGAAAGAATACCTTTTGTTAGGTGTTCTTTTGAAGCGATATATATATTATTAATGCGACCGTATATGCTATTTGAATTAAGTAAGTTGCCATATTATAATGAGTTAACATTGGCACTATGTGTGCGGAATTAAATGTCACTTTGTGTGCAGATTTTATATGCTATTTGAATTAAGTAAATTGCCTTATTACAATGAGTTAACATTGGCACTATGTGTGCAGAATTAAATGTCACTTTGTGTGCAGATTTTATATGCTATTTGAATTAAGTAAATTGCCTTATTATAATGAGTTAACATTGGCACTATGTGTGCGGAATTAAATGTCACTTTGTGTGCAGATTTTATATGCTATTTGAATTAAGTAAATTGCCTTACTATAATGAGTTAACATTGGCACTATGTGTCCGGAATTAAATGGCACTATGTGTGCAGATTTGAATGTCGATGCATGAGTGAAAATTTCAGGCACTATGTGTGCGAATTTGGTTAATAATATAATATGTGCAGGAAAAGAATAAAGTGATAGAACTATTAACTAAAATATCGAATTTGAGACATGAAATGTATATGTATGAATTTATCTAGTGCATCATTTTTTCATGCTTTGAGGAAATAGATCTAGATCAATTGGGTTATTTTGATATTTGATTGGGTAGAAGGACTTGGCTTAAGATTGAACTAATAATCTAAGTAATTATGGCATAGTTCGGTATGGATGGAGTAATAGATCTTACATTATTTTTCTTATGATCTTTTATCAATGGAATGTATTATATTGCTTATGACTTACTAAGTTGAATACTCATTTGGTGTGTTTACTTGTCTTTTTTTTAGATTTCTTCGATCCATTTTGTGTGCTCGGGACCATTGTCGAAGTCATCACACTAGCTTGCAACATTTTGGTACCCTCTTCTTGGTTGGTCTAAGTGAACATTTTGGCATGTATAGGCTAATATGTATTTGTTTGAACTTTGATATGTATACTTCTAGCCATGCGAATATGGCTTAAATACTAAGTTTGAATTTGGTTATATTTAATCATTGTATAATTTGTCTTGGCTATAATGTTTAATGCTATTAATGAATGATAAACATATATATATATCTATAAAAATTATACATATGCTTGAGGGTTGATAATGCTAAGAAATGTTGACTATGTGTTTTTGGGGTGGTTCGATTATGACACATTTATATAAGTGATTAATTGCAACGTGGCTATTTTATATGATCTTAGTATCTAAATTGAGATAGCATAATGGGTCGTCTGGTTATGTCTGAACATAACATGCAATCGTATGATATGGTTGTTATATGATGTAAACTTATGTAATAGTTTTGATTGAACTTGATAATGATTAACTATGTGTTCCGGCTATGTATGAATAAGGATCGTATATGGGAGTATAATGAATTATGCATTACTAAAGATGAACTTAACGCAATGAAGATGATAGAAGTAAATGCATGGAAATTTTACGAATAAGTATTTGCTTCGGTAATATCTCGTAACCCATTCCAGTATGGAAACGGGTTAGGGGTGTTACAAGTGATATGTATTCAGGCCTTCGTGCCTAGCAGCGTAATGCCGGTGAAATGATATGTTTTGTGAATTCGGTGTTCCTTGTAAGATAAAGGTTTAGCCGAATGTTAAAGATGAAATGATAGTGTATTGTATCATACTTATATGGCCTAATGGCAAGTATAATTATGTTGGTAAATATGCAATGTGCTTTTGCAATCGAATGATAAGTTTGAAATGAATGTGAGTGAAATGTTATGCATAAGCTATCAAATGCTAAATGTGAAAATGAGATGAAAGAAAAGTGTTTGAGATGTATAATTATATACGTTCGAATGATGTTAGTACTTAATTGATATGAATATGTTATATGGAACTTGTTGATTTGATTATTCGGGCCTTTGAGCCTAGCAGGCTATAATGCCGGTGAAATGATAATCGGGCCTCGAGCCTAGCAGGCGAAATGCCGGTGATTTGAGAAAAATCTAAGACTAAGGTACCTCGTATTAGATTGACAAATGAATACATTCAATATGTTAAGTGGGCCAGGTACACATTATGTACTCATATGTGAGTTTGATTTGAAGTGAATCATAAGTGTGTAATGTGATACATACGTGAATAAATGTTATAACTATATCTATGATCATGATACACCGGGTCAGGGTGTGAAAGTATGTGAAAGTATGTGAAAGTATGTGATTTAATTATGTTATACGAATTCAGATTAAGTGTGATAAGAATGCTGAACGTGCATTATGTGTTTGTATGTATTCGGCCAGATGGCAATATACCTAGAATATGGCCCCTTGAGAAATTGAATAATCGAAGTATAATTGCGTTTATTTGTTTGCATTACTTAAAACTTACTAAGCTTATGAAAGCTTACTCCGTTGTTACATTCCTTTGTTTTATAGATTGTTGGCTCCAGTTACTTGCTCGGGTTGGAGTTCGCCATAGATATTATCACACTGTCAAGCTCACGCTATTGGTGTAAGTAAATCCTAGTATTTCGAGTCTATGGCATGTATAGGGTTTTAAATGTTGAGTATGTGATACTATAAGTTAGCCAAAGTTGGTGGCTTGTATTGATAAAGTGTTTTGGCTATGTAAATTGGCTTATGTTGGCTAGTGATGTTTTGGGCCTTGTAAGCCCATATATGGGACATATTACATGTGAAAAGAAAGGTTTTAAATAGATTGAAATTTTCGGCAGGGTTTTTGTGTGATTGACTGAGTTTAAGTCGGGTAACACCTCAAACCCTTTTCCGGTGAGGGATACGGGCGAGGGGTGTTACATTTAGTGGTATTAGAGCTATGGTTTAGTCGGTTCTCGGACTAACATAGCAAGTATAAGAGTCTAACTATACATGCCGTAAGTAAAGCGTGATAGTGTGATATCTCCCGGCTCTTATAAATTGTTTTGCTCAGGTAATGATGTGTTCCAACCGAGCTATTATTAATTGATCCAAAAATGCTATTGAACTTATTGTGATATATTGTGATATGATGGAATTGAAAGGGAATGAGTACGGTCGTTCACTAATGAATTGACGGAAAAGACCATGGTTGGACCATGGCAATACATGAGACAGATGAACTAGTGTAAGACCCATCGGGGACATGGCATCAACTCGGCATGTGCTAAGCATAAGACCTATCTGGGATAGGCATCGGCACAACCCAGTGAGTGCTAGTGTAAGACCATCGGGAATAGGCATCAGCACGGGCAGAGCAGAGCTAGTATAAGACCATAGTTGGACTATGGCATCAAGTAAGCGATGTACTCAAAACCATAAGATGTTTTCCGATTTGATAAATATTGACCAGTGATCAATACTAAATGTGGAAACTTGATAAGACATTATTGGTAATTTGAGTAAGAGAAATGAAAGTTCCTTTTGAGGCTTAACGACCCCACCCCCTTATGAGTGTTATTATTATAAGATTTTATTGTAGTATGATCGGAATAAATTCGAGGATAAATTCATACGATGTTATTCTTCTGTTTTTATTGAAGGGTATTCCATCTTATAAAAGTATATGAGATGTGATAGTTCAAAATGAGTTCAGAGTAACAGTTATTTGATTTTGGATATCTGGACATATAAGATTTCTGTTAATGTTATTATTGTTCTGATATGGAATAAGTATACAAATGGGTTAAAGGTTATGTAAAGGATCTTTATATGAACTCCGATTGTGAAATGTTTGTTTATCTGAGTTGTAATAGATTATAAAAGTATATGGAATAAAAGAAATCAGTGATATTATAGAAGTGGTTGTGAGATAGAATTTCTATCCAAATTGAATCAAAAATTTTATTATTTTCTAAGAGAGATCTTATTGGGTTATGATTTATCATCTGACGAGAAAAGATCGGTAAGATGGGGTTTGCATGTGCAAGGTTTTATTTGATGAAGTGACTAAAGTATCTATGATGTGATCTATTGCTGTAGACCAAAGTTCTGGATTTTTGGTAAAAAGAGATACATGTGAATAATGGAAAATTGTGATTCCAAGAATATTGTGAAAACGTTTTTAGAGGGGAAACTATTTCTTCTGGTAAGATTTTCGGGGACGAAAATTCCTAAGGGGGGAGAGTTGTGACAACCCTAATTTGACCCTAGTCAGAAAGTGGTTTCAGGATCACAAAACCGAGTCACAAAAATAATTAAATGTTATATTCTGTGATTATTACATATGAAAGTGCATGTGTGAAAATCTCATGCTTTGATTTTGCCATTTGTGAGTGAAATTATGAAATAAGACCTATGTGAAAATTTTTGAAAATGCTATATGCAAATTTGTAATTGTAACACCCCTAAATTGACCCTAATCGAAAAGTGGTTTCGGGACCACAAAACCGAGTCATAAAAATAATTAGCTGTCATATTTGATGCTTATTATATGTACATATGCATGTGTGAAAATTTCATGTTTGAATTTTGTTAATTGTAAGTGAATTTTATTAAATAGGACTTATGTGAGAAAATTTAGAAATGTGCTAGGCAAATGTAAGTGGCCTATTTATGCATGTTGCAAAATAATTGTATTTGCATGTCAAATTAACCAAAGAACAAGAAGGTGGCCGGCCATGCTATAAGTTAAAGCCTATTAAAAACATTTGGTGTTAGTGTTTTATGGGAGAAAGAATAAAATAAAAGGTTAGTAATAAAGAAATGAAAAGGGAGGGGTGATGAAAACAAAGTTGTCTCATCCATGTTCCCCCCCTCCATTGCCGTGAGTTGAAGAAAGATAACAAAAGAAAAAAAAATTTTACATGCTCATCTTTCTTCTTGGTGGCCGAATTTGGGAAAGGGAAGATTGAAGAGGAAAAACTAAGGTATTCGGCCATGGCTATCCTAGTTTAAGGTATGCATTGTGATTTTCTTTTTAATTGACTATGAGATTAGATTGATAAGTGCATAGCTTATTTAACGCATGGTTTAATTTCATGCATCAATAGACAAATGTTCATTCGGTAAAATGGGGGAATGACTAGAATGGGGTAAAGATTTTTGGATGAGTGGCTTAGAGGCACCTTGTACATTCGGTCAAAGATTGAGTCTATTTAGAATGTTAATTTCTTCCTCTATGATTATTTTCCTTGCATGTTAAATGGTTCTTGATAAGGCCAAATGAGTTATGAAAGTTTTTATAAATGTATGAAAGTCTTCATGCTATGAAAAATTCGGTTGCAATATGGAGAATGAGAGCTGTCATTTAGGTTAAGACCAAAGGAATGATCAATAGGCATTAAAGGGTTAAATGTGTGAATTTAAGGTATAAGAACCTATAGGTATTTACATGGGTAATGTAAAAAAAAATTTATGTGGTATATTCGGCTAAATGGGTGATAATGGTTTATAATGTTGAATTGAATTATGATTATGTACATTAGAATTAGATATAACAAAAAAAAAACTATGTGAATTTGGATGCAATATTACATTCGGCCTAGAGGCATTAGATGAACATTTGTGGAAATCTCAAAGTCTTGAATAATGGTGATTGTAAGATGATGTAAAAATCATTGAATTATATGCATAAGTAGTTAGCAAAGTGATTAAGCTACCGAATTTAATTATTAAATGAGTTCTAAGCTTGCTGAATTTTGAGATGTGATTGGGAGTAAATTTGACATGAGCATATTTTGTTAATGATATACTGATAAATGTTGAGTTATGATACCATGATATGAACTTAATTATCAAATTGCCGAAGGCGTTTATAATTAAGTAAGGTTAATAATAGGCAATGAGTGGCTAGTAGAATCCAGTAGTCTTCTTGTTATATTCGGCCATGAGTTTGTATAATTGGTTTGTAATAGATTAAATGATATGTGATTGCCAAATGTGATTGTTAAGTGAATAATATGAGTTAAGTACTTAAGCAATCTATTGTTTTACTTAAGCTTAAGAGCAAAGAGGATCAAAGTCGGATAGGGGAAGAGAGAAAGTAAACGAATAGCCGTGGACATCTAATCGTCGACCACTTCTGAGGTAAGTTTTAAGTATTAAAGCCTATAATGTGATTGAGTATGATATGTTAAGCACATATTAAAAGAATCATAACTCTATTGTAAATCTTTATGCATATAGCCTAATGGTTATTATGAAGTATAGGTAAGTTATTGATATGATATGTTGCCAAATGGATGTGATATTATGAAGTGCTGAAAGGATATGTCAGAAGAGTAAAATTGTGATAAACCTGCTCAGGACAGCAGCAGTAACAGGAATTTAGAAAATCACCATAAATTCATGGATTTGAATTAGAGGCTGAATGAGACATGAAATTAAAGCTTAATGAGTCTAGTTTCTTATAAAAGAAACCGTGTAAGCAAAGGAATTTCTGATAATGAGAAATTTGATTCGTAGTGAAGAGTGGTCAGATTAGTCAAGCAGTGAAACAGGGGAAACTTTAAGAAAAATCTGGTATTGATTGGCCAAACCTAAAATTCTGGAAATTTTATGGATGGAAGACATACGAGTCTATATTCAGGAAAAATTTACGGAAAGTGATTTGGAGTTTTGTAGCTCCAGTTATAAATAATTTAGTGACTATTGCTCAGGAAAAACAGCTTGTGCTGAATTTGAGATTGTGTTGTAAACCTTGATAAACTTGTTTTAGTTGCTTATAAGCTATTGATTAAACCCATATGTGAAAGTGTATATATATGTGATAAGGCTTAATGGCCGATGTGATGAATGTGAAAGTGTATATGCGTGATAAGGCCTAATGGCCGATGTGATGAATGTGAAAGTGTATATATGTGATAAGGCCTAATGGCCGATGTGATGAATGTGAAAGTGTATATATGTGATAAGGCTTAATGGCCGATGTGATGAATGTGAAAGTGTATATGCGTGATAAGGCCTAATGGCCGATGTGATGAATGTGAAAGTGTATATATGTGATAAGGCCTAATGGCCGATGTGACGAATGTGAAAGTGTATATATGTGATAAGGCCTAATGGCCGATGTGATGAATGTGAAAATGTATATGTGTGATAAGGCCTAATAGCCGATGTGATGAATGTGAAAGTGTATATATATGTGATAAGGCTTAATGGCCGATGTGATGAATGTGAAAGTGTATATGCGTGATAAGGCTTAATGGCCGATGTGATGAATGTGAAAGTGTATATGCGTGATAAGGCTTAATGGCCGATGTGATGAATGTGAAAGTGTATATATGTGACAGGGCCGAGTGGCCAATGTGATGGATGTGAAAGTGCATAAATGTGATAAGTCCCGAAGGGCATTTGTGTCAGTACTATATCCGGGTTAAAACCCCGCAGGCTTTATGCGAGAATATTATCACTGATTAATGTCCCTAAGCTTCGTGCTCGTACTATATCCGAGTTTTAAGGACCCGATGACTACGTGTGGGGATTTTGTCCGGGTAAGACCCGATAACTTCGTGTGGAGATTATGTCCGGGTAAGATTTCGTAATAAGAATTGCTTATAAATATATTCAATGCGAAAGGTTAAACAAGTATGTACTCCAAGTTTATATGTGAGCTTGATTTGCACTAAATCATAAGGTAGTTATGTGATGCATACGAGAGCAATCTATGAGACTATTCTTATGATTATGTGACATCGGATCAGTGTGAGGGGTGATGTGAAATCATACAATATATCTATGTCACATGAGCTCACTTTTATGTGAAAGTTTATCTGCCTATTGTATATGATGAGATGTGCGTATTCGGAAAAGGGATGGTATGCCCGAAGGAAGAGTGAAATAAAAATACGAACAACTATGTTATAATTTGATTGTTATCTATTGCCACTGCTTAAAACTTACTAAGCATTGTAATGCTTACTCCGTTTACTCTGTTTCCTCTGTTTTATAGATCTCATTGCGAAGCTACAGGCTTGGGGATCGTCAGCAACTAGTCACACTATCACTATCCACTGTTGGTACTGCTATGTTTTGGATTATCTTATGGCATGTATAAAATAGACTAGTGGCGGAGGAATATTTTGGTTAATGTATATAGCCATGCGAAAATGGCTTATATATGTTTGAGCATAATGTTATAATCATTTGGTATGGAATGGTTAATCACCATCATAATTTGTGCTATTTATGCTGAAAGGGCTAGTTGAATCATGGAAACTATGAAGTAGGTAAAATCTACCTTAAAGGCAGATGCTGGCAGCAGCAGTGAAGTAGATTTGGAAAATCACTAAAAATAGTAGGATTGGAATTAAATAATTAATAAATTATGTAAACGAACCTTAATGAATCTATTTTCAGAGGAAAGTAACGAAACAATCATATGGACAGTATGTTAAGAGTTATTGAGGTTCTCGTGAGACAGGGCCAGAACGGTTTCTGGATTCCCTGTTCCGACT
The DNA here is from genome assembly GCF_007990345.1 of Gossypium hirsutum. Classification (NCBI taxonomy): domain Eukaryota; kingdom Viridiplantae; phylum Streptophyta; class Magnoliopsida; order Malvales; family Malvaceae; genus Gossypium; species Gossypium hirsutum. The sequence continues at coordinate 36,250,160 of NC_053436.1, forward strand.
TTGGAGATTTATTATAAATTAACCAGAGATAATTAGGAGTCATGCCATATATGTACAGATTCCTCTCTGAGTCTAGTTTCTATAGAGACAAACGACATCAGTATTGAAGCTCTGTGCAGGGAGATATCCAATTCGTAATGCGCAAGGGTCAGTGTAGTCGATCCCTGTAACATGGGAGACTTTGACTAATAAACTGTACTAATTTCCCTGACCAAAAATTCTAGAAAAAATTATGGAGATAGGCATATGAGTCTAGTTTCAGGGAAAAATCACGAAACTGATTTTCGAGTTGTGAAACTCAAGATATGATTTTTAAAGCGACTAGTACGCAGATTGGCAGCTTGTCTGGGAAATGTCGAATAAGTGGTTTGAAGTCTGTTAACACCTCGTGTTCGACTCCGGCGACGGTATCGGGTTCGGGGCGTTACAGTAATGGCCAAATAAATGGTATTACAAAATAGGAGGATTTGCATGTCAAACTCCCCATTTTTTTGTGTAGTGGCCGGCCATGATGTTAATGGTAGACAACGTGTGCAAAATTTTTTATTGAAGTTATGGCATAGGTATGGCACAAATTAATATATGCCATTTTGTGTCATAAAATGTTTAGGAATAAAGAATAATAAGAATAACAAAATGAAAAAAAAAAGGAGAAGGTTTGTTCATTCTTGTTCTTCATAGCCGAAATTTAGAGAAAAAGAGAGGAGGAAACTCTTGAAAAATTCGGTCACTAAGGAGGGAGAAGATGCAAGGTAAGTTCATGGTAGTTTGCTTCTATTTTGATGTTCTTGAGTTCTTCTTGATTCTACCTTAACCCATGAAGCATATTTTTGATTTTTGGTTGTGTTGTCAGCATTCGGTCATGAATGGAAATGAAGGAAATGGTTGTTGTTTCATGCTCTTTTAATGAATAATAGAAGATAGGTGAAGTTGAGCCAAACAAATGAGCATGCATGTACATTAGATGCTAAAGGGAAAAATCGGCTAACATGTTGTGTGTATTATGGCCGAATGTGAACTTGGATAATATTGAGTAATGTTTGTGCTTTAAAATGATGAAATGGAGATTATACTTAAGTAAAATCATAGATATGTGATGATTGATTGGTGATATACATGTTTAAATAACATGCATGCAAGGTATATATATGTGTGAAAGAGTGATTTGGTAATAAATCTGCTTGGGACAGCAGCAGTAACGTGATTTTGAAAAATCACCATAAATTGTGGGAGATGATTTAGAAGCATAATAAACTATGTAATTAAATCTTAAATTTATAAAAGAAACCGTGTAAGCAAAAGAATTATCGATAATGAGATATTTGAAGTGATGTGGGACAGGGTCAGAATGACTTCTAGATCCTCTGTTCTGTTTTTATAAAATCATTATAAATTGCACAAAAACGGTAATAAGATGACGTTTATATGCTTAGACTCATTAATGAGTCTAGTTTCAAAAGAAATAAACGAGAACATATTTTGAATTCTGTACAATGAGAAAATTTATTCGTAGTGAGGAGTGGTCAGATTAGTCAAACAGTGAAACAGGGGAAACTTTAAGAAAAATCTGGTATTGATTGGCCAAACCAAAAATTCTTAAAATTTTATGGATAAAAGATATATGAGTCTTTTTTCAGGGAAAATTAACGGCACTTGATTTGGAGTTTCATAGCTCCATTTATAAATGATTTAGTGACTGTTGCTCAGGAAGACAGCTTGCAGTGAAATTATGATTATGTGGTAAACATTGACAAAAATTTGTTAATGAGTTGCTTATTGATTTCTTATAAGCTTACTATGATCAGTAGGTGTGAAAGTCAAATATATATATTATATTTTGAAAGTGATGCTCGAATAGTCGAATAATGGCTAGTTTAAAATCTTTGAATTTAAGCTCAAGAGCATAGAGGGGCAAAATTCGGATAAGGGAAAAGAGAAAGTAATCGAATAGCCGTTGTAATCGTTCGGCAACATTCAAGGTAAGTTCTTAAGTGTTTAAGCTTGATTCCTTTTTACATGCCCAAGAGTTAAATTAATATGGAAAAGGGAATGTAAATTTTATTTAGTTAATGTGCCGAATATGTAATGATTTAAGGCTATAAGCCGAATATGGCTATTATGCTTAAGTTGAATTGGATTTGGAAATTTGATGCACTAAATGAGTGTTACAATGAATAAACTATGCCGTATATGTGCTGGTGGAGATATCACGAGTTGTGATTATTAAATACCTAATGGAAACCATGATGTGTATAAAATTATTATTATTAGTCCTTTGTGGTAGCCGAATATGGCTTGGCACTAAAGTGATTAAATGTGAACTTCGACGAGGTAAACTATTAAAAGTGTGGTGCTATAAGACTATGGGCTAATACGATACGTGGATTCGTTCCGTAAAGTAAATTATTCAGGTATGCGATATGTACTTATGCATGTTAAATCGATTGGAATTGAATCATGAATGTGAATTAAGAAGCATAGGTAAAAATGCCTATGACATTTATGTAAGTAAGGGTAAAACCATCGTAAATTATCGATAAGGATGGGCTATGTGCGGAACCATCTTATAATTGCTAATTTGAAAGGTTGTGTACGAATCAGTGAGCAATAGGTATATATTAGGTGAATCGTGACCTTTTGGTTCTACTTGAATTAAGTTGTGCGATAAATAATTTATGTATATGACTTATAGTGGAATGGTCACTATGGGTTAAGTTTGAATGGTGAAATGGATATGTGATATTTATGTAAGACTTTTGAACCGAAATGTAACTGATGGTGTTCATATGGAGCTTATATTCGAGTGCTGCCAATGACTACTAATGTGATATGTTGAATGAGATGTGTTAATATATGATTAAATATGCATGATATTTGATGTGTATCCGGGCCTAAAGACCCGCAGGCTATATGCTGGAATTATATCCGGGTTAAATTCCGCAGGCTTCGTGCTGGTAATATATTCGGGTTAAATCCCACAGGCTTCGTGCTGTAATATATCTGGGTTAAATCCCGCAGGCTTCGTGCTGGTAATATATCCGAGTTAAATCCTGCAGGCCTAGTGCTGTATTATATTCGAGCCTTCGTGCCTAGCAGGCTTCATGCCGGTGATGTGTATTCGGGCCTTCGTGCCTAGCAAGCTTCGTGCCGATGATGTGTATTCGGGCCTTCGTGCCTAGCAGGCTTCGTGCCAGTGATGTGTATTCGGGCCTTCGTGCCTAGCAGGCGTAATGCCGGTGAAATGATATGTTATGTGAATTCGGTGTTCCTTGTAAGATAAGGGTTTAGCCGAATGTTAAAGATGAAATGATAGTGTATTGTATCATGCTTATATGGCCTAATGGCAAGTATAATTATGTTGGTAAATATGCAATGTGCTTTTATAATCGAATGATAAGTTTGAAATGGATGTGAGTGAAATGTTATGCATAAGCTATCAAATGCTAAATGTGAAAATGAGATGAAAGAAAAGTGTTTGAGATGTATAATTATATACGTTCGAATGATGTTAATACTTAATTGATATGAATATGTTATATGGAACTTGTTGATTTGATTATTCGGGCCTTTGAGCCTAGCAGGCTATAATGCCAGTGAAATGATAATCGGGCCTCGAGCCTAGCAGGCGAAATGTCGGTGATTTCAGAAAAATCTAAGACTAAGGTACCTCGTATTAGATTGACAAATGAATACATTCAATATGTTAAGTGGGCTAGGTAAACATTATGTACTCATATGTGAGTTTGATTTGAAGTGAATCATAAGTGTGTAATGTGATACATACGTGAATAAATGTTATAACTATATCTATGATCATGATACACCGGGTCAGGGTGTGAAAGTATGTGAAAGTATTTGATTTAATTATGTTATACGAATTCAGATTAAGTGTGATAAGAATGCTGAACGTGCATTATGTGTTTGTATGTATTCGGCCAGATGGCAATATACCTAGAATATGGCCTCTTGAGAAATTGAATAATCGAAGTATAATTGCGTTTATTTGTTTGCATTGCTTAAAACTTACTAAGCTTATGAAAGCTTACTCCATTGTTACATTCCTTTGTTTTATAGATTGTTGGCTCCAGTTACTTGCTCGGGTTGGAGTTCGCCAGAGATATTATCACACTGTCGAGCTCACGCTATTGGTGTAAGTAAATCCTAGTATTTCGAGTCTATGGCATGTATAAGGTTTTAAATGTTGAGTATGTGATACTATAAGTTAGCCAAAGTTGGTGGCTTGTATTGATAAAGTGTTTTGGCTATGTAATTTGGCTTATGTTGGCTAGTGATTTTTTGGGCCTTGTAAGCCCATATATGGGACATATTACATGTGAAAAGAAAGGTTTTAAATAGATTGAAATTTTTCGGCAGGGTTTTTGTGTGATTGACTGAGTTTAAGTCGGGTAACACCTCGAAACCTTTTCCGGTGAGGGATACGGGCGAGGGGTGCTACAGCTTTCTTGGCTTCTCCTCCCTGACTCTCAAACACAGGTCTCAATTTAGACGGTGTTGCTACGTGAACAGAGGCTGGCGAATTACTTTTTACATCATCAACAACTGCTCGATTGGGATACATTACTATATGAAAACATGATTTAAGACTATCAGGAGATATCATACTATCATAGGTTATATATGGCATGTACAGCTAGAATCACATATGCTAATTAGTCTGAGAATCAACTAAATTATAGCTCTGATACCAAGAAATGTAACACCTCTAACCCATATTCATCGCCGGAATAGGGTTACAAAGTATTACCGGACTTATTACTTAAACAAACATACATTTCTCATACATTTTTCATATCCAAATAAAAGCCATTCACAATCGATCATATTGTCCCTAATATGAGCCCTTGAGGCCCAAATCTTGTATTAAAAATGGTTCAGAACTAAACCGAGACCTCAAAATGTTTTTGGAAAAATATAGAAAAACTATCAAAACATAGGGGACACACGCACGTGTGTTTCATACAACCAAAGACACGCTCGTGACACAAGACGTGTGGAAATTCGAAATAGGACCACATGGTCGTCTCCCAACCCCGTGTCCTACCCCGTGTAACTCCCTGATTTGGTTTACACAGCCAACCACATACCCGTGTGACTAGCCTATGTACCCTTCGAAATGGCCTCACATGCCCGTGTGCTAGGTCGTGTGTTAGGCCGTGCTAAAACTGTAGGGTATACTAACTTATGCCACACAGCCAAGGCACACGCCCATGTGTTGGCTCGTGTGGAGCTACTGGCTTATTTTCAAATTAAGTACCAGGGGACACACGAGCGTCTCACCCAACTGTGTGTCACACACGGCTGAGACACACACCCGTTTCTCTTCTCGTATGGACAAAAATAGACTATGTTTGAAGCCACATTTTTCACCCAAAATATGCAACAATCTAAACACATCAAATGGAATATAACTCTATCTTCAATAGGCATTCAAAACATCCACAACCAAGTCCAATTCAGGCAATATCAATACCAACAACTACAAGGATCATAAGTATCACAATTAACCATTCACTTTCTTACCAATTTCACATTTAATAATCACCTAAATGGTCACTTTCTACTATGCATTATTTTTGCCTAAAACCACATGCATACCATATCTCATAATTCAACCATTTGGTACTCAAAATATCAATTCACAATAAGCATTCACATAGCAATTATGAGGCATATAACAAAAGGGCCATTTATACATATACATGTCACCATAATAAGCAAAATCACATGGCTAAACACATAATCTTTACATGTATCATTTACAAGCCAATTCAATTATCCACAACACCTATACATGCTATATACCCAAGTACACAAGTTCAAAAGTACCAAAATGACAGCTGGATAGTGTGATGAGATCTCCAACAACTCTTAATCCGAGCAAGCTTCAAAATCACTATAAAACACGGAAATGTAAACAGAGTAAGTTATAAAGCTTAGTAAGCTTGTATGCTTAATAAGGAAAACTTACCATTCAACTACAATTTAAGTACTTAAACATCACATAATGCAACTCAGATTAAATCCAAAACCCTAACACATATTCAATCCAAAGATTAGACATGAATTTCATAAATTTCTTTGATTAAATGATTGTATAGTTCACATACATACCTGTACTACTTTGTATCAATTTCATACTCTTCCAATTCATTAATATATCCATTGAACCATTTGAAATAATATCGGTTACTTAGGAATCTCGCACCCTAAGTGCTAATACATGGTCGAAACCATCTCAATCTCATATCTCATATGTAAATCCTCATCTCGAGCTATCACCGAGTCTGCTCACACAAGCTGATGGTCAAGACGTAGCTACACTGTGCTGTTCACACAAGCTGAGGAGGATCCGCAAGAAATGCCAAAAAACTCAACCAGTAGTAGAACGTACGGACAAGCACCCAAAACACAATAACCCCTAATGACATGTCATTTGTATCCTAATCTATTCCTAAGGTTCAACCGGTATTTCATACGTAGCCAAATCTTTTTCAAACATTTTTCGTAAGGTCGTATTCATCAATAATTCAATTATAAGTCATTTACAACACAATTATATTAATGCTTATTAACATACGAACTTACGTCGATCGCAAAAACGACGAAATGGATCAACTAGTCCAAAACTTTATTTTCCCCAATCTAGAGTCGTCCGTTGCTTTTCTTGATCTATATAATCAAATTTAACTCATTTAAAACTCATTCTATTCAGTTCAGTCTGAAAATTCATATTATGGCAAATTTACACTTTTACCCTTAATATTTTAACTTTTTTACAATTTAGTCCCTAGCTCATAAAAATAAAATTTCATGCAATTAAGTCCACACCCATGCTAGTCAAATTTCACCTATACTCATCACAGCAGCACATACTTTTCATTATTTCACACATTTACGACACAATTTATCACATTTCTCAGTTTAATCCCTTATTGACAATTTTATCAAAAATCACTAAAAAAATGTTGTTTATTTAACAAAAACCATTCATTTCTATCATCAAACATCAAACACATACATATTCATCAATGATAATGTAACATCCTGAATTAGGGCCTTGTCAGAACAGTGGTTTAGGGACCATAAAATCGAGATAGAAATAATTACTATATGATTCTTATGAGGTCTATGATATGAACGCATGCTTATGTGAAAGTTTCATGAAGAAATTCTATGCATAAAATTTCTAATTGAACTTTAGGGACCAAATTGAATAAGAAGTAAAACTTGCATTCTAGAAGCTTTAAGCATGAAATTGCTTTAGATTATGAATTAGAGGGTCCTAATTAGCCATTTGACCAATTTTTATAATTTTGGACAAAAATGGCATGCATAGGAAAAACTTGAAAGAAAAACCCTAAGGGCATTTTGGTCATTTGGTAATTAAAAGACTAAAAAGGGAAAATCAACGCAAAAATGTATCCATCTTCTCCATGTGCTAGCCAAATTTCTCAATAGCCATAGCTAGGATTTTGTTCAACATTTCCAAGCTTGATTGTAAGTGCTCCCTAGCCCCGTTTTTAATGTTCTTTGTATTTTTGAAGTCTTTGAAGCATGATCTACCCATTTCTAGCTATATTTTGAGCTAGGGTTTATGTATGAAATTTGAACCATGTGTGACATGCATGTATTTTGTTGATTAATGGAGGAATATGAATGTTTGATGCATGATAAACATCTTTTACTAGGTGATTTTTAGTGAAAACACCCAAAAATGGACTTGTTTGTAAAAGTGTAAAAGTGAGTAGTAACAATGTGAAATAAAAGAAAATATGGGCTGATATGAGATAGTAAAGGTTTGACTAGGCTTCGGTAACCAAGAAAATGTATGCATTTCATTTTACGAGCCTAGGGACTAAATCATAAATAAATGGAAAGATAAGGTAAAAAGGTAATTTTACCAAAGCATGAATTATGGATCGATTTGCGTAATGTGATTAATAAACAAGTTAAATTTGGTGTTATAGATCAAGAAAAATGTAAACTGGGTGTTGATCGAGGGAAGAATAAAGTATACAACGATTAGGCTCGATTACCATCATTTTTGTACCGAGGTAAGTACATGTGTAAATAATGTGACAATGTGGTATGTTATGTTGTGTTAACATTATGTGATAATTATTCTATTGCTATTATGTATGCTATGTTTAATGGTGCTATTGTAAGCATGAATGATTTTATGGTCACTATCCACGATGTCACGAGCAAGTGCAATAGAGGTGCATTGTGCAAGTGAGAAAAACCCCGTTTGAACCTTAAGAATAGTTTAGGATGCAAGGTACATGTCACTAGGAATTAAAAAGTCCGAGCTCGTTGAGTGGTCTAGTTTCATGATATATGTGGCATCCGAGCTCGTTGAGTAGTTTGAGTTCATTATGGATGCGAGCATCTGAGCTTGTTGAGTGGTCCGAGTTCATAATGGATGTGATACATCTGATTGAGCTTCGGTCAATGGTCTTGTGTGTCCTACCAGTGGCTAGGTAATCCTTAGTGATCAGATACCTGACAACTTTTGTGAGCAGCCGGTGTAGTTACACCTTGATCGATAGGTTATATGAGCAAGCCCGTGAATAGCTCCATGGTGAGCATTGCATGATATGAGGTAGCTTCGGCTACATATGTTTATGTGGCACTTATGTGCAAGTCTCCATGTATCTAATAGTATTCCGAGTGTTCAATAGGTATTATAATAAATGATACGATGAAAGTCCCAAGATGATATTGTAATGAAGGTAAAGTTATTTGATATGTTACGGATATGTACAGGTACGTACGTTATACTCATCAGGGATGCCTTGTGAAAGGATGGTATGTGACGAGAAAGTATATTCATATATATATATATGACCACTTGATAAATGAGCTAGAATGCTTAATGATGAATAATCTTTGTGGTTATGCTATTATGTCTTGCATGATTATGGTTTATTAATATTGCATATTATTTGCATGTGGACTTACTAAGCTTAAATGCTTACTCTCTTCTCTTTTCCATCATTTGTAGCTCTGTCAAGCTAGCTCGGGGATCGGAAGTTGTCAGAGCATTCGATCACACTATCAAAAGAACATTGGGTATAGTGAATTTGTTATTTTGATTATGGCATGTGTAAGGGACTTGGTCATTTTGTGGTATGTGTCATGCTATTTGGCCAAATTGTGATGGCCTATGATGTTGATGATTCATTTTGTAATAGTCATGTGATATGGCTCTTGATTGATTCTTGGGTTGTAATATCTAATTGTTCATGCATGCATGTGTTGATGCATTGATGATGTTCTATATGGTTGTGTGATGGATATATGATGAGATATTGTCTTGATGATATGGAATATGATTTCTTGATAGATGTACGAAGATGAATGAATTAAATACTATGAGATAAATAATGGTTTAATAACCTAATATGACAATAGTTATAAATGTGCAACTTGAAATTTTGATAATTAAGTTGATTTGCATGAAGTTTGTATAAAATGTTTCCAAATGGTGTGATTAAGGGAAGGTGCAATAGGATGAAATTATAAAGATGTGATGTGCTATGGTGTTGAGTATTAATTGTCTAAGTATGACATGTTGCATGTTATGAAATTTTCTTAAATGCATGAGTGATTAAGGGTGGCAATTGGCTTGGAAAATAGCCTACAAATTGTCCACACGGGTAGACATACAGGCATGTGTCTAAGCCGTGTGTGACACACAGTTTGTCCCACGGGAGTGTGGAATGGCCCTGTGTCCCCTGCACCCTATTTTTGCAAATCAGTATGCTCAGTAGTAAACACATGGGCTAAGACACGGGTGTGTGTCTTGGCGGTGTGAGGGACACGGCCTACCCACATGGGCGTGTACTCTGGCCATGTGAAGTCTGCACCTTTTTATGAAAAATTTATTTAATTTTAATTGTCCACACGATCTGGCCACACGGGCATGTGATGCGGCCGTGTAACCCTAAATTGTTGTTGACGTCATAGTCAGAGAGTTATACAGCTAGAGGACACAGGCGTGTCGAGAGGACACGGACGTGTTGAGAGGACACAAACATGTCCCCTATCTCACACGGGCATATGGCTCTGTACGAGAAAAAATTTCTCAAGTTTTCTAAAAGTTACCAATTTAGGCCCGATTCTTTTTCGATGGTTGTTTTGGGCTTCGTAGGCCCATATTAAGTACAATTTATGTATGTGTGAATGAAGTTGTTTTAAAGAAAAAATGTATAGCCCGACTTTTTGCATGAATGTATGAGTACAAGTTAGGTAATGCATCGTACCCTGTCCCGGCGTCGGATACGGGTAAGGGGTGTTATAGGTAAAACCCTATACTTTTAACAGTTTCAAAAATTAGTCTCTAGGCTGGCTAGATTAAGCTACAACGACTCCAAAAACATAGAAATCATTAAAAACGAGATGAAACCTACATGCAAGGTTAATACCTAGCCGAACCTTCAAGCACAACAATGTAGTTTCTTTCTTCTTATTTTCGGTGGAAAAATTAACTAAAGAAGATGATATCTTTGTCTATGTAATTTTACTTTAATTTGTTTATTAATTTACTAATTTAACCTTGTTAATTAAATACATAAAACACTTAATTCATGTCCATCTTTGTCCACTCATATTAACAATGGTATAATTACAACATAAGGACTTCCATTTTGAAGTTCTATAGCTATTACACCCTTTTATCTATTAGAACTCAACTTTTACACTTTACGCAATTTAGACCTTTTTATCAAATTGAGCATTCAAACGATAAAATTTCTTAACGAAATTTTTACACAATTATACTATCATACTATAGACCTCAAAATAATAATAAAATAAATATTTCATCCTCGGATTCATGATTCCAAAACCGCTGTTCTGATTTGACTAAAAATAGGCTGCTACATAACATACTTTTTCTTGAATTCACTCTGAAAGAAATTGCAATTAACCCGATCATCCGGCACCATCGTGCTCAAAATATCCCACTATAGATACACCTTATCTTTCAGTAAGGACACCACACATCTCGAGCAATCTTCAAGGGTGCACAATAACTCTGCAAAAACTCCCTTTGTGTTTAATAGCCAATACTCGGCTTTTGAAGGATCATCATCTACCGTACCTCTGAATTCTTCTGCTCCATATTTTCAAATTTTGTCCACAGATACTCGAGTAACTGTCATAGATATAGGGTTTGGAGTATTTAGAGGTGTCAGAGGAGGAAAACAGGGGTGGAGGTGGTGGAGTTGCAAAAATTACTTGTTTGCATCCATTAAACAATTGGTTCATCATTCCCAGAAATACATTTTTCATTTCATCACCCACGGATTATAGAATAGGCACACTATTGCTTGCCTCAGGATTCGAAGCTTGAACATTACTTTCAACTTCATTAACTATAGCTCAATTCGATTCAGCCGACATATTGAATCTATAAGAAATAAAACGTTAGAATAGATCAAAAGCATCACACTATCACAGGTATATACTAAACTCTACTTTGCTATGTTAGTCCTAGAAACGACTAAATTGTAGCTCTCATACCACTAAATGTAAAACCCCTAACCTGTATCTGTTGCCAAAATAGGGTTACGAAACATTACCTTAAAAATGTAACTTAAAATCAATAATTTCCAAATAATTCAAAAATCATATCAAAATCCATTCAAACCCATGCATATCGTCCCTTATTCGAGCCCTGAGGCCTTAGAAACATTTTAGAAATGATTTGGTACTAAATAAAAAACACATGAAAAAAGTTAGAAAAATTCACCTGCAGGGGTCATATGGCTATGTGGCCAGGTCGTGTGCCTCAACGGCTGAGACACATGCCCGTGTCTTAGGCCTTGTAACATTCAAAATAGGGACACACTATCGTGTCCCAACCCGTGTCTGTGACCTGTAACTCTCTGACTTGGGCCACACGGCCAAGCCACAAGCCCGTGTTCCAGGCTGTGTAGCTCTCGAAATGGCCTCACACACCTGTGTAACAGGCCGAATGCTAGGCCATATGCTAGGCCGTGTGTCAGATTGACTTGCTACCCTTCGAAACCTACAGGGGACACACAGTTGAGACACAAACCCATGTGGATAAGAAATAGGCCAAATTCAAGCCACTTACTTCACCCTAATCAAGCATGATCCTATGAGTCATTTGCACATACATTGAAGCCTTGAAACATACCTAAAACATTCCTAAATATGACATTACACCATTTATCCAAACAACTAATATTCCAAAAGGAACCTCAACCACTGTAACACCCCAAATTTGGCCTAGAAGTTATGGCTGAATCTGGCGATGTCACATTGAAGTGTTTTTCATAAAGCTTGATGTCGTTTGTAAAGCCCAGTCTTTATTGCCTCTTTGTGTGCTCTAAAAGATGATTTAAAACTTGCGTCGCTATCAAAAGTATTTACTTTAAAACGTTATTAATTTAAAAATCTTGTTTGTAGCGAAAGCTCTTCAAACTGTTTACAAAATCGTGGTATTTCTGAAAATCGTTTATCTTTTTGGAAACCCGCGTGTTTTTCCTATTGCTAGCAGTATTAAAGTAAAGCAAATATAAATCCCCAAATTAAAATAAAATTCAGAGAGGCCTTATTACATAAAAATACCCAAATGAAACACTTATAATTTAAAAGATAAATACGAAAGCATAAACTGTTATGTGGCCACCTTCGAGTCCCTCACAGCACCGATCCTTCTAAGGATTACCTGTGCAGATAAACAGAAGGGTGAGTTTACGAAAACTCAGTGTGTAATCCCATATAAGCAACCAATCAGTGTAAACACAATTTGGGCCTAAGCCCTTTAAGTTTTAGTTAAGGCCTTAGCCCATTTCACAGTTAGAAATAGTGTGGGCCTAAGCCTGTTTTAGTAGTAGTATGACTGGGGCCTAAGCCCATTATAGAATCAGTATGGTATGCAATCAGAAAATCCTACCCAATCTAACCTCTACACACCATCTCTGTACCAACCCAACACACCATGTGGGGTTAAAATCGACCCACCCAGCTTTACATACTAAGTAGCACCAGTTGCGGCACTAAAACAGTATCTGCAGCAGAGCTACTAGTAATAGGCTTATAGCCTTTCAGTACACTTCCTCCAATATCATATATCCCACCCCATGTAGTGCAACATAATATTAATGTATATACAGTAAAAATGGTATGCTCAAACAGTTATATATCACATAGGGGTATATCAGTCATTTACAAAAATAAGGGTCCGGGTACACTTATCGTCCCAATAGTAGGTCCACAGTTGCCTTGGGCGACCTGTCCAGCTTTAGTAGACAATCGGTGATAATGGGCCCATAACCCATATTGCAGGCCCATGTGGGCCCATACGCTCGTATGGCCCACATAGCCCAGAAATGGCCTTAGCCGTGTGAATTACACAGCCTGGCCCAATAATCTCCACACGTCCGTGTGGTTTACCCGTGTGGGGCCCACGGCCCCATGGGGCCAACACAGCCTAAGCCCATGAAATAACGCATGGTTGCCTCCACGATTAAACACCCACATTTATGCGTTCAGATTACCACACGAGCGAGTGCATGCTCGGTAGCGTCAGTAGTCATATTTTTTGGCCTTTGCCGGTTTACGGTTAAAGCAGTGTGGTTACACACCTGATTGCCAAAATGCGAACTAGACCATGAGCACTCCAACCTATGTTCACAAAACCCCGGTTAATAACCTAACAATCGAATTGAAGCGAACCTTGATCAAATCCCTAATCCACAATATTACAATATCACACGTCTGAATCTGTCAGTTTAGGCTTGCCCACTCACTTCATTGCATAACCCTAATCCTAATGCCTAGGGATTATCTGCATTTTAGCCGAGTCTTATCAACCTTTAGTTAAAAGAACAGTAGAGCTAGATGAATAACCACATACCGAAATTCCAAGTCAAGACTAGAGGCAAGGAACAATCGGCCTATAGCCACACCAAAGCTGAATGTACCCAATATAATGGAGGCAAACGGAACAATTGTACTTCTATCCTAAAAAGGCAGCACAGGAAAGGTTAGGTGCAAGACAAATATAGTAAAGAGGGAGAAAGAAGAATAATCGTGAACCCACATCGAAAATTAGACTTACCAAAATGCAAAACTGAAGTATAGAAATGACTTCAGCTACGGTAGATATCAATGAGAGGAAAGTCAGCACCGTGGAGCAATAAGAGTAGCAGTAATTGGCCAAGCCTAAAAAGTGAAAATGATAGGGAAAAGAGAGTGAGCAGAGAAAAGACAAGAAGAGAAAAGAAAGAGACTTGTGAAGAGGGAAAGATTTAGTTACAAGGAGAACAAAAACCGATTGGGGTAGCAAAAGAAATAAGAGTTATCAGCCAAGATAGCTAGGCACAAAAGAGAGAATTGTTGCTTAAAAGAGTTGGGAGAAAGAGAACTGGAATATTCAGCTAAAGAAAGAAGTGTAATTTCAGAACAGACCACCAAACAAGAAGACATCCTAAAAAAAAAGCCATACTCGGCTTTATCGAGAAAAAGAAACAAAAGTCTAACAGCCAAATTTCCCCTCCAAAGTTGAATTCTTTGTATGCCAATAGTCCAAATTCAGCACAACACCTCTCTCCCCTCAACTTCCCACGATTCCCTCCTCAAATCTCTCCACAACAATCTCAAATCGATCCATTAACCACTAAACCACGTAGTTTGAATTTCATTCAAACTTTTTCAAACTGTATTCAAATACCTCAGAGTTTTGGCGAACCCAGAACTCTCCCACCACACTTTCAGCAAAATAAACACTCCCACGCGTCAGCAGGACTTGAACCTCAGACCTCTTGGGACACTCTACACACCATTTACCACTAGACTAGCAGGTTTTTACGTCATGTTTTATCTATATTTATTTAAAAACCTACTGGCTAAAGACAGGATTTATTCAAGTAAAACCAAAATTTTGTAAAAGCAAAGGCTTAAACCCAAGACTTCTTAGACACTCTCACAACACTCAGAACACTTAACCACTGAAGTAGATACACAGTTGTGTCACTTTCTTTCACGACTAAACATTTATGTGCAGTCTCCTAGCTGCACACACTCAAGACCTAAACCTTCTAGACCCAAAATTCGAGGCGTTACAACTCACCCTCCTTCAAAAAATTTTGTCCCCGAAATTTCCAACGATCAGATTAGTCGCATATACAAACTACACCACTGCGCTTCTACTGCGCATTCTAATTCCAAACACTACCACAATAAACCTGAGTGTTAGCATAATCCAAATTCACTTGATGCTTAACCAACAAGTCCATGCCCAGTAGTAGGTCAAATTCTGCAAAGGGAGTTCTATCAAATCCACCAAGAAGATAACTTCTTGGTCCTCCAAAGGTAAATCTGCCTCATAAGCTTTCTACCATTAAACCCAAGGTCTCAGGCATCGTACATGCTATATATAGAAATGCACAGGTCCAACATCATTCATTGCAGCATAAGGTACAGTATGGATAAAGAACGTACCTGTATCAAAATTTGGGGCGTCTCCGTCCTCTTGGCGATGTGCAGCATAAACTAGTACTGGCTGTCTTGCCTCGGTATAACCAGCACCTCTGCCCTCCGCTCCATGACCATGGCCCATACCATTTCTACCCCTGGCCTGACCACGGCCTCTCGGTGGCTGCTGAACACCTCTCAGTGGCTGAACAGTATCCATACCAGTAGCTTGCATCTGATCGAGCCTCTGTGGACAATCTCTAATATGATGCTCCAAAGATTTGCACCTAAAACATGCCCCAATCCCTCTCCAGCAGTCGCCTTGATGGTGCCTCCCACACTCTGCACTGGGCAGTGGTCCAGTAACAGCAACAGGGACCTCAACTATGACCGGCACATCAACTTTTGGCTTTTTCTTAGGCCTCAAAAATGGGCTTGACGGCTCTGAATCCCTCTTATTCCTACCCCTTTCCTTTTCACGGTTCTGCCACTCAGCGCGCTTCACATCTTTAGCGATCTTCGCCCTATCCACTAAAGCAGTAAAATCTTACTCCCCCTGTGGGGTTATCAAAACCCATAGACTATCTTTGAGGCCATCTCTGAGACAAACGCAACACTCATATTCAGTTGCCACCATCCCACGCGCATAGCGGCTAAGTCGCAAAAATTTAGCCTCGTATCCAACTACAGATTTGTCCGGCGAGTCAAATTCAGAAACTCTCTCCTCTAGGCATCCACATAACTAGTGCCCAAATAATTTCCTTGGAATACAGTCTTGAAGAATTTCCAAGTCAACCAGTCAGGCTCAGTACCCTCTTTAACTGTTAGCCACCACTGATAGGCTTCATCTCGAAGCAATGACACTGCACCTTTTAGTTTCTGCTCGGGGGTGAAATAGAGGTCGTCCATGATCCTCTCTGTGGCCTCAATCCAATATTCAACCACATTAGGGGCAACTCCAGCAATACCTCTAAAAAGCTCAACTCTATTGGACTGGAATCGTTCCGTAATCGACCCACGGCCTACAGTTCCAGCGTTGCTTCTAGTGACCTTCTCGAGAATTTGCAACATAGCTTGGGACAGTACGTCATCCCCAACCACACAATTGCGAGACCCAGTCTTGGTTACGGGTGAAGCCAGTGCCTCTCTAGCTTTCAAGTTAGGCATGTGGCCTAATGACGAAGACCCAGCCCAAGCACCTCCACAGCCTCCGCCACGGCCTCTTGTACCCCTTCCATGAGTACCTCTAGTGCTCATTATCAAATTATGATTTTTTCTATTTTAACAGTTTTATGCAGTAACTTATAGTTCCAGTGTTTATTAACAGATATTTTATGAAAAATAGTATCAACTGTTTAGAGTTTTATTTTCGCAGATCGTAGTTTCTCTACAGTTTCAGTTTACCCTAAACAAAATATTTTAGTAAGTCTACCACCTACAGTGGTAGTCTTAGTATTTCAATTTAAACAGACAGGAGTTTCAGAGAACTTACAAAAAAATCAGTGCCGGAGACTCGGTATCCATTCATACAGTAAAACATTTTCAAGTTTTTCAAATAATTTAAAACAGTCCTTTTTTGAAATATCGATTTTAAAAGGAACCTGAATCCACGATCGTGTTTTGTAACTTGGCTCTGATACCACTAAATGTAACACCCCAAACCTGCCTGGACGTTATGGTCGAATCTGGCGATGTCACATTGAAGAGTTTTTCGTAAAGCATGATGTCGTTTGCAAAGCCCAATCTTTATTAAACCTCTTTGTGTGCTCTAAAAGATGATTTAAAACTTGCGTCGCTATCAAAAGTATTTACTTTAAAACGTTATTAATTTTAAAATCTCATTTGTAGCGAAAGCTTTTAAAACTGTTTACGAAATCGTGGTATTTTTGAAAAGCGTTTATCGTTTTGAAAACCCGTGTGTTTTTCCTATTGCTAGCTGTATTAAAGCAAAGCAAATATAAATCCCCAGATTAAAATAAAATCCAGAGAGGCCTTATTACATAAAAATACCCAAATTAAACTACTCATAATTTAAAAGATAAATACGGAAGCATAAGCTGTTGTTTGGCCACCTTCGAGTCCCTCGCAGCACCAATCCGTCTAAGGATTACCTGTGCAGATAAACAGAAGGGTGAGTTTACAAAAAGTTAGTGTGTAATACAATTTGGGCCTAAGCCCTTTCTGTTTCAATTAAGGCCTTAACCCATTTCAGAGTCAGAAACAGTGTGGGCCAAGCTCGTTTCAGTAGCAATATCAGTGGGGCCTAAGCCCATTACAGAATCAGTACGGTATACAATCAGAAAATCCTACCCAATCTAGCCTCTACACACCATCTCCGTACCAACCCTACACATCATGTGGGGATAAAATCGACCCACCCAGCCCTACACACCAAGTAGCACCGGTTGCAACACTAAAATAGTAACTGCTGCAGAGCTGCTGGTAATAAGCTTATAGCCTTTCAGTACACTTCCTCTAATATTATATATCCTACCCCATGCAACGCAACATAATATAAATGTATATACAGTAAAAATGGCATGCTCAAACTGTTATATACGACATATGGGAATATCAGCCATTTCAAAAATAAGGGTCCAGATACATTTACCGTCCGAACAGTATGTCCACAGTCGTCTTGGGCGACCCGTCCAACCTTAGCAGAAAATCAGTGATAATAGGCCCACAGCCCATATTGCAGGCCCATGTGGGCCCATACACTCGTATGGCCCACATAGCCAAAAAATGGCCTTAGCCGTGTGAATTACACAGCCTGGCCCAATAATCTCCACACGTCCGTGTGGTTTACCTGTGTAGGGCCCACGAGCCTGTGGGGCCCACACGGTCTATTTTGGCCCAACGTGGCCCAAAATAGCCTAAGCCCATGAAATAGCTCATGGTGGCCTCCACGATCAAACGCCCACATTTATGCGTTCAGATTACCACACGAGCGAGCGCACGTTCGTATAGCATCAGTAGTCATATTTTTTGGCTTTTGTCGGTTTATGGTTAAAGTAATGTGGTTGCACACCTGATTGCGAAAATGCGATACTAGACCACGAGCACTCCAACCTATGTTCACAAAACCTCGGTTAGTAACCTAACAATCAAATTGACGCGAACCTTGATCAAAGCCCTTATCCTTAATATTACCTATCACACGTCTAAATCAGTCGGTTTAGGCTTGCCCACTTGCTTCGTTGCATAAGCCTAATCCTAATGCCTTAAGGGATTATCTATATTTTAATCGTGTCTTATAACCCTTTAGTCAAAAGAATAGTAGAACTAGATGACTAACCACTTATCGAAATTCCAAGTCAAGACTAGAGGAAAGGGACAATCGGCCTACACCCACACCAAAGCCGAATGTACCCAATATAATGGAGGCAAACGAAATAATTGTACTCCTATCCTAAAATGGCAGCACAGGAAAAGTTAGGTACATGAGAAATATGGCAAAGAGGGAGAAAGAAGAAGAATCGTGAACCCACACTGAAAATCAGACTTACCAAAATGCAAAACCAAAGTATAGAAACGACTTTAGAGACTATAGATATCAATGAGAGGAAAGTCAGCACCGTGGAGCAATAAGAGCAGCAGTAACCAACCAAGCCTCAAAAGTGAAAAGGATAAGGAAAAGAGAGTGAGAAGAGAGAAGACCAGAAGAGAAAAGAAAGAGACTTATAAAGAGGGAAAGATTCGGTTACAAGGAGAACAAAAACCGATTGGGGTAGCAGAAGAAATGAGAGTTATCAGCCAAGATAGCAAGGCACAAAAGAGAGAATTGTTGCTCAAAAGATTTGAGAGAAAGAGAAGTGGAATATTTGGCTAAAGAAAAATGTGTAATTTTGAAACAGACCACCAAACAAGAAGACATCCCAAAAACAAATGCCATACTCGGCTTTACTGAGAAAAAGAAACAAATGTCTAACAGGTAACTAGAGTGATTTGCACAGCTAAATTTCCCCCACCCCAAAGACGAATTCTTTGTGTGCCAATAGTCCAGTTTCGGCACAACACCTCTCTCCCCTAAACTTTCCACGATTCCCTCCTCAAATCTCACCACAGCAACCTCAAACTGATCCCTCAACCACTCAACATGTAGCTTGAGTTTCATTCATACTTTTTCAAACTCTATTTAAATACCTTGGAGTTTTGGCCAACCCAAAACTCTCCCACCACACTTACAGCAAAATAAACACTCCCACACGTCTGTAGGACTTGAACCTCAGACCTCTTGGGACACTCTACACGCCACTTACCACTAGACTAGTAGGCTTTTTATGTCATGTTTTATCCATATTTATTTAAAAACCTACTGACTAAAGACAAGATTTATTCAAGTAAAAACCAATTATCCTGATTTATTCGAGTGATAAGGCAGAGGATACCGAGCACTTGAGAACTATTTTGCAGACATTGAGGGATAAACAGTTGTATGCTAAGTTCAGTAAAATCTAGTTTTGGTTTCGTGAGGTCGGATTCTTAGGCCACATTGTTTCAAATGATTTCATCCGAGTTGGTCCCAGTAAGATTTTTGCTATTGTCGAATGGAAACCGCTAAGGAATGTGATGAAGTTGGGAGCTTTTTGGGTTTGGCCGGTTACCACAGAAGTTTCGTGAAAGGGTTCTCTATGATAGCCACTCCTATGACGAGATTACTTCAAAAAGATGTCAAGTATGAATGGTCGGAAAAATGTCAGCAGAGTTTTGAGAAGTTGAAAATGTATTGACCGAGGCACCAGTATTAGTTCAGCCAGAATCCAGGAAAGAATTTGTGATTTACAGTGATGCATCTTTGAATGGACTAGGTTGTGTGCTTATGCAAGACGGTAAAGTAGTAGCTTATGCTTCGCGGCAATTGAAGCCTCATGAGAAAAACTATCCGATGCATGATCTAGAATTGGCTACCATTGTATTTGCCTTGAAAATTTGGCGACACTATCTATTTGGGGAGAAATGCCATGTCTATACAGACCAAAAAAGTCTTAAGTATCTGATGACCCAAAAGAACTTGAATTTGAGGCAACAAAGATGGCTCAAATTGTTAAAAGACTATGAGCTTGTGATTGATTATCATCCTGGTAAGGCAAATGTGGTCGCCGAGGCCTTGAGCAGGAAATCTTTATTTGCCTTGAGAGCTATGAACACGCGGCTGACCCTATCCAATGATGGTGCAATTCTAGTAGAGTTGAGAGCTAGACCAACTTTTCTAGAACAGATTTGTGATGCTCAGAAAACTGATAAACACTTACAAACAAAGAAATCTCAGTGTGAGCCGAACGGTGAACCAGAATTTCAGAGAGACTCCGATGGTTGTTTGAGGTTCCATGGTAGAATTTGTGTATCGAAGAATACTGAGTTGATTCAGAGTATTTTGCATAAGGCTCATAACAGGTGTATGTCAGTTCACCCGGGTAGCACGAAAATATACAATGATTTAAAGAAAATGTATTGGTGAAACGGTATGAAAAGAGATATATCTGAGTTTGTATCGTGGTGTATGATTTGTCAGCAAGTAAATGCCGAACACCAGGTACCTTCAGGTTTACTTCAGCCTATTTTGATTCCCAAATGGAAATGAGACCGAATTACTATGGATTTTATGACAGGTTTGCCATTGACAACAAGAAAGAAAGATGTCGTTTGGATAGTATTCGACAAGTTGACTAAATCGGCTCACTTTATATTAGTACGCACTGATTATTCACTTGATAAATTAGATGAATTGTATGTTTCTGAGATTTTGAGACTTCACAGAGTACCTCTATCGATTATTTCAGATAAAGACCCGAGGTTCACTTCGCAGTTTTGGAAGAAGTTACAAGAAGCTTTGGGTACAAACCTGAACCTTAGTACCACTTTTCATCCATAGACTAATGGACAATACAAGAGAGTAATTCAGACACTTGAAGATATGCTTAGATGTTATGTTCTTGAATTCCAAGGTAGTTGGGAAAACTACTTACCTTTGGACAATAGTTATCAGTCGAGCTTGAAGATGGTGCCTTGTGAGGCATTGTATGGACGTAAATATCATACACCATTGTATTGGACTGAGCTTAAGGAGAATAAGATTCATGGAGTTGATTTGGTTAAAGAAACCAAAGAAAAGGTAAAGGTAATTCGTGATTGTTTGAAAGCGACATCGAATAGACAAAAGTCGTACGTGGATTTAAAAAGAAAGGAAATTGAGTATCAGGTCGGTGATAAAGTATTCTTGAATTTGTATCCATGGAAAAAGGTTTTGAGATTCGATAGAAAAGGCAAGTTGAGTCCTCGTTTCATAGGACCTTATGAGATTATCGAGAAAGTAGGGCCTGTTGCTTATCGTTTGGCTTTGCCGACTAAGATAGAAAAGATTCACAATATATTTCATGTGTCCATGTTGTGCTGATATAGATTTGATCCCTCGCATGTGATTGCTCCAATAGAGGTTGAAATTCGACCAGATATGACTTATGGTGAGGAACCGATTAAAATTTTGGCTCGAGAAGTTGAGCAATTGAGAAACAAAAGTATTGCACTTGTGAAGGTCTTATGGAAAAGACATGGGGTTGAAGAAGCTATATGGGAGCTCGAGGAGACTATGAAGAAACAATACCCAAACCTTTTTACCGATAAGATTTTCAGGGACAAAAATCCCTAAAATGGGGAGTGTTGCTAAATGTAACACCCCTTACCCAAGTCCGACGCCAGGAAGGGTACGAGGTATTACCAGACTTAAACATACACATACATGAAAAACCAGGCCATAAAATTGTAACCAGTTCAAAAACATTCAAACACAAGCATATTGTCCCTCATATGAACCTACGAGGCCCAAAACATACATTGGGGGTGATCAGGGACTAAATTGAGAACTTTAAAAAAGTTAGGGAAAATTTCTTTAATGCAGACACATGCCCGTGTGAGATAGGGAACACGCCTGTGGGCTCTCGACACGCCTGCATCCTCTAACCTTGTAACTTTCTAACTATGATGTCAGCACCAAATTAGGGTCACACAGCTATATCACACGCCCGTGTGGCCAGATGATGTAGTCAATTAAAAATAAATGGATTTTTCATAAAATGGTGCAGTCTTCACACAACCAGAGCATATGCTCATGTGGGTAGGCTGTGTCTCTCACATGGCCAAGACACACGCCCATGTCTTAACCCGTGTGTTTACTACTAGGCATACTGACTTGGAAAATTTAGGTGCAGGGGACACACGGCCGGACAACACGCCCATAGGGTAGACTGTGTGTCACACATGGTCGAGACACATGCCCGTGTGTCTAATCATGTGCCAAACCATGTGGACAATTTAGAAGCTATTTTCCAAGCTAATTGTCACCCTCAATCATCCATACTTACAAACATAATTCATAGCATGCAACATAGCATGTTTAATCACTCAATATCCAATTCCATGGCATTTTCATGTCTTCAAAATATCATCTTAATACGTATTCAATTAGTTACACCATTTAAAAGCATTCCAAACCAATTTCATGCATAATCAAATTTGTTATCCAAATTCCATAATTCATATTCATGACCATGATCATCTTAAGTCATTAAGTAAATTCTTATCTCCTAGCATCTATTCCACGCCTCATCATTCATCCACCAAGCAATAACATATCACATTATCAAGGAATTAGCACATGCATGCATGGGTAATTAGATTACAACCCAATGATCAAATATAAGCCATGCCACATGGCCATTACAAAATGAATCATCAATATTAGAGGCCTTTACAACTTGGCCAAATTTTGCATGACACATATCACAAAATAACCAAGTTCTCTATTCATGCGATACTCAAGTTATCAAATTCACTATACCCAATATTCTTTTGATAGTGTGATCGAATACTCCGACTGCTTCCGATCCCCGAGCTAGCTTGGCAGAACTACAAAGGATGGAAAGGAAAGGGGGTAAGCATTAAAGCTTAGTAAGTCCACATGCAAATAATATGCAATGATAGTAAGCAATTATCATACAATGACATAATAACATAACCATAAAGATTATTCGTCATTCAAGCCTTTTTTTGCATACTTATCATATGTTCATATATATATTCATATACCTAAACTTTCTCACCACAAGTCATTCTTCATCAAGGCATTACTCATGTGTTTAGCATACATACCTGTACTCACTCGTAGTATATTACATAACCATACATTCTTTAACATGCCCTCCTTGGGTCTTTCACCACATTATCCATTGCATTACCCATTGAACACTCGAAATACTATTGGATACGTGGAATAACTTGCACATAAGTGCCACATATACATATGTAACCAAGGCTACCTCATAACATGTAACGCTCGTAATGGAGCTACTCACGAGCCTGCTCATAAAAGCTATCGGTCAAGGAGTAACTACACAGGCTGCTCACACAAGCTGCCAGGTATCTGACCCACTTAAGGATTACCTAGCCACCAGTAGGACACACAAGACCATTTCTCGGAACCCAATTACATGTATCGCATCCATTATGAACTCAGACCAACTTAACGAGCTTGGATGCTACATACATATCACGAACCTAGATCAAATCAATAAGTTCAGATTTCTTAATTCCTAGTGACATGTCACTTGTATCCTAGGCTATTCCTCAAGTTCAAACGGGATTGTCCTCACTTGCACATGGCATACTTTGTCGTACTTGCTCGTGATGTCGTTTATAACAGCCATAATCTCATTTATGCTTTCATAACAACCAATAAGCATATAACTCATAAAAATGAGAAAACATTTATCACATAATATCAAAACATTAAAAACATGCTATAACACCACATTATTTGCATATGAACTTACCTCAGTACAAAATGATGATAATCGGGCCTATTCTTCGAAAACTTTATTCTTTCCTCGATCAAGACCCGTATCTCGTTTTTCTTGATCTATAATGCCAAACTTAACTTGTTTAATAATCACATTGTCCAAATCAATCCATAATTCATACTTTGATGAAATTACCTTTTTGCCCTTAACTTTTTACTTATTTACAATTTAGTCCCTAGGCTCGTAAAATGAAGTGCATGCATTTTCTTTGTTACCTAAGCTTAGACGAATTTTCCTTATACTTATAACAGCCCATATTTTCATCAAAAATAGATTTTTTTCACCTATTTTTCACCTTTTTCAATTTAGTCATTTTTAGTGGTTTTCATGAAAAATCACCTAGTAAAAGATGTTTATGACACACCAAACTCTCATATTCCTCCATAAATCATCAAAATACATGTATGTCACACATGGGTAAATTTTCATACATAAACCCTACTTTAAAATAAGGGTGGAAATAGGTAAATCAAGCTACGAGGACTTCAAAAATGTAATAACATTAAAAACGGGGCTTGGGAGCACTTACAATCAAGCTTGAAAGTTGAACAAAACCCTAGCTATGGTGTCTTGAGAATTTCGACTAAGCATGGAGAATATGAGCACATTTTTGTTTTGATTTTCCCTTTTTATTCTTTTAATTACCAAATGACCAAAATGCCCTTGTAACAGCCTAGTTTAGACCCTAGTCAGAACAGTGGTTTCGGGACCACGAATCTGAGTTAGAAAAATATTTCAATATTATATTCCACGCTTAAAGTATATGAATTGATATGCGTGAAATTTTTGCATGAAAATTTCATCATTTAAGCGATTTGTGAAAAAGGACTTAATCGCGTAAAATAAAAAAGTGGCATTCTATTTGATAAAGTGCTGAATTGATGTGTCTTTGTAAATATGAGGTCCTTAAGATGTAAATGGACCATTGGATTAATGGATGGACACAATTACCTAGTATAGTGGAATTTTTAATGTTATGAAATAAGGTTAAAATAATAATTAATATGTTAATATGTATTATAATAAAGAAAACAAAATAAAAGCATGCAAAAACACTTTGTGCAGCTGAATATTGAAGAAGAAAGAAAAATCATTTTAGGTTTTAAGCATTCAGCACTTTGAATATCAATTAGGTATGTGATTTTTGATCTGTTTTTGATAATTTCTATGTTTTTGTAATCATTGCTTTGTATTCTTTCAAGCCCATGCCTCAATTTCAGAATTTGATGATGATTTTGAGTTATGTCATTGTTGATTTTGTGAGTTTTGAAATCTTAATTGATGAAATATGGAAGCTTGATGATAGATAAATATGTTTTGTATTTGAATTTTTGATGAATTTGTGTAATTTGGGCTAAATTGTGAATTTTGTAAATTGAAGGGTAAAAATGACAAATAAATGAATGGAATGGACTGATAGGGTCCCCAGTGAAATTTGGCTAAGCATGGGTATGGTCAAATTTTGAATATTTTGTGTTTTATGAAATAGGGACTAAATTATGAAATATGTGAAATGTCAGGGCAAAAGTGTAATTAGCCCATTTATGTGTTTTTGGATGAATTTGATTGAGTATATGATTAAATAAGTCGTATTTGAATTGAATTAGATCAAGAAATGAGGATATCGAATTTGGATTGGGGAAAGTCAAAAATTATCGAATAGTCATTCTGGTCTATTCGTGTTAGTACGAGGTAAGTTCATAAGTAAATAAATGTTGTTAAATTGAAATGTATGTGTATTATATGTGTTTAATTGAGTTGTAAATAAATATATATATGTGATACCAAATTGAATTGAGCTTTGGAGAAATTGTTCCGATCATGGATTGTTCGAATAGGTGAAATTGAGAAAGTTTCAATAATGTGACAATGTTTGAAAAGCCCCATACGAACCATAGGAATAGTTAGGATACGTATGTCATGACACAGGATTCCGATATGTGTTATCGTGTAAGACCATGTCTGGGACGTTGGCATCGATTTTTGATTTACGTGTAAGACCATGTCTGGGACATTGGCATCGTATATGATTTCATGTAAGACCCTGTTTGGAACATTGGCATCGTATATGATTTCATGTAAGACCCTATCTAGGACAGTGGCATCGATATTTGATTACATGTAAGACCACGTCTAGGACGTTGGCATTGTACGAGCTTATGAGTTATCCGAGTATCCTTATTGATTACGAATGGTTCAACGAGCATTCTGAGAAATGAATAACCATGTGAAGTTGTATCCGATTTAGTTACGTGTGATTTGATATGAAATTCAGAAACGAAAGGTGAGTGTGTATCATATGATCATATATGAAATTTATGACAATGAATGATATGAATGTATATAAACGAATAATGTGTTATATATGCTCGTTATATGAAATTATGGTTCTATGTTTCGAACAAGAGATTTATAAAATATGAAACATGGCTTTGATGTATGATTTCGTGGTTTGAAAACTTGAATAGATAATGAAATTGAAATGGTTGAGTTGGCTATATGGTTCATATATGCAAATTCGATTTATGTCAATAAGGGAATTATGGATGTTCGAGTTTGGAAGTGTTTATAAAAAAGGTTATATAACCTTATGTATGATTTGTAATAAATGAACATAGTTCGATTGGCGATGTAATGAATATGTGCGAGCTTGACTTGATTGAGTTAACGATTGTTATTCAAATTTGAAAGCATGGTTATACGTTCATTGATAAATAAGATAAGTGGAGTTATTTAATGTGGTTATATGAATTTATGAGTAAGATAAATGTATATGTGATTGAGATTGGATAAATTCAGTTTAGTGATATTGGTTTATAGATATTATTGAAATGGTTTGTTTGCTTATGGCTTACTAAGCTTTCAAAGCTTACTCTGTGTGTTTTTCCTATGCCTATAGAGTTTCAGAGACTTGCTCGGGTTGGAAGTTGTTAGAGACGTCATCACACTATCCGGTTATCGCTTCAGTAAATAAAGTCTCTAAGTTTTGGTTATGTGGCATGTATAGGCTAGTTCTGAGATGGTTCATTTTGATTTGAGTATATATATTGCCATGCGAAAAATGGCTTAATTATGATGCTAATATTGTGTATATTTGGTTATGTATTGAGCTCATTTTGGGAAGTATTATTCATGGTTTATATGTATGGTATAATTGGTTATATGATTTGGCTTGAGCATTAAGGTGAAATATTGGATGTATTTTCGACTTATAGTTCATATTCCTATAGGGAAAATGATGAGTATAACATTGTTGATGCATTAGTTATTTGAATACAGTTTGAAAAGGCAAATAATGTGATATGTTTAGATATATATATATATGGATATGGACAAGTGAAATAGTCATTTTAGTATGTTCATAGTTGGGAATTTGGTAATGTTTAGCATGTGATTTTAATATGCTTTGATATAGAGAATGAGCATGAAATCGGTTGATGATATTATGGATTGATTGATACATGTTTGGAGTTGAATTTGGCTGAAAATGTTGCATATATGATGCTTGATTTTGGAATTGTAGGGAGGACCCAAATGGATGGCATATTGGCCTTGTAAATGGCCTATTTTTGTCCACATGTGCAAAGACACAGGCGTGTGTCTCTATCGTGTTTCTCGAACGCCATTTCAAAATGAGCCTGGGTGGACCACACGGTCGCACACACATAGGCGTGTCCGTGTGGCAAAGTCAATTTCAACCATGGGCTAGACACATGGGCGTGTCTTGTGGTTGTATGGACAATTCAATATGTTTTCCCTGTTTTGCCACAGCCTAGACACACGGGCGTGTCAAATACCGTGTAAGGCACACGGCCAGTTTACACGGGCATGTGACCTTTGTAACTTAGAAAAATTGTTAAGTTTCAGATAAACTTTGTATATGTTCGGTTTAGTCCTGACCTCTTCCTAATGCATGTTTATGGTCTCATTGACCTAAGAAAGGGACTTAATGTTTATGTTTGACTATGATATGATGATGCATGACTTTTGATTGTGAAATGATTGCGAAATGTTCTGATATGTCCAGTAATGCCTCTTAACTTTAGTCCGGCGATGGATATGGGTTAGGGGTGTTACATTTGGTTGGTATCAAAGCTATGGTTTACTCGGTTCTAGGACTAACATAGCTAATGTGAGTTTAGCCATACATGCCACATTTAACCTGCGATAGTGTGATATCTCCCGACTCTGACGAAAATTATTTTGATGAGACAGATAAGTTTTCCAACCGAGCTAATTCTGATAATACGAAATGTGTTGATTAGAAGTTGAAACTCATAAAGGTATGGATCAAAGAGTATGACATATTGTTATTGGTAAATGTTACAATTATATGAGTATATGGGTTATGATATTTGGATTACGATTATTATATAAAATGCTTTGATCGTGAATTAGTGATTTGAGTTGACATATGAAGTATGTGTTAAGAACAAAAGTGATTGAAAGCAAATTTTTATTAAATATTTTGAGAACGTGAAATTAGAAATGCATTGACTAGTTGTGATAGTATGTCTTAAGTTCATGTATGAGAGAGTTAAATTTGAGGCTTTACTACCCTCACCCCCTTATCCATAAAATGTTACAATGAAATCTATAAGATTTGGGTTGAATAAGCTGATAAGTGTGGAATTACAGAAGTCCGTGTTCAGAAGATTAATAATGTGGCCAGAGAAGTGAATGAACCAGCAAATGAAGATAGTACTAAAGAAGATATTGAAAAGTTCTGAAGACTATTCAAATTATATAAAGTCACTGTTAATGAAGAAGTTGAATTCGATGAAATAAAAGTATTCAGGTATGATATCTAAAGAAAGGTATTAACTAAAAGTTCTTTTGAATTGATTTTTTTTGTTGATGGGATAATATGGACTTAATGATGACAGAATTAGAAAATTGAATAATGTTTGAATTATATTGATGGTTGAGTGCAGTAGTTATAGTCGGGCAGTTCTATGACTTCTTCTAGACAGTCTATGTGTACATTTATCCTCAAAAGTATATGTGATTGTTTGATTTCAGAAGGAATTCTTATCGTATGAGAAAATTAGCTAAACATGCTAATAGAAGAAAGTATCGTTGGTCTGTTTGAGTTATGCTTGACATTGCTATGTCTTTCTCTGGTATTTATTCCATTGTGTGGATATGAAAGTCGACGGTAAAATCTGTATGATGCTAATACTCCATTTCTATTGGCTATTGTTTTGCTGAAAATACGTAAAGATTATATTATTTCTCTTACTGTGGATTCCAGTATTGATGAGTGATATTGTTCTTTCTGGACATTTTCTGGGATATCATCGAAGTTGATATCATTCTATATGGGTTGTAATTTTCTGACATTCTGTGTAGCTACAGATGTTGAAAATTTCGCTATTCTAGTTTTCTTATGATTTTATGTGATTATCTATAAGAGATATCTATTTGATGGAAATGGCTATATCTATTATAATCATAATTCCTGTTCTGAAATTTGTGAGTTCTGAAGTACCGTTATCAGAGTTATAAAAGTTGTACTTCTGCATTGGTTGCTGTTCAAATCATATTTGATTTTCTTCTAGGTTCAAATGCTTTATTAATAGCTTGTATATTAGCTATTGTTACGGGTAAGACATTGGTTTTATTATGACATTATGATTTCTATTTGATGATTGTGGCATCTGTATAATGATATGTCTGGGTTATCCTTTTTAACGAGAGGAAAAGATTTATTCGAAAAGACCGATTCAGTAGTTTAATCTAATCTGAAGTTATTTGATTGAAAAGTTAATTGGGTTATATGTGTTTGAATCTCTCCACCGGATTGGAAATAAACTTTGAACGTACATGTGTAAATTGAAGGATAGTCTGGAGGAAGAACTCGTATTCTTAAAGACTTGATACAAAATTATATCTATCGGAACAATTCTATCTGAGAAATGTTGTGGTAAATTAAAGTTAGTTCGATTGTTGAAGTTTTCCTTTTTGCACGGAGATATTGTCAACTTAAACATCAGTACTGGTTCAGTCTAGTTTGAAGAAAAAGTTTATGATATTCAATCATGTCTTAATGAACAGTTTGAAGTGTGTTCTAATAATAGAGTGTACAGAGATATCATGTGATTCCATATGGTTTAAGCTGCATGAAAAGAGTTATGTGACATATTTGATGATTACAAGAGTTTAAAAATGTTTGATGTTGCAGAGCGAGATCTGAACTTGGCACAGCAAAGCTAGCTCGAATCGTCAAACAACTTTTGATTCTGTAAGTAAATATTATTATCTAAGGGAAATGATTATAGTTTTGAATGATCTGAATAAGAAACTTTTGTGTGCTTTGCGAGCGTTGAATACGTGATTGATCTTATCAGAGGATGATTATATGTTAGCTAGATTAGAAGTTAAATTGATGCTTACTAAGTGAATTCGTAAAACTTAGAAATGTGTTATCAAATTATAAGTTAAAAAGGGGTTCAGCATAAATCGATTTCTGATTCAGAACTTCAGATATGGAATTGATGATTGCTTGTTTCTTTGAAATAGAGTGTGTATACCAAGAAGCTCTGAGATTGTATAACCATTATTGTAAGAGGCTCACAGTGTCAGTTAGACTGTTCATACAGGAGTAACAAGATGCATGATAATCTGAGAAAGTAGTATTGATAAATGGGTATAAAACGTAATATTTCTGACCTCGCGTTAGATGTTTGAGCTATCAACAAGTTAAAGTTAATTATAAAGCGTCTTCAGTACTAATTCAACATATTTTGATATCTGAGTAATGGGGAAATAGAATTTGGATGAATTTTGTATCGGGATTGTAATATCCTGAATTAGGGCTTAATCGAAATAGTGGTTTCGTGACCACAAATCTGAGATAGAAATAATTATTTTATAATTATTTTGATGAATATGATATGATTGCATGATTGTGTGAAAATTTCGTGATGAAATTCTATGCCTAAAGTGCTTAAATTGAAAGTAGAGACTAAATCGAATAAGTTGCAAAATTTGCATTCTAGAAGTTTTTAGTATGAAATTGCATTGAAATATTAATTAGGAGGTCTTAAATAACAATTTGACCAATTTCTAAGTCTATGGACAAAAATTGGACATGGATGGAATTTTTAGAAAGTTTAGTAGTAAGGGCATTTTGGTCATTTAGTTATTAAAATGAATTAAAAACAAAATTAAAAGCCAATTTTTGTCCATCTTCTTCATTAGGCCAAAATTTCAAGGGTTCTCCATAGTTAGGGTTTGTTTCAAGCTTCCAAGCTCCATAGTAAGTGATTCCAAGCCTTGTTTTTAATGTTCTTTACGTTTTTGGAATCCCGGTAGCTCGATTAAGCTTATGTTAGCAATAATTCAACCTAGGGTTTATATTTGGAAAATTATCCATAGGTGAAATTTGTGTATTTTTATGTTTTATGATAGAATATGGGGTTTTAAATTTTGTTAGACAACTTGTGCTACTCGGTTTTGAGTGAAAACGAGTAAAAGGGCTTAATCGGCAAAAATACCTAACAGTCACAAGTATATGTTCGAGTAAGAATTTGATGTTGCCATAGAAGGGAAAAATGATCAGCATGTTATAAAACATAAGAATAAGGAATAAATTTTAATTCCCGAGCCTAGGGGCAAAAGTGTAATTTTTCCAAAGTTCGTATTAAATGCTGTTTTGATGAATGTATGTATTAAATAAGATTAATTTGGCATTATAGATCAAGAGAAACGAGATTCAAGTCGCGATCGAGGAAAAGAAAAGATTGTGGACTAAATTGCAAAATCTTTATATTTTGGTACCAAGGTAAGTTCATGCGTAAATAATGTAGCATAATTGTTATTTTTAAGTTATTGATGTTAATTATATGATATGCTGATTTTTATTATGAAATATATGCTTTGTGGTTATTTTCGAATAAAATGCAAATTATGTGTATTAATTGTTAAATATAAAGTACTACCGAGTATTGGTTTTGGTATTTTACGGAAGATGGCAAGGATATGTGTTCGAGGAAAATCTCGTTTGAACCTTAGGAATAGATTAGGATACAAGTGACATGTCACTAGGATAGTTGAGCATCCGAACTCGTTGAGTTGAGTCCGAGTTCACTTATGGATGCGAATGTCCGAACTCATTGAGTTGAGTCCGAGTTCGTGAAATGTAACTAGGCATCCGAACTCGTTGAGTTGAGTCTGAGTTCACTTATGGATGCAAACGCCTGAGCTCGTTGAGTTGAGTCTAAGTTCACTTAAGGGCGGGTTACATGATTTCTTGATTACATATGAGGCACTTATGTGCAAATTATCCGTGTATCCGAGTTGTATTCCGATGTGTTCAACGGGTGAAATTTCTAGTGAAATGGAAGAACACTTAAGATGCAAGCGACGTTTTGGTAAGTGTTGTGAAATGGACACTTTGGATAGGTATGTTCTTAACCCTCGGGTTGAAAATAGATACAACAACGATAAGGTGGTAAGATGATGAATGATGTTTAGAAATGTGATATATGTTTTGGTGATACCATGCTAAAGTTGTTTGGTATATTTGTATTGTTATGTTACTTGTTATTTACATATGAACTTACTAAGCATTTATGCTTATTCCCTCCTCTTTATTTACTGTAGTTTTGAACAAGCCAGCTCGGGAATCAGGACGGGTCGAAGGTTCGATCACACTATCCAAAGGACTTTCATCTGGGTAAATGGCTTGTAAAACTTAAGTATGGCATGTATAGCAATATACTTATTTTGTGTAAATAATTTTATGATATGGCCATGATTGGTTGAGAAAATGTTTGATATTGATAAGTCATGGTGATGGTTAAATTTAGATCATGTTTTATATCATGGAAGTTTAATAGGTTATCTAGTTCATAACAACTCATGAAAAGATGAAATTTGCCTTAAAACAGAATATTGCTGCAGCAATGACATGAATTTGAAAAATCACTAAAAATAGTATAAATGGAATTAAATGATGAGCAAGTTATGAAATTGAAGCTTAATGAGTCTATTTTCATATGGATAAAAAAAAGGCATATAAATTATACTTTATGAGATATTTGAAACCTTGTGAAACAGGGCCAGAGTGATTTCTGGATCCTCTATTCTGACTTTAAAAATTCATAATAAATTGTAAAAAAATAATTAGAAGTCATTCTTTATATGTAAAGATTCCTTATTGAGTATAGTTTTAAGAAAAATAAACCTTGTAGTCATTGACATTCTGTATAGAGAGATATCTGATTCGTAATACACAGGTGTCAGAGCAGTCGAACCCTGAAACAGAGGAGACTTTAACTAATAAACTGTACTAATTGGCCCAACCAAAAATTCTATAAAAAAAATTAGTAAATATATATATGAGTCTAGATTTAGGGAAAATTTACGGATCTTGATTTCGAGTTTCGTAACTCGAGATATGATTTTTCTTGTAACTATGATGCAGGTAGCTAGAAAGCTGTGAATGTAGAAACAAATGATTTGAAGTTCTTAATTTGATAAATTATGTTCGGTAACCCCTCAAGCTCGACTCCGGTGACGGTTTCAGGCGTGGGGGCGTTACAGGGATTATCTCTTGTCATTGAAAAAGATAGATGTTGTCTGAATTATTGTTGATTGTCTAAATAAGTCTTTCCGTACGCATGGATTTCTCTTTTAATAAATCAGCTGAGTTATTCGTACAGAGGCTGTCAGTTTGCGTATGGTGTCAGTCATCATTATTTCAGATTAAAATTCTAAAATTTATATGGTAATTTTGGGAGAAACTATGGTAAGCTATGGGTACGAGGTTGTTTTGAAAATTCTCGAAATATTTATTTGTCACTGTGTTTTAGAATATGAAAGCAACTAAGAAAGACTATTGTTGTTTGATAAACTACCATGTGATTATAAAAAAAAAGACATTGTATGAGGCATTGTATGGTTGCAATTACCGAACTCCGTTGCTTTGAGATAGAGCTTTGTGAGAAAAAGGATTCACGGGTTTAGATTCATCAATGAAATTGAGCAGAAATTGAAAGTAATTCAGTACAGTTATAAACAGTTTCAGCTTGTTATGATTTATAGTAGAAGATAGATCAAAATCTTAGTTGTGAGATTAAATAGATATGAAATTTGAAGTCATGTGTGAATTTGAAATGTACTATGTGGAAGAAAATCTTTAATCTACTTTCCGGTAAGATTTTCTAGGACGAAAATCCTTAAGGGGGAGAGTTGTAACAGCCCGGTTTATACGCTAGTAGGAACAATGGTTTCAAGACCACAAATCCGAGTCAGAAAAATATTTTAATATTATATTCCATGCTTAAAGTATGTGAATTGATATGTGTGAATTTTTTGCATGAAAATTTCATTGTTTGAGTACCGATTTGTGAAAAATGACTTAATAGTGTAAAATGAAAAAGTGGCATTCTATTTGATAAAGTGCCAAATTGATGTGTCTTTTTAAATATGAGGTCCTTAAGATGTAAATGGACCATTGGATTAATGAATGGACACAATTGCCTAGTATAGTGAAATTTTTAAAGTTACGAAATAAGGTTAAAAAAGTAATTAACATGTTAATATGTATTATAATAAAGAAAACAAAATAAAAGCATGCAAAAACACCTTGTGCAGCCGAATATTGAAGAAGAAAGAAAAAACCATTTTAGGTTTTAAGCATTCGGCACTTTGAAGATCAATTAGGTACGTGATTTTTTATCCATTTTTGATAATTTCTACATTTTTGTAATCGTTGCTTTGTATTCTATCAAGCCCATGCCTCAATTTCAGAATTTGATGATGAGTTTGAGTTATACCATTGTTGATTTTGTGAGTTTTGAAATGTTAATTGATGAAATATGGAAACTTGATGATAGATAAATATGTTTTGTATTTGAATCTTTGATGAATTTGTGTAATTTGGGCTAAATTGTGAATTTTGTAAATTGAGGTGTAAAAATGTGAAATAAATGAAAGAAATGGACTGCTAGGGACCTTAGTGAAATTCGGCTAAGCATGGGTGTGGTCAAATTTTGAATATTTTGTGTTTTGTGAAATAGGAACTAAATTGAGAAAAATGTGAAATGTCAGGGGCAAAAGTGTAATTAGCCCATTTATTTGTTTTTGGATGAATTTGATTGAGTATATGATTAAATAAGTCGAATTTGAATTGAATTATATTAAGAAATGAGGAAATCGAATTTGGATCGAGGAAAGTCGAAAATTATTAAATAGTCGTTCCGGTCCGTTCTTGTTAGTACGAGGTAAGTTCATAAGTAAATAAATGTTGTTAAATTGAAATGTATGTGCATTATATGTGCTGAATTGAGTTGTAAAGACATATATATATATGTGATACCAAATTGACTCAAGCTTTGGAGAAACTATTTTGATCATGGGTTGTTCAAATAGGTGAAATTGAGAAAGTTTCGATAATGTGACAATGTTTGAAAAACCCTGTACGAACCATAGGAATAGTTAAGATACTGATCGCAGTGATTCCTAACAAGTAATAAATATTTATAATGAAGATCAGACCTAGACTAACTATTATCACGACGAAAAGGCAAGCGCACCTATCAAAAAATAGTATAGTAATGGCAAGACCGGGATATCGTACCCAAGGAAACCAAAAGTACTAGTAATAACTATCTTTTTATTATCTAGCCTAAGAATAAAAGGGGTTTGTTTTAATTAACTAATTACTTAAACTAAAAACGCACAGAGAAAAGAATTGGGGAATTGCTTTTGGGAAATCAATTGACTTGAGACAATACCTAAGGAAAAATCCACCTAGACTTTACTTGTTATTCTAGCTCCAAATTGGACGATTTATTCATTCAACTTGTTCCGTAGAGATCCCTAAGTTTTGTTATTATCCCTATTCAAGACTAATAACATATAATCCCTAGATTGAATAACCGAGACTTTTCTCTAATTGACACTCTAAGGTTGCATTAACTCGATCTATGGATCCCTTATTAGGTTTCACCCTAATTTGGCAAAATCTTGTCACCCTATTTCTAGGCGCGCAATCAACTTCGCTTAATTATGGCAAATGTACTCTTAGACAGGGTCTATTCCTCCTCTGAATAAGAGCGTGTCTTGAATTAGTATCCTGGGATATCAAAACAAGAATTAAGAACACATAATTAAGAACAAGTTAAATATTTATCATATGATTCAGAAAATAATAACAAGATTCGTCTTAGGTTTCATTCCCCTTAGGTATTTAGGGGATTTAGTACATAACTAAATAAGAAAAAATCTCAGAAGAATAAAGAATACAAAACATAAAGAAAACCCAAAACTCCTGAAGGGAAATTGAAGAGAGATCTTCAGTCTTGATGATGAATCGGGCTTCTAAGATGGATCAATCGGCTTCCTTAGGGTAATTCCTTACCCCTCTTCTCCGTCCTCCTTTTCCTCCTCCTCTAGTGCGTATTTATAGGCTTTGGAATGCCTAGAAACCCTCAAAATTGGCCTTTTCTGAATTGCACTCAACTTGGGCTCGGCAGGGACACGCTCGTGGCACACGCCTGTGTTCGATTACTTTAGGCCGTGTTCGAGCCTGCCAAATTGACACGGCTGTGCGGTTTACCCGTGTGAGGAGGTCCAGGCCGTGTTGATTTCATACTTTGGCCCATTTTCTCCGTTTTTAGCCCGTTCTTGTTCCTTTCGCTCTCCTATGTATAAAACATCAAATTAAAGCATTAGGAGCATCGAACTCACTAATTCTAATGAGAAAGCATCCATAAAATGCATTAAACATGGGGTAAAAATATGTATAATTTACGGTTTATCAAATACCCCCACACTTAAGCATTCGCTTGTCCTCAAGCAAAATTCTCAACTCGTACTCAAAATAAATTCTCCTCAACTTATAATTCTTATCGATAATATCTCAAAATAATCCATAGGTAATCATACAGTGAGAATTCAACTAAAAGAACATAAAAGTTTCAATCATTCCAAGTTGAGCATTTTATTTCCGAAAACATAGGTGTCTCCCCTCATCTAAGTACTTACCTTCAATTCAGAATATCACAGAGTTTCACATCCTCACTAAAGATTCACTCAAATCACTCGAGGTGTTTTAAGGAAAATAAAGGAAGCACTCAATAGTTAATAATGGAAAGTCATTACCATAGGCTTGCATGAAAATCAAATCTCCACCACTATAATTTAAGATGATACATCAATCGAAAGGTCTTTAGAGGGTTGTAATGAGGCTTGGTTAGAGGGTGTTGTCACAAGCTGAAAGAAAGGGTTAGAATTGAGATTGAATTGAAAAATTACCTAACTAGAAAAAGAGTTAACACTTGCGTACAACAGAGCTTCTCTCAAAATGTGACATTACAGATATGCATACATAGTTGTGGTTTTTTTTCTTTTGTTTTTTTAAACAACAAGTTAAATAATATAGACTAAATATCAAAAACAAAACATAGCTAGGCAATCCATTCAACTCAAATCTCGACAAAAATATGGATTAATTTAGGGGATTTCAACAATAATAGGTTAAAGGTTAATATTAAGGGTAATACAAGGAATGGTTTGTTCGTGGAGGTAGGCTTATCATGGAATAAGTGGGTTAATCCTAAATGCCTTAATCATTTTGATATATCAAATCAAATGGTGTAGTCTTGACATGCATAATCAATCAAGTACTAGAATAACAATTCAATACTGACGCACTCAAAGTAATAATAAAAGTGGGCATGAAAGGATGAATAGATGCTCAAAAGGTTCAAAAATCTCACAAAAATTATGGCTTTTTGATGTTTAGACTCGTGAATTCCAATTCAAAGTAATACCTAGGCTTGAGGAAACAACCTATAATTTAAAATTCTTAAAAATCAACTTATCATGCTTGATTCTCTAATGTCTTAAAGTTTAAATAATCAATGCATGAATCCCTGTGTTTTAATTCAAGATATATCAATCAAAATCATAAATTAATTAAAATTTATCCTAAATATGATATGAGAGTTTTTCATGAGAACAAGGTGATTATTCAGGGATTTTTCTGATAGTGAAAAAAATACCCCCCACACTTAAGATGTACATTGCCCTCAATGTACAATGATAGATGTTAGAGAATAAAAATAAGATACGGAGAGAAGTGAAACTTCCTGTATGATGAATTCCTCAAACTTAGAGTTTTGGAGAGTGATCGGTTTGAGACTGAGTGATCGGTTTGAGACTGGAGGAGGATACTCCGGCAGTCGTAGAGGTTCATTAGGCCATAAGTCCTTCCCTGGTGGAGTTGTAGTTCCTATGTGATGATGAGTTTAGGAGTTCTATATAGCTGTGATAAAATCAAGAACTTTTTAGGAGATATTAGGAAGTATAAGGATTCGAAAAGAAATAACCGAAATAAAGAATGAAATTCTAAAATCTAATAAAAATAATTGAAATAGTTTCAATAATAAATAAAAACAGAAAATAATAAATAAATATTTCTAAACATCTTCATCGCTGGATGGTTCGCGAGGCGAGATTGGCAATGAGATGGGAAGGTGCTGACCACTCTACTGTAGAGTAGCATCAATGTTGTCAAATTGTTGAAAACACTGAAGCTTGAATCGGATGAGGTGCTCAGAGATGTTAGCATATGAAGCTGCCACATGAACTAGACGAGAGGGTAGTGGTGGCTGAGAATAGGGATCAAGGAGTGGAGAAGGGGAAATTTCGGCTAGGGCTTTTGAAAGGAAGAAGAAAATGAACAGTGATTTGCTTATATAGGGGAGGGCCACACGGCCTAGGGCCACACCCGTGTACGTATGAAGGTGAGCCTGTGTGTTTCAAATTTTGCAATTTTAGGTCATGATTGGTTATTCTCTCATGCCCATGTGTCTTGGGCATGTGTGGTACACGGCCATATCGTATGGCCGTGCCTAGCTTTGTTCACTTCTCCCCCTCCCATGTTAAGGTACCACGCCCGTGTATTGTTGTCCACAGCTTAGTGGCACGGGCGTGTCTCATGCTCGTGTCGAAGAAACAGAATCGAGCCTTGTACCTGGCACGCTCGTGGGTTTCCATTCCCACGCTTATGTTCCTCTATCAAGTTCACCCACGACCACATCGCACGGCCGTGGGGATTTATCGTATCCTGTGTTTTGGGGAAATCATTTACCGTGTTTTCACAAGGTCATATTGCACGGTCGTGTTTCTCTTTGTGTTTGGCACACTTCCTTACACATGACCGTGTTACCGGCCATGTGGTGCTGGGAACCTGTGCTTCAAATACTCTATTAGTGACCTAAATGTTTAAAACTTGAATTTAAAATAATTTAAAATGGTTAGTACTCGGGTTTCCTCCTGAGAAGCACTTGTTTATAGTCTAAGCTCGATTGTTACCTTGTTAGTATACTCAGGACGGTTTGTGGAGTCATAGCTCCTCTCTATCGACTTTAAAATCCTCACCATTATAAAGTTTGAGACGTTGTCCGTTTACTTTCAAAGTACCATATGATGGGTGACTTACCTCTATCGTGTCGTATGGATGAACAGATTAAATTATGAAAGGTCCTAACCATCGTGATTTTAGTTTCTCGGGAAACAATTTGAGTCTTGAGTTGTATAGTAAGACAAGATCTCCAACTTCAAATTGTTTCCGTTGCTTTAAATGAACATCATGGCGCCGCTTTGTTGCTTCCTTGTATAGGCGTGAATTATTGTATGCATTGGCTCGCCATTCATCTAGCTCGTTCAGCTGCATCATCCTATTTTTTCTTGCAAGTTCAGGATCAAGATTTAGAAATTTAATAGCCCAAAAAGCTTTATGCTCTAGTTCGAATGGGAGATGACAACTTTTTCCATAAACCAGTTTGTAAGGTGATGTCCCTATAGGAGTCTTAAAAGCGATTCTGTAAGCCCATAAGGCATCGTCTATTTTTGTTGCCCAGTCTTTTCTGTTTGATTCTACCATTTTTTCAAGGATCCGTTTGAGTTCTCGGTTTGCTACTTTAGCTTGTCCATTAGTTTGGGATGGTATGGGTGTCCGTTCTATGATGAACTCTGTATTTCTTAAGGGTTTTTTCAAATTGGGTATTACAGAAATGAGTGCCCCTGTCGCTGATAATTGCTCTAGGTGTTCCAAATCTTGAAAAGAGTTTTTTAAGGAAATGTACTACCACTCTAGCATCATTAGTAGGTAGAGCTTGAGCTTCTACCCATTTGGATATCTAGTCAACTATATATTTATTTCCAAATGAACTGGGGAATGGGCCCATGAAATTGATACCCCACACATCAAATATTTCACAAGAAAGCATATAGTTTTGAGGCATTTTATTACATTTAGATATGTTACCTGTCCGTTGGCATTTTTCACATAAAGTAACATACCTGCTGGCGTCTTTGAATAACGAAGGCCAATAAAAACCTGATTCAAGTATTTTGTGTCTGGTCTTTGTTCCACCATAGTGTCCTCCGGTTGGCCCTGAGTGGCAGTGTTCCAATATTTTTGATATTTCTAATCCTGTAACACATCTTCTGATGACTTGATCTGCACATCTACGAAGCAGAAATGGATCGTCCCAAAAGTAGTTTTTTATATCATTAAAGAATCGCTTCTTTTGCTGGTGTGTTAACCCTTTTGGGATAATGTTAGCAGTTAAAAAATTCACGATATCTGTAAACCAAGGTACCTCGGAGTTAGATATAGCGAAAAATTGTTCTTCAGGGAATGAATCATTAATTTCCACATCATCTAGTTCTCTGGTATTTGTTTTCTCGAGCTTGGACAGACGATCAGCTGCTAGATTTTCAGCTCCTTTCTTATCTTGAATTTCCAAGTCAAATTCTTGCAAAAGGAGAATCCATCGGATAAGTCGAGGTTTTGCATTGGTTTTAGTTAAAAGGTAGCGAAGGGCGGAATGGTCAGTGTAAACAACAACTTTAGACAATATGAGATATGATCGAAATTTATCAAAAGCAAAAACCACAGCTAGTAACTCTTTTTCCGTAGTAGTATAGGTTTTTTGTGCAGCCGTTAAGGTTTTGCTGGCGTAATAGATAGGTTGAAAATGCTTGTCTCTTCACTGTCCCAGTACTGCACCTACTGCAAAATCACTCGTATCACACATTAGTTCGAATGGCAAGTTCCAATCAGGTGCAATTATAATTGGAGCATTAATTAATTTATCCTTTAAAGTATTAAATGCTTCTAAATTTTTTTGCTCGAAGTTAAAAGGTATATCTTTTTCTAGCAATTTAGTTAAAGGCCTAGCTATTTTAGAAAAATCCTTAATGAATCTTCTATAAAAACCAGCATGTCCTAAAAAGCTTCTAATAGCCTTAACTGAACTAGGAGGTGGTAATTTCTCGATTGTTTCTACTTTAGATTTAACCACCTCAATCCCTTTACTAGAAATTTTATACCCTAGTACAATACCTTCTTGAACCATGAAGTGACATTTCTCCCAGTTAAGCACAAGGTTTGTTTCTTCACATCTTATTAAAACTCATTTTAAATTTTTAAGGCAGAGATGGAAAGAGTTATCGAATACCGAAAAATCATCCATGAAGACTTCCAAGATCTTTCATGAGTTCGTCGAATATAGCTATCATACAGCGCTGAAAAGTAGCAGGGGCATTACATAATCCAAAAGGCATTCTACGATAAGCAAACGTACCATATGGGGATGTGAATGTCGTTTTTTCTTGATCTTCAAGAGCTATTAGGATTTGGAAGTAACCAAAGAGTCCGTCTAGGAAGCAATAATACATGTGCCCAGATAATCTTTCTAACAACTGGTCAATGAATGGCAAGGGGAAGTGATCTTTTCTTGCGGCGTCATTCAGTTTCTTGTAGTCTATGCAAACTCTCTATCCTGTAACCGTTCTTGTTGGGATTAGCTCATTCTTCT
Organism: Gossypium hirsutum; assembly: GCF_007990345.1. Taxonomy (NCBI): domain Eukaryota; kingdom Viridiplantae; phylum Streptophyta; class Magnoliopsida; order Malvales; family Malvaceae; genus Gossypium; species Gossypium hirsutum. Next base: position 36,292,329 of record NC_053436.1, read on the forward strand.
CGTTGCTCACAACTGTCATGCCTCCTTTCTTGGGGACAACCTGCACTGGACTTACCCAAGAACTGTCAGAAATAGGATAAATAATTCCAGCATCTAGAAGCTTAATTACCTCGGCTTTTACAACTTCCTTCATGTTCTGGTTCAGACGTCTTTGAGCTTGCACACATGGTTTGTATTCATCTTCCATTAAAATTTTGTGGGTGCAAAAAAAAAAGGACTGATTTGGTAATGTAGAATTATTTCCAAGGAATGCATATTCTAAATGATTTGGTAATTGTTTAAGTTTCAGTGTGGGAGGCTCATCAATCGAGGATTTTTTCCTAAGTTCATCATTGATCTTAATACCCTCATATTCTACTTGTTTTGACGGATGGTTATTAGGTTCCTCAGCTATCTCCTCATCTTGAGCTGGACACAATTCTGTCGTCTCCTCTTGTATAATTTCCTGAAAAGAGTCTTGAGTAATATGATCAATAGAGTCAATGAAATAGCATGAATCATCTTGTTCCCTAGAGAATCTCATAGCATCATAAATTTTAAAGATCATTTCCTCGTCACCTACTCTAAGTACCAATTTACCGTCACCCACGTCAATCACGGCTCTAGTAGTGGCTAGGAATAGGCGCCCTAAAATTAAGGGTACTTCCACATCTTCATCCATGTCAAGCATAACAAAATCAATAGGGAATATAAATTTATCTACTTTTACTAGTACGTCTTCTATAGTACCCCTGGGATATTTAACAGATCTATCGGCTAGTTGAATACTCATCCTAGTGGGTTTAGGTTCCCCAAGACCAAGTTGTTTGAACATTTTATAGGGCATCAAATTAATACTAGCGCCTAAATCAGGTAGTGCTTTTTCAATATTCAGATTACCAATTCACCAAGGGATAGTAAAACTTTCTGGATCTTTTAGCTTGGTTGGCGGCTTATTTTGGAGTATGGCGGAGCACTCCTCGTTGAGTTCTACCGTAGATAAGTCCTCGAACTTCCTTTTATTTTTTAAAAGCTCCTTCAAAAATTTTGCGTATGTAGGCATCTACGAGATAGCTTCAACAAAAGGTAAGTTGATATGTAATTGCTTAAAAAGTTCAAGAAACTTACGGAATTGTGCGTCAATGCGGTCTTTTTTTAATTTTGCTAGATATGGACCAGTGGTGTATATTCCTCTGGCACTAGTTTGTCACTATTTTCGAGTTTTTCTTCCCTCCTTTCGCTTTCCATGGCTTCTTGTGCTAACTTCTTTTCAGATTCCGCTAACACTTTCCCACTCCTTAGTGTAACTGCTTTGACATGCTCTCTTGATTTGGTATTACTAAATAATTTTTCTGGTGGTCTTTCCGAGATTAGTTTAGAAAGTTGGCTTATCTGAGTTTCTAGTCCTTGGATCGATGCTTGTTGATTGTTAAGTGTTGTCTCAGTATTTTGGAAACGAGTTTCTAACATTGATATGAATGTTGAAAGCATCTCTTCAAGGTTCTACTTCTTCTCTTGTTGATAAGGTGGCTTTTGAAAACCCTGAGGATTTTGTGGCTTTTGATTCCCTTGACCTCTCCAGGAAAATTTTGGGTGGTTCCTCCAACCTGCATTATAGGTATTACTGTATGGGTTATATTGAGATCGAAAGTTATTGTTACCCATATAGTTGACTTGTTCTTCTTTAGATGTAGGATTGAAGGATTGGTATTCTGTATGCACACCTCCTCTTCTTGAGTAACACCTCATTACTAGATGAACCTGCGTAGAACCAAGAAAACTATCAATCTTTTTATTGAGAAGTTCTACTTGATTAGAGAGCATGGTGACTGAATCGATGTTATAAACACCGGCTGTTTTTGATGGCTTACTCCTCATGACTTGCCACTGATAGTTGTTCAGTGACATCTCCTTTATGAATTTGTAGGCATCTTTTGATGTTTTATTGTTTATGGTTCCGCCAGCAGCTACGTCAATCATTTGTCTTGTCGAGGGATTCACACCATTGTAGAATGTTTGAACTTGCAGCCATAGAGGTAACCCCCTCACCTTCTCAATAGATCCTTGTATCTCTCTCATGCATCGTAAAGTGTTTCTAAGTCCTTCTGCACAAAAGAAGAGATATCATTGCGTAATTTAGCCGTTTTAGTTGGCGAAAAATATTTTAGTAAAAATTTCTTGGTCATTTGCTCCCAAGTAGTGATAGACCCTCGTGGTAATGAGTTTAACCACTTTTTAGCTTTGTTTCTCAGTAAGAAGGGAAATAACCGAAGACGGATGGCATCATCAGAAACACCATTGATTTTGAATGTATCGTAAAATTCCAGGAAATTTGCTAAGTGAGTGTTGGGATCTTCATCCTGCAAACCATCAAACTGAACAAACTGCTATATCATCTGAATAGTGTTAGGTTTTAATTCAAAATTATTCGCAACGATAGCAGGTCTAACTATACTTGATTCAGTTTCTGTTAAAGAGGATTTAGCATAGTCATACATAGTACGTGGAGCAGGACTTTGATTAGCTGCAATTGCGGGAGGCAGGTGATTGTCTTTGTTTTCAGCCATCTCATTGGTTGGAGGTTGAATATTGTCTTCTCGTTCGTTTATGTGTATCGTAAACTACGCCTTATTTCTCTTTGATTTCTACGAACTGTTCAATCGATTTCTTCGTCAAAAAGTAAAGGTCCTGACGGGTTTCTTCTAGTCATAAACTATAAAAACCAGTCAAGAGAAAGAAAAAGTAAATTAATAAATAATAATAATTAAATTAAATTAAATTGCAAGAAAAATAAATGGCTAAAGCGATAAAAATTTAGGGTTCCTAATATTTCAGTTCCCCGGCAACGGTGCCAAAAATTTGATCGCAGTGATTCGTAACAAGGAATAAATATTTATAATGCAGATCAGACCTAGACTAACTATTATCACGACGAAAATGAAAGCACACCTATCGAACAATAGTATAGTAATGGCAAGACCGAGATATTGTACCCAAGGGAAAAGTACTAGTAATAACTATCTTTTTATTATCTAGCCTAAGAATAAAAGGGGTTTGTTTTAATTAACTAATTATTTAAACTAAGAACGCTCAGAGAAAAGAATAGGGGAAGTGCTTTTGGGAAAATCGATTGACTTGAGACAATACCTAAGGAAAAATCCACCTAGATTTTACTTGTTATTTTGGCTCCAAATCGGACGATTTATTCATTCAACTTGTTTCGTAGAGATCCATAAGTTATGTTATTATCCCTATTCAAGACTAATAACGTCTAATCCCTGGATTGAATAACCCGAGACTTTTCTCTAATTGACACTCTAGGGTTGCATTAACTCGATCTATGGATCCCCTTATTAGGTTTGACCCTAATCCGGCAAAATCTTGTCACCCTATTTCTAGGCGCGCAATCAACTCCGCTTAATTATGGCAAATGTACTCTTAGACAGGGTCTATTCCTCCTCTGAATAAGAGCGTGTCTTGAATTAGTACCCTGGGATATCAAAACAAGAATTAAGAACGCATAATTAAGAACAAGTTAAATATTTATCATACGATCCAAAAAATAATAACAACATTCATCTTAAGTTTCATTCCCCTTAGGTATTTAGGGGATTTAGTTCATAACTAAATAAGAAAACATCTCAGAAGAATAAAGAATACAAAACATAAAGAAAACCCAAAACTCCTGAAGGGAAATTGAGGAGAGATCTTCAGTCTTGATGATGAATCGGGCTTCTAAGATGGATCAATCGGCTTCCTTAGGGTAATTCCTTACCCCTCTTCTCCGTCCCCCTTTTCCTCCTCCTCTAGTGCATATTTATAGGCTTTGGAATGCCTAGAAACCCTCAAAATTGGCCTTTTCCGAATTGGACTCAACTTGGGATCGATAGGGACATGCCTGTGTTCATTACTTCAGGCCGTGTGGTAAAAATATGTATAATTTACGGTTTATCAGATACATATTGCAATACATAGGATTCCGATATGTGTTATCCTGTAAGACCATGTCTGGGACACTGGCATCGGTTTGTGATTTACATGTAAGACCATGTCTGGGACATTGGCATCATATATGATTTCATGGAAGACCCTGTCTGGGACAGTGGCATCGATATTTGACTACATGTAAGACCACGTCTGGGACGTTGGCATTGTACGAGCTTATGAGTTATCCGAGTATCCTTAGTGATTCCAATCGGCTCAACGAGCATTCCGAAAAATAAATAACCATGTGAAATTGTATCTGATTCAGGTACGTGTGATTTGATATGAAATTTAGAAACGAAAGGTGAGTATGTATCATATGATCATATGTGAAATATATGATAATGAATGATATGAATAAATGAATGATGTGTTATATATGCTCGTTATATGAAATTAAGTTCTATGTTTCAGACATGAGATTTATAAAATATGAAACATGGCTTTGATGTATGATTTCTTGGTTCAAAAACTTGAATAGATAATGAAATTAAAATGGTTGAGTTGGCCATATGATTCATATATGCAAATTTGGTTTATGTCAATAAGGGAATTATGGATGTTCGAGTTTGGAAGTGTTTATAAAGAAGTTGATTTAACCTTATGTATGATTATAAATGAACATAGTTCAACTGGCGATGTAATGAATATGTGCGAGCTTGACTTATATGATTGAGTTAACGGTTGTTATTCAATTTTGAAAGCATGGTTATACGTTCATTGATAAATAAGGTAAGTGGAGTTATTTAATGTGGTTATATGAATTTACGAGTATAATAAATGTATATGTGATTGAGATTGGATAAATTCAATTTAGTGATATTGGTTTATAGATATTATTGAAATGATTTGTTTCCTTATGGCTTACTAGGCTTTCAAAGCTTACTCTGTGTGTTTTTCCTATGTCTATAGGGTTTCAGAGACTTGCTCGGGTTGGAAGTTGTTGAAGACGTCATCACACTATTTAGTTATCGCTTCGGTAAATAAAATCTCTAAGTTTTGGTTATATGGCATGTATAGGCTAGTTTTGAGATGGTTCATTTTGATTTGAGTATATATATAGCCATGCGAGAAATGGCTTAATTATGATGCTAATATTGTGTATATTTGGTTATGTATTGAGATCATTTTGGGAAGTATGATTCATGGTTTATATGTATGGTGTAATTCGTTATATGATTTGGGTTGAGCATTGAGGTGAAATATTGGATATATTTTTTACTTATGCTTCATATTCCTATAGGGAAAATAATGAGTATAACATTGATGATGCATTAGTTATTTGAATAATATTTGAAAAGGAAAATAATGTGATATGTTTAGAGATATATATAAATGTATATGGCCAAGTGAAATAGTCATTTTGGTATGTTCATAGTTGGGAATTTGGTAACGTTTAACATGTGAATTTAATATGCTTTGAGATAGAGAATGAGCATGAAATTGGTTGATGATATTATGGATTGATTGATACATGTTTGGAGTTGAATTTGGCTGAAAATGCTGCATATATGATGCTTGATTTTGGAATTGTAGGGATGACCCAAATGGAAGGGACATTGGCCTTGTAAATGGCCTATTTTTGTCCACACGGGCAGAGACACGGGTGTGTGTCTCTGCCATGTTGCTCGAGGGCCATTTCGGAATGAGTCTGGGTAAACCACACGGTCACGCACACACAGGCGTGTGTCACGCCGTGTGGCCAAGTCAGTTTCAACCACGGGCTAGACACATGGGCGTGTCTTGTGGCCGTGTGGACAAGTCAATATGTATGCCCTGTTTTGCCACGGCCTAGACACACGGGCATGTCAAATGCCGTGTAAGGCATACGATCTGATTACATGGGCGTGTGACCTTTGTAACTTAGAAAAATTGTTAAGTTTCGAAAAAATTTTGTATGTGTTCGGTTTAGTCCCGACCTCTTCCTAATGCATGTTTATGGTCTCATTGACCTAAGAAATGGACTTAATGTTGATGTTTGACTATGATATGACGATGCATGACTTTTGATTGTGAAATGATTGCGAAATGTTCCGATATGTCTGGTAATGCCTCTGACCCTAGTCTGGCGGTGGATACATATAAGCTTACAGAGCTTAGTAAGAACATAGTAAATCTTTTTACTTAACATATGCAATTAGGGGTCCTAAAGTACAAACTGGGGCAAGTATGTGCAATCAGGGTATTGAAGTAAAAAAAGGGGCACAATGTGCAATCAGGGGTACTGAAGTACAAACAGGGGCACCTGAGTGCAATCAGGGGTATTGAAGTACAACCAGGGGCACGTGTGTGCAATCAAGGGTACCGAAGTACAAACAAGGGCACGTATATGCAATTCAAGTATAATTAACATAAGTATTTAATTACATAGCTATAAGATGATAATATATATGGGAATTCAGTTATACATTTAAATACTACGAACTTACTTTGACAACTAGGATGAAAAAATATGATCGAGCTAATCCGTGACTTTTGCCTTCCCTCGATTTAGGTCCAGCTAAGATTTATCTTGATTTAAAAAAGAAATTTTAATCTATTTAATACACATTATTCAATTTAATCCAAAATTCATACTTTTACAAATTTCCATTTTTGCCCCTAACATTTTAACTTATTTACAATTTAGTCTTTAAGCTCATAAATGGAAATTTATGCAATTTCATCCCTAACCCATGCTAGTCGAATTTACTGTGAACACATATCAACTCATACAAATCATTATTTCACAATTTCACCATATACTTTTACTATTTTTATAAATAAGTCCCTAAATGATAATTTCATCGAAAATCACTTTACAAAAGTTCTTTATTTAACAACAAGGACTCATTTTCTTTAAAAAATTCATAAATCAAGAAAAAAACATTCATGGAAAAATGCTAGACCTTTAACAGTTTTGCAAATTAATCCCTGAGCTAGCTAGATAAGCCACAACGATCCTGAAAACCTAAAAATCATTAAAAACGGGATCAAAACACATACCATGCAAGCTAGCAAAATAATCAAAGCTTCGAACCCTATCCATGGATTTTTCCTTCATCTAGTTTCAGTGGAAGAAACTAATTTTGGAAGATGACACGTTGTTTGTTTAATTTTTTACTTTAACTTATTTTACTAAATTACAAATTTAACCTTTACTTAACACCAAAATTTCATTAATACCTAGCCATATACATCCACTAACATCATTAATGGACTAATTACCATTTAATTCCTTTAACTTTAAATTTTCATGGCTAATAGATTCTTCTAACTACTAGAACTCCACTTTTGCACCATTTTTAATTTAGTCCTGTTCACTTAATTAAGCATGCAAACGTCAAAATTTCTTAACAAAATTTTTATACAACACTACTAACACACCATAGACATTAAAATAAAAATAAAATAAATATTTTCATGTCAGATTTATGGTCCCAAAACCACTATTTTGATTTCACTAAAAACGAACTATTACACATTGACTAAGCTTGAGGATCAAATAAGCCAATTGATGAGCATGATGGGTGATATCAAAAGACAAATTGGCTTAGGCACTCTCAATAATACGGGAGATAATCCACAGAGGAAAGGTAAAGAGTATGTGAAAGCTACAACACTTGGATCAGGTAAGGTACTAAGTAGCCCAGAAATACCTACTCTAAAGGTAATTATGGATGAAACTAATGAACCTCGAGACAATTCCCTGGAATTAGAAGACGGACCTAAACCAAAAGAGGAGAATGCACCGGCAACTAAGACAAGAAAAGAGACATCTAAAGATATCGAAATCACGAAGGTTTCATTTCCATCAAGATTAGAAGAAAGAAAAAAGCGGGATGAGGATGAATCTATAAGTTCTTTGAATTTATTTAAAACCTTAAATGTTAACCTACCTTTAATCGAGCTAATTGAGAAGGTTTCCAAATATGCTAAATTTTTAAAGGAGATGATGGCAAGGCGTAAGAAAAATCAAGGTATGAGAATAAGTTAATTTAAGTGCTTCCTGTAGTATGATTATTTCAAGACAAGTACCTCGACAGTTGAAAGACCTGAGAAGCATTACTATTCCTATAGAAATAGGGAGCATTCATCTTAATATAGCTCTATGCGATTTAGGAGCTAGTATCAATTTCATGCCTTTATCAATTTTGAAATACTCAGGTTAGAGAATCTTAAAACAACTCAAATAACATTAAAATTAGCTGACAGGTCTTTGGTGCATCGAAGGGAGTACTAGAAGATGTGATAGTCAAGGTGCGAAGTTTTATTATTCTAGTAGATTTTCCAATACTTGATTTTGAGAAAGATCAGGAGATATTGATCTTACTAGGAAAACCTTTCCTGGCCACTTCTAGATCCACCAATGATTTAGAGAAAAAAGAGCTAACTCTGAAAATTAATGGTGAGACCGAAATCTTCAAATGTTATTATCAATAGAATGTCGAAAAGCGGAGGATATTAGGGGAGCATTACAAAAAATTATTCATCTCTAACATTCTCTGTAACACCCCGAACCCAAGACCGTCACCGGAGTCGAACACGAGGTGTTAACAGACTTTAAAAAATAATTTCCCAGACACTGCCAATCTGCGTACTAGTCGCTTTAAAAATCATATCTTGAGTTCAGGAACTCGGAATCCAGTTCCATAAATTTTCCCTGAAACTTGACTCATATGTCCATCTACATATTTTTTTCTAGAATTTTTGGTTGGGTCAATTAGTACAGTTTATTAGTCAAAGTATCCCATGTTACAGGGATCGACTACAATGACCTTTGCGCATTACGACTTGGATATCTCCCTGTACAGGGCTTCAATACTGATGCCGTTTGTTTCTATAGAAACTAGACTCAGAGAGGAATCTATACATATGTGGCTTGACTCCTAATTATCTCTGGTTATTTTGTAATGAATTTCCAAAGTCGGAACAGGAAATCCAGAAACCGTTCTGGCCCTGTCTCACAAGAACCTGAATATCTCTTAACATACTGTCCGTATGATTGTTTCGTTACTTTCCTATGAAAATAGATTCATCAAGGTTCGTTTACATAATTTATTCACTATTTAATTCCATTTCTACTATTTTTAGTGATTTTCCAAATCTACATCACTGCTGCTGTCAGCATCTGCCTTTAAGGTAGACTTTACCTATTTCATAGTTTCCATGATTCAACTAGCCCTTTTTGCATAAATAGCACAATTTATGATAGTGATTAACCATTCCCATGGCCAATCCTTGTCAAGCATATCCACACCTCTCAATAACCATATCCCTACCAAATGATTATAACATTATACTCAAACATATATAAGCCATTTTCGCATGGCTATCCAAAATTATACAAGTCCAAAGGGTCCATGACCCACAACAAACGGGTAGTCCTATACATGCCATTTCGAAGTTCAACCAAAATTGTACCAAAAGGGGGGGCTTTGATAGTGTGGGCGACTTCGACTTCAAAATCCCGAGTCCGATAGCTGGAGAACCAAAATCTATAAAACAGAGGATCAAAGAAACGGAGTAAGCAATTTATGCTTAGTAAGTTTTGAGCAAGGAATTCCAGCACAGCAAAAGTATAGCATTCATATAGCTAAACGGATAATTTCATATGCACAAATTTTCGATATCATACTTGCTTCACATTACCAACCCTTATGTACATACACAAAAGATCAACTTAGCCAAAGGCCGATAGCTCGTTTATCAACTGAGCGAATACTTATTTGTAAGGGCTCAACTAAATTCAAGCACATACGAAACATACCTCAATGTTGGGATGTTTCTAGAGTATTTACTGAAATTTTTACAGCAAGATCATTCATTCCCAAATCACGTACCTTCGGAATTTAACCGGATATAGCTACTCGTTCAAATGCCTTCGGGACATAGCCCGGTTATAGTAACTCGCACAATTGCCTTCGGGACTTAACCCGGATTTAGTAACTCGCGCAAATGCCTTCGTCCTTAGCCCGGAATTAGTATCTCGCACAAATGCCTTCGGATCTTAGTTCGGATATGGTCACTTAGCACAAAGCCTTCGGGACTTAGCCCGGACATCATTCAAATAACCATGCACATTTAACAATAAATCATGGCACATTCGTATTTCGTTTTCGTTAGCAAAACTCAAACACAAGACATTTATCATTCTTGCAATTTCGGCTCAATAGCCACACAAAGAGCATGATTTTAATTTGCTTAAAACATGATCTAATCAAATCATAATTTAAGCTCTTTTACTCAAGAACTTACCTCGGGTGTTGTCGAACGATTCCGATAGCTATTCGACCACTTTTTCCTTCCCTTTATCGGATTTAGTTCCCCTTTGCTCTTGAGCTTAATTAAACAAATAAATTGATTTAATCATTTGAGCATCGAAAAGAGGAACACAAGGCACTTAGCCCATATTTATACATTAGACATTAAAGTCACATATGTACGGAATCATGAATCAAACTCAACATTTTAGCTAATTTTTCCCCCTTGGCCGAATTTTCTAAGCCAAGACAAAAGCATCAATATGCTTGCCTCTAACTGAATACATGCAACACCAATCTCCTTCCTATGGCCGAATATGCATGTCTATGTTGGGGCCGATTTCAACACTTAATACATTCTACAAGTATGGTCACTTGTATTGACTAAACACCCTTTTGTTTCAAGTTCAAAACTTGGCTAATACACACATATATACACTAGTAAAGCATCCTCTCCCTTTCCATCAATTTAACACATGCATTACTCATTAATATACAAAAATCATATTCGGCCTTAGCACACAACTTGCTAGCCGATTCTTCTCCATCTAGCAACCAATGCACATATGTGCTCACTCAAAAATGCTAAAAAGAAGATTCAAGAATCATCAATCCACCATCACATGCATCATTAACAAGCTTCATATTTAGCATGCAATGGCATTAACACAAAATCTACCTAGGCCGAATATCATCCCCATGACATAGCAAAGATTTGAACCATGGGATAATTAGAACTCAAGCTAGCAACTAAAAACATGCATGAATCTCATGGCACAACCTCAAACATACCTTGATCTAGATACAAGTATGGCCAAACCTCCTCCTAATCCTCTTTCAAACCAAACATGAAGCAAGAACTCCTTCCTCCTTCCTTAGAATTTTCGGCCAAATGAAGATGAAAAAGGATGAACAAAATTTTCTCTTTTCTTTTCTTTAACTCACGGCAATGGGGGGGGGAAACAACCACACACTTTTTTTTTGTTTTCATCATATTCCCTTTCCTTATTTTATGCCCATACTCCTTATTTTATTTTTTTCCACCCATGATGCACCAACACAAAATGTCTATGACATGTCTTGCCCATCACACTTGGTCTACCATGCTTGTCATGGCCGGCCACTACTAATTAGGGGGGAATTTGACATGCAAGTCCCCCCTTTTTATTTCATGCACTAATGGGTCCTTATGCTTCGACCTATCACATTTCAAAAATGTCGCACATAAGTCCTATTGACTAAATTCACATGCAATCGACTAAATCGAAGCTTGAAATTTTCACACATTCATAATTACATATTCTAGACAATAAATATCACATTCAAACATTTCGGTGACTCGGTTTAGCGGTCCCAAAACCACTTCCCGACTAGGGTCAATTTTGGGCTGTCACAACTCTCCCCACTTAAGAAATTTTCGTCCCCGAAAATCTTACCGGTAAATAGGTTTGGGTATCGTTCTTTTATCGAGCTCTCGGTTTCCCAAGTAGCTTCCTTGATCCCGTGTTTGAGCCATAACACCTTAACTAACGGAACCCTTTTGTTTCGCAACTCTTTCACTTCACGAGCTAGGATACAAATCGGTTCTTCTTCATAACTCAAGTCAGATTGAATTTCAACTTCTGAGGGATTAATCACATGTGACTGATCGGATCTATAACGTCGAAGCATCGAAACATGAAAGACATCGTGAATCTTTTCAAGTTCAGGGGCAAAATCAATCTATATACAATCGGACCAACTCATTCGGAGATTTCGTACGGCCCAATGAATCTCGGGCTCAACTTGCCCTTACGGCCAAATCTGAGTACCTTTTTCCAAGGCGAAACTTTAAGAAACACTTTATCTCCCACCTGATATTCAATGTCTTTTCGTTTCAAATCCGCATACGATTTTTGACGATCTGTGGCTGCTTTCAGACTTTCACGGATTACATTTACTTTCTGTTCGGCATCCTTAATCAAATCAATTCCGAAAATTTTACTTTCACCGAGCTCGTTCCAAAACAATGGTGTACGGCATTTACGACCGTACAAAGCCTCGTAAGGTGCCATCTTAATACTTGATTGAAAACTATTGTTGTAAGCAAATTCAATCAAAGGTAAATACCGTTCCCATGAACTACTGAACTCGAGGATGCAACATCTCAACATATCCTCAAGTATCTGAATTATCCGCTCAGATTGACCATCGGTTTGGGGGTGAAAAGCAGTACTAAAATGCAGCTTGGTACCCAAAGCTTCTTGTAATTTCCTCCAAAATCGCGAGGTGAATCTCGGATCTCTATCCGACACGATAGAAATAGGTACCCCGTGTAATCTCACAATCTGAGAAACATACAATTCGGCTAGTTTATCCAATGAAAAATCCGTACACACGGGGATAAAGTGAGCTGACTTAGTCAGTCTATCGACAACAACCCAAATCGCATCTTTCGTACTTGCTGACAATGGCAGTCCGGACACAAAGTCCATTGTGACTCGATCCCATTTCCACTCGGGTATCATGATCGGCTGAAGTAATCCTGAAGGCACTTGATGTTCTGCTTTCACTTGTTGACATATTAAACATCTCGAAACAAAGTCAGAGATGTCTCGTTTCATACCATGCCACCAAAATTGACGTTTCAAATCGTTGTACATTTTCGTACTCCCCGGGTGAATTGACATTCGGCTGCAATGGGCTTCGTTCAGAATCATCGAAATGAGTTCCGAATTCCTTGGAACACACAAACGACTTCTGAACCTCAAACAATCATCATTATCAATTTGAAACTCTGATTCCTTGTTCGGAACACACTCAGCCCGTTTTGCAACCAATTCATCATCAACTTTCTGGGCTTCACGAATTTGATGAATCAATAATGGTCTGGCTTTTAATTCAGCTACTAACACATTGTCGGGTAGAACAGACAAGTGCACATTCATCGCTCGTAAAGCAAACAATGATTTCCGGCTTAAGGCGTCCGCAACCACATTAGCCTTTCCCGGGTGGTAATCAATGACAAGCTCGTAATCTTTCAACAACTCAAGCCAACGTCTTTGTCGCAGATTTAAGTCTCTTTGAGTCATCAAATATTTGAGACTTTTGTGATCCGAAAATACATGGCACTTTTCACCAAATAAGTAATGTCGCCATATTTTTAAAGCAAATACGATGGCAGCTAGTTCAAGATCATGGGTCGGATAATTTTTCTCATGTGGCTTTAATTGTCTCGACGCATAGGCCACCACTCGACCTTCTTGCATCAATACGCAACCCAACCCAAGTAGGGATGCGTCACTATAAATGACAAACTCTTTGCCTGATTCGGGTTGCACTAAAATTGGAGCTTCAGTCAAATAAGTTTTCAGTTGATCGAAACTTTTCTGACATTTCTCCGTCCATTCGTACTTAACATCCTTTTGAAGTAGCTTCGTCATTGGTGTGGCTATCATCGAGAAACCTTTTACAAATCGTCGGTAATAACCGGCGAGCCCCAGGAAGCTCTGAACTTCGGTAATATTTCTTGGAGGTTTCCAGTTAAGTATGGCTAAAATTTTGTTCGGGTCAACTCGAATACCCGATGCGGATACCACGTGACCCAAGAAGCTAACCTCTCTTAACCAGAACTCACACTTACTGAACTTAGCATATAACTGTTTATCCTGCAAAATTTGCAACACTAGTCTCAGGTGCTCAGCATGTTCGGTCTCATCTCTTGAATAGATCAAGATGTCATCAATGAACACAACTACGAACCGATCCAAATATGGTCTGAAGATCCGATTCATCAAATCCATAAATACCGCAGGGGCATTAGTGAGCCTAAACGGCATCACTAAGAATTCGTAGTGACCATATCTCGTTCTGAAGGCAGTTTTGGGTATGTCCGAATCTCGAATTCGCAACTGATAATAGCCCGATCTCAAATCTATTTTTGAGAACACTGAGGCTCCCTTCAGTTGGTCGAACAAATCATTGATACGCGGTAACGGATATTTGTTCTTTATCGTCACTTTATTCAGTTGACGATAGTCAATGCACAACCTCATGGTTCCGTCCTTCTTTTTCACGAACAATACTGGTGCACCCCAAGGTGAGAAACTTGGTTGAGCAAAACCTCTATCTGTCAATTCTTGCAACTGAGCTCTCAACTCTTTTAACTCGGTTGGTGCCATACGATACGGTGCCATCGAAATCAGCGTAGTCCCAGGTACAAGCTCAATACCAAACTCTATCTCCCGAACAGGTGGTAAACCCGGTAATTCTTCAGGAAAAACATCCGGGTATTCACAAACCACCGGCACAGATTCGGGTTTCTTTTCTAATTCTTTGTCATCAAGTACGTACGCAAGGTATGCTTCGCACCCTTTTCTTACATATTTTTGGGCCAACATTGAGGATATTACAGCTGGCAACCCATCCAAGTCCATAGACTCAACTCAGATTACTTGCACCTCAATTCAATAGTCTTGCTTTTGCAATTCACAACCGCATCATGCACGGTCAACCAATCCAACCCGAGAATAACATCAAATTCATTAAACGGCAAAAGCATCAAGTCCGCCGGAAAATAGGAACCTCGAATTACTAGGGGACATTCCTTACACACTTTGTCGACAAGCACGTAACGACTCAAGGGATTTGACACCCGAATTACGAACTCAGTAGACTCAATAGGTAAAGTCTTACTGGATGCTAAGGTTTCACATATGAAAGAATGAGTAGAACCGGGGTCAATCAAAGCAATTACATGAGTATCAAAGAGAGTAAAAGTATCGGTAATAACATCAGGCGAAGAAACATCCTCGCGGGCACGTATAGCATAAGCTCTAGCAGGCGCACGAGCCTCGGATCTGGTCGTAGCATCTCTATATCCTCTCTGACCACCACCAGCATTGCTCGTATTTCCAGATGGTCTACCTCGAGCAGTGGTAGCACCCGGTTTCCCACTCTGATTTACATTCTGTTCAGACAACCTCGGGCAATCTTTAATGAAGTGGTCAACTGATCCGCACTTGTAACAGGAGCGGTCAGGGAATCTACAACTCCCCGAATGCCATTTACCGCAATATCGACATTTCGTTCTGTCTCGACGTTCATTCCCAACACTGGCGACCGAAGTGCCTCGTGTACCCACAGGGGGTCGATCACGATCTCGTCTAAAAAGGCCCGAAGTGCCTCTCGACCAGCCCACATCATCTCGAAATTTCTTCGATGCCTGTTGAAGAGACTTTCCCGAAGATCTTTTACGAAACTCTCCAGTTCCCACATCAACTTTTTGTTTTTCTTTTCTAAGCTCTTCGGCTTTACAAGCTCGCTCGACAAGTACTACGAACTCTCGTATTTAAAGAACGCCAACGAACATTTTTATATCTTCATTTAGCCCATCCTCGAAGCGTTTACACATGATAGCCTCGGACGAAACACATTCCCGAGCGTATCTACTAAGTCTAACAAATTTTGCTCGTAATCAGTAACTGACATAGAACCTTGCTTAAGCTCAAGAAATTCCTTTCGGTTTTGATCAACAAATCTCTGACTGATATACTTTTTCTGAAACTCAGTTTGGAAAAACTCCCAAGTTCTTGCTCTCGGGGCACAACAGAAGTCAGAGTACTCCACCAATAGTAGGCAGAATCGCGTAGCAAGGAGATAGTACACTTTAGGCATTCATCGGGTGTACAAGATAGCTCATCGAGTACCTGGATAGTGTTGTCCAACCAAAATTCAGCTTGCTCGGCATCATCGCTGTCCGTAGCTTTAAATTCAGTAGCCCCATATTTTCGGATTGTGTCAACTGGGGGCTTATTTGACCTTATTTGGTCAGTTTCCGGAGGTATTGTAGGTGCGGGGGTGGTATTTGTAGGGAATGGAGGTTGTGGAACAGCCGTATTAGTTCGAATGTATTGGTTGAACCAATCATTCATCACGCTATAGAAAGCTTGTCTAGCTTCATCATTCGGGTTACTAGCATTAGGTTGAGAGTCCGCCGGCGCTGTCCCTTGTGCGGGAGCAGGCGCTACACTCCCAAGATCATCAGCTACCGCTTGATCGGGGTCGGGATCCATTACTATAAATAAACACATTTGCAAATGTCAGAAATCACCACACTATCAAATAATCACATAAAATGGCATGTATAGCTAGACCCAACGCATTACGGTAGTCCTAGAATCAACTAAACCGTAGCTCTGATACCAATCAAATGTAACACCCCGAACCCGAGACCGTCACCGGAGTCGAACACGAGGTGTTAACAGACTTTAAAAAATAATTTCCCAGAAACTGCCAATCTGCGTACTAGTCGCTTTAAAAATCATATCTTGAGTTCAGGAACTCGGAATCCAGTTCCGTAAATTTTCCCTGAAACTAGACTCATATGTCCATCTACATATTTTTTTATAGAATTTTTAGTTGGGCCAATTAGTACATTTTATTAGTAAAAGTCTCCCATGTTACAAGGATCGACTACACTGACCTTTGCGCATTAGGACTTGGATATCTCCCTGTACAGGGCTTCAATACTGATGCCGTTTGTTTCTATAGAAACTAGACTCAGAGAGGAATCTATACATATGTGGCTTGACTCCTAATTATCACTGGTTAATTAGTAATGAATTTCCAAAGTCGGAACAGGAAATCCAGAAACCGTTCTGGCCCTGTCTCACAAGAACCTGAATATCTCTTAACATATTGTCCGTATGATTGTTTCGTTACTTTCCTACGAAAATAGATTCATCAAGGTTCGTTTACATAATTTATTCATTATTTAATTCCATTCCTACTATTTTTAGTGATTTTCCAAATCTACATCACTGCTGCTGTCAGCATCTACCTTTAAGGTAGACTTTACCTATTTCATAGTTTCCATAATTCAACTAGCCCTTTTTGCATAAATAGCACAATTTATGATAGTGATTAACCATTCCCATGGCCAATCCTTGTCAAGCATATCCACACCTCTCAATAACCATATCCCTACCAAATGATTATAACATTATACTCAAACATATATAAGCCATTTTCGCATGGCTATCCAAAATTATACAAGTCCAAAGGGTCCATGACCCACAACAAACGGGTTGTCCTATACATGCCATTTCGAAGTTCAACCAAAATTGTACCAAAAGGGGGGGGGCTTTGATAGTGTGGGCGACTTCGACTTCAAAATCCCGAGTCCGATAGCTGGAGAACCAAAATCTATAAAACAGAGGATCAAAGAAACGGAGTAAGCAATTTATGCTTAGTAAGTTTTGAGCAAGGAATTCCAGCACAGCAAAAGTATAGCATTCATATAACTAAACGGATAATTTCATATGCACAAATTTTCGATATCATACTTGCTTCACATTACCAACCCTTATGTACATACACAAAAGATCAACTTAGCCAAAGGCCGGTAGCTCGTTTATCAACTGAGCAAATACTTATTTGTAAGGGCTCAACTAAATTCAAGCACATACGAAACATACCTCAATGTTGGGATGTTTCTAGAGTATTTACTGAAATTTTTACAGCAAGATCATTCATTCCCAAATCACGTACCTTCTGAATTTAACCGGATATAGCTACTCGTTCAAATGCCTTTGGGACATAGCCCCGTTATAGTAACTCGCGCAAATGCCTTCGGCCTTAGCCCGGAATTAGTATCTCGCACAAATGCCTTCGGATCTTAGTCCGCATATGGTCACTTAGCACAAAGCCTTCGGGACTTAGCCCGGACATCATTCAAATAACCATGCACATTTAACAATAAATCATGGCACATTCGTATTTCGTTTTCGTTAGCAAAACTCAAACACAAGACATTTATCATTCTAGCAATTTCGGCTCAATAGCCACACAAAGAGCATGATTTTAATTTGCTTAAAACATGATCTAATCAAATCATAATTTAAGCTCTTTTACTCAAGAACTTACCTCGGGTGTTGTCGAACGATTCCGATAGCTATTCGACCACTTTTTCCTTCCCTTTATCGGATTTAGTTCCCCTTTGCTCTTGAGCTTAATTAAACAAATAAATTGATTTAATCATTTGAGCATCGAAAAGAGGAACACAAGGCACTTAGCCCATATTTATACATTAGACATTAAAGTCACATATGTACGGAATCATGAATCAAACTCAAAATTTTAGCTAATTTTTCCCCCTTGGCCGAATTTTCTAAGCCAAGACAAAAGCATCAATATGCTTGCCTCTAACCGAATACATGCAACACCAATCTCCTTCCTATGGCCGAATATGCATGTCTATGTTGGGGCCGATTTCAACACTTAATACATTCTACAAGTATGGTCACTTGTATTGACTAAACACCCTTTTGTTTCAAGTTCAAACTTGGCTAATACACACATATATACACTAGTAAAGCATCCTCTCCCTTTCCATCAATTTAACACATGCATTACTCATTAATATACAAAAATCATATTCGGCCTTAGCACACAACTTGCTAGCCGATTCTTCTCCATCTAGCAACCAATGCACATATGTGCTCACTCAAAAATGCTAAAAAGAAGATTCAAGAATCATCAATCCACCATCACATGCATCATTAACAAGCTTCATATTTAGCATGCAATGGCATTAACACAAAATCTACCTAGGCCGAATATCATCCCCATGACATAGCAAAGATTTGAACCATGGGATAATTAGAACTCAAGCTAGCAACTAAAAACATGCATGAATCTCATGGCACAACCTCAAACATACCTTGATCTAGATACAAGTATGGCCAAACCTCCTCCTAATCCTCTTTCAAACCAAACATGAAGCAAGAACTCCTTCCTCCTTCCTTAGAATTTTCGGCCAAATGAAGATGAAAAAGGATGAACAAAATTTTCTCTTTTCTTTTCTTTAACTCACGGCAATGGGGGGGGGAAACAACCACACACTTTTTTTTGTTTTCATCATATTCCCTTTCCTTATTTTATGCCCATACTCCTTATTTTATTTTTTTCCACCCATGATGCACCAACACAACATGTCTATGACATGTCTTGCCCATCACACTTGGTCTACCATGCTTGTCATGGCCGGCCACTACTAATTAGGGGGAATTTGACATGCAAGTCCCCCTTTTTATTTCATGCACTAATGGGTCCTTATGCTTCGACCTATCACATTTCAAAAATGTCGCACATAAGTCCTATTGACTAAATTCACATGCAATCGACTAAATCGAAGCTTGAAATTTTCACACATTCATAATTACATATTCTAGACAATAAATATCACATTCAAACATTTCGGTGACTCGGTTTAGCGGTCCCGAAACCACTTCCCGACTAGGGTCAATTTTGGGCTGTGACATTCTCAAGTCAAGGGAAATGCTTTTTATTATGAATGCTGAAAGAATAAACAAGTTCAAAGAATGTGTAACACCCCAAACCTGGCCTAGACGTTACGACCGAATCTGGCGTGTCACATTGAAGCGTTATTAAAGAAGTCATGTTTTATCTAAAATCTTTCTTAGTGTTTAAAGAACATTTTTTTTAAATTAAAGTGAATGGAAGCTGCGCACCAGGTAGGGTTCAAGAAAAGAGGAGGTGAGTCAATTAGACTGCTTAAGTACCTAGTTCTACCATGATCCAATCCTAGACATGCACACATCCATTGCCACACTTTAAGCTTATTACTTGTCCACGAACAACAAATTAAGTTTAAGTCTATTTAAAATATTTATTTCCTTTGAAAACATTTACGTTGCGGAAGCTTTGCTCGGTTATTGTGATATTTTCAAAATAAGTAACTTTTATAAAACTCACCCTAGAGCTAACCAATTCTAAGGAATCAATTTAAGTGATGTGAATCTCAAGTTGAAAACGATTTAAGTAATTTAAAAACCAAAATAAAAATAATAGAGCGGCCTTATTACAACTTTAACCAAAATAGAAATAATCAAAAATAAACGCAAGATTTAAAAGGAAGCTAATTGAAACTTATTTAAAAAAAACCAGAAATTTAATCTTCGTGGCCACTCTGAATCCTGCCCAGCTCAAAGTCCACCAACTAGGGCTCACCTACAAGGATGGAAGAGAAAGGGGGTGAGTTTGGAAAACTCAGTGTGTATGGAAAACCCATCCAAAGCCCAAGTCAGCTCAAGCCCATTGGGCCTAAACCCTATTCAGATAATAGCGGGTACTGGGCCGAAGCCCTTTTCAGAATACAGTAAACTGGGCCTTATTCCCTTTTCAGATAACAGTATAGCCCATAGGCCCATTCCAGAATAGAACAGACATATTCGTGTATGCAAGCCCAACCCAGCCTATAACCAACCACTACACTCCACATATACCAGCCCTACACTCTATGTGGGGAATAGCTCAACCCATCCAGCCCTGCACTCCATAGTTGCGGCATTGCTGCTCAGATATCAGTAAGTTGAGGCAAAGCCACCAGTACGTGGACAAGCCACTTTCAGTACTTTCTCCATCAATAACCCAGTCCCATGTATCAGATGATAATAACATGGCATGCAGTAAATAGTAACAGTCAAACATGCATTCAGGTAAACCTTAACCCTAGAGGTATATCAGTAATTTTGTTCATAGGGGTAAATCTGTAAATTTTCCACTTATAAAGGTATTTCAGTAATTTTATCAGTTTTAAGGACTCTTACGAATGTTACTGTCCTTACTAGCCCATTTGTCATCGCAATAATTTATTTGTCTCAATTTCACAATTTTAGCCATTGGGCCCTAAAACCCCTAATGGGCCCTTCAGTGTCCACTAGCAATTTAAGCCCATTTAATTCAAGTTTTATGACCAGTTTACTGGTTTAAGCAGTTTCAATTCTATAGTCTAACAGAACATGCTTATTGCCTATTTTCTTATTATTTTACCCGTATGGGCCCGTAAGCCCATTGGGCCCAGTTTTAGCCTATCGAGGCCCAATTACCAAAGTGCACGAGATTTCACACACGACTAACTTACCACTTTGCAATTTCAGATCTAATGATTTCTAAACATCTTGTGCGCACTCACACACTCACAAGCCCACGAAATGCCAGATTTTTGGCATTTCGACTTTTGCCGATTTAAACTATGAGGGGGTGTTCGATACACACCTATTTTGCGACGAGTACTACTAAGATCCCTTACGATGTCCTACAATTGATTACCATAATTCTTAGATTGCAAACACAACAACCAATCCCAATATTCACCTACCCATATTCGAACCATGCCCCTTAAGCCTTTAGAATCTTACCTTTTTGTCGAAAACCGATAACTAGATCTAAGTCTAGTTGTTCCAAAGATCCAAGCCATCGATCCAATCTCTAGAAGACACTAATCACCAAAAGAAATCGTCAGTTAAATACCGTTAAAGCCCTATTCCCAAATCGACAGCCTCCCCAGATTTTAGGGACTTCGGCTTTTCTAAATTGTAAAATAAGACTAGATCTAAGGTGATGAGCACTTACCACTTATTCCTCTTTGATTTCTACGCAGATCTGATACAGATCTATCCTCTAAATGATAGTAGAACTCGAATCTAGGAGATCTGAAGTTTCGGCTATAAGTCCCTAAATCTATGGTATTTCGGCTTTTTAAGTGATGAAGAAGATGACGACTTGAGGATATAACTTTGAAATAATGTTGCCGACAGATACTAAGGGTTTAGAGAAGATGAAATTTGATCAAAAAGAACAAAAATAACTGAAGGATTTTGGCTTGGAATAATCGGCACAAGAAGTGAGTTTTCGAGATTTCGGGTTTTATGGCAATCGGCTATGGAGGTTTTGTGGAGGATGGGATCGACAGAGAAGGTGAGTAAGGTGATCAGAAAGTTTCGACTAGAAGAAAAAGAAAAAAGGAAGAAAGAAAATGGAGGAAAAAGAGAGGAAGAAGAACTCGGCACCAAGGAGAAGGAATTTGCATTTTCGGCTTTTGTGAGAACTCAGAAAGGATGAATGACAGTGAAAGCTTTTAGGTGGCTAACCCTAATTCTCCAAGATAGAAAAAGAAAGGAACCTAACCCTAATATCAACTAAAACAATCGGCCCAACCTCCCTAAGGCCCTTGCCGAAATTCACTTAAGTGATCACATGCCCGGCACATGCCTAAAATTAAAAAGTAACAATATGCCTACCTTGCAACTTGAACCCTAGACCTTTAATTCCTTCTCAGGCGCCTTTTTTCTTTTTTTTTAGGAACTTAGTGGCACCACCTTGCCACTTTACCAAGGCCTTATTTGTGTCCTATTTTACCACCTCAACTTTAAAAGCCCATATCGCCAGAACCCTCTCTCCCAAAATTAAAATTTAGGAATTGCCTCGAATTAAATTTACTCTTGGGCCTTTTTTTCCCACACTATAAACCCTTCATAATTTATTTAATTACTAAACTAAACATACAAAATAATAATAATAACATCCAAATTATTCGGGCCGTTTTCCATCTGAACCCAGACTCAAGGCCCAATACTTCCAGGCCCAAAAATCGGGGCATTACAGAATGGGACAAGCGGGCAAAGGTGGAGTGGCAGGATAGTCGGTGGACTAATACTGATAGAATAAAGAAATCGTCCACAGGTGAATCAACAATATTGTTGGATAAATCTGACTGTATAACTTAAAATATGTGAATTGATGCATGATTATTTGTTAATTGTTGCTTATTTAACTAACTCCATACTTTAGATTCTAATTTTTATTTGATGTAAGTTCAAGTTTTAGACTGAAACATCCTTGAGAAGGAATTTTGGACCGAACTGGAGTCATTGTCGCAGCATTGCACTAGAGAGTCGTGACATAGCAGACAATCCTTGAGAATGTCCAAACTAGTGGATGTGTCAGACATAGAACCTTTGTGTTGCGAAATTGGTAGCTTGCTAGGGATGTTGTGACATAGAACCCCTGTGTCGTGACATCGCTGTAAATTTTTGCAAGGTTGACCTGATCCACTACGCAACTTGGCGGCTTAAACACTAACTTTACCCAATTTTTAACCCTTAAAACCCCAATTTATAACCCCAAAACTATATCTACTACTAATTAAAACACCCATTAGCCCTTATTTCCTCAAACTCTCTCAAATCTATCAACATACCGTAAATCCTAAACCCCTAATTTCCCAAATTCCCTTTCACAAATTTGGTGCAACAAGGAATGGACATCATGGCCAAGTAAGGAATTCAAACGAACCTCAACTATACATTCGAGGTTAAGGGTTCATAAACTCAAACTTTTTACTATTTCGTTGAATTATTTATTTAGAAATTTGTTAGAATTAAAACATTATGCCTCCTAGAAAAGTTAGGCGAACAATGGAAATGGAGCCATCAATGGTTCAAAAATCCTTCTACCATTCCAAATAGAAAATTTGAAAAAAAAATTAATGAACTTCAAGCAAAAGCATTTATTCAAGAGAGGGGATTTGATCCATCGATGATTTTATGTAAAGAAATATGACCTTTGGTTAGATATTATATATGGGAGCTTTTTTGGACGATCCCTAATGATAATGCTGTGGTCCCTATTGTTCACGAATTCTAAGCATATTTACAGGACCACAAGTCTAGAAATACCAAAGGACATAAATGGAATACAGTACTTGTGCGAGGGAAAGAGATAAGAGTAACTCCTCAAGTAATTTGTGCATTTTATAATACTCCATATTATAAAAAAGTGATTTCATTGATGAAACTGACTTAGAATATTTTAGATACATAGATATGGATAGTGCTATAAACATTTTAACTGAAGGAAGGGGTGAATGGAAGTATTGCACAGGTAATAATATCTTAGTATATTTTCATCAAGCCTTTATGTTCTGTGAGGCTAAGTTGTGGATTCAGTTCATTTGGACACGAATTGTACCTACTTTAAATGTTTCTGACGTTTATACATTTAGAGAAATTTTACTCTATGCTATTTTACAGAAAAAACAAGTGTGTGTTGGCAAATGGATCCACCAGAACATGGAAAGATGCATTAGTAGCCAAAAGGTGGGAGTATTCTTTCCCTATCTAGTGACAACTTTATGCAAAAAGGTAGGTGTTCTTATGACATCAACTGAAAGTCATTGAAACCATCACGAAGCATTATTGGAGACACCTTGTTCCAACAATACATTGAGTTACAGGCCAAACAAATCAAAGATGGGAACAAGTGACAACAAGAAACGACAGCTAAACCTAACTCATCAAAATGGTTGGCACGAGCTCAGCAAGATTTTGGTGAGGACAGTCATCTAAAGTTATTGGATGATTCAGTGGATGCAAGAATCAGGAACAATTTTTTAATAGTTTGCAAGGAAAAATAACATATGAGTCCCCAATTATATACCTAATATGTTTAGTCTGACAAATATGGTTTAACACCCTGAATTTGGGCCTAAAAGTAATGGGCCTTTAGTATGGGTCCGTAAGGAGGTTGTATATTAGCATTTAATTGTACAAGGAAATGACACAATTAAATGTCTGCTTTAGGGGTTAATGGCCCTGAGAAGTGTTGGAGAAATCTTGGGTTCAAACCTGGGCTTTAGTAAAAATTTTCATAATAAGTGAATAAAACCCTAGGTGCATGGATGAAGGCCTTTTAAATTATTGTGGTAAATAAATGACACAAGGAAGCTTATGGTCTAGTGGTTGTGGCGTCATTAAGGTTTACAAGGGAGCCTGGGTTCAAGTCTTGGCTCTTGCAATTTATTTTGGTTTTTCTTTTAAAGGAACCTGGCCTCTGGCTTATAGACTTTATATTTAATTGAGGATAAAGTATGACAAGGAAAGAGCCTGTGGTGGAGTGGCAAGGTGGCGTGTTGTGTAACTGTGAGGTCTAAGGTTCAAGTCTTGTGATGCGCAATGGAGTATTTATTTTGTTGTTTGAGCTGTGTAGGAGGTGGAGTTCAACTGGAACTCTGTAGTTGAGGTGGTTATAATAAAATAAGGAACTTTCCTAATGGTTGAAAGTAATCCCACATCGGGAAGCTAACATTGGAATTGGTGAAAAGCTGGCTTTAAATAGAGCAAACCAGATGAGTTGGTGAAAAAGAAAAAGCTAAAACTAAAAGCTGCCACGAGCGTTCTCGTGTGTTAGAGCTGTTCTGGGCCTCGATGGGCCGAATGGACCGTGGGCCCGCTTGTGTAAATCTAACTGTTAAGTGGGAAGTAGTTGGGCCTGATGGGCCATATGAATGTGATTGGGCCTGATAGGCCATGTAATAAGATTGGGCCTAAAAGGGCCAAATGAATAAGTGTGGATCTGTTAGTGTTTAGTAAAGGGGTTGTGGACCTAGTTTTTGGTAACTACTCAAGCAGGCATAAAACTTAAATAATTTATTAATCGCGACCGTGGATGAGTCACAAGGTTGGTGTGGCAAGGGGTATATGCATGTCTAGGATTGGATCTAGGGAGAGCTTGGTACTTAAGCGGTCTTAATGACTCACCTCCTCTTCTCTGGAATCCTACCTGGTGCATAGTATCTGTTCACTTTAGCCAACGAGGACTTGTTAACGGGCCAAGGTAAGTAATAAACCCATCATAAAGAGAAATTACTGAAATACCCTCGATTTGTAAAATTACGAAATACCCCTAATTTGTAAAATTACCGAAATACCCTCGATTGTGAAATTACTGAAATACCTTCGATTTGTAAAATTACCGAAATACCCCCAATTTTTGAAATTACTGAAACACCCTCGATTTGTAAAATTATCGAAATACCCTCGATTTGTAAAATTATCGAAATACCCTCGATTTGTAAAATTACTGAAACACCCCTTATTTGTAAAATTATCGAAATACCCTTGTAGTGTAAAATTATCGAAATACATTTGTAGTGTAAAATGACCGACATACCCTTGTAGGGTAAAATAACTGTTTTGCCCTTGAGGGTAAATGATCGACTTAGACTTCGAATTTGACTGATTTGATTATGAATGTATGACTGCTTTTTAATTGACTTGACTGTGGTTGTATGACTGATATGCTCTTAATATATGTTTAAAAAACTGTTACTGAGTATGGCCATTCTGCATACACGTGTGATGATTGAGCATGACATACATGACATATTGCATGGGTTGGGAATTATGGAATAGAGGAAGTATATGAGGATCGCATAGTTGCTTGATGATCGTGGATCCACCAATGGCTATTAAGCCTATTATTTGATTAGCAGCTTGCTGCAATAAAGGTAGTACCGCAACTGGGCTACCATTGATGTGTATCGAATGGGTGGGTCGATATTCATATCTCCACATGATGTGTACCGGGGGATGGAGTTGGTGTGTAGCGGTTGGATTATTGGGGTGGGTTGCACAACATTGCATGTATGATATTATTGTGATATTATTGTGATGTCGGCTTCCGCCCAACTGAGGCTAAGATGGGCTAGGCCCAATTGATTCTGTTATAGGCTGTGACCTAAATGATATTGTAACGGGCTTTGGCCCACGTATGCCCTGAACTAGATTGTACTGTTACTGTAATGGGCTCCGGCCCGGACTGATTCTGAATTCTATCTGTTTACTGACTGTTACTCTAGTAAGGGGATTACCCACTGAGTTTTCATAAACTCACCCTGTTTATTAACTGTGTAGGTAATCCCCAGCGTTAGGTGGATTGGTGTCACAGAGGGACTCGGAGACGACCACACAACTGCACATGTTTTTCTATTTCATTTATTTAGTTAAGCACTTTGGTTTTTGATTTGGGTTGTATTAAGGCCTCTTTATTTTCTTAACTTTTTATTTGGGAAATTTATTTAGTATGCTTAATATCTGTTAGAAGTAGGGCACGGTTTTCCAAAACAACAACTGGTTTTCAAAATATCACGTTTCCGCAACTGTTTAAAGGTAAGCTTCCGCGACAAGTAAGGTTTTAAAAGAATTAACGATTCACAAGTTTTAAAATGGCTAGAGGTTTTGAGTAGTAAGAAGGGTTTTCAATGAGAACATGATTTTTGAAAAATACTTCAATGTGACACGCCAGATTCGGGCCTAACTTCTAGGCCGGGTTTGGGGTGTTACATAAGGAACAGGGTGAAGAAGAACAGGAAAGCAAAGAGGAAGGAGAAGAATAGGAGAATGAGGAGATGGATGATAAGGAGGATGATTGATCAATTTTTTTATTTAAAAGACTTCTATTAATTTTGGATAATTTTAATTTAGACTTTATAGGAGTAAGATTAATAAGTATATTTTCTTTTAGTTTTGTTGCATTTTGTTTCATTTTTCTATGTAGGAACCCGACACAAAGTAGACACAAACAAATTTGAACTTTCAACGATCAAAGAAGGAAGCACCCACCAATATGAGTTTAAGAAATCACAATCGGTCGAGTAACTTCTTTCCTTATCCTTTGATGAGATACACATTGAGGACAACGTGTCAACTAAAGTGTGGGGGTAACATAGAAAATTTGCTTCATATTTTTATATATATTTTTTAATTTTTCTTGTTTTTTGGCCTGCTTGAGCTTGTAGAAATACAAGTGATTGGTTAGGAGCATGTACATAGGTTGCTTGTGTTTATGAATAAGTTTGGCATTTTAAATTTATTATTATTAGACTACTAAAGTTATATATGTTACATTATAGGTATTTAGATATCATTTGTACAAAGTAATATAGAAAATATAGGGAAACGGGCATGCTGATATGAATGATAAATGATTCAATTTATGTTTGTTCGGTTTATTAAATTTATGCATGAAAAGACATTTAAGGATGACCTAAGGCATTGTTTGGAACACATCCAAGAGCCAAAAAGCTATCCTATTTGTACTTCACATTTAGTACCAATTTTGAGCCTTTTGACACTTCTTGATGAACCGTAGTACAAACCCCGAGCCTGAAAATGTCCTGAAAATGTTAATTTGTATATGCCCTTTTTCTTTGGTCTGTACCGCATGATTATAGGCACCTGGCCATACGTATTAAGGGTCAAGTAGATACATCATGAAAAAGTTTTTAAAACTAGAGTGAATTAGAAAAGATTGGTGTGATATAGGAACTAGAAGTTAGCCCAAATGTGTGAATCAAAAGAAAATTCAAAAGAGAAGATTGGTATGAGTAGAAAAAGTCTTAAACTAAGTGAAAAAGCATTCATGAGTCATAGAGTCACAAAAGAAAGAAAAACTCATTCATTAGTGCACAAAAACTTGTAAGGCTAGCCATAGTTATTATGTCATGCTATGAATTTCAATATATAGAGAGACAAGGAAGGTAAGAAAAGGAGAAATAAGGCAGTGGGTAGGAAAGGGTCATTAAGGTTGAGAATAGGGATCAATACGATGTGTCAAACTATTTTTGTGTTTGTAACCCTTTGATGCTTTGTGACACCCCAAACCCAATCAGAATGGACTGACCCAAATCTGAAGTGACACATTAGCGACCGAAGTGGCTCTCTAGCACAAAACCACCCAAAAACACACCCCAACCTTATAACACCTTAATTTTAACTAAAAATTGTCTAACCTTATTGCGAAAGTAATTTGTGAACCATTCTAAACTATTTTTAAGGATTTAACCCTAAGGGTAATTTAGTCATTTACCACTTAAAACTAAACTATCCTGATTCTATTTCTAAATGATTACCAACTTCCTTTTAATCAATTTTTGGAAACCCCTAAAATTCATTTTAATTAACCATTTTTCCTTAATCCATTTACTAATTAAGACTATATTAACTAAGTTTTATTACTTTATAATAATTTATATACAATTTTAATTAATCTAATTACAACTAATAGACAACATGTATTCATAATTTAAACATTCAAAATCATGCTTAACAAACAACAATTAAATTATACAATGGACTTACCTTAGCCACAAAGCTATCCACTCCTTGACAAGCTACTATATTAGTAAAAAATTCATGCTTCAACCACCATGTTTTCAATCATCATGATATCACTTAGCAACATTTCATAATCCACACGACATTTAACTGTAAAATAAATCATTAAAAAAACAAGTATAACGTCTCAAAATTAAAATCCAAATAAAAGTCTCAAATGTATATTACAAGTATATCAAATTATCCCAAATTGAATGCCAAAATACTCTCTAATGTTTCTAAAGAAGAGTCTTTAGTCTATACTACCAAATAGCCTTAAACTTGGACCAACCTTGCCCCTGCTCCTTAACTGCCCAAAGCCGAAAGAAAAACTCTACAGAAAGCTATGAGGGTGTGAGTTGAAAAAGTTCAGTGAGTGGCCATAAATTCAATCAGTAAATCACACCAAAAACATACTTAAACCAAGGCAAATCATGCATCAAATTTCGAGTATATGAATCATAGTTTCAATTATATTTTCATGCTTAATTATTGCATTCAATTGATTAAAATTTCTAGCAACAATACAACATCATAACATCATAATTCCATATGTTATTCCATGAGTAAAAATCAAATTTATTATGGCATAGGGAAACATAATTTAATTAAAAAACAAGCACTTATATTGGCAAATGACATCCATGGAAAGTTATAAACTTATTATCATGCATTGGATAAATGGATCTTCGATCTCCCAAATATCGAATACAATACCCCGGTTGAGTGAGCGTAGCCACCATTCCTTTATATTGCCTCGAAATCACCAATAATTGAGTGGAGAAAAAGGCTCAACACTCCCTTATCCACTCCAACAAAATCAATACTTCTAGAGCCATATGTTCACAAATAACACATATAGTGGTGAGTACTCATTAATCCTATGGCATGTCATCTATATTCAATGGATCCACCATGCAATGCTGCTAATATAACCAATCATGTAGGGAATGAAAACTGATATTTAAGCACTTAATTCATGGTATAAAAATCCAATTTAAACAATGTCACTTAGCAATTTTAGTACTAATATAGATAAGCACAACAAGTGTCATTGTCCATGGATCTAAAACCAATCATTAAACCATCATCAAGTGCTCTAATATATAGTAATCCTTGCTCCAATTATTATTCAATACAACCCAAATCAATCACACCACACACAATTCACAATTTCCATAAATCATCTACAAATATGCTTCTATAAAATTAAAATCATTTTTAATAATCTAAACCATTTGAGATACAATTGAATCATTAGAAACAAATTTCAAAGCTTCAATTTAGAATGTAAATAGACATGTTTACCAATTGCCTTTAAAAACCACCCACCTTCACATTTTGCTTCTCAAGCCAAAGTGTATCACGTAGCTGTTTGGACCTCGATTCTGATTAACAATGGCCTCTCCTCATTGTGGAGCTTAAACAGAGATAAAAATACATGTTACAAGCTATCATTAAAAACAAAAAATTTGAAAAAATCATGAACCATACGGATCTAAAATGCCTCTCCAATAGGTTACATGCTTACCCGAAACTACTAGAACAATTTTCGATCCTTACATGCTTACTTTTTTTGAATTTCATACCTGTACTAAGCCTCATAATGTTACAAGCCAAAAAGCCCTATGTGACTGAAATTTTCTTATACATGAATGGACATCATACTAAATACTCACATAAACAACCATTTATAGTCTGCTCGAATAATCAAAATACTAGTATGATTTGTTGGTGATTTCCTATAGGTGAGAACCTTAATACTTGTCTATTGATAAGTCAATTACTCATCATGATGAAATTGTTAGTAAATGTGAACTGCCTAAGTTATATGCTCCAGAATCAATACTTGTGTAACAGCCCGATTTTGGGCCTAGTTGGAACAGTGGTTTCTAGACCACAAATCCGACGTAAGGAAATTTATTTTTATTATATTTTTATGGTCTACAATTTCAAAAAATTATTTTTTGAAAATTTCGTTTGAAAATTTGACGTTTGGGCACTCAATTTAGTCAATGGACTAAATCGTAAAAAGTGCAAAAGTTGAGTTCTACATGCTAGAGGTGTCCAATTGTTATGAAATTTTAAATTGGAGGTCCTTATATGGTAATTAGACCATTGGTTAATTTTTTGGACAAAAATGGACATGAAATAGGTGAAATAGAATATTTTTAAGTTAGGGGCATTTTGGTCATTTAGCAATTAAAATGAATTAAAAACAAAATGAAAAGCCAATTTTTGTCCATCTTCAAGCTATGGCCGAAACTTACATGGAGAAACCATCGCTAACGTTTTTCAAGATTCCAAGCTCGATTATCAAGGAAAATGAGATTCAGACCTAGAACGAGGGAAAAACGAGTATTTGACGGTTAGGTCTCTTTTCGCCATTTTTAGTATTGAGGTAAGTTTGTATGAAAATAATGCAACATGTTATTATTATATGCTTAATGCTTAAATATTTCATGAAATGTATATGTATATGTATTTGTCTTTAGAAATTGATTCATGATGTCTCAATGATGACTTGGCAAAAGTTGGAGTCTCAGAAATCTGGGTTGAACCCTAGGAATAGCTAAGATATGGATATCACGACATGTGAGTATTGAGATCCAATATAAGACCATATCTTGGATATGGCATCGGCATTGAAATGAGATCTCGTTTAAGACCATATCTGTGATATGGCATCAGCATCAAGATGAGATCCCGTGTAAGACCATATTTGGGATATGACATCGACATCGATAAGAGATCCTGTATAAGACCACGTCTGGGACATGGCATCGGCATCAGTATGAGATCCCATGTAAGACCATATCTGGAATATGGCATTGGCATCGATATGAGGTCTCATATAAGACCATGTCTGGGACATGGCATCGACACCGTTATGAGACTTCGTGTAAGACCATAGTTGGGCTATTGGCATCAATGTGAGAACCCATGTAAGACCACATCTGGGACATGGCATTGGCATCTTTTCATGTGTATGAGATTTCCGAGTATCCTTTACTTTTCCAAGTGGTTCAACGGGTAATTCAAAGATTATATCAAAGTTGTGATAATGTATGATTACGTTACGAAGTGGTACAGGTATTTACGCAAAACTCATGAGAAATGATTTCGGTTTATGATGCACCTTTGTTAAGGATGCAAATAAGTAAGTCATGCTTATGAGATTGATATTGTGATGACCTTGTGATTCTGGGTCTAGGCTTGTGATGTATAAAAAAAATGTATTTTTACCATGATGGTGGAAATGATTTGTAAAGGTGTTATAAACTTAGTATCATCACTTTACACTAAAACAGTTTTGGATAGCAGTAGCAATCCAACTTTGAAAATCCACCAAAAATTGTGGAAATTGAGTTAAAGGTTGAATAAAATATTAAACTAAAGCTTATTGAGTCTAACTTCACATAGAGGAAACGGTGTAAGCAAAAGAATTTCATATTATGAGATATTTGAATTTTTGTAAGACGGGGTCAGAGTGATTTCGGGCTCCCCTATCTTAAATTTGGAAAATCATTAAAAATTGTATGAAAATAATTATCTATTAGAATTTGTATGAATAAAATTATTAATGAGTCTATTTTTACAAGAAATATATAGGAACATCATCCAAATCCCATACTAATAGATAATTAATTTTTAGTAAAGAAAGGTCGAAGCTGTCAAACAGAAAAATAGGGGTAACTTTGAAGAATAAATTGCACTTATTAGATAATCCATAAATTCTGAAACTTTATTGTAGAAAGATATATGAGTCTAGTTTCAAATTCTTTTAACAGATCTAAATTTAGAATTTTTTTATCTCAAGATATTAATAACTTAGTGACTATGATGCAAGTAAACAGCTTGACATCAACATAAGTAAAAAGTGCAATTATGATTGTTTTACCTTGAGATCATGATGTGAGAATTGGTAGAAGCATGTTAATAAATTTCTTGTTATTTTCATATGGACTTACTAAGCTATATAGCTTACCCCCTCCTTTTAATTTCTTTAGTGTTGCCAAGTTAGCTCGGACTTGGAGATTGTCGGAGGCAGCATCACACTATCAAATTATCAATTTTGAGGTATCGATAAACCTTAAGTGTTTTCAAGTGAGTGGCATGTATAGAGACTTAGTCCTTTGTGTTATGTGTTTAATGGTTTGACCAAATGTATTGGCTTATAATGATTCAAGTGTATATAGCCATTAGATGTGGCTTATATTGGTTATGGGTTTGTAAACCTATTTATCCATGTGTAATGTGCTAACACCATGAAATGTGATCATGTGCTTATATGTACCGAGATCTTGTGTGATGTGGTTATACTTGTTTGCTATAATTAAGTTGAAGTTAATTAGTATGATGATAACCGTGGAATAAAAGTATAAGTGGTATTATAATAGACAAGGCCAAATGAGTATGAGAAACACAAGTATGATGACATGCAAATGTTATGTTTGTAACTTAATTGAGGATGTTTGATCTTTAATTGGATATCATGTTCTATGCCTTTGATGTTGTATAACTGTGTGAGGGATTAAGGTTGACCAAGGATTGGAAAATAGCTTAAGTGTTGGCCACACAGACAGAGACACGGCCGTGTGTCTCAGCCGTATGGAAGACACAGCCTAGCACACGAGCATGTGTCTTGGCCGTGTGACCTTAAAATATTGTTGACGTCATAAACAAAGGGTTACATGGGCTGAGTACACCGGCATGTCCGAGCCACACGGCCTACCCACACTGGCGTGTGACTCTCCAAAACTAGAAAATTTTCTAAGCGTTGTAAAAAGTTTGTAAGTTCTCGGTTTAGTCCCGAACCACCCCCGATGTATGTTTTGGGCCTCGTAAGCCTGTATAAGGGACAATATGAATATGAATGAAATTTTTTTATTTCAAAAATTTTTTTATGGCCCAGATTTACATAGTTGTGTATGTTTAAGTCCAATAATACCTTGTACCCTGTCCCAGCCTTGAACTCGGGTAAGGGGTGTTACAACTTGTACCATACCTGTTCAAGGATCATCATTTTTCATTTTCCATCTGTACACGGGCATGTCCGAGCCACGCGGGCGTGTGTGACGACACGGCCTACCCACACGGGCGTGTGACTCTCCAAAACTAGAAAATTTTCTAAGCATTGTAAAAAGTTCGTAAGTTCTTGGTTTAGTCTCGAACCACCCTCGATGTATGTTTTGGGCCTTGTAAGCCCGTATAAGGAACATTATGAATATGAATGAATGTTTTTAATTTGAACAAAATTTTTTTATGGCTCGATTTTACGTAGTTGTGTATGTTTAAGTCTGGTAATGCCTTGTACCCTGTCTCGGCCTCGAACTCGGGTAAGTGGTGTTACAACTTGTACCATACCTGCTCAAGGGTATCATTTTTCATTTTTCATCTTTGTTTATGTTGGTTGAGGACAAGCAATGACAACCCTGGGAAGTCATCAAGGTGGGAATTAACGCAAAATTGGTATTGACTATCTGTGAACACCTTGACCCCAAACTAGTTTGGACTATGAGGTCGGAAGATAAGTAGTTCTTCCTAACTTGTTATGTTGGTGGAAGATCAAAAGTGCCAGCTAGGGTATCGACTAGTTGATTGATCAAGAGATCGAACGATTATTAATTGAAATTGCTAAAGTGTGCTAATAACCCATCCTCAGATTTGATTCACTTTATCTATCTCTATCTCTTACAATTTTAATTCGTGTTTTTTTTCAATTTAGTTTATTATTTTACAAATTTTAAACATATTTCTTATTTTACTTTTAAACTATAATTGACTTAAAGTATTAATTAGATCTTTAATTATTTAGGTTGAGATTGATTTAGTACTTACCTCCCTCGGGTTTGATCCTTGTAGTACTCATCACCTATTTCGTTGTAAAATCTATATTACAACTCAACTTATATACTAGTAGATACCACCTCTTTTCTCTTTATTTTATTGTAGTATTCACACTCTAAACGTTAGCACATCCGGAAGCGATCAACAATCTTTCATAAAATTATCATGAGATCCACAAACAAAACAGGGCATGTATTTCAATCTACCTATTCTAGAGTGATTTCGGCCACAATAGTTGCATTGAGGTCTATTTACATTTCAGACACTACCAGCACTGGCTACTGAAGGTGTTAGTGAACTCACAATATTCTGTTTCATTTGATCTCTACCAGAAAGCCCTGATGACACTGAAAAATGGCTACTCGATTCTTTCATTTTTTGAATTGCATTTATTGAAGTCATAAGCTTTTGTCTCATTTTGATTCTATGATTGTATGCTTCCTCCATTTTCTTAGCTCTGTCAGCAAAAATCACAAACTCTCTAATTTTCATCACACAAACTAATAGCGTGATCTCTTTATTTAAACCATCTTCAAAGTGAATACACATTTTTTCCTTAGTGGATACAATCTCATGGAAAAATTTACTTATTTGAACAAACTTGCACTCATATTCAACATTTGATCTATTTCCCTATTTCAACTTGAGAAATTCATTTATCTTCTTATCAAGGAATCATTTTCTAATGTATTTCTTTTGAAATTTAGTTTTAAAGAATTCTCAGTTAACCCGTTCTTTAGGTACAACTACAATCAATGTCGACCACTAATAAAAAGCCTCATCTTTTAACAGTGACGTGGCACATCTCAGACAATCTTCGGAAGGACACAACATTTCATTTGGAACTCTCTATGTGTGGTCTAACCAATACTCAACTCTGGCTAGATCGTCATCCACATTACCGTGAAACTCTCCGGCCCTATATTTTTGAACTTTATCAATAAAAATCTGGTGAGTATTCCATTTTATATGGCTTTGGGGATGAGGAGGTGGAGGTTTTTGAGCAGTAGAATTGACTCTCATATACATAGTAAACATATAATTCATCATCTAGAAAAAGGCACTATTATACTCGTCTATGGGCACTTGAAACCCAAGCACATTATGAGCAGCAGTGTAGGGCACTCACTCCTTTTTGACTCCTAAGTACTCTCTTATGTTCTAATCCTCTTCTTAATTTTCCTTTCTGTTGTCTTACTATATGAAACAGAATTGGTCTTTTCCCTAGGTGCGAGCTCCCTTAAGGATAGACAAAATGTCCATATCTTGATAATTGGAATAAGAGGACGACCCTGCTACAACACCCCTAACCCGTATCCGTCACCAAAATAGGGTTACGAGGTATTACTAGGTGAGATTCATTTTTTTTTAATTTGCATATACTTGCTCAATCTTTTAAATCAACCAAATGTTAGCACATATAACTAATTTCAAAATTCATTACGAATCATATCATAACCCGTCTCATGTTGATCATATATCATATTTAATTATAACTAGCTATGTTCCAAATTCATACCACTATTACTTTAATCATACATCACTCAAAACATATATTTATCATTTTATTATATTTGAACACTTAATAAAAATTAGCATTTTAATTTATACTTCAATCATGCACATATCACCACGTCCAAATCTATGCATATCAATCATATCAATCATAAATTATGTGAGCATATTTGTGTACTATATTGACTAACTTTATTAGTTCAAGTCATACTTAATATTAATCATCATAAACCGAATTTATTGACTTTTAAATATAGCATTTAATCTTCTAGAATAACATCAATGCACTATATATGTATACGAAGATATACTTTTCACATACACATTTCAAATTGAATTAAATTATAATTTATGGTTATATAATAATATTATACAACTACAACCAAGTATACCAAATTACCGAATTTCATATGCATCATATCCAGTATATATATTTTGTTATTCACTTGACTAGCATAAACTGTTTTACAAGCACTATAACCTAATCAAAATGAGAAAAATTCCATATAACATAAATCCAACCAAAATTTCACATAGACAACTCAACTAATTTGTTATATACCTTTAACTATTTAATTAAATTATCAATATATTTATTCACATGTATATGTCTAAACATCCTTGATAACTTCATTACATAACATTTCCAATATAAACATTGTTTACACATCAAACCAAATAAAATATCAAACCATTCATCATCTTAAAAAATTATAATTACTGAATCACAACTAATTCATATCCATCACTCATATATTATCACCTAGCCAAATACCTATTTACATAAACAATCCACAAATCAAACATATTCGTCAACCTTGCATCTATATGTCAATCTTTTGTTCTTAATAGTAGTAGTTATAAAGCATATACATTTATCTCTTACCAAATCATATTATATACCAAGCATCACATAAATATCATTCATTCATAGCATGAAGCACTTTAACCAAAATGAACATAAACCATGAACAAACATAACAAAAATTCAAGCATAGAAATCAAGGCATTTTCGCATGGCTTAGATTTATACATAAACCAAAATCCAATATCTCAAAATATAATCCAACCTATACATGCCATAGGTTCAAACATTCAGTTTATAAAATACCGAAGGCAGTCGATAGTGTTAAAGACTTTACTGACGATCCCCGAGCTCGTAACTTGAATCCAAAATCTATAAAATAGAGGTAAACATAAATACACAAAGTGAGCTAACTTAGCTTAGTAAGTCATAAGCAAATAAATAGCATAATGACATAAATGTCTCATTTTAAAATAAACCGAATTGTTTTAATGATACAGGCTTAACCTTAAATTACTAGTACATATTTAATACAATTTCATACACATTCCATATCTTGGCTGAAGACTCACATAAGCAAAATTAACCAAATATCATTCAACTTTCAAAGCTATGAAGTCATTATTTAATCATTTATACATATACTAATAAAAATAAGCTCGAAAATCATAATAAAACATTATGAACATGTACCTCTTATTTGGCCGAATATGCATAGTCATATTTACATATATATATTTGTATCAAAGGCAGAATATTCATACTAAATTCACATGAAATCCACATTTTCATTTTACATAATTTGTAACAAGTTTCAAGTCATATACTTACCATATTTCAACTAGACAACAAACTAACCCATACCTGTCCATTTAGTTTATTTTATAAATTCAATCACAACTTAGCTTTTCCCGATGAACTATTTGGAATTGAATACGACATTCGAATAATCACACATATCGTACAATGCCAATGTCCCAGACATGGTCTTACATGTAATCACATTTCAATGCCACTGTCTCAAATAGGGTCTTACTCGCACACTTATATTGGAATCACATATCGATGCCATGGTCTTACTCGCACACATATATCGGAATCCTATGTCATGACATATGTATCCTAACTATTCCTAAGGTTCATACGGGGCTTTCGGACGTTGTAACTCGATTGAAACGAATTTAGAAATGCAGTAACCAAGCCTTTTCATACCCGGCTATAACAAATATAAATTCTAACATTTCATAACAGCATATATATTTAACATTTAACTACAATTAAACACGTCTATTTGCTTATAAACTTACCTCAAACGATGAAAAACTGAAACGGATCGGCTAGTCGTCAACTTTAGTTTTCCCTCTATCTAAATCTGATTTTCTCTTTTCTTGATCTAAATTAATATAAATTAAACTTATTAAATCAAATATTCAATCAAATTCATCCTAAAACACACAAATGGGAAAATTACCCTTTTACCCCGGATATTTAACATTTTTCACAATTTAATCCCTATTGCACAAAACACAAAATATGCAAAATTTCATTGCACCCATGTTGGGTCGAACTTTACCCATACTCATACAAATCCATATACTTCATTTATTTCACATTTTAGTCCCTTAAATTATTATTTTGCAGTTTAGTCCTAATTACTCAAAATCATCAAAAACTCCAATACAAAACATGTTAATCTAAAACATATCTTTCATATTTCATCATCAAACAACAAAAATCACAAGCTCTCAACAATGGCACAACTCAAAATATTCATCAAAATAAAAAATTTAAGCATGGGTTTTGTAGTACTCCAAGCAACGATCTAAAAAACGTAAAAATTATCAAAAATTGAGCTAGTTACATACCAAGATTATGCTACCAAATGGCGGAAACTTTCAAAGCTTATTCTTTCTCTTTTCTTTTAGCATTCAGTTATGGTGGAAAAGATAAGTGCATGTGTTTATTATATTTTTTTTATGTTTTATTTAACATATATTATTAATTTAATTACACAACTAACCTTTATTTAATAATACAAAATCATTATAAAACAAAGTCATAGCCGTCCATCATTAATAATTATGGCTTAATTGCATTATAAACACTTCATATTAGAAAGACAAGTTCAATTTGATACTTTCACATTTAATTATTAACTTTTCATTTTACGCGATTAAGCCTTTTTTATTGAATCAACATCCAAACAGTAAAATTAAAACACGAAAATTTAGCACATATAAATTCACACATAGTAAATACAGAAAATAATTTTAAAATATTTTTCTAACTCAAATTTGTGGACCCGAAACCACCATTTCGATTAAGGTCTAAATCGGGCTGTTACAACTCTCCCCCCTTAGGGATTTTCGTCCCTGAAAATGTTACCGGTGAATAGGTTCGGATAGCATTCTCTCATTGCATCCTCTGGCTCCCACGTTTTTTCCTCAACTCTGTGTTTAGGCCACAATACTTTAACCAATGAAATTTTCTTATTTCGCAACTCTTTAATCTCACGAGCCAGAATGCGAATTTGTTCTTCCTCGTACATCATATCGGACTTAATCTCAGTCCAGACGGACTAACCACATGTGAAGGATCAGATCGGTATCTATGAAGCATCGAAACATAGAATACATTATGAATCTTTTCTAACTCAGGTGACAACAATAATTTGTAAGCAACCGGTCTGATACGTTCTATAATCTCATAAGGCCCAATAAATCTTAGACTCAGTTTGCCTTAACGACCAAATCTGAGTATTTTCTTCTACGGTGAGACTTTCAAGAAGACTTTATCTTCAATCTGAAACTCTATATCTTTACATTTCAAGTCCACGTATGATTTCTAACGATCTGATGCTACTTTCAGACTTTCACGGATCACTTTCACTTTCTGTTCAGTTTCTCTTATCAAATCGACCCCCTGTATCTTATTTTCACTGAGCTCAGTCCAATACAATGTTGTACGACATTTACGACCATACAAAGCCTCGTAAGGTGCCATTTTGATACTCGATTGAAAGCTTTTATTATACGCAAATTCAATTAGAAGTAGATATCGTTCCCACATACCTTCGAACTCAAGAATGCAACATCTCAACATATCCTCAAGTATCTAAATGATTCCTCAGACTCACCATCTGTTTGCAGATGGAAAGTAGTGCTGAAATGTAATTTCGTACCTAGTGCATCTTGCAATTTCTTCCAAAACCACGATGTAAACCTCGAATCTCTATCCGAAACAATAGATATAGGCACATCATGTAACATCACAATCTGAGAAACATACAATTCAGCCAGATTATCAAGCAAGTAATTTGTACGTATCGAAACAAAGTGAGCCGATTTAGTCTATCTATCCACAACAACCCAGATTGCATCTTTCTTATTCAATGTCAACAAGATTAAGAATTTCGAAACAAGGTCAGAAATATCTCGTTTCATACCATGCCACTAGTAAAGCTATTTCAGATCATTATACATCTTTGTACTACCTGGGTGAACAGATAATCGACTACTGTGAGCTTCATTCAAAATCATCTGAATCAGTTCTGGACTTCTCGGGACACAAATCTAGTTTCTGAATCTCAAACAACCATCAGTATCAACTCAAAACTCTGAATCAACATTTGAATCACATTGAGCTCGTTTTGCTAATAAATCATTATCAACCTTTTCGGCATCATAAATTTTCTGAAAAAATAATAGTTTTGATTTTAATTTAGCTATTATCGAACCATTGTCAGACATATCCATATGTACATTCATTGCACGCAAAGCAAATAGTGATTTTCAGCTTAGAGCATCCCTAACAACATTAGCCTTTCCCGGGTGATAGTCAATCACAAGCTCGTAGTCTTTTAGCAATTCTAACCATCTGCGTTGTCTCAAATTTAGGTCTTTCTGAGTCATCAAGTATTTCAAGCTTTTGTAATCAGAATAAACATGACATTTCAATCCGAACATGTAATATCCCGAAATAGGTCATAGTCAGAACAGTGGTTTTGGGACCACAAATCTGACATTGAAATATTTATTTTATGACTATTATGAGGTCTAGAATATGATAACATGCATGTGTTAAAGTTTCATGAAGGAATTTTTTGAGTAAGGTATCCAATTAGAAATTAGGGACCAAATTGAATAAATTGCAAAACTTGGGTTCTAGAAGCAATTTGTATGAAATTGCTTTAGAATATTAATTAGAGGTCCTTAAATAGCAGTTTAACCAATTTCTAAGTTTTTGAACAAAAATGGGCTTGTATGGATGAAAATTTAAAGAAAAGGCTTAAGGGCATTTTGGTCATTTGGCATTTTAATGAAATAAAATGGGAAAACAAGCCAAAAATCAGCTCATATTCTTCATGTTGCTGCCGAAGATTTGGGGTTCTTTATAGCTAGGGTTTTCAACATTTTTAAGCTCAATAGTAAGTGCTCTCAAGCCCTATTTTTAATGTTTTTCGTATTTTTGAAATCCCGGTAGCTTACTCTCTCTATTTCTACCTATATTTCATGCTAGGGTTCATGTTTAAAAATTTACCCATGCATTAGTTACTTGTATTTTGATGTTTTATGGAGGAATATGAAAGTTGGATGTGTGTTAAACATCTTTTCCTAAGTGATCTCATGAAAAACCCCTACAAGGACCTTTTTGCAAAAAGTGTAAAATGTGTGGTAGAAATGAGAAATAATGGAAAAATGTGGGCTGCCACATGAGGGGAAAACATTGGGCTAGGCTTGGATAAGGTATAAATTGCATGCATTTCATTATACGAACTTAGGGACTAAATCGTAAAAACGTGAAAGGTTAGGGCAAAACGGTCATTTGGACTGGGGCTGAAATTTAAACTCAAAAAGTACAATGTGAGGTTTTAATGATTTATTATTATTATTATAGACCCCAATGAGCAAATTCCAGAGGTCGATCAAGGAAAACGAATTTTTTTGGAATAACCAAAACACGATACCGAGACGAGTATCAGGCAAGTTCGAATGACTCAAAGTAAACTCATTGTATGCTTAATTGCATGATTTATGAATGCATGATAATTGTATTTGATGATGGCATGATAATCTATGAAATGCATTCTTAATAATAACATGTTGGTAATGTCCCGGTTGAAGTTGAAAAGGAAGTTCGATGAATAAACCATGTTTACATATGACTTGAGATCCTGCATGTGTTGCAGAAAGGATTTAGCCTGGATGGGTTATTCATTGATCTCAAATATAGAAAGGATCTAGCCCAGACGGGTGTTCCTTGAGTGATCGAACCTCTCGAAGAATATGTGTGCATTAAGGATTTAGCCCAGACGGGTAATCTAATTAGGATCTGAATTTAACTTGGATTGGTAGTTCAGATCCAAACTCTTTAAGGGTGTTTGTCGATATAAGGGATTTTGCCTGGACTGGTAATCTTTACATCACCTTTTGAGTTTAAATACGGAAGATTTAGCCTGGACTGGTAATCCTGCTATAAGATGTGAGGTTCGCAAGGGTACATTCAAGAGACTATCGCTCTTATGACTTGACAGATAATAGGTAATCCATCGAGATTTCATAGAAGCTCAACAGGATTAATATGAGATATATGTACAAAAGGAAATGTTGAATGATGAGCTCATCTAAGATAAATTACATGGTATATTATTATTGTAACTAACTTGTTGAGTGAGTGCATGTGATAAGGAAACCATTTCATTCTTGTTGGTTTATTTGCTTAATATGGTTGTATGCTAATTAATCGGTAAGTTTACTTTCCAGTTATTCAGGCTTACTAAGCATGCAAATGCTTACCCAACTCTTTTCCCTATCTAACAGAGCTCGAGGGCTTGTAAAGATTGGTAGACGGTTGGAGAGTCAACACATTATCAACTAGTCCAGCTTTGGAATATAGACACTTCTATTTTGTTAAATGGCATGTATAGGGCTCTTGGTTTATTTAGTTAGATATGTCATTTGATTAGCCATAATAAAGGCATGTAAAGATATACACATCTATTTGTATATGGCCATGGGAATTGGCTCATTTTGAAATAGGCTATGACCTATAAATCTATGCATGTTTATGTTTACATGGGATGGCTTGACTATAATTGGCAATGAGTTATAAGAATGAGCCAATCTTAAATGTGTCAATGAGACATGGAAACCCTTAATACAAAAAGAGAATTAACCTAGCATGTATAAAATTGATGATATGAGGTTTACATGAAATAAGGTTTATCAAGTATATATGTAAGTGGATAATCTGGCCATATTATGTATTAAAGTAATCTATAAGTGTGATTGATTGATAGAGGGTGACCAAAGGCTTGGAAAATAGCCCTACAAGGTCCACACGGGTAGACACACGGGTGTGTGTCTAGGCAATGTGTGACACACGGATCACCCCCATTGGCGTGTGGTATGGCTGTGCGTCCCCTGCACCTAAAATTTTAAGTCAATTTCAAGTACGGGCTAGACACAATGGTGTGTGTCTTGGCTGTAAGCCCCCAAATGCTTG
The DNA here is from genome assembly GCF_007990345.1 of Gossypium hirsutum. NCBI lineage: Eukaryota > Viridiplantae > Streptophyta > Magnoliopsida > Malvales > Malvaceae > Gossypium > Gossypium hirsutum. The sequence continues at coordinate 36,335,984 of NC_053436.1, forward strand.
CTGACGTAAAAAACATAGAGTTACATGGGCTAAGGACATGGGCTTGTCACATAGCACACGGGCGTGTTCATTTCCTCCACACGTGCGTGTAAGGCTTTACATAAGAAAATTTTTAAGAACTTTCATAAACTCTCAGTTTAGTTCTGGTTTGTTCTAAATGAATGTTTAAGGCCTCGTAGGCCCATAATAGAGGCATTATGATGCAATTTGGTCTATTTTTATATTGGAATCAAATTTTGTATCTCGTATTTCTTGAAAATGTTCAAGTACATGTCTGGTGATGCCTTATATCCGGTCTTGGTCTCGGGTACGGGTAAGGGGTGTTACATTTTGTGGTATCAGAGATATGGTTTAGTCGATTCTAAGACTACTGTAGAAAGTATTGAGTTTCGTTATACATGCCACTATTCGAATATTTATAGTGTGACATCTCCTAACTATTTAAATTGTTTTTGAATATAGTGAATGTCTTCCAATGAAGCACAAAATGAGTCCGAGGGAGCCGAGAGCCACGCTCCAACTTTCGTACAATGAGCTATTTCTACTAGTAGTAGAAGGCTTATGTCTAAAGTCCGGGAAGAGGCCCGAGCTGCCTTCTTTGACATGATGGGGGAATAGTTTGGGGACTATTTGAGGAATCGCCCCAACATAACACGACCTCCCTCGCCCCCTAACCAACTTGTGAGGATTTAGAGCTAAACTTAGAAAGTATGGGGCTAAGGAATTTAGAGCTAAAATCAATGATGATGCTGAAAGAGCCGAGTTCTGGCTCGAGAATACTAAACAGGTATTAGATGAATTATCGTGTACACCTGAGGAATGCTTAAAGTGTGCCATGTCTCTCCAGAAGGATACTGTAAACCACTGGTGGAAGACCGTGTCTTCAGTGGTGCTAAAGAAAAACATCAGTTGAGAATTTTTCCAAGTAGAGTTTTGGAAGAAATACATTAGTCAAAGGTTCTTAAACTCGAAGCAAAAAGAGTTCCTGGAACTCAAACAAGGAAATAAGACTGTAATGGAATACAAAAGGGAGTTTGTAAGGCTAAGTCAATATGCAACTGAATAGGTTCAAACCGAGTCAGAGATGTGCAAACATTTTGAGGGAGGTTTGAATGAGGAAATCAAGCTGTTGATTGGGATTCTTGAGAAACGAGAGTTCGCCGCATTAGTTGATCGGGCCAAGAAGGTCGAGGAGTTTAATAATGAAAGAAAGCAAGCAAAGAGAGAAGCTCGAGTTTCGAGCAAGATATCTAGCAGTAAGACACTCTCATTTCCCACAAAGAAATCAATGAGCCAACATGAACGCTCCACTTCATCGGTAGGGTATTCGGGTAGAGCGAGAGGCTCCAAATGGCGCAATCAGAAGTCTTCCTCCCCGATGGTGACAAGTGTGGGGAGTGTAGATGAACAAAAGACGAAGTGTAAGAGCTGCAACAAATTTCACTCTGGAGAGTGCCGAATGAAGTGCGGTGCATATTTTAGATGTGGTTCACTTGACCACTTCCTCAAAGACTGCCCAGAGCGAAATGAAAAAGAAGTGGAAGTTGCTCCGAAGTTGAGAACTCCCATCACTCGAGGTAGACCTCTGAGGTATCCTAGAAGTGGTAGTGGTAGTCGAGTTGTGGCCAAAGACACTGCAAAATCAGAGGCTCGAGCCCCGGCAAGAACGTATACAATATGCGCTCGAGAGGAAGCCTATTCTCCTGATGTCATCACAGGTAGTTTTTCTGTTTTTAATACATGTGTTGTTGCCTTAATATATCCGAGGTCGACACATTCATACATTTGCATGAGATTGGTGTCTAGTATGAACCTACCCATTGAACCTACAGAATTTATTATTAGAGTGTCGAACTCACTAAGCAAATAGTCCTAGTTGATAAAGTCTGTAAGAATTGTTCTTTGACGATTCAAGGTCAATGCTTTCCAGCTAACCTTATGTTGTTACCATTTGATAAGTTTGATGTAATACTTGGTATGGATTGGTTACCCTGCATGATGTAATTGTAAACTATGGTAGCTAGTACATTGAATTGAAATGCCCAGATGATGAGATTCTACGGGTTGATTCGAGAGAATTGGGTACGCCGCTGATGGTAATCATAGCAATGGTTGCTCAGAGATATATGAGAAAAGGTTATGAAGCCTACCTTGCTTTTGTATTGAACACTAAGGAAACAGATTTGAAGATTGAGCCTGTGCCAATAGTATGTGAATATCCAGACGTGTTCCCGGAAGAATTACCCGGATTACCTCCTGAAAGAGAGATAGATTTTGGTATTGAATTGGTGCCAAAAGTAGCTCCCATTTCTATTACTCCGTATAGAATGGTGCCAACCAAGATGAAAAAGTTAAAAGCACTGTTGCAAGAGCTGACGGATAAAGGTTTTGTATGGCCAAGTTTTTCATCTTGGGGTGCCCTCGTATTGTTTGTAAAGAAGAAAGATGGTTCGATGAGGCTATGTATAGATTATCGCCAATTGAACAAGGTAACTATCAAGAATAAGTATCCTTTGCCAAGGATTTATGATTTGTTCAACTAGTTGAGAGGAGCCACCGTGTTCTCTAAGATAGACTCGAGGTCTGGCTACTATCAGTTGAGAGTTAAGGAATTGGACGTGCCTAAGACAGCTTTCAGTATGAGGTATGGCCACTATGAATTTCTTGTCATGCCGTTTGAGTTAACGGATGCACCGACCGTATTCATGGACCAAATGAATAAGATCTGTCAGCCATACTTGGATAAGTTCTTCTTTATGTTCATTGACAACATCTATATTTATTCCAAAGATGGGACAGAGCATTCGAAGCATCTGAGAACTGTGCTGCAGACCTTACGGGAAAGACAATTGTATGCCAAGTTTAGCAGAAGTGAGTTTTGGCTTCAAGAAGTTGGGTTTTTGGGTCATATTTTTTCAGGTGAAGGTATCCGAGTTGATCCAAGTAAGATCTCTGCTATTGTTGAATGGAAACCGCCTAAGAATGTAACTGAATTTAAAAGCTTTTTGGGCTTAGCCGGTTACTACCGAAGATTTGTGAAAGGATTCTCCATGATAGCGACTCCAATGATGAGGTTGCTACAGAAAGACGTTAAGTCTAAATGGACAGAAAAGTGTCAGCAAAGTTTCAAGAGGTTAAAGACATTGCTGATTGAAGCTCCTATTTTAATATTGCCTAAGCCAGGAAAAGAGTTTGTGGTATACAGTGATGCATCCTTAAATGGATTGGGTTGTGTACTTATGCAAGATGGCAAGGTGATAGCTTATGCTTCACGGTAATTATGTATATGGTAAGACTTGTCATATATTTACTGACCACAGGAGTTTGAAGTATTTGATATCTCAAAAAGAATAGAATCTGAGATAGTGGAGATGGTTAGAATTAATTAAAGATTATGAGCTGATCATTGACTATCACCTGAGAAAGGCGACTGTGATCACCGATGCGTTAAGCAGAAAATCCTTGTTTGCACTGAGAGCCATGGACACTCGATTGGTATTGCTAGATGATGGTTCAGTTTTTGCAGAGCTGGAGGCTAGGCCGACATTTCTGCAGGAAATTTATGATGCTCAAACTAATGACAGTGACTTACAAGCTAAAAGAATTCAATGTGAGTCAGGCACTAAATTAGATTATCGGATTGGTCCTGATGGATGGTTGATGTTCAGAGATATGGTTTGTGTACCCAAAGATGATGAGTTTATTCAGAAAATCTTGCAAGAAGCACATGATAGTCATTTGTCTATTCATCTGGGAAGTACCAAGATGTACAATGATTTGATGAAAATGTACTGGTGGAACGACATGAAAAGAGACATTTCCAACTTTGTATCGAAATGCTTGATATGTCAGCAAATCAAAGCTGAACATCAAGTACCTTCAAGGTTGTTACAGCCTGTGATGGTCCCCGAATGGAAGTGGGACAAAGTTACTATGGATTTCGTGACAGGATTGCCAGACCCCGAAAAAGAAAGATGCTATATAGGTTGTGGTGATAAGTTGACAAAGCCAGCTCATTTCATTCCAGTAAGAATAGATTACTTTCTTGATAGATTGGTTGGCTTGTATATATCTGAAATTGTGAGATTACAGGGGTACCGCTGTCGATTATTTCAGACAAAGACCCAAGGTTCACTTCGAGAGTCTAGAAGAAGTTACAAGAAGCCTTGGGTACAAAGTTGAGCTTGAGTATAGCTTTTCACCTGCAGATCGATGGTCAGTCTGAGCGGATGATTCAGATTCTTGAGGATATGTTGCGATGTTGCATCCTCGAATTTCAGGGTAGCTGGGAAAAATACTTACCATAGGTAGAATTTGCCTACAATAACAGTTTTCAAATGAGTTTGAAGATGGCGCCTTATGAGGCCTTGTATGGCAGAATGTGCTGAACTCTATTGTACTAGAAAAAACTCAAGGAAAGTTAGATTCACGGGGTTGATTTGATCAAGGAAACTGAAGAAAAAGTTAAAGTGATACGAGACTGTTTAAAAGCGGCATCAGATATGCAAAAGTCATGTGCTGATTTGAAAAGAAAAGTGATTGAGTTCCAAGTTGGAGATAGAGTATTCTTGAAAGTATCTCCATGGGAAAAGGTGTTGAGATTTGGCTGGAAAGCCACACTGAGTCCGCGATTTATCGGACAGTATGAGATTACCGAAAGAGTTGGACCATTAGCCTATCGTTTGACATTACCACATTGAAAAAGATTCACGACGTGTTCCATGTATCCATATTAAGATAATATCAATCTGACACTTCTCATGTGATTTCATCGACTGAGATTGAAATTTGACCGGACATGACTTATGGTGAGGAATCGGTCAAGATTTTGGCTTGTGAGATTAAACACTTGAGAAATAAAGATGTGGCTTTTGTAAAGGTTTTATGGCATCGACACGGTGTAGAAGAGGCTACATGGGAGCCGGAAGAAACCATTAGAAGCCACTATCCAAACCTATTTACTGGTAAGACTTTCAAGGACGAAAGTCCCTAACGGGGGATGAAATGTAACATCTCAAAATAGGGCCTAGTCGGAATAGTGGTTTTGGGACAACAAATTCAACATTGAAATATTTATTTTATGATTATTATGAGTTCTAGAGTATGAGAACATGCATGAGTTAAAGTTTCATGAAGGAATTCTTTGAGTAAGGTATCCAATTGGAAATTAGGGACCAAATTGAATAAATTACAAAAATTGGGTTCTAGAAGCAATTTGTATGAAATTGCTTTAGAATATTAATTAGAGGTCCTTAAATAGCAATTTGCCCAATTTTTAAGTTTTTGGACAAAAATGGCCTTGTATGGATGAAAATTTAAGGGCTTAAGGGCATTTTGGTCATTTGGCATTTTAATGAAATAAAATGGGAAAACAAGCCAAAAATCAGCTCATATTATTCATGTTGCTGCTGAAAATTTGGGGTTCTTCATAGCTAGGGTTTTCAACATTTTTAAGCTCAATACTAAGTGCTCCCAGGACCCGTTTTTAATATTCTTTGTATTTTGAAATCTCGGTAGCTTACTCTCTCTATTTCTACCCATATTTCACTCTAGGTTTCATGTTTAAAAATTTACCCATGCATGAGTTACTTGTATTTTGATGTTTTATGGAGGAATATGAAAGTTGGATGTGTGTTAAACATCTTTTCCTAAGTGATCTCATGAAAAACCCCTACAAGGACCTTTTTGCAAAAGGTGTAAAATGTGTGGTGGAAATGAGAAATAATGGAAAAATGTGGGCTGCCACATGAGGGAAAAACATTCGGCTAGGCTTGGGTAAGGTAGAAATTGCATGCATTTCATTATACGAGCCTAGGGACTAAATCATAAAAATATGAAAGGTTAGGGGCAAAACAGTCATTTGGACAGGGGTGAAATTTAGACTCAACAAGTACAATGTGATGTGTTAATGATTTATTTTTATTGTTATAGACCCCGAGGAGCAAATTTTGGAGGTCGATCGAGGAAAACGAAAAGTTTCAGAATAATTGAAACACGATACCGAGACGAGTATCAGGTAAGTTCGAATGACTCAAAGTAAACTCACTGTATGCTTAATTGCATGATTTATGAATGCATGATAATTGTATTTGATGATGGCATGGTAATCTATGAAATGCATTCTTAATAATAACATGTTGGTAAATGTCCAGGTTGAGGTTGAAAAGGAAGTTCGATGGATAAACCATGTTTACATATGACTTGAGATCCTGCATGTGTTACAAAAAGGATTTAGCCCGGACGAGTAATCCGTTGATCTCAAATATAGAAAGGATCTAGCCCGGACGGGTGTTCCTTGAGTGATCGAGCCTCTCGAAGAATATGTGTGCATTAAGGATTTAGCCCAGACGGGTAATCCAATTAGGGTTTGAATTTAGCCTAGACTGGTAATTTAGATCCGAACTCGTTAAGAGTGTTTGTCGATATAAGGAATTTAGCCTGGACTGGTAACCCCGACATCACCTTATGAGTTTAAACACGGGGGATTTATCCTGGACTGGTAATCCTGCCATAAGATGTGAGGTTCGCGGGGTGCATGCATGAGGCAATCACTCTTATGACTTCACGGATAATGGGTCATCCATCGAGATTTCCTAGAAGCTCAACAGGATTAATATGAGATATATGTACAAAAGGAAATGTTGGAAGATGAGCTCATCTAAGATAAATTACATGGTATAGTACTATTGTGACTAACTTGTTGATTGAGTGCATGTGATAGGGAAACCATTTCATTCTTGTTGGTTTATTTGCTTAATATGGTTGTATGCTAATTAATCGGTAAGTTTACTTTCCAGTTATTCGGGCTTACTAAGAATTTAAATGCTTACCCTTCTCTTTTTCCTGTCTTACAGAGCTCAAGGACTCGTAAAGATTGGAAGATGGCTAGAGAGTCAACACACTATCAACTAGTCCAGCTTTGGTATATAGGCACTTCTATTTTATTCAATGGCATGTATAGGGGTCTTGGTTTATTTTGTTAGATGTGTCATTTGATTAGCCATAATGAAGGCATGTAGATATATACACATCTATTTGTATATGGCCATAGGAATTGGCTCATTTTGAAATAGGCTATGACCTATAAATCTATGCATGTTTATGTTTACGTGGGATGGCTTGACTATAATTGGCAATGAGTTATAAGAATGAGCCAATCTTAAATGTGTCAATGAGACATGGAAACCCTTAATACAAAAAGGGAATTAACCTAGCATGTAAAAACCGATGATATGAGGTTTACATGCAATGAGGTTTATCAAGGTTATATGTAAGTGGATAATTTGGCCTTATTATGTATTAAGGTAATCTATAAGTGTGATTGGTTGATAGAGGGTAACCAAAAGCTTGGAAAATAGCCCTACAAGGTCCACACGGGTAGACACATGGGTGTGTGTCTAGGCAATGTGTGACACATGGATCACCGACATGGGCGTCTAGTATGGCTATGCGTCCACTGCACCTAAAATTTTAAGTTAGTTTCGAGCACGGGCTTGACACACGGGCGTGTTTCTTGGCCGTGTGCCCCCAAATGCATGCTAACATCATAAACAGAGAGTTACACGAGCTGAGGACATGGGCGTGTCCCATAGCACACGGGCGTGTGCATTGCCTCCACACGGGCGTGTGAGCCTTTACTTAACAAAATTTTTAAGAACTTTCGTAAACTCTCGGTTCAGTTCTGGTTTGTTCTAAATGAATGTTTAAGGCCTCGTAGGCCCATAATAGAGGCATTATATGCAATTTGGTCTATTTTTATATTGGAATGAAATTTTGTATCACGTATTTCTTGAAAATGTTCAAGTACATGTCTGGTGACGCGTCATATCCGGTCTCGGTCTTGGGTACGGGTAAGAGGTGTTACATTTAGTGGTATCAGAGTTACGGTTTAGTTAGTTCTAGGACTACCGTAGAGAGTATTGAGTTTCGCTATACATGTCATTATTCAAATATTTATAGTGTGACATCTCCTAACTATTTAAATTGTTTTTGAATATAGTAAATGTCTTCCAATGAAGCACAAGATGAGTCCGAGGGAGCCAAGAGCCACGCTCCAACTTCCGTACAATGAGCTATTTCTACTAGTAGTAGAAGGCTTATGTTTGAAGGTCGGAAAGAGGCCCGAGCCGCCTTCTTTGACATGATGGGTGAATAGTTTAGGGATTATTTGAGGAATCGCCCCAACATAACACGACCTCCCTCGGCCCCTAACCAACTTGATGAGGATTTTCCACGAGGTATGGCACCTATAAGTATTGGAAAAGACCCTGTATATAAACTTAGAAAGTATGGGGCTAAGGAATTTAGAGCTAAAGTCGATGATGATATTGAAAGAGCTGAGTTCTGGCTCTAGAATACTACTGGGTATTAGATGAATTATCGTGTACACCTGAGGAATGCTTAAAGTGTGCCATGTCTCTCCTGAAGGATACTGCATACCACTGGTGGAAGGCCGTATCTTCAGTGGTGCTAAAGTAAAACATCACTTGAGAATTTTTCCATGCAGAGTTTAGGAAGAAATACATTAGTCAAAGGTTCTTAGACTCGAAGCAAAAAGAGTTCCTGGAACTCAAACAAGGAAATAAAACTGTAGCTGAATACAAAAGGGAGTTTGTAAGGCTAAGTCAATATGCAATTGAATGGGTTCAAACCGAGTCCGAGATGTGCAAATGTTTTGTGGGAGGTTTGAATGAGGAAATCAAGCTGTTGATTGGGATTCTTGAGATACGGGAGTTCGCCGCATTAGCTGATCGGGCTAAGAAGGCCGAGGAGCTCAATAATGAAAGAAAACAAGCAAAGAGAGAAGCTCGAGTTTCAAGCAGGAGATCTAGCAGTAAGATGCTCTCACTTCCCACAAAGAAATCAAGGAGCCAACATGAACACTCCACTTCATTGGTAGGGTATTCGGGTAGAGCGAGAGGCTCCAAATGGCGCAATCAGAAGTCTTCCTCCCCGATGGTGACAAGTGTGGGGAGTGTAGATGACCAAAAGCCGAATTGTAAGATTTGCAACAAATTTCACTCTGGAGAGTGTCGTATGAAGAGTGGTACATGTTTTAGATGTGGTTATCTTGGCCACTTGCTCAGAGACTGCCCAGAGCGAAATGAAAAAGAAGTGGCAGGGGCTCTAAAGTTGAGTACTCCTATTACTCGAGGTAGACCTCCAAGGTATCCTAGAAGTGTTAGTGGAAGTCAAGTTGCGGCCAAAGACGCTGGAAAATCAGAGGTTCGAGGCCCGGCAAGAACGTATGCAATACACGCTCGAGAGGAAGCTCTGCTCCTGACATCATCACGAGTACTTTTTCTCTTTTTAATTCATGTGTTGTTGCCTTAATTGATCCGGGGTCGACGCATTCATATATTTGCATGAGATTGGTGTCTAGTACAGACTTACCCATTGAACCTACGGAATTTATTATTAGAGTATCGGACCCATTAGGCAAACTAGTCCTGGTTGATAAAGTCTGTAAGAATTGTCCTTTGACGATTCAGAGTCAATTCTTTCTGGCTAACCTTATGTTGTTACCATTTGATGAGTTTGATGTAATACTTGGTATGGATTGGTTAGCCTTGCACGATGTAATTGTAAACTGTGGTAGCAAGAACATTGAATTGAAATGCCTAGATGGTGAGATTCTACAGGTTGATTCGAGGGAATTGGGTACGCCGCTGGTGGTAATCACAACAATGGTTGCTCAGAGATATATGAGAAAAGGGTATTAAGCCTACCTTGCTTTAATATTGAATACCAAGGAAGCGAAGTTGAAGATTGAGTCTGTGCCAATAGTGTGTGAATATCCAGACGTGATCCTGGAAGAATTACCCAGATTACCTTCTGGAAGAGAGATAGAGTTTGGTATTGAATTGGTGCCAGGAACAACTCTCATTTCTATTGCACTGTACAGGATGGCACCAACCAAGCTGAAAGAGTTAAAAGCACAGTTGAAAGAACTGACGGATAAAGGTTTTGCAAGGCCAAGTTTTTCACCTTGGAGTGCCCCCGTATTGTTTGTAAAGAAGAAAGATGGTTCGATAAGGCTATGTATAGATTATTGCCAATTGAACAAGGTAACTATCAAGAATAAGTATCCTTTGCCAAGGATCGATGATTTGTTCAACCAGTTGAGAGGAGCCACCATGTTCTCTAAGATAGACTTGAGATCCGACTACTATCAGTTGAGAGTTAAAGAATCAGACATGCTTAAGACAACTTTCAAAACAAGGTATGGCCAGTATGAATTTCTTATCATGCCGTTTAGGTTAACGAATGCACCATCCATATTCATGGACCTAATGAATAGGATCCTTCGGCAATACTTCGATAAGTTTGTCGTTGTGTTAATTGACGACATCTTGATTTATTCCAAATATAGGACAGAGCGTGCGGAACATCTGAGAACTGTGTTGCAGACCTTACGGGAAAGACAATTGTATGCCAAACTGAGTTTTGGCACCAAGAAGTTGGGTTTTTAGGTCATATTGTTTCGGGTGAAGGTATCTAAGTTGATCCATGTAAGATCTCTGCTATTATTGAATGAAAAGCACCTAAAAATGTAACCGAAGTTAGAAGCTTTTTGGGCTTAGCCGGTTACTACCGAAGATTTGTGAAAGGATTTTCCATGATAGCAACTCCAATGATGAGTTTGCTATAGAAAGACGTTAAGCTGAATAGACAGAAAAGTGTCAGCAGAGTTTCAAGAGGTTAAAGACATTACTGACCGAATCTCCTGTTTTAATATTGCCTGAACTAGGAATAGAGTTTGTGGTATACAGTGATGCATTCTTAAATGGATTGGGTTGTGTACTTATGCAAGATGGCAAGGTGATAGTTTATGCTTCATGGCAATTGAAGCCATTCGAGAAGAACTATCCGACGCACAACCTAGAGCTTGCTGCCATTGTTTTTGTCTTGAAATTTTGGAGGCATTATTTATATGGTGAGACTTTTCGTATATTTACCAACCACAAGAGTTTGAAGTATTGGATGACTTAAAAAGAATTGAATCTAAGACAGCGGAGATGGTTAGAATTAATTAAAGATTATGAGCTGATCATTGACTTTCACCCAGGAAAGGGAAATGTGGACGCTCGATTGGCGTTGCTTGATGATGGTTCAGTTTTGGCAAAGCTAAAGGCTAGGCCGACATTTTTGCAAGAAATTTACGATGCTCAAACTAATAACAGCGACTTACAAGCTAAAAGAATTCAATGTGAGTCGGGCATTGAATCAGATTTTTGGATCGGTCCTGATGGATGGTTGATGTTCAGAGATAGGGTTTGTGTACCCAAAGATGATGAGTTTATTCAGAAAAGAAGCACATGATAGCCGTTTGTCTATTTATCCGGGAAGTACCAAGATGTACAATGATTTGAAGAAAATGTACTGGTGGAACGGCATGAAAAGAGACATTACCACCTGAATTGGAAAAGATTCACAACGTGTTCCATGTATCTATATTAAGACAATATCGATCTTGTGACAGCCCAAAATTGACCCTAGTCGGGAAGTGGTTTCGGGACCGCTAAACCGAGTCACCGAAAGGTTTGAATGTGATGTTTATTGTCTAGAATATGTAATCATGAATGTGTGAAAATTTCAAGCTTCGATTTAGTCGATTGCATGTGAATTTAGTCAATAGGACTTATATGAGAAAATTTTAAAATGTGATAGGTCAATGCATGAGGACCTATTAGTGCATGTGGAAGAAAAAGGGGACTTGCATGTCAAATTCCCCCTCCCTAATATGTAGTGGCCGGCCATGCTATGGGTGGAAACATGTCACCAACATGTTGTATTAGTGATGTATGGTAAGGGAAATAAAATATTAAGCATGATAATTAAATAATGAAGGGAAGGGTGATGGAAAAAAAAATAATAATGGTCTCACCCCCTTGTTGCCGTGAATTGAAGAAAGAAAACAAAAAAAAAGTGTTCATTCTTGAACATCCTTGGCCGAATAGAGGAAAGAAAGGAAGGGGGAAGAGCTTGAGAAAATCGGCTATGGTGGTTTGCTAGACTAAGGTATGTTTGATGTTGTCTTTGAGATGCATGCATGTTTTAAATAGCCCATGTTCAAATCTTGAATCTTGTTGATAACATGAGCAATCGGTCATGAGAAAGTGTTCAAGGAATGGTTGTTGTTCATGTTATTTGGATGAGAAATGGTGAGTTTTGTTGTTTCATGTTAAAGTTAGGTGAATGATGATAGAGGAGTGTTTGAACTATAAAAAAAAGAATCGGCTGCCTTGTTATGAGCTAGGGCCGAATGTGAGTTTGGTTGTGTTTGAATATTACATGCTTGGTAGAATGGTGGATGAAGGTGCCGAATGTATGTTGGATTGATAGAGTCTCCAAATTGATTTTATGTGTGTATGCATGACCGAATATACGTGGTCACATGAGTAAGGAAATGAGTTATTTGATATGTGGTAAAAGTTAAGTACTAAATCGAAGGTTGCTAAAATTGCCATTTCTTTAGCCGAATATGTGCTTGATCAATGAAGGAATTGTTGAAGAATATAGGTGAACTTGGTGAGAGTATTCGGCCTAGTGTATAAATGATATGAAGATTTTAGGAAATTGTTTTGGTTAGGTGTATGTATGATTAAGTATATTCGGCAATATACTTAAAGTGGGTACATGATATTACATTATAATTATTGAGCTTAAGTATATGGATATGTGTATATGTGGTCATATAATGACATCTTGGTTTGAAAATTTAATGATGTGTGATTGCCGGATGTGATAAATAAATTCATGTTATTGGGTTAAATATTGAATACTCTTATTTGTATTATTTAAGCTCAAGAACCTAAAGGAGAGGCGTCCAACAAGGGGAAATCGAAGGTCATCGAGTAGCCGACTCGGAATTATTTTACCCAACATAAAGTAAGTCATTAAGCATGTAGCTGGTATTATTTCAAATGGTCATAATGTTTATGTATTGATGCTGAATGGAATGAATAAATATACATATATATATATGCATGTACGTATGTGATGATGAAATTGTTGAATGAAAAGAAAAGAGGTAAGATGTACTGAGTTGTTGATCTCGGCACTAAACGTGCGGGTATAACCATTTATGACCATGAGATTGGCGCTAAGTGCGCGAGATTAAATTGTACAGCACTAAGTGTGCGATTTGACTATGTTGCACTAAGTGTGCGAAATGAATATGATGCACTAAGTGTGCGAATTGACCATGCGGCACTAAGTGTGCGAGTTTGACTATGTAGCACTAAGTGTGCGATTTGATTACGTAGCACTAAGTGTGCGAGTTGATTATATAGCACTGAGTGTGCGGGCTCAATATACATTCGTGAATCATTATGGACACTATGTGTGCGACACTATTGAGTCGATCGCGGACAGCGGATCGGGTAAGTGTCTTGAGTACGTGGCTAATAGGTGCTATGCTTATACTTGGTGTTGAGCTCGGTAAGTTCGAACCTATGTGACAAATATACTTGAAGTCACGTACATAAAATTTATCGTAGGATGGGTGAAAGGCCGTATAGTCGTTTGATTGTAACGAAAATAAATCGATTTATGAAAATGCTTCAATGTCCTATTGATGAGTATATAGAATGTGAATGCATGAATTGATATGAAATTGAATCGATAGGTTGGAGGAACTATGGTATGGTTCGGTATGGATGGAGTAAATTGTCTCGTTCCATTTTGTTTCCTCTTGGGATAATGTTATTGATAGATGGTAGTGCATTGCTTATGACTTACTGAGTTATAAACTCACTCGATGTTTCCTTGTCACCCATTATAGGTTGCTTGGACTCATCTATTTTTGCGGGGTCGGGCCGTCATCGAAGTCATCACACCGGATAGCAAGTTTTGGTATTTTCTTCTTAGTTGGCTTAGAAGAACATTTTGGCATGTATAAGCTATTACGTTGTGTTTGAATTTTGGCATGTAAACTTTAAGCCATGCGAAAATGGCACGAATGTTCGATTGAGTTGGATCAAGGGTAGGCATGAAATGGACCTAGTTACTTTCGTAACAGATGCTGGCAGCAGCAGTGTCATGAGATTGAAAAATCACTAAAAATAGTAGGAGTGGAATTAATTGATGAATAAATTATGTAATCGAAGCTCGATGAGTCTGCTTTCATGAGGAAGTAACGAAAAGATCATATGGGCAGTATATTAAGAGATAATCAGATTTTTGTGGGACAGGGCCAGAACGGTTTCTGGATTCCCTGATCCGACTTTGGAATTTCATTAAAAATTAACCGGAGATAATTAGGGGTCGTACCATATATGTACAGATTCCTCTCTGAGTCTAGTTTTCATAGAAACAAACGGCATCAGTATTGGAGCCCCGTGCAGGGAGATATCCAAGTCGTAATGGGCAAAGGTCAGTGTAGTCGATCCCTGCAACTTGGGAGACTTTGACTAATAAACTGTACTAATTGGCCCGACCAAAAATTCTAGAAAAAATACATAGATGGGCACATGAGTCTAGTTTCTGGGAAAAATTACGGAACTTATTTTCGAGTTACGAAACTCAAGATATGATTTGTAAAACGACTAGTACACAGATTGGGCAGTGTCTGGAAAATAAATTTTATAAGGGGTTAATAAAGTCAGTTAACACCTCGTGTTCGACTCCGGTGTCGGTTTCGAGTTCGGGGTGTTACAGATCTAACCCTTCTCATGTGATTTCACCAATTGAGATTGAAATTTGACCGGACATGACTTATGGTGAGGAACCGGTCAAGATTTTGGCTCGTGAGATTAAACAGTTGAGAAATAAAGATGTGGCTTTGGTAAAGGTTTTATGGCATCGACACGGTGTAGAAGAGGCTACATGGGAACTAGAAGAAACCATGAGAAGCCAATATCCACACCTGTTTACTGGTAAGACTTTCGAGGACGAAAGTCCGTAAGGGGGGAAGAAATGTAACATCCCGAAATAGGGCCTAGTCAGAATAGTGGTTTCGGGAACCACAAATCCAAAATTGAAATATTTATTTTATGATTATTATAAGGTCTAGGATATGAGAACATGTATGTGTTAAAGTTTCATGAAGGAATTCGTTGAGTAAGGTATCCAATTGGAAATTAGGGACCCAATTGAATAAATTGCAAAACTTGGATTCTAGAAGCAGTTTGTATGAAATTGCTTTAGAATATTAATTAGAGGTCCTTAAATAACAATTTTGCCAATTTTTAAGTTTTTGGACAAAAATGGCATTGTATGGATGAAAATTTAAGCGTTTAAGGGCATTTTTGTCATTTGGCATTTTAATGAAATAAAATGGGAAAACAAGCCAAAAATCAGCTCATATTCTTTATGTTGCTGGCGAAAATTTGGGGTTCTTTATAGCTAGGGTTTTCAACATTTTTAAGCTCAATAGTAAGTGCTCCCAAGCCCCACTTTTAATGTTCTTCGTATTTTTGAAATCCCGGTAGCTTACCTCTCTATTTCTACCCATATTTCATTCTAGGGTTCATGTTTAAAAATTTACCCATGCATGAGTTACTTGTATTTTGATGTTTTATGGAGGAATATGAAAGTTGGATGTAACGCCCCGAACCCGAGACCGTCGCCGGAGTCGAACACGAGGTGTTAACAGACTTCAAACCACTTATTTGACATTTCCCAGACAAGCTGCCAATCTGCGTACTAGTCGCTTTAAAAATCATATCTTGAGTTCTGAAAGTCGAAATCCAGTTCCGTAAATTTTCCCTGGAACTAGACTCATATACCTATATGGTAGAATTTTTGTAGAATTTTTGGTCGGGCCAATTAGTACAGTTTATTAGTTAAATTCTCCCCTATTACAGGGTGCGACTACACTGACCTTCATTCATTACGATTTGGATAACTCCCTGCACAGAGCTTCAATACCGATGCCGTTTGTTTCTATAGAAACTAGACTCATAGAGGAATCTATACATATATGGAATGACTCCTAATTATCTCTGGTTAATTTATAATGAATTTCCAAAGTCGGAACAGGGAATCCAGAAACCTTTCTGGCCCTGTCTCACGAGAACCTGAATATCTCTTAACATACTGTCCATATGATCGTTTCGTTACTTCTATATGAAAATAGACTCATCGAGCTTCGATTACATAATTTATTCACTATTTAATTCCATTCCTACTAATTTTTGTAATTTTTCAATCTCACGTCACTGCTTCTGCCAGCATCTGTTACTGAAGCAACTATGCCTATTTCGTGATTTCTCATTGATCTAACTAGTAATTCATCATACCTATCACAAAATTATAATCATGACTAGCCATACCAAAGGCTAATCATTGTCAAACATCTCCCTACTACACTATTGCCATATCATGAATCTTAACACCAAAAATAATCAACCATGACTATGGCATAAAAAAATCGAATTACCAAGACTTACGACCTAACATTATAAAACCAAATCCAACCGAACATTTATGCCATTTTCGCATGGCTAAAAGTTTACATACCAAAGTTCAAACACAGCATAATAGCCTATACATGCCGAAATGTTCTCCTAAGCCGACTAAGAAGAAAGTACCAAAACTTGCTAGCTGCTGTGATGACTTCGATGACGGCCCGACCACGCGAAGGAAACGAATCCAAGAAGCCTAAAATAGGTGACAAGGAAAACACCGAGTGAGTATATAACTCAGTAAGTCATAAGCAATGCACTACCATCCATTAATAACATTATCACAAGAGGAAACAAAATGGAACGAGGCTAGTTACTCCATCCACACCGAACCATACCATAGTTCCTTAGGCCTATCGGTTCCATCTCATACCAAGTCATGCATTCACATTCCATATACTAATTGATAGGATATTTGAGGCATTTTCATACATCATTTTATTTTCATTACAATCATACAACTAGACGACCTTTCACCTACTCCACGATAAATCTTATATACGTGACTTCAAGTATAATTGTCACATAGGTTCAAAACTTACCAAGCTCAACTCCAAATATAAACGTAGCGCCTATTAGCCATGAACTCAAGGTACTTACCTTTTTCCGCTGTCCAAAATCGACTCGGTAATGTCGCATCCTTTATGTAAATAATTTATAGAAAGTATATATATATAGTGGGTTCGCACACATAGTGCTTAATAATCAACCACGCACACTTAGTGCCATGTACTTTAAACTCGCACACTTAGTGCCATGCATTTCAAGTTCGCACACCTAGTGCCAATCTCACAACCGTGAACACTTATTGCCCGCACACTTAGTGCCGAAAACCAGCCACTCTATAGGCTTCACTTCCTTTTTACATTCGACAAATTTCATCTCTACATACATATACATTTGTATACATTTCATCTCATTAAACACAATTGTATAGGTATTACGATCATTTAAATCAATACCAAAGATATGCTTAATGACTTGCCTTGTGTTAGGTAAAATAGTTCCAAGTCGGCTACTCGATGACCTTCGATTTTCCCTTGTTGGACGCCTCTCCTTTAGAGTCTTGAGCTTAAACAAATAAATTAACTCATTTAACCGCTTTGCTACATATATTGGTATCCACATTTTAATGATTTTATGACATACGAAACGACATGGTAAAATTTTCATCTTGCTACTTTATGTTCTTAGCTATTCGGCTAATAACCTCATGCAATTACCATACTATCAATAATCTAATCACACATGCATATGCATACTTGGACATTCGGTAATCACCTTTGCTAATTTTAAACTCAACATCACATAAGCTCCCAAGTGATGGCCGAATGCTTCATTTGTTACCCAACGAACCATTCAACAACCTCAACCTCATTACCACCCTTTTATGCATAATTATCTAAGTCAAGATAAGATCATCAACATGCCTAACTATAGCCGAATGTGCAACATTAATCTATCATTTCTATCTCATTTAACACTTAACATTTACCACATATCGATTCACCAAACTCTCCATCTATTCATGCTCTCATATTCGTTCACCCATACCCATACTAACCATATAACTAATTAATCCTAGGGTTAAACACAAGTGCAATATTGAAGCACCATGGCCGAACCTTCATGAAGTTGCTAAGACCCCTCATTTCTACTCCTCACACACTCTCACATCCAAACCTTTTTATTAAACACTCAAGCTCAATCATCTTCATGCCTCATCACCACAACATCAAAACACCAACCAAGAAAGACAACACCCATGGCCGAATATCATCTCCATCACATAGCAAGATTTAGACCATGGGCTAGGTAGAACTCAAACTAACAACTAAAACATGCATGCATCTCATGGAACATCATCAAACATACCTTAGCCTAGTTACATGCATGGCCGAATCTCTTCAACCTTTCTTCTTCCTTCCTCCTTCAAATTTTCGGCCAAGGTGTTAAAGGATGAACACCTTTTCTTTTTTTTTCTTTTCTTTGTCTAGTTACGGCAAATGGAGGGGGGGATGGATGAGACAACTTTGTTTTCATCACCCCTCCCTTTTCATTACTTAATTACTAACCCTTTATTTATTCTTTCTAACATAACACACTAAGCCAACATGTTCCCAACATGTTTCCACCCATAGCATGGCCGGCCACTAGCTCAAATTTGGGGTAATTTGACATGGAAACCCATCATTTTCATAACATGCATTAATAGGCCACTTCACATTTGCCTAGCACATTTCTAAATTTTCTCACATAAGTCCTATTTAATAAAATTCACTTACAATTAACAAAATTCAAACATAAAATTTTCATACATGCATATATACATATAATAAGCATCAAATATGATGGCTAATTATTATTATGACTCGGTTTTGTGGTCCCGAAACCACTTCTCGACTAGGGTCAATTTTGGGCTGTCACATTGGATGTGTGTTAAACATCTTTTCCTAGGTGATTTTCATGAAAACCCCTACAAGGACCTTTTTGCAAAAGGTGTAGAATGTGTGGTAGAAATGAGAAATAATGGAAAAATGTGGGCTGCCACATGAGGGAAAAACATTCGGCTAGGCTTGGGTAAGGTAGAAATTTCATGCGTTTCATTATACGAGCCTAGGGACTAAATCGTAAAAATGTGAAAGGTTAGGGCGAAAACGGTCATTTGGACCGCGGGTGAAATTTAGACTCAACAAGTACAATGTGAGGTGTTAATGATTTATTTTTATTGCTATAAACCCTGAGGAGAAAACTTCAGAGGTCGATCACAAAAAACGAAAGGTTTCGGAATAACTGAAACATAATACTGAGATGAGTACCAGGTAAGTTCGAATGACTCAAAGTAAACTCATTGTATGCTTAATTGCATGATTTATGAATGCTTGATAATTGTATTTGATGATGGCATGGTAATCTATGAAATGCGTTCTTAATAATAACATGTTGGTAAATGTCCCGGTTGAGGTTGAAAAGGAAGTTCGATGGATAAACCATGTTTACATATGACTCGAGATCCTGCATGTGTTGCAGAAAGGATTTAGCCCAAACGGGTAATCCGTTGATCTCAAATATAGAAAGGATCTAGCCCGAACGGGTGTTCCTTGAGTGATCGAGCCTCTTGAAGAATATGTCCTCTTGAAGAATATGTGTGCATTAAAGATTTAGGCCGGACAAGTAATCCGATTAGGGTCTGGATTTAGCCTGGACTGGTAATTCAGATCCAAACTCATTAAGGGTGTTTATTGATATAAGGGATTTATCCTGGACTGGTAATCCTGCCGTAAGATGTGGGTTATTTGGGCTTAGTAAGCATGTAAATGCTTACCCCTCTCTTTTCCCTATCTTACAGAGCTCGAGGACTCGTAAAGATTGGAAGACGGTTGGAGAGTCAACACACTATCAACTAGTCCAGCTTTGGTATATAGGCACTTCTATTTTGTTCAATGGCATGTATAGGGCTCTTGGTTTATTTTGTTAGATGTGTCATTTGATTAGACATAATGAAGGCATGTAAAGATATACACATCGATTTGTATATGGCAATGGGAATTGGCTCATTTTGAAATAGGCTATGACCTATAAATCTATGCATGTTTATGTTTACATGGGATGGCTTGACTATAATTGGCAATGAGTTATAAGAATGAGCCAATCTTAAATGTGTCAATGAGACATGGAAACCCTTAATACAAAAAGGGAATTAACCTAGCATGTATAAAACCGATGATATGAGGTTTACATGCAATGAGGTTTATCAAGGTTATATGCAAGTGGATAATCTGGCCTTATTATGTATTAAGATAATCTATAAGTGTGATTGGTTTATGGAGGGTGACCAAATGCTTGGAAAATAGCCTACAAGGTCCACATGGGTAGACACATGGGCATGTGTGTAGGCCGTGTGTGACACACAGATCGCCTCCATGGGTGTGTGGTATTGTGACAACCCTAGTTTGGCCCTAGTCGGAAAGTGGTTTCGAGATCACAAAATTGAGTCACAGAAATAATTAAATGTTATACTCTGTGTTTATTATATGTGAAAGTGCATGTGTGAAAATTTCATGCTTTGATTTTGTCATTTGAGAGTAAAATTATGAAATAGGACCTATGTGAAAATTTCTGAAAATGCTATAGGCCAAATTGTAGTGGGCAAATAATTTGTAGTGTAAAATGGGAGGATTTGCATGTCAAACTCCCCATTTTATGTGTAGTGGCCGGCCATGATGTTGGTGGGAAGCAACATGTGCATTAGATAATAATAATTTAAGACATGAAGTTATGGTACTAATTGATATGTGTCATTTTATGTCATAAAATAAAGACTAAAAATAAAAAAATGATGGAAGGGAAAAGTTTGTCCATCCTTGTTCATGGTAGCCGAAAATAGAAGAGAAAGGAGAGGAAAAGAGCTCTTGAATGTTCAGTCACTTGGGGAAGAAAATCCAAGGTGAGTTATGGTGCTTTGCTTCTATTTTGATGTTCATGGGTTTTTCTTGTTTCTACCTTAACCCATGAAGCATATTTTTTATTTTTGGTTGTGTTGTGAGCATTCGGTCATGAATGGAAATGAGAGAAATGGTTGTTGTTTCATGTTCTTTTGATAAAAAATGGAGAATAGATGAAGTTGAGCCAAGCAAATGAGTATGCATGTGCCTTAGATGCTAAGGGGGAAAAATCGGCTAACATGTTGTGTGTATTATGGCCGAATGTGAACTTGGATAATATTGAGTAATGTTGTGCTTTAAAATGATGAAGGAAGATTATGCTTAAGTGAAGTTATAGGTATGTGATGATTCATTTGTGATATGCATGTTTAAATAACATGCATGCAAGGTATGTGTGAAAGAGTGAATTGGTAATAAATCTGCTTGGGACAGCAGCAGTAACTTGATTTTGGGAAATCACCATAAATTGTGGAAGATAAGTTAGAAGCTGAATAAATTATGTAATTAAATCTTAATGAGTCTAGTTTCTTACAAAAGAAACCGTGTAAGCAAAAGAATTGCCGATGATGAGATATTTGAAGTGATGTGGGACAGGGTCAGAATGACTTCTAGATCCTCTGTTCTGTTTTTATAAAATCATTATAAATTGTACAAAAATGGTTATAAGATGAAGTTTATATGCTTAGAGTCCTTAATGAGTCTAGTTTCAAATGAAATAAATGATAACATATTTTGAATTCTGTATAATGAGAAATTTGATTCGTAGTGAAGAGTGGTCAGATTAGTCAAGCAGTGAAATAAGGGAAACTTTAAGAACAATCTGGTATTGATTGGCCAAACCAAAAATCCTGAAAATTTTATGGGTAAAATATATATGGGTCTATTTTCATGGAAAATTAACGGCACTTGATTTTCAGTTTCGTAGCTCCAGTTATAAATGATTTAGTGACTGTTGCTCAGGAAGACAGCTTGCAGTGAAATTATGATTATGTGGTAAACATTGACAAAAATTTGTTAATGAGTTGCTTATTGATTTCTTATAAGCTTACTATGATCAGTAGGTGTGAAAGTTGAATATATATATTATATTTTGAAAGTGATGCTTGAATAGTCGAATAATGACTAGTTTAAAATCTTTAAATTTTAAACTCAAAAGCATAGAGGGGCAAATTCGGATAAGAGAAAAGAGAAAGTAATCGAATAGCCATTGTAATCGTTCGGCAACATTCGAGGTAAGTTCTTAAGTGTTTAAGCTTGATTCCTTTTTATATGCCCAAGAGTTAAAATAATATGGTAAAGGGAATGTAAATTGTATTTAGTTAATGTGCCGAATATGTAATGATTTAAGGCTATAAGCCGATTATGGCTATTATGCTTAAGTTGAATTGGATTTGGAAATTTGATGCACTAAATGAGTGTTACAATGAATAAACTATGCCGTATATGTGCTGGTGGAGATATCACGATTTGTGATTATTAAATACTTAAAGGAAACCATGATGTGTATAAAATTATTATTATGTAGTCCTTTGTGGTAGCCGAATATGGCTTGGCACTAAAGTGATTAAATGTGAACTTCGATGAGGTAAACCATTAAAAGTGTGGTGCTATAAGACTATGGGCTAATACGATATGTGGATTCGTTCCGTAAAGTAAATTATTCAGGTATGCGATATGTACTTAGACATGTTAAATCGATTGGAATTGAATCATGAATGTGAATTGAGAAGCATAGGTAAAAATGCCTATGACATATATGTGAGTAAGGGTAAAACCATCGTAAATTATTGATAAGGATGGGCTATGTGCGGAACCATCTTATAATTTCTAATTTGAAAGGTTGTGTGCGAATCAGTGAGCAATATGTATATATTAGATGAATCGTGACCTTTTGGTTCTACTTGAACTAAGTTGCGCGATAAATAATTCATGCATATGACTTATAGTCGAATGGTCACTATGGGTTAAGTTTGAATAGTGAAATGGAAATGTGATATGTTGAATGAGATGTGTTAATATATGATTAAATATGCATGATATTTGATGTGTATCCCGGCTTAAAGACCCACAGGCTTCGTGCTGGTAAAATATCCGGGTTAAATCCTGCAGGCTTCGTGCTGGTATTATATCAGGGATAAATCCTCCAGGCCTAGTGCTAGTATTATATTCGGGCCTTCGTGACAGCAGGCTTCGTGCCAGTGATGTGTATTCGGGCCTTCGTGCCTAGCAGGCTTCGTGCCGGTGATGTGTATTCAGGCCTTCGTGCCTAGCAGGCTTTGTGCCGGTGATGTATATTCGGGCCTTCGTGCCTAGCAGGCTTCGTGCCGGTGATGTGTATTCGGGCCTTCGTGCCTAGCAAGCTTCGTGCCGATGATGTGTATTCGGGCCTTCGTGCCTAGCAGGCGTAATACCGGTAAGATAAGGGTTTAGCCGAATGTTGAAATGATAGTGTATTGTATCATGCTTATATGGCCTAATGGCCAGTATAACATGTTGGTAAATATGCAATGTGCTTTTATAATCGATTGATAAGTTTGAAATGAATGTGAGTGAAATGTTATGCATAAGCTATCAAATGTTAAGTGTGAAAATGAGATGAAAGAAAAGTGTTTGAGATGTATAATTATATACGTTCGAATGATGTTAGTACTCAATTGATATGAATATGTTATATGGAACTTGTTGATTTGATTATTCGGGCCTTTGAGCTTAGCAGACTATAATGTCGGTAAGATACTATTCGGGATTTCGAGCTTAGCAGGCTATAAAGTTGGTGAAATGATATCCGGCCTCGAGCCTAGTAGGCGAAATGCCAGTGATTTGAGAAAAGCCTATGACTAAGGTACCTCGTGCTAGATTTTCAAATGAATACATTTAATAAGTAAAGTGGGCCAAGTACGCAGTATGTACTCAGATGTGAGTTTGATTTGAAGTGAATCATAAGTGAGTAATGTGATACGTACGTGAATAAATGTTAAAACTATACCTATGATCATGATACACCTGGTCAGGGTGTGAAAGTATGTGAGGGTATTTGATTTAAATATGTTATATGAATCAGATTAAGTGTGATAAGAATGATGGACGTGCATTATGTGCTTGTGTATATTCAGCCAGATGGCAATATCCCTAGAATTTGGCCTCTTAAGAAATTAAATAATCGAAGTATAATTGCGTTTATTTGTTTGCATTGCTTAAAACTTACTAAGCTTATGAAAGCTTACTCCGTTGTTACATTTCTCTGTTTTATACATTGTTGACTTCAGTTACCTGCTCGGGTTGGAGTTCGCCGGAGATATTATCACACTGTCGAGCTCACGTTATCGGTGTAAGTAAATCCTAGTATTTCGAGCCTATGGCATGTATAGGCTTTTAATGTTTTGGACCTCGTAAGCTCATATATGGGATAGATTGCATGTGAAAAGAAAAGTTCTAAAATTGATTGAAATTTTTCAGCACGGTTTTTGTGTGATTAACTGAGTTTAAGTTGGGTAACAACTCGAACCCTGTTCCGGTGAGGGATACGGGCGAGGGGTGTTACAGGTATGGCTGTGTGTCCCCTGTACTTAAAATTTTAAGTCAATTTTGAGCACGGGCTAGACACTCGGGCATGTATCTTGGCCGTATGCCCCCAAATGCATGCCGACGTCATAAACAGAGAGTTACATGGGATGAGGACATGGGCGTGTCCCATAGCACATGGGTGTGTGCATTACCTCCACTCGGGCGTGTGAGGCTTTATTTAAGAAAATTTTTAAGAACTTTCGTAAACTCTCAGTTTAGTTTCGGTTCATTCTAAATGAATGCTTAAGGCCTCTTAGGCCCATAATAGAGACGTTATGATGCATTTGGTCTATTTTTATATTGGAATGAAATTTTGTAACCCGTATTTCTTGAAAATGTTCAAGTACATGTTTGGTGACGCCTCATATCCAGTTCCGGTCTCGGGTACGGGTAAGGGGTGTTATAGAACAGGTAGTGACGCCATATCTTCAATGCAAACACAATAGTTGTCAAATCTAGGTTATGTGTCGGATAGTTCTTTTCATGTGGCTTTAATTGTCTCAAGGCATAAGCTATAACTCTACCTTCCTGCATCAAAACACAACCTAAACAATTTAAAGATGCATCACTATATATAACGAATTCTTTACCCGATTTTGGCTGAACTAATATTGGAGCTTCGGTTAAAAGGGCTTTCAACTGATCAAAGCTTTTCTGGCACTTTTCTGACCAGTTAAACTTAACATCTTTCTACAATAGCTTCGTCATTGGGGCCGCAATCATAGAGAAACATTTCACGAACCATCTATAATGACCAAAAAGTCCCAGAAAACTTTAGACTTCAGAAACATTCCTCGGAGGTTTCCAATCAAGTATAGCTGAAATTTTGCTCGAATCCACCCAAATACCCGATGCTGATATAACATGGCCCAAAAAAATGACTTCGCTTAACCAGAACTCACATTTACTGAACTTTGCATACAACTGCTTATCTCGCAAAGTCTGTAACACAAGTCTCAAATGTTCGGCATGTTCGATTTCATCACGGGAGTAGATCAAAATGTCATCTATAAACATAACCACAAATCGATCCAAGTACTGTCTGAAGATCCGGTTCATAAAATCCATAAAAACAGTAGGTGCATTAGTAAGCCTGAAAGGCATAACTAAAAACTCATAGTGTTCATACCTCGTTCGAAAAGTAGTCTTTGGCACATCAGAATCTTTAACTCACAACTGATAGTAGCTTGATCTTAAATCTATCTTCGAAAACACTATAGCCCCTTTCAGTTGATCAAACAAATCATCAATCCGTGGCAATGGATACTTACTTTTTATAGTCACCTTATTGAGATGTCTATAATCAATGCACATTCTCATAGTTCCATCTTTCTTTTTCACAAACAGTACTAGTGCACCCCAAGGAGAGAAACTCCATCGCGTGA
Organism: Gossypium hirsutum; assembly: GCF_007990345.1. Taxonomy (NCBI): domain Eukaryota; kingdom Viridiplantae; phylum Streptophyta; class Magnoliopsida; order Malvales; family Malvaceae; genus Gossypium; species Gossypium hirsutum. The sequence goes on from NC_053436.1 coordinate 36,361,787, forward strand.
AACCTCTATTTGTCATCTCTTGCAACTGAGCTTTCAATTCTTTTAATTCTGTGGGTGCCACTCTATACGAAGCTATGGATATCGGAGTCATCCTAAGCATTAACTCAATTCTAAACTCTACCTCCCGAATAGGTGGCAAACTCGGTAATTCTTTAGGAAACACATTCGAATACTCGTACACAACAGGAACTGATTCAATGCTTCTTTCGGTCACTTTACTATCAAGCACATATGCAAAGTAAGCTTCGCAGCCTTTTCTCACATATTTCTAAGCTAACATCAAAGAAATCATTACCGGTAACCCATTCAGATCATTAGATTCAATCCAAATAATCTCATCATTCTGGCACTGTAAATCAATAGTCTTTCTCTTGCAGTTCACAATAGCATCATGCAAGGTCAACCAGTCCATACCCAAAATTATGTCGAACTCATCAAATGGCAATAGCATCAAATCAACCGGAAAGTACGAATCTCGAACCATCAAGGGGCAATTCTTACACACTTTGTCAACCATAACACATCAGCCCAGGGGGTTTGACACTCTAATCACAAACTCAGTAGACTCAACAGGTAAAGTCTTACTGAATACTAATGTCTCACACACATAAGAATGAGTAGAACTAGGATCAATCAATGTAGTTGCATTAGTATCATAAAGAGTGAATGTACTAGCAATAACATCTGGGTATGAAGCCTCTTCTCGTGCACGAATAGCATAGGCTCTGGTAGGTGCAAGAGCCTCAAATCTGACTATTGTATCTTTAAGTCCTCTTTGACTGCCACTCGCATTACCCACATTTCTAGGTGGTCTACCTTTAGCTGTAGTATTACCTGATCTCGTGCTCTACACTGGATTTTCTCTAGCTAACCCTGGACAATTTTGAATATAATGGTCTGTCGATCCGTATTTAAAATAGGCCCGATCATGCAATCTGTAACTATCGGGATGTCATTTACTGCAATGCTTACACTCAGGTTGATTAGATCTGACATTATCCACACTGGCTACTGAGGTAGCTCTCGAGCTCACAGGTGGTCTATTCTGATCTCGTCTAGAATAACCCGAAGTGGCTTTAGAACGACTGAAATCATCTCCAAACTTCTTTGATACCGACTGAAATGACTTACCGGATGGTCTTTTACGTGCATCTTTAGCTTCAAAATCAGCTTTTCTTTTCTCTTTCCCAAGCTCTTCAGCTTTGCAAGCTCGCTCAACAAGTACCACGAACTCTTTTATCTCAAGTATGCCAACTAATAGTTTAATGTCTTCATTCAGCCCATCTTCAAATCTTTTACACTTTATGGCTTTGGTAGAAACACACTCTCGGGCATACCGTCTGAGTCTCACAAATTTCCTCTCATACTCTGTCATGGTCATCCGACCCTGTTTCAACTCTAGGAATTCTTTGCGCTTCTGATCAATAAATCTCTGGCTGATATATTTCTCACGGAACTCAGTTTGAAAGAACTCCCAAGTCACTCACTCTTTCGAAACCACCTATACTAGTGTATTCCACCAGTGATATGCAGTGTCTCGTAATAAAGATATGGTACATTTTAAACATTCATCCGCGGTACAAGACAACTCATCAAACACACGGATGGTATTATCAAGCTAGAACTCAGCCCGCTCAGCATAACCATCATCAGTAGCTTTAAACTCTTCAGCCCCATGTTTTCTGATTTTATCAACAGGTGGCTTATACAATCTCAATGGATCACTTACTTGAGGTAAGGAGGCATCGAAGATGGATTAGTCGAGGGTGGAGGTTGTTGTGCAGCTGGATTAGTCCGGATATATTAAGTAAACCAATCATTCATCATTTGATAAAAGGCTTGTTTAGCCTCACTCTCTTGATTACTCGAAGCTAGTCGAGAATTAGTCGGCTATCCCTTGCGCGGGAGCAGGCTCTACACTCTCGACATCATCAGCTACAGCTCTATTGGGATCCATTTAATATATGAAAGCACATTTTCACATGTCAGAAGTCATCACACTATCACAATCTATAATATGGCATGTATAGCTAGACTCACACACGCTGTTAGTCCTAGAATGACTAAACTGTAATGCCCCCACGCCCAAAACCATCGCCGGAGTCGAGCTTAAGGAGTTACCGAACATAATTTATCAAATTAAGAACTTCAAATCATTTGTTTCTACATTCACAGCTTTCTAGCTACCCGCGTCACAGTTACAAGAAAAATCATATCTCGAGTTACGAAACTCGAAATAAAAATTCGTAAATTTTCCCTAAATCTAGACTCATATACCTATTTACTAATTTTTTTCTAGAATTTTTGGTTGGGCCAATTAGTACAGTTTATTAGTTAAAGTCTCCCCTATTTCAGGGTTCGACTGCTCTGACCTCTGTGTATTACGAATCCGATATCTCTCTATAAAGAATTTCAATGACTATGAGGTTTGTTTATCCTAAAACTAGACTCAATAAGGAATATGTAAATATAATGAAAAACTTATAATTATTTTTTTAAAAATTATTATGAATATTTTAAGTCAGAACAGGGGATCCAGAAATCACTCTGGCCCTGTTTCACAAAAGTTTAAATATCTCATAAAATATAATTTATATGCCTATTTTGTTCAATCCACACGAAAATAGACTCATTAAGATTCAATTTCATAACTTAATCATCATTTAGTTCCATTTATACTATTTTTAGTGATTTTTCAAATTCATGTCATTGCTGCAGCAATATTCTGTTTTAAGGCAAGTTTCATCTTTTCATGAGTTGTTATGAACTAGATAACCTATTAAACTTCCACGATATCAAACATGATCTAAATTTAACCATCACCATGACTTATCAATATCAAACATTTTCTCAACCAATCAAGGCTATATCATAAAATTATTTACACAAAATAAGTATATTGCTATACATGCCATACTTAAGTTTTACAAGCCATTTACCAAGATGAAAGTCCTTTAGATAGTGTGATCGAACCTTCAACCCGTCCCCATTCCCGAGCTGGCTTGTTCAAAACTATAGTAAATAAAGAGGAGGGAGTAAGCATAAATGCTTAGTAAGTTCATATGTAAATAACAAGTAACATAACAATACAAATATACCAAACAACTTTAGCATGGTATCACCAAAACATATATCACATTTCTAAACATCATTCATCATCTTACCAACTTATCGTTGTTGTATCTATTTTCAACCCGAGGGTTAAGAACATACCTATCCAAAGTGTCCATTTCACAACACTTACCAAAACGTCGCTTGCATCTTAAGTGTTCTTTCATTTCACTAGAAATTTCACCCGTTGAACACATCGGAATACAACTCGGATACACGGATAATTTGCACATAAGTGCCTCATATGTAATCAAGAAATCATGTAACCCGCCCCTAAGTGAACTCGGACTCAACTCAACGAGCTCGGGCGTTCGCATCCATAGGTGAACTCGGACTCAACTCAATGAGTTCGGATGCCTAGTTACATCTCACGAACTCGGACTCAACTCAACGAGTTCGGACATTCGCATCCATAAGTGAACTCGGACTCAACTCAACGAGTTCGGATGCTCAACCATCCTAGTGACATGTCACTTGTATCCTAATCTATTCCTAAGGTTCAAACGGGATTTTCCTCGAACACATATCCTTGCCATCTTCCGTAAAATACCAAAACCAATACTTGGTAGTACTTTATATTTAACAATTAATACACATAATTTGCATTTTATTCGAAAATAACCACAAAGCATATATTTCATAATAAAAATCAGCATATCATATAATTAACATCAATAACTTAAAAATAATAATTATGCTACATTATTTACACATGAACTTACCTTGGTACCAAAATATAAATATTTTGCAATTTAGTCCACAATATTTTCTTTTCCTCGATCGCGACTTGAATCTCGTTTCTCTTGATCTATAATGCCAAATTAATCTTATTTAATACATACATTCATCAAAACAACATTTAATACGAACTTTGGAAAAATTACACTTTTGCCCCTAGGCTCGGGAATTAAACTTTATTCCTTATTCTTATGTTTTATAACATGCTGATCATTTTTCCCTTCTATGGCAACATCAAATTCTTACTCTAACATATACTTGTGACTATTAGGTATTTTTGCCAATTAAGCCCTTTTACTCGTTTTCACTCAAAACCGAGTAGCACAAGTTGTCTAACATAATTTAAAACCCCATATTCTATTATAAAACATCAAAATACACAAATTTCACCTATGGGTATTTTTCCAAATATAAACCCTAGGTTGAATTATTGCTAACATAAGCTTAATCGAGCTACCGGGATTCCAAAAACGTAAAGAACATTAAAAACGGGGCTTGGAATCACTTACTATGGAGCTTGGAAGCTTGAAACAAACCCTAGCTATGGGGAACCCTTGAAATTTCGGCCTAATGAAGAAGATGGACAAAAATTGGCTTTTAATTTTGTTTTTAATTCATTTTAATAACTAAATGACCAAAATGCCCTTACTACTAAACTTTCCAAAAATTCCATCCATGTCCAATTTTTGTCCATAGACTTAGAAATTGCTCAAATTGTTATTTAAGACCTCCTAATTAATATTTCAATGCAATCTCATACTAAAAACTTCTAGAATGCAAATTTTGCAACTTATTCGATTTAGTCCCTACTTTCAATTTAAGCACTTTAGGCATAGAATTTCATCACGAAATTTTCACACAATCATGAAATCATATCATATTCATCAAAATAATTATAAAATAATTATTTCTATCTCGAATTTGTGGTCACGAAACCACTATTTCGATTAAGCCCTAATTCAGGATATTACATAAACTGTAGCTCTGATACCAATCAAATGTAACACCCCTAACCCGTATGCATCATCAGAATAGGGTTACGAGGTATTACCGGACAAGATACAATTTTTTTTAACTTGCATATACTTGCTCAACCTTTTAAATTAACCAAATGTTAACACATGTAACTAATTTCAAAATTCATTACGAATCATATCATAACCCGTCTCATGTTAATCATATATCATATTTAATTATCACTAGCTATGTTCCAAATTCATACCACTATTACTTTTATCATATATCACTCAAAGCATATATTTATCATTTAATAATATTTGAACACTTAATAAAAATTAGCATTTTAATTTATACTTCAATCATGCATATATCACCACGTCCAAATCTATGCATATCAATCATAAATTATGTACACATATTTGTATACTATATTGACTAACTTTATTAATTCAAGTCATACTTAATATTAATCATCATAAACCGAATTTATTGACTTTTAAATATAGCATTTAATCTTCTAGAATAACATCAATGCACTATATATGTATATGAACATATACTTTTCACATACACATTTCAAATTGAATTAAATTATAATTTATGGTTATATAATAATATTATACAACTACAACCAAGTATACCAAATGACTGAATTTCATATGCATCATATCCAGTATATATGTTTTATTATTCACTTGACTAGCATAAACCATTTTACAAGCACTTTAACCTAACCAAAATGAGAAAAATTCCATATAACATAAATCCAACCAAAATTTCACATAGATAACTCAACTAATTTGTTATATACCTTTAACTATTTAATTAAACTATCAATATATATATTCACATGTATATGTCTGAACATCCTTGATAACTTCATTACATAACATTTCCAGTATAAACATTCTTTACACATCAAACCAAATAAAATATCAAACCATTCATCATCTTAAAAGATTATAATTATCGAATCACAACTAATTCATATCCATCACTAATATATTATCACCTAGCCGAATACCTATTTACATAAACAATCCACAAATAAAAGACATTCGTCAACCTTGCATCTATATGTCAATAATTTGTTCTTAATAGTAGTTATAAACCATATACATTTATCTCTTACCAAATCATATTATATACCAAACATCACATAAATACCATTCATTCATAGCATGAAGCACTTTAACCAAAATGAACATAAACCATGAACAAACATAAAAAAAATTCAAGCATAGAAATCAAGCCATTTTCACATGGCTTAGATTTATACATAAACCAAAATCCAACATCTCAAAATATAATCCAGCCCATACGTGCCATAGGTTTAAAATTTTAATTTATAAAATACCGAAGGTGGTCGATAGTGTGAAAGACTTTACTGACAATCCTCGAGCTCGTAACTTGAATCCAAAATCTATAAAACAGAGGTAAACATAAATACACAAAGTAAGCTAACTTAGCTTAGTAAGTCATAAGAAAATAAATAGCATAATGACATAAACATCTCATTTTAAACTAAACTGAATTGTTTTAATGATACAAGCTTAACCTTAAATTACTAGTACATATTTAATACATTTTCATACATATTCCATATCTTGGCCGACTACTCACATAAGCAAAATTAACCTGATGTCATTCAACTTTCAAAGCTATGAAGTCATTATTTAATCATTTATACATATACTCATAAAAATAAGCTCGAAAATCATAATAAAACATTATGAACATGTACCTCTTATTTGGCCGAATATGCATAGTCATTTTTACATATATATATTTGTATCAAAAGCCAAATATTCATACTAAATTCACATGAAATCCATATTTGCATTTTACATAATTTGTAATAAGTTTCAAGTCATATACTTACCATATTTCAAGTAGACAACAAATGAACCCATACCTGTCCATTTAGCTCATTTTATACATTTGATCACAACATAGCTTTGCCCTATAAACCATTTGGAATTGGATAGGACACTCGGATAATCACACAAATCATACAATGCCAACATCCCAGACGTGGTCTTACATGTAATCACATTCCGATGCCACTGTCACAGACAAGGTCTTACTCACACACATATATCGGAATCCTATGTCATGACATATGTATCCTAACTATTCCTAAGGTTCATACGAGGCTTTCGGACGTCGTAACTCGATCGAAATGAATTTAGAAATGTAGTAACCAAGCCTTTTCATATTCACCTATAAAAAATATAAATTCTAACATTTCATAACAGTATATATATTTAACATTTAACTACAAATAAACACGTCTATTTTCTTATAAACTTACCTCGGACGATGAAAAACCGAAACGGATCAACTAGTTGACAACTTTAGTTTTCCCCCGATCTAAATCTAATTTTCTCTTTCCTTGATCTAAATTAATATAAATTAAACTTATTAAATCAAATATTCAATCAAATTCATCCAAAAACACACAAATGGGAAAATTACCCTTTTACCCCTGATGTTTTACATTTTTTACAATTTAGTCCCTATTGCACAAAACATAAAATATGCAAAATTTCATTACACTCATCTTGGGCCGAATTTTTCACATACTCATAAAAGTCCATATATTTCATTTATTTCACATTTTAGTCCCTCAAATTATTATTTTTGCAATTTAGTCCTAATTACTCAAAATCATCAAAAACTCTGATACAGAACATGTTAATCTAAAACATATCTTTCATATTTCATCATCAAAAAACAAAAATCACAAGCTCTCAACAATGGCACAACTCAAAATATTCATCAAAATAAAAAATTCAAGCATGGGTTTTGTAGTACTCGAAGCAACGATCTCAAAAACGTAAAAATTATCAAAAATCGAGCTAGTTACATACCATGATTTTGCTACCAAATGGCCGAAACTTTCAAAGTTTATTCTCTCTTTTCTTTTAGCATTTGGTTATGGTGAAAAAGATGAGTGCATGTGTTTATTATATTTTTTTATGTTTTATTTAACATATATTATTAATTTAATTGCACAACTAACATTTATTTAATAATACAAAATCATTATAAAACAAATTCATAGCCGTCCATCATTAATAATTATGGCTGAATTGCATTATAAACACTTCATATTTGAAAGACAAGTTCAATTTGATATTTGCACATTTAATTATTAACTTTTCATTTTACGATATTAAGCCCTTTTTATTGAATCCACATCCAAATAGTAAAATTAAAACACGAAAATTTAGCACATATAAATTCACACATAGTAAACATAGAAAATAATTTTAAAATGTTTCTTTGACTCAGATTCGTGGTCCCGAACCGACCGTTTTGATTAGGGTCTAAATCGAGCTGTTACACTTGTACCATTAATAAGAGAATTAGCCCGATTGGAAATAGAAGCAAAAGTTATAACAGGGTTAGTAATAAGGTTCCAATTTTGTGGAGAAAGGCTGTAGATGCTATAGAAATAGAAAGGTTCTCTCTTTTGTTCCCTAGCAAGATGTTTGCTAAGTCACCATCTTAATTATACAGCCACGCTTCGAAAGCATATGCCACCTTAAGACCGTCAAACCACTTAATCGAATCATTTGATCAATAACCATTTTGGTTAAATTCCTGAAGACAGTATTGGAATATGTTTCTAACTAAAATGAGTTCCACCAAGTCAAGTATGCACCCATATTTAACCTTTTATACTATATATTAGCATGCTCAAAATCCACTGGCTGACATTGAGTGCAAGTACTATTCTTGGGAAGGGACCATCTTGTTAGAAAACCAAAACCAAACTTTAGTTTACAAATAACTCTTACGTATTTGTCTTTTCATTGATGAAGGTTAGAAATGATATTATGTATAATGGGTTCACACCCTAAACATACACTAAAATCGACATTGCCAACAAAAATGCCTTGTCTGACCACCTTCAATTGTTAGAACATATGAAAAATCCCCAGCAAAGGTGGTTCATTATGCATACAATAGTTGATATAGTAAGCCATAGACCCGATAACTACCTTGGTGCAATACCATACTCATTTAAAATGATAAAAAATAAAGGATTCAATGACAAATGTAATCTGACCTCTAATAAAATCAATGGTAAAACAAGACCTACGACATTATCACTTAAACGACATCACTCGGGCAGATAGAAAGTGTGCGACATCTAAAAAACCAGGTTAGTAGAAATTGGGTTAATGAATTAAGAGTGTTCATGCTTGAAAATTTTTTTAATTTGACTTTGGCACATTTAACAATATATAAGTATCAAGTCTAATAATTTAGTAATAGTGGAGCTGTCCTTGAAGACATGAGTTCGAATCCTTTCTGCCACATTATTTTCTAACTAGTGCAATTTTTGCTTCAAACCTTAGTAAATGTCACACCATGTTTTTAAATAAAATATGCAGTAGTGATAACAAGTAAGTGAATTGGCCTAGTGGTTAAGTAGTAAGGAGTTGTGTAGAAGTTTCTTAAGTGGCCCAAGTTTGAGTCTCCTTATCTTTATTTCTTTTGTTTAATATTTGGTAGTAACAGCTTGGTCAAACTCATCCTTGTCGTCCCTACAAATTACCATACAAAGGAGATTCTAATCCCTCCTTTCTTTCCTTTTTTTCTCCCAATATTCCTCACTTGCCTTTGAACTAATGTATGCCACCCCTAGCACATGAAACCATCCACATTCATTCTTTTTTTATTTCATCTTTTCCTCCCCCCTTTCTACTTTGTCTCATTTCCTTCTAAAAATATAAAGTGTTCACTAGGTAGTTGTCCAACACTTGAAGGCTATGCTCATTTTTTATGTTTATTTTGGCAAAAACTCTCTTTCCTTTCATTTCTCCTCCTTTGAGCCACCTTGTGCTGCCACCTTATTTGGTTGTTCTCCTCCATATTTTAATTCATTTTCATTAATTCTTTTTGAGACCACCACTTTCCACCACCATTAGTTAATGACACCACCACAAGACCACCACCGCACAACGTGACCACAACTCTCCTTCTTTTTCTTTCTTCTTATTGATAAAACCATGTTGGAATGTTTTTGTCATTTTTTATCCTCCTATATCATTTATTTCTTTGATTTATCATGTATCAAGCAATCCTCCTCTCCAGACAGATTGAATCAACATAGTTTTAACTAGCATAAACATAAGTAAGGATTAACATTGAATATATACCAACAACACTTCTCTCACTCATTTCTCATGGTCGGTTGTACCTATTTTATAATTGTACTTTTTTCGAAACTAATCTCTTTATATTGTTTTGATGACGAAGGACCAAATATGATTATTTTGGAATGTCAGTAATTTTAGAAGTTATTTATATCTCTGATTAAAATATCAAAAGAAGTAAGTATTGTCATAGAAACCAAAGCCTAACCGTTTATCAAATATTTATTAATTGTGCTTTAATGATAGATTATTCATTTTGTGTTTAGATCTGATATAGATCTAAATCAATCTAGAAGTGGGTGTTAGGAGTTTTGGCATTGGAATTGTTTAGATCATGTGTGAGTTTAACTTAATATCATATATATATATGATTCATTTTTAAATAAAGTATATACCTGTTAATAATTCATACTGTAACATCCTGATTTTCGGATTTATTCGCGGTTTTCAATATTTTGTAAAGATTTTAAAATTTTGTATTTGGATGTGAAATTAATGTTTTGAGTAGGTAAATGGGCTTATAGAAGGCCCATGTGTTGACCAAAACCCGGTTGAATTTTTGAATTTTTGGACTTAGGAGTTAGGGGTTCTGAGTAGATGGCCCTTGTATAGAGTTATGGGTAAATGGCATCACAAAAGGAGCCTTAGTAGAGTGGCAAGGGTGACGCCACTAGGCTCCTAAAAAGGTGGCGTGTGGAGCATTGGGGAAGGCATGGGATCGATTCCCAGTGTTGACAAATATATGCATTTATTTTTAAGTGCTGGAGTCCAGGTGGATTCTGCTAGAGGAGAGTTTGAATCAGTCTAAACGCTTGGATTAAGGAGTGATAAGGGGAGAGATTTAAGGGATTAGGAGAGAGGTTAGGAGTTGGCTAAATTTTGGGAATTGAAAGGGGAAAAATCGGCAGAGGGTTATGAGGTTAGTATTTCGGCACCTAGGGTATTGAGTGGTGCCGTTCCTTTCTGCTCAGACACCACAAGGGTTTTCTTTTTCTCTCTTTTCCTCTCTAGCCGAAACTTCCACCTATCCTGTTCTTCTTTCTCTACTTTTTTCTCCAAAGCCGTCCATCAAACCTGCGATTCATCAGCACCTTTGTCGAAGTCGCAAAAGCCGAAATCCTGTGATCACTGCTTGTGCCGATTTCTTCAAAGCCAGTCCTTCTATGTTCTTTTGTTTTTATTAATCTACGATTATCTTTTCTTAATCCTAGATACCTGACGGCAATTCTACTTCAAGGTCATGTCTCACATCGTCATCCCCTTCACCACCCAAAAGCTGAAAGTACCATTGGTTTAGGGGCTTATAGCCGAAACTTCTTCAACCCCTGGATTCGGGTTTTACCATTGTTCTAAGGATAAATCTGCACTAGATTGCGTGGAAATCAAGTAGGAGTAAGGGTAAGTACTTATCATCTCAGATCTGTTCTTATTTTACGATGTTAGGAAAAGCCGAAGTCCCTAAAAATTAGGGAGGCTGTCGATTTGAGCATAAGGCTTTAAGAGTTGTAATTGATGTTTTCTTTTGGTGATTAGAGTCTTGTTAAGCGTTGGATCAAAAGCGTGAATCATTGGAGCAATTGGATTCGGATCTAGCTATCGATTTTGGCAAAAAGGTAAGGGTTCAAAGGCTTTTTAGGAACATGGTTCGACTTTGGTTGAGCAAGTTTTGGGTTTAGTGATTACGGTTTGTAAATAAGAACTGTGCTAATCAATTGTAGGACATCGGAAGAGATCTCAGTAGCGGTCGTCGCGAATCAAGTGTGTACCGAACACCCTTTCTTAGTTCAATTCGGCAAAAGCCGAAATGCCGAAATTCTGGCATTTCATGGGCTTGTGAGTATGCGAATGCTCTCAAAGACGTAGAGTAATTGTTAGATCTAGCACCGCAATGTGGTAAGTAAGTTTGTGTGACGTCTTAACGTACTTCGGAAAAAGAGGGCCTCGATGGGCCAAAACTGGGCCCAATGGGCTTACGGACCAATATGGGTAAGAGATGGGCAAAGTAGCATGTTAGTTAGATGGTGGAACCAAATTGCATAAAATGGCTAAAAATTACTGAAATAACTTGTGTAGTTGCGTAAGTACAAAATTACCCCTAAAGAGCATAATTACCGAAATTCCCCTAGGGTTTAAATTGGCTAAACTGCATGATTGATTAATACTGTATTGTACATGATATGCTTTATTAATATCTGTTGCATGGGATTGGGGTATTGATGGAGGAAGTATTGAAAGTGGTTCATCCACGTATTGGAGGCTTTGCCTCAACTTACTGATATTTGAGTAGCGTTGCTGCAACTGTGGAGTGTAGGGCTGGGTGGGTTGAGATATTCCCCACATGGAGTGTAGGGCTGGTACGGGGCAGTGTAGCAGTTGGTGGGTTGAGTTGTTTCCCCAGATGGGTTTGTATGCATTACTACTATTGTTACCTATGTTACTGAACTGGGCCTATGGGCCACACTGTTATGTTAAAAAGGGCTAAGGCCTTGCTATTGTATTCTGAAAAGGGCTTCGGTCCATTATGTACTGTTATCTGAGTGGGGCTTAGGCCCAATGGGCTCGAGCTAATTTGGGCTTTGGATGGGTTTCTGTATACACTGAGTTTTCCCAAACTCACCCCATTTTCTTCCATCCTTGCAGGTGAGCCCTAGTTGGTGGACTTGGAGCTGGGCGGGATTCGGAGTGGCCACACATTTTCTGCAAATTCGTTTTCTTCTGGTGAACTAGATTTTCCATATTTTTCGTTTCTGGTTTTGGGTTTTTTTGTAATAAGGCCGCTAATTATTTTATGGTTTGGGTTGTTTCTTTATTATTTAACTCTATTATGATAAAACTGAACTATGATAATTAACAAAATGGATTAGCTCTAGGACGCGTTTTCAAAAACGTTAAGTGAGTTCAAAATAACACGAACACAAGTAAGACTTCCGCTAAGCAAACGTTTTCAACCTTAATCATTTTTTTAAGATGGACATAACCAAACGGTTTTTCTCAAAATTATACGAGATGTTAGAGTGTGGCAATGGCGGTGTGCATGTCTAGGATTGGATCCGAAGGAGCTTGGTACTTAAACAGTCCGACAGACTCACCTCCTCTTCTTCCTGGTTTCCTACCTGGTGCACAACTTCCATTCACTTTAACCTACTTTTAAAAGTGTCTTTTACAACACCAACTAAGTTTTCCAACTAAGTAATACGGAATGTTTTGAACGCTTCGATGTGGCGCATCAGATCCGGTCAAAACATCTAGGCTGGGTTTGGGGTGTTACATTTAGTGGTATCAGAGCCTGGTTGCAACAACTCGACTGTGGATCGGGTCCGAAAATCTTGTTTTAAAAAAAAGTTTTTTTATAAGTTTTTCAAAGATGTTCAAAGTTTTTCTATTGAACGAGGTTAAATCAAAAGTTTTAAAACAAAAGTGTTTTCAATTGAAATCTTTTTATTTTCGGTAAACAAAAACATGGGTTTTTTTTATGGACTGATAAAGAAGTGGCCCACTGAATCCCCGGCACCAAGTCTGTAAGTGTTCTTTTTCTGCTTTAAATATTTATATGGAACTGGACTGGAAATAATACTATAGATAGTACTGAGCCTTAGAGATAGTGCTATTGATAAGGTAGTATTAGGGCTACAAAACTAGGACCGTAGCTAAATTGTGATTGCGCGAAAATAACTCTGAAACTCCATCTGATCATAAGACATTCTGTAATAAACAGTGGAACCAGTAAACTAATGTCATAAAATTCGTAAACAGATAAATCGTTATGAGTACAAGGGTTACTCGGGGAAGAGGCCGTGGTTGAGGCCGAGGTAGCACCCAAGCTGGATCTGCGTCATCTGAACACATACTAGCTGGTGACGCACGTCCACCACCGATTAATGAAAATGGGCCGTATGACCGGGCCGCAAGGGATGACGCTCTGTCTCAGGCCATGTTGAGGGTTTTGGAAAAGGTGGCCGGAGCTAACATCGGGCCCATGAATAGGGGGTCCATTTCTAAACGACTTCGGGCCAACGGAGCTGAGATTTTTAGTGGCGTATCTGGAGTGGCCCCAAATGTGGCCGAGTATTGGTTGGAAGCCACAGAGCGGATCATGGATGACCTGGACTGCTCAGTAGAACAGAAGTTGAAAGGGGCGGTGTCGTTGCTGCGGGATGAAGCGTATCAGTGGTGGATTACTGTGAGAGAGGTTACCCCAGCTGAGAGGGTAACATGGGAGCTGTTTAAACAGACCTTTAAGGCAAAATATGTTGGAGCTAGCTATGTGGACGCACGCAGAAAGGAGTTCTTGAATCTGACTCAGGGAAATAAGACCATTGCTGAATATGAGGCGGAGTTTCTACGATTGAGTCGGTATGCTAATGGCATCGTTTCCACCGAATGCGAGCGCAGCGTTCGTTTTGAGGATGGTCTCAGAGATGAGTTAAGGGTGCTCATAGCTCCACAGAGAGAGCGAGATTTCGCTGCACTGGTAGAGAAGGCTAAGATAGCCGAGGAGGTGAAACAAACCGAACGAAAGAATCGTGATAGGGATCGAAATCGGTTCAGGAGGGATGCTGGACCAGCGAGTGCTGCAAATCGAAATGCTAAGAGAGCTAGGATAGAGGAATCGATTCGAGCTTGTGGGGATTGCGGCAGAATGCATCAAGGAGAGTGCTGGAAGCGTTCTGGGGCTTGTCTTCGTTGTGGGTCTAAGGAGCATAGGATTAAGGATTGTCCTAGGAGGGCCACTCAGGCTCAGATGGCTGAACCAGGGGCTGTGCGACCGGCTCAACCTGTGAGGGATGGACCGCCGCTGCCAAGAGGTTGTGGACAAGGTCGCAGTGGTAATGGCCGTGGACGTGGGGCACCCGACAGGGGTATTGGTAACGCAGATGCTCGCCAGCCAGCTTTGGTGTATGCTGCTCGTCACCGCGAGGAGGGTGACGCACCTGATGTCATAACTGGTACATTTTTTATCTATGGTGTACCTTATGCTGCTCTGATTGATGTGGGATCAACCCATTCATATGTGGCATATAACATTTTTGGGCCACTGGGTGTGCACTTCGAGGAGACTGTATGTGGGGTGTCTGTGATAAGTCCTTTAGGTCATTCGGTTAAGGTAGAGAAACTCTTCAAGGAGGTGCCTCTGAAGATTCAAGGCGGGTTTTTCTGTGGGGATTTGATGGAGTTACCGCTTGAAGAATTCGATTTGATACTAGGGATGGATTGGTTGACCAAGCATAAGGAAACTTTGGATTGTGCAGCTAAAAGGATGGTGTTAAGGACTGTCAATGATAAAGAGGTAATGATTATTGGAGAACGGAGGGATTACTTAGCCAATGTAGTATCAGCGTTGAGGGCTGAGAAACTGATGCGCAAGGGGTGCGAGGCATATCTGGCTTTGGTAAGCCAAGCTGAAACTGAGGATCTGACTGTGGAGACCATCAGAACTGTTAGGGAATTCCAGAATGTTTTTCCGGAAGAGCTTCCTGGATTACCTCCGAATCGGGAAGTTGAGTTTGGAATCGATTTGTTGCCTAGAACAACTCCAGTATCTATTGCACCCTATAGGATGGCACCGAAGGAGTTAGTGGAACTGAAGGCTCAAATTCAAGAGTTGTTAGACAGAGGCTTCATTAGGCCTAGTGTGTCTCCTTGGGGAGCACCGGTCCTGTTTGTGAAGAAAAAGGATGGAACGATGCGCATGTGCATCGATTATCGCCAGTTGAATAAACTGACAATTAAGAATAAGTACCCACTACCAAGGATTGACGATCTGTTCGATCAATTGAGGGGAGCTTCGGTATTCTCCAAAATCGATCTTCGTTCTGGATACCATCAGCTAAGGGTAAAAGAAGGGGATATTCATAAGACAGCATTTCGAACTCGATATGGACATTATGAGTTTGTGGTCATGCCGTTTGGGCTGACGAACGCACCTGCAGCTTTTATGGATCTGATGAACCGAGTATTCCAACCTTACTTGGATCAGTTTGTAGTCGTCTTTATCGACGATATCCTGATATACTCTGAAATGGAGGCGAAGCATGATGAGCATCTCCGTATTGTGCTGCAAGTGTTAAGGGAAAAGGAGCTATATGCGAAATTCAGCAAGTGTGAATTCTGTTGAAGGAGGTAACCTTCCTAGGGCATGTGGTCTCTGCCGAGAGGATTAAGGTGGATCCTCGTAAAATTGAAGCAATTCTGGAATGGAAGCCACCTAGGTCAGTATCGGAAATTCGGAGTTTCCTAGGGTTGGCAGGTTATTACAGAAGGTTTGTGGAGGGTTTCTCGGTGATGGCGGCACCCTTGACAAAACTCATAAGGAAAGGAGTACCATTTGTCTGGACCGAGAAACAGCAAAAAGCTTTTGATCGGTTGAAAAAGGTATTGACCGAAGCGCCAGTGTTGATTCAACTGGTGTCTGGGAAGGACTTTACTGTATACAGCGATGCGTCGCATGTGGGGTTAGGTTGCGTACTGATGCAAGAGGGCAAGGTGGTCGCTTATACATCGCGACAGCTTAAGACTCATGAGGTGAATTACCCTACGCATGATTTGGAGCTAGCAGCGGTGATTTTTGTGTTAAAAATTTGGAGACACTACTTATATGGGGAGAAGTGCATCATATACACAGATCATAAGAGCCTAAAGTATTTGTTGACTTAGAAGGAGTTGAACCTTAGGCAACGAAGATGGGTGGAGTTGCTTAAAGACTACGACTGTTCGATAGAGTACCACCCAGGAAAGGCTAATGTGGTGGCGGATGCGTTGAGTCGAAGGGTTGTTACTGATTTGAGAGCCTTGTTCGCACGATTAAGTCTGTACGACGATGGAAGCTTGTTGGCAGAACTGCAAGTAAGGCCTACTTGGACTGAGCAGATTAAGGAAAAACAGTTGAAGGACGATTCATTAGCTCTTCGGTTCCAGCAAGTTAAGAGTGGTGAGAACGAGGATTTTGGGTTGAACAGTGAAGGAGTTCTATGCTTTTGTGGAAGGGTTTGTATTCCAAAGGACCCTGAATTGAGGCAGTTAATTCTAAAAGAGGCTCACGGTGGACTCTGTGCCATGCATCCTGGAGGGAATAAGTTATATCGAGACTTGTGAGAGATGTACTGGTGGCCCGGATTGAAACGAGAGGTGACTGAATTTGTTGGGAAATGTCTGACGTGCCAGCAGGTTAAGGCTGAGCACCAATTGCCTTCGGGATTACTGCAACCTGTGAAAATTCCGCTATGGAAGTGGGAAAGAGTAACAATGGACTTTGTGAGTGGGTTACCTTTGTCACCCACTAAGAAAGATTCGGTGTGGGTGGTTGTGGATAGGTTAACAAAATCTACTCATTTCATACCTGTTCGTACCGACTACTCACTGCAAAAGTTGGCCAAGTTTTATGTGGCGGAGGTAGTGCGACTGCATGGGGTGCCAGTGTCGATAATTTCTGATCGAGACCCTAGGTTTACATCTCAGTTTTGGCGAAAGGTTCAGGAAGCGTTGGGTACACGATTGGATTTTAGCACTGCTTTTCACCCACAGACAGATGGACAGTCAGAAAGGGTTATTCAGGTTCTAGAAGATATGTTGAGAGGTTGTATCATTGATTTTCGTGGAAGTTGGGAGGACTACTTACCATTGGCGGAGTTTTCTTACAATAACAGCTATCAAGCAAGTATTCAGATGGCACCATATGAAGCGCTTTATGGGCGAAGATGTCGTATGCCGACGTGTTGGACAGAGTTGGGTGAACGATGAGTGCTTGGACCGGAATTGGTGGCAGACACTGAAAGCAAGGTTAGGCTGCTAAGGGATCGGTTAAAGGAGGCATCTGATAGACAGAAGTCGTATGCGGATCTGAAGCGCAAAGAGATTGAGTTCGCTGTTGGGGATATGGTTTTCTTGAAGGTTTCCCCTTGGAAGAAAATTTTGAGATTTTGTAAGAAGGGTAAGTTGAGCCCACGGTTTATTGGGCCTTACCGAATTGTTAAGCGGGTTGGACCAGTGGCTTATCAGTTAGAGTTACCACCAGAACTGCATCGTATCCACGACGTTTTTCATGTATCCATGCTGAGGCGATATCGATCTGACCCAACTCATATCATACCAGTTGCAGAAATCGAGGTACTGTTAGATTTAACTTTCGAAGAGGAACCTGTGCAAATACTTGATCGTGACGTTAAGGTGTTGAGAAGGAAATCAGTTCCACTAGTGAAAGTACTTTGGAGAAACCATGGCAAAGAAGAAGCTACTTGGGAGACTGAGGAGGCTATGCGTCAACAGTACCCTCAACTGTTCTAATAAGGTAAAATTTCGAGGTCGAAATTTCTTTAAGGAGGGTAGAGTTGTAATATCCTGATTTCGGATTTATTCGCGGTTTTCAATATTTTGTAAAGATTTTAAAATTTTGTATTTGGATGTGAAATTAATGTTTTGAGTAGGTAAATGGGCTTATAGAAGGCCCATGTGTTGACCAAAACCTGGTTGAATTTTTGAATTTTTGGACTTAGGAGTTAGGGGTTCTTGGTAGATGGCCCTTGTATAGAGTTATGGGTAAATGGCATCACAAAAAGAGCCTTAGTAGAGTGGCAAGGGTGACGCCACAAGGCTCCTAAAAAGGTGGCGTGTGGAGCATTGGGGAAGGCATGGGATCGATTCCCAGTGTTGACAAATAGATGCATTTATTTTTAAGTGCTGGAGTCCAGGTGGATTCTGCTAGAGGAGAGTTTGAATCAGTCTAAACGCTTGGATTAAGGAGTAATAAGGGGAGAGATTTAAGGGATTAGGAGAGAGGTTAGGAGTTGGCCGAATTTTGGGAATTGAAGGGGGAAAAATCGGCAGAGGGTTATGAGGTTAGTATTTCGGCACCTAGGGTATTGAGTGGTGTCGTTCCTTTCTGCTCAGACACCACAAGGGATTTCTTTTTCTCTCTTTTCCTCTCTAGCCAAAACTTCCACCTATCCTGTTCTTCTTTCTCTACTTTTTTCTCCAAAGCCGTCCATCGAACCTGCGATTCATCAGCACCTTTGCCGAAGTCGCGAAAGCCGAAATCCTGTGATCACTGCTTGTGCCGATTTCTTCAAAGCCAGGTCCTTCTATGTTCTTTTGTTTTTATTAATCTACGATTATCTTTTCTTAATCCTAGATACCTGACGGCAATTCTACTTCAAGGTCATAGTCTCACATCGTCATCCCCTTCACCACCCAAAAGCCGAAAGTACCATTAGTTTAGGGCTTATAGCCGAAACTTCTTCAACCCTTGGATTCGGGTTTTACCATTGTTCTAAGGATAAATCTGCACTAGATTGCGTGGAAATCAAGTACGAGTAAGGGGTAAGTACTTATCATCTCAGATCTGTTCTTATTTTACGATGTTAGGAAAAGCCGAAGTCCCTAAAAATTAGGGAGGCTGTCGATTTGAGCATAAGGCTTTAAGAGTTGTAACTAATGTTTTCTTTCAGTGATTAGAGTCTTGTTAAGCGTTGGATCAAAAGCGTGAATCATTGGAGCAATTGGATTCGGAGCTAGCTTTCGATTTTGGCAAAAAGGTAAGGGTTCAAAGCTTTTTAGGAACATGGTTCGACTTTGGTTGAGCAAGTTTTGGGTTTAGTGATTACGGTTTGTAAATAAGAACTGTGCTAATCCATTGTAGGACATCGGAAGAGATCTCAGTAGCGGTCGTCACGAATCAGGTGTGTATCGAACACCCTTTCTTAGTTCAATTCGGCAAAAGCCGAAATGCCGAAATTCTGGCATTTCATGGGCTTGTGAGTATGCGAATGCTCTCAAAGACGTAGAGTAATTGTTAGATCTAGCACCGCAAGGTGGTAAGTAAGTTTGTGTGACGTCTTAACGTACTTCGAAAAAAGAGGGCCTCGATGGGCCAAAACTGGGCCCAATGGGCTTACGGACCAATATGGGTAAGAGATGGGCAAAGTAGCATGTTAGTTAGATGGTGGAACCAAATTGCATAAAATGGCTAAAAATTACTGAAATAACTTGCGTAGTTGCGTAAGTACAAAATTACCCCTAAAGAGCATAATTACTGAAATACCCCTAGGGTTTGAATTGGCTAAACTGCCTGATTGATTAATACTGTATTGTACATGATGTGCTTTATTAATATCTGTTGCATGGGATTGGAGTATTGATGGAGGAAGTATTGAAAGTGGTTCATCCACGTACTGGAGGCTTTGCCTCAACTTACTGATATTTGAGTAGCATTGCTGCAACTGTGGAGTGTAGGGCTGGGTGGGTTGAGATATTCCCCACATGGAGTGTAGGGCTGGTACGGGGCAGTGTAGCGGTTGGTGGGTTGAGTTGTCTCCCCAGATGGGTTTGCATGCATTACTACTATTGTTACCTATGTTACTGAACTGGGCCTATGGGCCACACTGTTATGTTAAAAAGGGCTAAGGCCTTGCTACTGTATTCTGAAAAGGGCTTCGGTCCACTATGTACTGTTATCTGAGTGGGGCTTAGGCCCAATGGGCTCGAGCTGATATGGGCTTTGGATGGGTTTCTGTATACACTGAGTTTTCCCAAACTCACCCCATTTTCTTCCATCCTTGCAGGTGAGCCCTAGTTGGTGGACTTGGAGCTGGGCGGGATTCGGAGTGGCCACACATTTTCTGCAAATTCGTTTTCTTCTAGTGAACTAGATTTTCCATATTTTTCGTTTCTGGTTTTGGGTTTTTTTTGTAATAAGGCCGCTAATTATTTTATGGTTTGGGTTGTTTCTTTATTATTTAACTCTATTATGATAAAACTGAACTATGATAATTAACGGAATGGATAAGCTCTAGGATGCGTTTTCAAAAATGTTAAGTGATTTCAAAATAACACGAACACAAGTAAGACTTCCGCTAAGCAAACGTTTTCAACCTTAATCATTTTCTTAAGATGGACATAACCAAACGGTTTTTCTCAAAATTATACGAGATGTTAGAGTGTGGCAATGGCGGTGTGCATGTCTAGGATTGGATCCGAAGGGAGCTTGGTACTTATGCAGTCCGACGGACTCACCTCATCTTCTTCCTGGTTTCCTACCTGGTGCACAGCTTCCATTCACTTTAACCTACTTTTAAAAGTGTCTTTTACAACACCAACTAAGTTTTCCAACTAAGTAATACGGAATGTTTGAATGCTTCGATGTGGCGCATCAGATCCGGTCATAACGTCTAGGCCGGGTTTGGGGTGTTACACATACTCCATTAAGTTCCCAGTAATGTGAATTAATTTGAATATATTGTATTCGAAAAGGGATGCTAAATTCGTGAAATGGGTGATTTTCAAGTAAGTGATTCTGAACTGGTTATTCTGTGATAGTATGATTGTGTTTGTGTGATTTAATGTTAAAAATAAAATTATGCTTACATTCCAATACTCATTATATGTGATATAATGACATTATCTAATATGCATGAAAGATAAATTATGCTATTGTTACTGTAATTGAAATATGATTTGCATGTTAAGCATGCCCATTGAACAGTTGTAACACTCCTTACCTGAGTTCGACGCTGGAACAGGAATACGAGGTGTTACCGAACTTAAACTCAAACAATCATACATTTCCTAGTTATGAAATATCGTCCCAATTTAAAACTTTTCATAATACCTTAATGTCCCTAATATGGGCCTACGAGGCCCCGAATACCCTTTGGAATTAATTCGGGACTAATCTGTGCACTTTAGAAAATTTTGTAAATTCTCAAGCTGACAGGGGCACACGCCCATGTCGAAGGGCAACACAGCCATGTGTTTTCTTAACTTGGCCATGTTGAAGGCCCATGTGGCTCACACGGCCTGAACATGCCGGGACACACCCGTGTCCCTAGCCCGTGTGAATTTATTTTTCAATTCAAACCTATAAGGGTTTTCACACAGCTTTGCACATGTCCGTGTCCATGACTCGTGTCTCCCACGCGACCATGACATGCCCGTGTGCAAAGACCTTGACATTTTGTTTCTAACATCAGCAACCCCGTAAGGGCACACAGCCATGACACACGCCCGTGTGCTAGGCCATGTCCACCATACGGCTGAGACACACGGCCGTGTCTCTGCCCGTGTGTTTACTACATGCATACTGACTTGTAAACTTAAAGTGCAGAGGACACACAGCTGGACTACATGCCTGGGGGCAGGCCATGTGTCACACACGGTCTAGACACATGCCCGTATGGACAAAAATAAGGCTATTTACCAAGCCTTTTTGCCACCCTTACTTACACCAACCTATACAATATCAACCAAAACCAATCCAAACATAACACATATGACAAATCAACCACAACCATGAGAAATTTACATCAAACATATTTAATAAAAATCAATATTAGCCAACATTAATGGCCTATACAAAATGAATATCACATCCATCATATGAGCCAACATTTGTGGGGCTAAACTAACAAGACAGTAAACAAAAGATTTAAGTCCCTATACATGCCACAATCAAAACATTTAAACTAGCTATACCAAAAGCTTCAGGTGATAGTGAGATCGATGTCTCTGACATCTCTTGACTCCCGAAGCTAACTTGGCAGAACTATAAGAAAATGGAAAAGAGAGGGAATAAGCATAAAGCTTGGTAAGTTGTATATAAATAAGTAACAAAATCAACCATGAATATTATAAATCAACACACATTCTTGAATAAACAAAGATAAATGTCACCACATGCTTTTATATCACAAGTATAAGCCAAAGACTACAATATCGTCCCCAAGATCATTTCCATAGCTAGAACTTACTCATGTCATTCTTACCATAGAGGCAACACAACTAGACTGATTTCTCATGAGTTTCGAATAAGAACCTGTACCACTTACAACATGATTATATCATCCCATATCACTCTCATAAGCTTTTAAAATAACCCGTGAAACCATTTGGAATACTAAAGGATATTTGAAAAGCTTTACACAAGAGGGTGAAATTGTCGATGCCATGTCCCAAACATGGTCTTACACTAGCTCTAGTCTCAATGCCGATGCCATGTCCTAGACATGGTCTTACACTAGCTCACATAAGGTGGTTGATGCCATGCCCCAGACATGGTCTTACACTAGCACACATATCACCCAAATGTCATAGCATGGATATCCAATCTATTCCTAGGTTCAATTGGGACTCTACTACATTGAATTTCATCATGCATTATTCATAAGCAATTTCAACCATATTACGCAAAATTAATCATTCAACACATAATTATGATATATTTATCTTACTTACGTACAACTTATCTCGGATACAAAAAGTGGCGACTAATTGGATTTAATCTACTTGTTTGGCCTTCCCCTGGTCTAGGTCTAGATTTTGTATTTCTTGATCTAAAATGATAAAAATTCACTAATTTAATCATCATATTAATCAATGCATTTCATAAATCATATTTTGGCAAAATGACCATTTTGCCCCTAAACTTTAACAATATTACTATTTTACCCCTCGGCTCGTAAATCGATTTTTATCAAATTTTCTCATTAACCAAGCCTAGCCGATTTCTTTTATACTAAAAGAAGCCCACAATTCCCATTATTTCACACATTTACCACATGATTTATAACTTATGCAAAATGGTCCTCTTAGTTAGGGTTTTCATGAAAACTACTTCATAAAAGTTGTTTGTTTTACAACCAAGATTCAATTTATTCCATAAAAATTTAGTAAAAAACATGAACAGTCTCATGGTAAAACCCTAGAATTTCAACCATTTTGCAAAATAGTCCCCTCATTAGCTAGATTATGCTACAAGGGTCTCAAAAGTACGAAAATTATCATGAAATGCCATCAAAATCACTTACTTGTAAGGGTAAAGAGTCGTTAAAAATTTGAAGCTCCAAAACCCCTAAAGTGGCTGATATTTTTGGTGGTATGGACAAGAGATAAAAAAGATGACAACCCTTTTCTTTTTTTTTTTTATTTCTAGTCAAAATTAAGCTACTAACTTTACCTAATTTTGACTTTTCTACTCCTATTTGTCTCTACGGCCAGCCACCCTATTGAAATGGGTCTATTTGCCCTTTAAAGACCCCCAATTATGGGCTATTTAGCACCATTTGTTAGAAGAACAAAATTTTTCCCCTTTATGCGATTTAGTCATTTTTCAAAATTAAGCATGCAATCGCTAAAATTATTTCACCAAAATTTTCCTGCATTCATATAAACATGCTATAACACATAAAATAATATAAAAAATTATTTCTCCAACCTCAAGTTAGTCATTCCAAAACCATTGTTCCGACTAAGCCCAAAATCGAGCTGTTAAAATTCTCCCCCATAGGGATTTTCGCCCCTAAAAATCTTACTAGTGAAAAGGTTAGGGTATTGATCTCTTATAGTCTCCTCGAGTTCCCATGTGGCCTCTTCAACCCCATGTCGATGCCACAGTACTTTTACGAGTGCTATACTTTTATTTCTCAATTGCTTGACCTCTCGGACTAAGATTTTAACTGGCTTTTTTCCATAAGTCATGTCTGATCGAATCTCAACCTCTATTAGCAAAAGAATGTGCGAAAGGTTAGAAAGGTAACGACGCAACATCGACACATGGAAAACATTGTGGATCTTCTCTAACTCGGATGGAAAGGCTAATCGATAAGCTACCCGTCCAATTCTCTCAGTCACCTCATAAGGTCTAATAAAACGGGGACTTAATTTTCCATTCTTACCGAACATGAGGACTTTCTTTAATGGGGACACTTTCAAAAACACCTTATCACCCACTTGAAACTCAATTTCCTTTTGTTTTAAATCCACGTAGGGCTTCTGTCTATCCGAAGCAGCCTTCAAACAATCATGAATTACCTTAACTTTCTCTTCAATCTTTTTGACTAAGTCAACCTCGTGAATATGACTTTCTTTGAGTTTAGTCCAAAACAAAGGTGTTCGGCACTTACGCCCGTATAAAGCCTCGTAAGGCGCCATTTTCAAACTCGACTGATAGCTATTGTTGTAGGAAACTCTGTAACGCCCCAATTTTTGGGTTTTCTGTGTTTCTGTGATTTTTAAAATTTGTGTGTGTTCTGGTTGGTTAAAATATATATTTTAGTAGGTTAGTGGGCCTTTGGAAGGCCCAAACTTAAGTTAAATCCGTGGTAGTCTTCGAAATTTTAATTTTATGAACAGGTGATGCAATTGGCGTTTGGGCTTTTAAGAGTAAAGGGGTAAAAGATGACACGAAAAGGAGTGTGGTGTAGTGGCAAGGTGGCGCCACTTAGGGGATAAGGAAGTGACGCCATAGAGGAAGCAAAGGGTCCAAGGTTCAAGTCTTGGCTCTTGCAATATATTTTGGTTTTTCTTTTCAATAAATTTGGAAGCAAGTAGGTGCGCTTTAAAGTTTAATGTGTTGGATTTACGACACAAATGAGTTGATGGCCTAGTGGTGGTGGCGTGAGTTGGCATGTGAGAGGACTTTGGTTTGAATCCCTTGGCACGCAAAGGTTGATTATTTTGCTATGTTGGGACGGCAAGAGTTGGTATTAGTTTTAAACTCTGGTGATGGAGGGATCCCACATCGGGAAGCTAAATAAGAGTAGATGGAGAGCTAGCTTTAAATAGAGCAAACCATAAGGAGAGTAGGCATACCCTTCTTGACTGATCCCTTTCTCTTTGTGACGTGCTCGTTTGGGTTGGGTGTCAGCTAAGAGTGTTTGGAGCGCGGATTAACTGCAGTCTCCTAATAAGTGTGTATTTTTCATTACTCTAGCGGGAGGACGGCTATTTCGGGCAGCGATAGGCTGAAATGGGCCATGTGGTCTGAATGGGTCCGTAGGCCCAAGTGGATAAGTTGTAGAATTACTAAAATACCCCTGTAGGGTAGGTCTACCGATTTACCCCTAGAGGGTAAAATGACTATTTTGCCCATCGTGCGTAAATGACTAACTTGTGTGATGATTGCGTTAGTTGACGTGGATTTATGTTAGTTATCATTAATTCGTAAGTCTAATGTGTTAGTGATCGATTGTAGGATTATCTTATGGGAGATATCGTCATCAATCGTCATCAACCATGTGTGTAAACGACACCCTCCCTTAGAATGAATCGGTAAAAGCTGAAATACCGAAACGTTGGTATTTTGTGAACTCGCAAGCGTACGAGTGCTCTTGAGACAGTTGTTAATGAATATGGTGCATTTGGATGATTAGAGTGCAGAGTGTGCATTTTCGTGCACAACGGTATTTTGGGCTTAATGGGCCGAAAATGGGCCAATGGGCCAATGGGCCAACGGGCCCACTTTGGTAAAAAGACGAGGTAAGTACTTCTGATTACTTGGTAAATGTTAGAATGGGCATGAAACCTTATCAATAGGTAATAATTACTGAAATACCCTTATGCATGCAAAATTACGATTTTACCCCTAGGGTTATATTTTTTCTGAAAAGCATGATGTTCTGTTTCTTATACTATGCCATGACATATTATTTCTTTTACATGGGACATGGGTTTATATTGATGGAGGAAGCATTCTGGCAGCATCGTTGCAATCTGGTGGCCTCGCCACATATATCTGTTCTGGTGACTTCGTCACAATATCTGGCAACCTCGCTGCAATCTGGTGGCTTCGCCACATATATATATCTGTTCTGGTGGCCTAGCCATAATATCTGTATCTGGTGACTTCGTCACAATATCTGGTAGCCTCACTGCAATTTCTGTGGTGTGTAGCGGTTGGGTGGGTCGAGTAGTCCCCCCACATGGTGTAAGGCTGGTACGGAGGTGTTATGGATGGCTCTGGGTTGGGATTTCTGCATTCATGATATATT
Organism: Gossypium hirsutum; assembly: GCF_007990345.1. NCBI lineage: Eukaryota > Viridiplantae > Streptophyta > Magnoliopsida > Malvales > Malvaceae > Gossypium > Gossypium hirsutum. Next base: position 36,388,521 of record NC_053436.1, read on the forward strand.
TGTTCTGTATCTGCTATGGGCCTATGGGTTACATTCTGATTTCTATACTGGGCCGAGGCCCAGATAAGTCTGACTCTAAGGTTTGATCTATTTTGGGCTATGGTTGGGTTATGTTACACACTGAGTTTACCGAACTCACCCTTTATTTTCATCTCTGCAGGAAATCCCCAACCATAGTGGGCTTGGAGCTGTGAGGGATTCGGAGTGGCCACATCATTTGAAAAGTTAGTTTTTCTAAGTTAGTTTATTTTTATTATTTTATATTCTGATTTAATTTTGGGTTTTAAGTTGTAATAAGGCCGCTATTTAAATTTCTTTTTCCGTTATGGTTTTATTTTCTGATTATATTTACACTATGTCGAACTGCTAGTGTTAGGCTGCGCGGGTTTTCAAAATTAATGAACGTTTTCCAAGACTCAACAAGCACAACAAATGGATAGCCTAAAGATTCATAAACTGGCTTTTCATTCAACCGCTATTTTTACAAACACCACCCCAATCACTTAAACCAACGAATGTATACTAAGTCGTAAGTCCATGTGACACGTCAGATTTGGCCATAATGTCGGGTCGGGTTTGGGGTGTTACAAACTCTACCAGTGGTAAATACTTTTCCCAACTACCTTGGAATTCAAGAACACAACACTGCAACATGTCCTTAAGAATCTGAATTACTCTCTGCAACTGGCCATCAGTTTGCGGATGGAAAGCCGTTCTAAAATTCAACTTTTTCCCCAAACCTTCTTGTAATTTTTTTCCAAAACCACGAAGTAAACCTCGTATCCCTATTTGAAATAATCGACAAGGGTATTCCGTGAAGTCTCACAATTTTAGAAACATACAACTCGGCTAGTTTATCAAGTGAGTAGTCGATAAGCACCGTAATAAAATGAGCCGATTTCGTTAATCGATCAACTACGACCCAAACAACATCTTTCTTTCTCAGTGACAATGGCAATCCCGTCACGAAATCCATAGTAATCCGGTCCCATTTCCACTCGGGAACCATCATAGGCTCAGGTAAACCCAAAGGTACTTGGTGCTTGGCTTTCACTTGCTGACAAATCAAACATCTCGTTACAAGCTTTGAGATGTCTCTTTTCATACTGGGCCACCAATAAAATCTCTTCAAGTCACTATACATCTTAGGACTACCCAGATGGATTGACATACAACTACTATGTGCCTCGTGAAGAATTTTCCCAATAAGCTCATCATTTCTTGGTACATAGACCCTATCTTGGAACATCAAACAACCGTCGGTACTAATCTAAAAATTTGATTCGTCAACTTTCTCACATTGAGTCATCTTGGCTTGCAAATCTTTATCACTCTTCTCAGCCTCACAAATCTCTTGAAGAAACATAGGTCTAGCTCTCAACTCTGCTAGAATCGAACCATCCTCGATTATAGACAACTGAGTATTCATACCTCTCAAGGCAAACAATGACTTCCTACTTAATGCATCAGCGACCACGTTCACCTTTCCCGGGTGATAGTCAATTACTAACTCGTAATCTTTAATCAACTCTAGCCACCTTTGTCACCGTAGATTTAAATCCTTTGAGTCGTCAAGAATTTTAGGCTATTATGGTCAGTTAATACCTGGCGTTTCTCGCCATATAGATGGTGTCTCCAAATCTTCAATGCGAACACTATGGAGGCTAACTCTAAGTCGTGAGTCGGATAGTTTTTCTCATGCGGCTTCAATTGTCTCGAGGCATATGCTATCACCTTACCTCTCACCTTACCTTCTTGCATGAGCGCACACCCTAATCAATTCAAGGATGCATCACTATACACTACGAATTCTTTTCCCAGTTCCGATTGCACTAAAATTGGAGCTTCAGTCAACGACGCCTTTAGTTTCTCAAAACACTGTTAGCATTTTTCCGTCCATTCAAACTTGACATCTTTCTGTAGCAACCTTGTCATCAAATTAGCAATCATGGAGAATCCTTTAACGAATAGTCTGTAGTAACCCTCTAAGCCTAGAAAGCTTCTAATCTTCGATATATTCTTCGGTGGTTTCCACTCAACAATATCCCAGATCTTACTCAGGTCAACTCTAATCCCATCATTCGATAAGATGTGTCCTAGGAATCTGACCTCTTAGAGCCAAAACTCACTTTTACTAAACTTGGCGTACAACTGCTTATCTCTTAAAGTCTGTAAAACAGTTCTCAAATGCTTCGCATGATCACTCTCATCACGAGAATAAATTAATATATCATTGATAAAAACCACAAAAAATTTATCCAAGTATGGTCGGAAAATACAGTTCATTAAGTCCATAAACATGGCAGGAGAATTTGATAAGCCAAAGGGCATGACAAGGAATTCATAGTGCCCGTAGCTTGTTCGAAACGCAATTTTTAGTACATCTTGTTCCTTAACTCTTAGCTAGTACTTGTCAGATCTTAAGTCTATCTTAGAGAACATTGTGGCTCCTCTCAATTGGTCAAACAAATCGTCGATCCTTGGAAAGGGATACTTGTTCTTCACCGTCACCTTATTGATGTAACAACTCGATTTAGACCCTAATCGAAACGGTGGTTTCAGGACCACGAATCTGAGTCAAAAAATATTTTAAAATTATTTTCTATGTTTACTTAGTGTGAATTTATATCGACAAAATTCTTGTGATTTAATTTTTTCGTTTAGGTGTCTGATTAAATAAAAAGACTTAATCGCGTAAAATGAAAATTCAGTGGTTATTTCTAAAAGGGGTTGAATTGTTAGTGGATTTTTAAATTGAAGCCTTAAAATGGTAAATGCGCCATAATTAATGTTGGTGGATGGTAGTGGCCATAGTTTATAATAGTTATATGTTATAATAATAAGGTTATATGGGTAATTTAGTTAATAAACTTATATTTAATAAAACCAAAGTTAAAAACACATGTTATTTCATTTGTTCATCCACCGAAACTTAAGAAAAGAAAGAAAAAGAAAGAATAAAAGCTAGGGTTCGGCTTATTTGGAGCTCAATCAAGGTTTGCTTTCTTGTTAGTTTTTGATAATTTTTACGTTTTTGAAATCGTTCCTTAGTAATCTTCAAAACCCAAGCTTTGATTTTTTTATTTTGATGAATATTTTGAGTTGTGCCATTGTTGATAGCTTATGATTTTTGTTGTTTGATGATGAAAAATGAAAGATATGTTTTAGATTAACATATTTTGTATTGGATTTTTTGATGATTTTGAGTAATTAGGACTTAATTGCAAAAATAATAATTTGAGGGACTAAAATGTGAAATTAATTAAATATATGGACTTGTATAAGCATGGCTAAGATTCGGCCAAACATGAGTGTTTTGAAATTTTGTGTATTTTGTGTTTTGTGTAATAGGGACTAAATTGTAAAAATCATAAATGTGAGGGGTAAAATGGTAATTTGCGTATTTATGTGTTTTTGGACTAAATTTAATGAAAAATATGTTTGAATGAGCTTAATTTGAATATGTTTAGATCAAGAACCAAAGAAATCGGATTTGGACTGGGGAAAAACGAAAGTTGTCGACTAGCAGCCCCGTCCCGTTTCACAACGTCCGAGGTAAGTTTATAAGCAAATAGATGTGTTAAATTGTAGTTAAATGTAAATGTTATATACTATTTTGTAATGTAAAAAATACATAAGCTATAAACGAATATACTTAAGCTTGATTATCACATTTCTGCATTGGTTTCGACCGAGTTACGATGTCCGAAAGTCCCGTATGAACCTTAGGAATAATTAGGATACATATGTCATGACATAGGATTCTGATATGTGTGTGTGAGTAAGACCATGGCATCGATATGTGACTTCAATATGTTTTTACGAGTAAGACCCTGTCTAGGACAGCGGCATCGGTTTGTAGCTACATGTAAGACCACGTCTGGGACGTTGGCATTGTACGACTTGTGTGATTATCCTAGTGTCTATCCAATTCTGAATGGTTCATCGGGCAAAGATAAGTCGAGTTTGAGTATGTAAATTGAGCTAAATGGTCAGGTATGACTTAGTTCGAAATTTATTAAAAACAAGGTAAGTGTATTTGACCTATTGCACTTTATTGTATGAGTTTTAATTTTATATGTGTGTGCTTACAAGTATTTGGTCAAATGATTAACAAATGTACATGAGATTATATTTTGAGCTATGAGTTTGTATATTTATGAGTATGTGAGCTTGGTGCCTAATGAATGTTCAGCCTTGAAGGTTAAATAATGACTTGTTAATGTTGGCTATATAAGCATGTGGATAAAGTGATAATATAATTGTTTACAACTGCATATAATTATATGTATGTAACATGAATACACAAATGTTTGGATTTAAATGCGAATTGATGTAATAATCTTGTCTAATATAGTTAAGTTGAATAAGTTATTGAGTTGTTTATTTTCTTATGACTTACTAAGCTTTGATAGCTTACTCTCTATGTTATGTTTACTTTATTTTATAGATTTTGAAGTCAAGCTACAAGCTCGGGAACTGTCAGCCAAGCTCATCACACTATCTACTATTTTGGTCCTTATTTGCTAAACTTAAATTATGGCATGTATAGGTTGGTTACGTTTTGGAAGGTTGGATTCATTTTGTTTGTGAATAAAGCCATGTGAAAATGGCTAAATCCTTGTGTTTAAAGTTAGTTATATTGCCTATGGTTTGTGTGACTTTTAGTTAGAATGTTGTGTGCCTAAAATGCATGGTATTGTGGTAGCATCATATACTTGAAATGATGATGAATATAAATATCTTTAAGCAGGTTTGGATATGGTATAATTATAATGACCGTACATATATATATAGACAAATTCGATGGTTTTGATTATGATTTTGTATACTTTAAGTCATGTAAAAATGGCTTTATCTCTAAGCTTGAACTTAGTCATGCTTGGACATGATTTAATCTATTTTTGATTAAAATGTTATACGTTTAAAATTATAAGCTATATGTGCTGAACAATATATGTTTGATTCCATTGGTTGGTGTTGAAAATTGAAATGTGTAGTAGGTTTTGTAACAAGCACTACTTGGAGATTATGTTCCTTGGTTGTGTATGCGTGTGGTGTATATGGATAGATAAATAGGTTCGAACATTTCTTTAGTTGGTGTACATGAACTTGCTGTTTTAACATGTGAATATTTGAATGATGCATATTACTATATTTCAGCTATAATATGAAAAAGTGATAGTAGTTTATTTGGCTGATAAGTAGGTCTAATGAGATGTGGAATTTAGATAAAGTATATGCTGATTTATGATTTTAGCCCTTACATTTATGTGACCAAATATATGATGTACCTCCTTTAATTTAAACGTGTAATTAAATTTTTAAAAGACATCATTTGATAAATTAGATTGATAGCCGAAACCATATCAAATTAATTTGGTCGCTTTTATGCAATCTGAGACATGATAATTATCATGAGAATTGAGAGTATATAAAATCGTTATTTATGTCTTGAATGAAAAATATTTTCTTGTAAATAACTTGGATGTATTTATTTAGATATGTGAGATTAACATGATATGTTTAAGCAATAAGGATTCGACAGTAAACCAAATATGATATAACTCTTTATGCTTAATGTGATTTTGATTCATGAAATGTATACACATTCATATATAATCATTCGGTAAGTTTGCTTATGACATTTATGTTAAAGATTGAATTACCATGTAAATTGTTTTTAATTAGTTGAAGTTGTACGTGTCTAATACTTTATTATTTATATGTTTTATTTATATTTATATGGTTAATATTTGAGCTATTATGAATATATTCAGAATTGTACTTTAGTTTAGTAATGCTCTACAACCCATTCCAGCGACGGGTACGAGTTAAGGGTGTTACAGTTGAGCTGTCTGTAGTCTATACACAGCCTCATCGACCGGTCTTTCTTTTTCACAAAATGTACTGGGGCACCCCACGGAGAATAGCTCAGTCTCGCAAAACCCTTATCCGTTAATTCTTGTAGCGCAGCCTTTAACTCTTTTAACTCCAACGGTGCCATCCTAGCTAGAGGCAATCCAGGAAACTCCTCTGGAAACACATCCGAAAACTCACATACCACTGGCATTGATTCAATCTTCACTTCTAACACTTGGGTATTCAACACAAATGCGAGATAAGACTCATACCCCTTTCTCATATATTTTTCAGTAGTCAAAGAAGAAATCACTACAAGTAAGCTCTTCGGTTCACCTGATTCAACCTGAATAATATCCCCATTTTCACATTTCAGTTCAATGAATTTCTTCCCACAATTTACTATGACATCATGGGTAGACAACCAATCCATACCAAGGATAACTTCAAATTCATCAAACGGCAATAACATGAGATTAGCCGAAAAATAATTACCTCTAATTGCCAAGGGACAATTTCTACATACTTGGTCAACTAATACATGCTTGCCTAATGGGTTTGACACCTTTACCACAAATTCTGTAGACTCGACAGGCATATTCATGCTAGACAACAATTTCACACAAGCATACGAATGTGTAGACCTTAGATCTCTCAAAGAAACAATAGAAATATCATGAAGAGAGAAAGTACCCATAATCACATCCGGTGACGATGCCTCTTTGTGAGCACGAATGGCATAAGTCCTTGCAGGCACTCGGCCCTCAGACCTCACGGTAGAATCTCTAGGCACACCTCTGCTGCTAGTCCCTTTTCCTGGATTCTTCAATGGTCTACCCCTCGAAGGAGCATTCACTCTCACCTCTTGCTTTTCATCTTTCCTACCCATTTCAGGGCAGTTTCGGATGAAATGATCTAACGACCCACATTTGAAACAGCCTCTTTCATTCCTTCGACACTCACCAAAATGGCACCTACCACACTGTGAACACTCTGGTCTATTCGGTCAAGCACTACCAAAACTCGCGATAAAAGTGGTCTAAGCCTTAGACGACGTGTACTGTTTATTCTTATTTCTACTCAAGAATCTCACTAAAGCATTCAATCGAATAGTGAACTCTCTCGATCTCTTAGATGAGGACTGGTTTGGTTTCCCCATCTATCTTTTCCGTGCGTCACGAGACTCAATATCAGCTTTTCCCTTTTCTTTGGTCAATTTTTCTACCTTGCAAGCTCTTTCAACCAGCATCACAAACTCCCTTAACTCTAAGACGCCAACCAATAATCAGATGTCTCCACTCAATCTGTCCTCAAATCTTATGCACATGATGGCTTTGGTAGATACACACTCCTTAGCGTATTTACTGAGCCTTACGAACTCACGTGTAATAGACAGATTTAGACCCTAGTCAAAATGGTGGTTTCAGGACAACGAATCTAAGTCAGAAAAATATTTTAAAATTATTTTCTATGTTTATTATGTCTGAATTTATATCTGTGAAATTTTTGTGATTTAATTTTATCGTTTAAGTGTCCGATTAAATAAAAGGACTTAATCGCGTATATTGAAAACTTGATAGTTTAAAGTATAAGGGCCAAATTGCTAGTGGCTTTTTAAATTGAAGTATTTAAGTTGTAAATAGACCATTTGAGTAGGTAATGGCTGGTTGTACCCTTATTGTATGTGTTTTAGTTATTTAATTATAAAGGGTAAATTAGTAAATCAAATGTTAAGTTAATGTAATAATAAAACATAAAAAAAATACAATATGGTTTCATATTATTATGTTCTTGCCGAATTAACAAATAAGAAAGAAAAATAAAAGAAGCTAGAGTTCGGACATTTCTCAACTTGATTCAAGGTAAGTTCTAGCTCGGTTTTTATTAATTTTTACGTTTTTGAGATCGTTGCTAAGTTATCTTCCAGACCAATGCTTGAATTTTTATTTCGGTGAATATTTTGAGTTATGCCATTGATGAGAGCTTGAGATTTTTGTGGTTTAATGATGAAAAATGAAAGATGTGTTTTGGGTTAACATATTTTGTATTGGAATTTTTGATGATTTTGAGTAATTAAGACTAAATTGCATAAATAATAATTTGAGGGACTAAAATGTGAAATAAATGAAATATATGGACTTGTATGAATACTAGGAATATTTGGCCTAACATGAGTGAACTAAAATTTTGCATATTTTGTGTTTTGTGCAATAGGAACTAAATTGTAAAAAGTGTAAAATGTCAGGGTAAAATGGTAATTTACCCAATTATGTGTTTTTGGACTAGATTGAATGAAAATATGTTTGAATGAGTTTAATTTGAATATGTTTAAATTAAGAACCAAAAAAATCAGATTTGGACCGGGGGAAAACAAAAGTTGTCGACTAGCTGTCCCTTTCCTTTTTATATCGTTCGAGGTAAGTTTATAAGCAAATAGACGTAATTAATTTAATTAAATGAAAATTATATATGCTAAAATGAAATGTGAGAATATGTACTTGCAAATTTCGAATGTATATAAGCTTGGTAACCATGTTCACGTGTTCGTTTCGACCGAGTTACGACGTCTGAGAGCCCAGTATGAACCTTAGGAATAGTTAGGATACATATGTCATGAAATAGGATTCCAATTTGTGTTGTACGAGTAAGACCATGGCATCAATATGTGATTTCGATATATGTGTGCGAGTAAAACCCTGTCTGGGACAGTGGCATCGATATGTGATTACATGTATGACCACGTCTAAGACATTGGCATTGTACGTTACATGTGTGATTATCTGAGTATCCTATCCAATTCTGAATGGTTCATCGGGCATCGATAAGTTATGATCAAAAGTGTAAAATGATTTGGAATGACCAGGTATGAATTAGCTTGTTACCTATCTAAAATAAGGTAAGTAAGTAACTTGATTATTTTTTACAAATCATGTGTAATGCAAACGAAGAATATATGTGATTATGGTATGTGTATTCGGTCTTATAAATGAATGATATGAATATTATGGAATTGGTTTTTGAATATGTGTATGCAAGCCATGTATATTCGACGATATAGATAGTACATGTACACGGTGTTATTTATGATTTTTAAGCTTGTGAGTATTATTGTTATGTATATTTGGTTATATATATATTGACATTTTGGCTTTGAAGGTTGGATGATAATTAATTATCTTGATCATATGAGTATTCGGCCAAGGTAGTGTTTGAATATGAAAATGTATTATTTATGAACCTTGGTAGTTTGAGACTAAATGTGATAAGGATGATATATTATGGTTTAGTTTAATTGAGCTAATAATATCATTAGGTTGTTTATTTGCTTATGACTTAATAAACTATGATAGCTTACTCTATGTGTTCATGTTTACTCTGTTTTATAGATTCTTGGATTTCAAGTTATGAGCTCGGGGAACATCAGCAAAGTTCATCACACTATCTACTATTTTGGTACTTAATAAGTTGAACTTGAATTATGGCATGTATTGGCTAGAATATACTTTTGAAATGTTGTATTTTGTTTATGTATACGAGCCATGCAAAAATGGCTTAACTTCTATGCTTGAAATCGGTTTTGGTTTAATTATGGTTTAGTCTATTTTGGTTATTATGTTGGGTGATATAGATAATTATAATTTGTGTATCGTATATTGAGGTTGGTTGTTGAATTCAGATGTAGCATGAATGAACCGGCTATGTTATACATATGTTTGGTTTTGGTTTGAGCCTATATTGAAAGTGTATCCAAAATATATGATGTTTTTGAAGTTACTATGTGTTTCAACCATCTGGTTTATAATGGATGATAATTGAGTTAAGGTAGGTCATGTATTAGTTAGGTAATAGTCAAGACATTTGCATGGTATAAATTCGATATACACTTATGGACTTTATTAATGATATGAATGACATATGATTTGTTGTTATGGTAAGCAAGACACATTGGGACTTATATTTATATAAGGAGTTTGAGTTAATGATAAAGGATATGTGCCCTTGGTATTCGGTCATGTCATGTTAGTTGAGTTTTTATGTGTTTACATGTATGTATATATGTGCTTATATATGGTTGACATGTATATGTGCATGGCTATATTGATTCGTTAGTTATTTGTGAGTTTTATGAATATGTATAAATGCATTGTGTTTGTAACACACCAAACCTGGCCCAGACGTTATGGCCGGATCCGACGTGTCACATTGAAGTTTTTAAGAAAACCCATGCCTCTTTCAACGTCCTTCTTAGTGTTTTAAAAGATAGTCTTTGCTAAGTTAATAAAGTGAATGGAAGCTGTGCACCAGGTAGGTATCTGAAACAGAAGAGGTGAGCCATGAAGGCTGCTTAAGTACCAAGCTCTTGATTGGATCGAACCCTAGACATGCCCACAACCATTGCCACACTTTGGTGCTAGGTTAGGTTTTGAGAAAAACAAGTTGGAATTCATTTAAGTAGATATTTTTTGATAAACCAATTAATTGTATCGTTGCGTTATTTTGAATACAATTATCATTTTGGAAACGTGCCCTAGGTCTAACTCATATTGTTATCAGAAAAATATAGGGTATAAAATAAAATAATCCCAGAAAAATAATTAAAATGGCCTTATTACAACCCAAAACCAAATAATAATATTAATAAGATAAAACTTATAAAGAAATAAATCGGCTACTTATTGCAATTAAAAGAAACAGAAACAGTAGTGTGGCCATCGCCGAGTCCCTCGCAGCTCCAAACCATCTAAGCTTAGGGATTACCTGCACAGTTAGAAACGGGGTGAGTTTACGAAAACTCAGTGTGTAATCCCAATAACAAACAAACTATGAAAACACTGTATCAGTACAATCTGGGCCAAAGCCCTATTTAGTCTTGACATATAATGGGCCGAAGCCTTTCATTTAACGATTATTGGGCCGAAGCCTTTTCATAAATCATATCACTAGGCCGAAGCCTTTACTGTAAACCATATGGCCCTTAGGCCCATTTCAATATCACATGTAATGTCAATGGATGTATGCAAGCCCATTTGGGGAGACTACTCGACCCACCATTCGCTACTCTCCACCCGTACCAACCAAGCTCTCCATGTGGGTAATAACTCAACCCACCCAACCAAACTCTCCACTGGCAGCATAGTTGCTTTATCATATAACTGGAGGCCTAGCCTCTTTTAATAACTGGGGCAAAGCCCTTTCTGATAAACTGGGGCAAAGCCCTTTTCGGTAAACTGGGGCAGAGCCCTTTTACCACTTCCTCCATCAATATAACCCATATCCCATGCAATATGTCATGTATGCAAAATGTCATGCCCATATTTGAATCAAACAATCACAGTCAAGTCATTCATATCACCAACATATATTCACAATCAAATCCGTCAACCACACAGTCCAAGTCAGTCACTTGCCCACAAGGGCAAAACAGTCATTTTTCATATTACAAGGGTATTTTTGTAATTTTACCAAAAATCAGGGTTTTCCATGTTTATTACAATTGTCAATATTTCTGAGTGTTTAAACAATGATCTTTAACCCACTTATCAAATTCGGGCTTTTGGGCCTAAAACCCCTAATGGACCCTACGAATGTTGATTTAGCCCACTGAGCCTACTTAACCCAAATTTTACAACAATACTAACCGTGTTAACATGCAACTTTTCCAAATTCCATCTTCTATCAATTTTACCCAAATGGGCCCAAAAGCCCATTTGGCCCAATTCCCGCTATTGAGGCCCAACTTACCATCGTGCACAAAATTGAGTTCTTACCCGTTCCATCGATCCAAACACCGATCTTATCATATTTATCGCATCTATACCCACACGCAACATTACAAGTTCCCAAAATACCGGGATTTTAGCATTTTGGCTTCTCAGCAGATATTAATCTAAGCTACTACGAGGGTTAGTACACACCTGTTACGGGTTGAAGTTGAAACGTTTCCATAATCAATCACCTACGATAACCACCACCTGTCACTCAAACTTAACTATTCCAATATCAACATATGCAAATCCTAAGCACATCAGTCATACGAAACATAAGGGCGTATTCATCATTTTACCATACAAGGGTATCACAGTCACTTTACCCTACAGGGGCTTTACGGTCTTTTTACCTATTAGGGGTATTTTAGTCATTTCATCCTACAACGGTGTTTTGGTAAATCTACAAACCAAGGGTATTTCAGTAATTTTGTAAACCAATGGTACTTCTATAATTTTTAGAAAGTCAAGGGTATTTCTATAATTTTGTAAATCAAGGGTATTTTGGTAATTTTACAAATTAAGGGTATTTCGGTAATTTCACAAACCAATAGTATTTCGATAATTTTACAAACTAGGGGTATTTTGGTAATTCTATCCTACAGGGGTATTTCAGTAATTTCACAATCGAGGGTAAAACGGTAATTTTTCTAAACTGAGGGTAAAATGGTAATTTTGTAAATTAAGGGTAAAATGGTAATTCTATAAATCGAGGGTAAAATGGTAATTCTATAAATCGATGGTAAAACGGTAATTTTGTAAATCGAGGGTGAAACGATAATTCTATAAATTGAGGGTAAAATGGTAATTCTACAAATCGAGGGCATTTTAGTAATTTGGTAAACTGAAGTATTCTAAATAGGGATAACAATACAAATGGGCCTAAAGCCTATTCTCGGCCCAAATGGGCCCACGCGCTCGTGTGGCCCTTTTAGCACAAATCTAGTGACAAATATGAGATTCACCTAGCCTAGTCCAATATTTACAACACAATCAAACAACTTATCCAATTAGGCCCGTAGGCCCACATGATCCCTTTCGGCCCATCGCGGCCCGAAGTAGCCATCCTACAGCTAGAGTAGCGAGAAAATACACGCCTGATAGGAGACTGGAATTAATCCATGCTCCGAGCACTCTTAGCTGATGCCCAACCTAAACGAGCACGCCATACAGCGAAAGGGATCAGCCAAGAAAAGGTACATTTACTCTCCTCATGGTTCCCTCTATTTAAAGCCAGCTTCGCAACCACTCTTATGTTAGCTTCCCGATGTGGGATCCCTCCAACATCAGAGTTTAAATTCAACACTGATAGAGGAATGCGCGCGGACCAAGATCGAGTTGCCAAGTCACGGGAAACTCCTACGAAAGTTCTAAACAAATAGATCTGAAAATTAAAACAAATAACAAGATTAAACTAATCAGACCTGAAATTAAATCCCCAAATTCAATTAAATGAGCAGCAAGAAACAAAGAAATAGAATAAGCGAATCAAATGGAATTGAAAGTATGGAAAGGATGCGAATCTGCCAAGGGATTGATTCGGCCAAGAATGCCTAATTTCCAGCAATCAATTGATCCCCAAATTAAAAGAGATCCAATCGGCCAAACCCTAGGAATTGGGGATTTTTGGGTTTGAATGGGTGCTGCCAATAGGAGAACAACTTAAACGATGAGATCTTGAGTTTAATCAATGCTGGAAATCAAACAAGAACAACAAAATATTAGATGAGAAATCGGCACAAGTATAAGCAAAGAAAAGTAAAGAAAGAAACCGAAAACAACGAGAATTAAAGGATAAGTCCTAAAGATCCTTGAAATCCCGAAAGATTTCACAAATCTCTTCAAACGGCTCTAATCTCCCCTCCAAAGAATATCGATGGCAAGAAGAAGGTTGAAGATGGCTCCCACAATCAAGAGATTGTTAAAACAACTTCTAAAGAAAGCTCAAGAGAGAATTCTTGGAGAAAACCCCAAAGAAAATTCTGCACTCTAACAAACTGAAATTTAATGTATTGAATGATAATATGATGTTTTTACAAAGGGTGGCTGGCCAATGCTTATATAGGCCTCCAACAAATCCTAATCTCACAAGTAACTAATAAAAAATTAAACCTAATTAATAAAATAACAAGGTAAATTCGGCCATGCACTTATATGTGCTGTTTTGGGCCGAATTTTACATGTAATGCTCCTAAAGATTAAAAAATTAAATTAAACAAGTAAGATGTTTACAAATTGGGCCCTTTGACATTTTGGCCTGATTTTCAACTAAGTATGAAGAAATTTCTTGATTGGGCTAGATTTTGGTTATTGTAACACCCCGAACCCGAGACCGACACCGGAGTCGAACACGAGGTGTTAGCAGACTTTAAACCCTTTATAAAAATATTTCTCAGACACTGCCAATCTGCGTACTAGTCGCTTTAAAAATCATATCTTGAGTTTCACAACTCGAAAATCAGTTTCGTTATTTTTCCCTGAAACTAGACTCATATGTCCATCTACATATTGTTTTCTAGAATTTTTGGTCCGGCCAATTAGTACAGTTTATTAGTCAAAGTATCCCATGTTACAGGGATCGACTACACTGACCTTTGCGCATTACGACCTGGATATCTCCCTGGACAGAGCTTCAATACTGATTCCGTTTGTTTCTATAGAAACTAGACTCAGAGAGGAATCTATCCATATATGGTATGACTCCTAATTATCTCTGGTCAATTTATAATGAATTTCCAAAGTCGGAACAGGGAATCCAGAAACCGTTCTGGCCCTGTCTCACGAGAACCTGAATATCTCTTAACATACTGCCCATATGATCTTTTCGTTGCATCTATATGAAAATAGACTCATCGAGCTTCGAATACATAATTTATTCATCAATTAATCCCACTCCTACTATTTTTAGTGATTTTTCAGTCTCACGTCACTGCTGCTGCCAGCATCTGTTATGAAAGCAACTATGCCCATTTCGTGATTTCTCCTTGATCTAACTAGTGATTCGTCATACATATCACAAATTATGATCATGACTAGCCATGCCAAAGGCTAATCATTGTCAAACATCCCCCTACTACACTATTGCCATATCATGAATTTTAACACCAAAATAATCAACCATGACATATGGCATAAAAATCGTATTACCAAGACTTACGACCCAACATTAGAACCAAATTCAACCGAACATTATGCCATTTTCGCATGGCTAAAAGTTTACATACCAAATTTCAACAAAACATATTAGCCTATACATGCCGAAATGTTCTCTTAGACCAACTAAGAAGAAAATACCAAAGGTTGCTAGCCGGTGTGATGACTTCGACGACGGCACGATCACGCAAAAAGAGACGAGTCCAAGAAACCTAGAATAGGTGACAAGCAAACACCGAATGAGTATATAACTCAGTAAGCCATAAGCATTCCACAACCATCCATTAATAAAATTATCACAACAGGAAACAATGAAATGAGGTTAAGTACTCCATCCATACCAAACTATACCATAGTTCCTTAAACCCTATGGTTCAATCTCATACCAAGTCCTACATTGGCCTTTCATACATCATTTTATTTTCGTTATAATCATACAATTAAACGAACTTTCACCTATTCCACAATGAACCTTATGTACGTGACTTCAACTATAATCGTCACATAGGTTCAAAACTTACCAAGCTCAACTCCAAATATAAACATAGCGCCTATTAGCCATGAACTCAAGGTGCTTACCTTTTCCGCTGTCCAAAATTGACTCGGTAAAGTCGCACCCTTCATGTAAATAATTTATAGAAAATATATATTGAGTTCGCACACATAGTGCTTAAAAATCAACCGCGCACACTTAGTGCCATGTACTTTAAACTCACACACTTAGTGCCATGCATTTCAAGTTCGCACACTTACCTTTTCCGCTGTCCAAAATCGACTCGGTAAAGTCGCACCCTTCATGTAAATAATTTATAGAAAATATATATTGGGTTCGCACACATAGTGCTTAATAATCAACCACGCACACTTAGTGCCATGTACTTTAAACTCGCACACTTAGTGCTGTACAATTTAAACCTGCACACTTAGTGCCAATCTCATGACCGTGAACACTTATTGCCCGCACACTTAGTGCCGAAAACCAGCCACTCAATAGGCTTCACTTCCTTTTTACATTCGACAAATTTCATCTCTACTTACATATACATTTGTATACATTTCATCTCATTAAACACAATGGTATAGGTATTACGATCCTTTAAATCAATACCAAAGATATGCTTCATGACTTACTTGTGTTGGGTAAGATGGTTCCAACTCGGCTACTCGATGATCTTTTCTTTGCCTTTGCTCGATTCTCCTCCTTTAACTCCTTGAGCTTAATCAATAAATCAACTAGTTTAACCGCCTTGCTAAATATTTACAATCCAATTACACATGCATATGTATGTTAGTATATTCGGCAATCACCCTTACTAATCACCCACTTGACCAATTATAGAGAATCAAAGTTAATATCACAATGTGTACCCTATATGGCCCATTATACATAATCAAATTTAACATCATCTATATATTTACTCATATGGCTGAATATACCTAATCATACATACACCTAACCAGAAATAATTTCTAAAATCTTTATATCATTTCTACACTAGTAAAGCATCCTCTCCCTTTCCATCAATTTAGCACATGCATTACTCATTAACCTACAAAAATTATATTCGGCCTTAGCACACAACTTGCTAACCGATTCTTCCCCATCTAGCAACCAATGCACATATGTGCTCACTCAAAAATGCTAAAAAAAAAAGGGATTCAAGAATCATCAATCCACCATCACATGCATCATTAACAAGCTTCATATTTAGCATGCAATGGCATTAACACAAACTCCACCTAGGCCGAATCTTAACTCATCTTCATGCCTCATCACCACAACATCAAACATCAAAATACCAACCAAGAATGTAACATGCATGGCCGAATATCATCTCCATCATTTAACAAAGTTTGAACCATGGCTAGGTAGATTTCAAACTTACAACTTAAAATATACATGAATCTCAAAGAATAATATCAAACATACCTCAATCTAGTTACATGCATGGCGAAACTTCCTCCTAATTCTCTTCCAAACCAAACATGAAGCAAAAACTCCTTCCTCCTCCCTTAGAATTTTCGGTCAAAAGAGGATGAAAAAGGATGAACAAGTTTTTCTTTTCCTTTCTTTAGCTCACGGCAATGGGGGGGAAACAACCACTCATTTTTTTGTTTTTCCTTTCTTTATTACCCATACTCCTTATTTTATTTTTTTTCCTACATACCTCACTAGGCCAACATGTTCCCAACATGTTTCCACCCATAGCATGGCCAACCACTAGCTCAAATTTTGGGTAATTTGACATGCAAACCCATCATTTTCACAACATGCATTAATAGACCATTTTAAATTAGCCTATCATATTTTCACCATGTCTCATATCGATCCCTATTTAATAATTTCTCATGCAATTGGCAAAATTGGAGAATGAAACTTCCACATACTCATGTAAACACATAATAAGCATAGAATATGGAAATTAATTATTTTTATGACTCGGTTTTGTGGTCCTGAAACCACTTCCCGACTAGGGTTAATTTTGGGCTGTTACAACTCTCCCCCACTTAAGAAATTTTCGTCCCCGAAAATCTTACCGGTAAATAGGTTTGGGTTTCGTTCTTTCATCGAGCTCTCGGTTTCCCAAGTAGCTTCCTCGATCCCATGTTTGAGCCATAACACCTTCACTAACGGAACCCTTTTGTTTCGCAACTCCTTCACTTCACGAGCTAGGATACGTATCGGTTCTTCTTCATAACTCATATCGGCTTGAATTTCAACCTCTGATGGGCTAATTATATGCGATGGATCAGATCGATAGTGTCGAAGCATCGAAACATGAAAGACGTCGTGAATCTTTTCAAGCTTAGGGGGCAAAATCAATCTATACGCAACCGGACCAACTCGTTCGGAGATTTCGTACGGCCCAATGAATCTCGGGCTCAACTTGCCCTTACGGCCAAACCTGAGTACCTTTTTCCAAGGCGAAACTTTAAGGAACACTTTATCTCCCACCTGATATTCAATGTCCTTTCGTTTCAAGTCCGCATACGATTTCTGACGATCTGTGGCTGCCTTCAGACTTTCACGGATTACCTTTACTTTCTGTTCGGCATCTTTAATCAAATCAACTCCGAAAATTTTACTTTCACCGAGCTCGGTCCAAAACAATGGTGTACGGCATTTACGACCGTACAAAGCCTCGTAAGGTGCCATCTTAATACTTGATTGAAAACTATTGTTGTAAGCGAATTCAATCAAAGGTACATACCGTTCCCATGAACCACTAAACTCAAGGATGCAGCATCTCAGCATATCCTCGAGTATCTGAATTATCCGCTCGGATTGACCATCGGTTTGGGGATGAAAAGCGGTGCTAAAATGCAGCTTGGTACCCAAAGCTTCTTGCAATTTCTTCCAAAATCGCGAGGTGAATCTCGGATCTCTATCCGACACGATAGAAATAGGTACTCCATGTAATCTCACAATCTGAGAGACATACAATTCGGCTAGTTTATCCAATGAAAAATCCGTACGCACGGGGATAAAGTGAGCCGACTTAGTCAGTCTATCAACAACAACCCAAATCGCATCCTTCTTACTTGTTGACAATGGTAGTCCGGACACAAAGTCCATTGTGACTCGATCCCATTTCCACTCGGGTATCATGATCGGCTGAAGTAATCCTGAAGGCACTTGATGTTCCACTTTCACTTGTTGACATATTAAACATCTCGAAACAAAGTCAGAGATGTCCCGTTTCATACCATGCCACCAAAACCGTCGTTTCAAATCGTTGTACATTTTCGTACTCCCCGGGTGAATTGACATTCGGCTACAATGAGCTTCGTTCAGAATCATCGAAATGAGTTCTGAATTTCTTGGAACACACAACCGACTTCTGAACCTCAAACAATCGTCATCATCAATTTGAAATTCGGATTCCATATTCGGAATACATTCAGTCCGTTTTGCAACCAATTCATTGTCGACTTTCTGAGCTTCACGAATTTGATGAATCAATGATGGTTTGGCCTTTAATTCAGCTACTAACACATTGTTGGGTAGAACAGACAAGTGCACATTCATCGCTCGTAAAGCAAACAGCGATTTCCGGCTTAAGGCGTCCGCAACCACATTAGCCTTTCCCGGGTGGTAATCAATGACAAGCTCGTAATCTTTCAACAACTCAAGCCAATGTCTTTGTCGCAGATTTAAGTCTCTTTGAGTCATCAAATATTTGAGACTTTTGTGATCCGAAAATACATGGCACTTTTCGCCAAACAAATAATGTCGCCATATTTTCAAAGCAAATACGATGGCGGCTAGCTCGAGATCATGGGTTGGATAATTTCTCTCGTGTGGCTTCAATTGTCTCGACGCATAGGCCACAACTCGACCTTCTTGCATCAATACGCAACCCAACCCGAGTAGGGATGCGTCACTATAAATGACAAACTCTTTGCCTGATTCGGGTTGCACTAAAATTGGAGCTTCAGTCAAATGAGTTTTCAGTTGATCGAAGCCTTTCTGACATTTCTCCGTCCATTCGAACTTAGCATCCTTTTGAAGTAGCTTCGTCATTGGTGTGGCTATCATCGAGAAACCTTTGACAAATCGTCGGTAATAACCGGTGAGTCCCAAAAAGCTCCGAACCTCAGTAATATTTCTCGGAGGTTTCCAGTTAAGTATGGCTGAGATTTTGTTCGGGTCAACTCGAATACCCGATGCGGATACCACATGACCCAAGAAGCTAACCTCTCTTAACCAGAACTCACACTTACTGAACTTAGCATATAACTTCTTATCCCGCAAAACTTGCAACACTAATCTCAAGTGTTCAGCATGTTCGATCTCATCTCTTGAATAGACCAAGATGTCATCAATGAACACAACTACGAACCGATCCAAATATGGTCTGAAGATCCGATTCATCAAATCCATAAATACTGCAGGGGCATTAGTGAGCCCAAACGGCATCACTAAGAACTCGTAGTGACCGTACCTCGTTCTGAAAGCAGTTTTGGGTATGTCCGAATCTCGAATTCGCAACTGATAATAGCCCGATCTCAAATCTATTTTTGAGAACACTGAGGCTCCCTTCAGTTGGTCGAACAAATCATCGATGCGCGGCAACGGATATTTGTTCTTTATCGTCACTTTATTCAGTTGACGATAGTCAATGCACAACCTCATGGTTCCGTCCTTCTTTTTCACGAACAATACTGGTGCACCCCAAGGTGAGAAACTTGGTCGAGCAAAACCTCTATCCGTCAATTCTTGCAACTGAGATTTTAACTCTTTTAACTCGGTTGGTGCCATACGATACGGAGCTATCGAAATCGGCGTAGTCCCAGGTACAAGCTCAATACCAAACTCTACCTCCCGAACAGGTGGTAAACCCGGTAATTCTTCAGGAAAAACATCCGGGTATTCACAAACCACCCGCACAGATTCGGGTTTCTTTTCTAATTCTTTATCATCAAGTACATACGCAAGGTATGCTTCGCACCCTTTTCTTACATATTTCTGGGCCAACATTGCTGATATTACAGCTGGCAACCCCTTCAAATCCGTAGACTCAACTCGGATTACCTCGTTATTTGCGCACCTCAAATCAATAGTCTTGCTTTTGCAATTCACAACCGCATCATGCGCGGTCAGCCAATCCAAACCAAGAATAACATCAAATTCATCAAACGGCAAAAGCATCAAGTCTGCCGGAAAACAAGAACCTCGAATTACTAGGGGACATCTCTTACACACTTTGTCGACAAGCACGTAACGACCCAAGGGATTTGACACCCGAATTACGAACTCAGTAGACTCAACAGGTAGAGTCTTACTGGATGCTAAGGTTTCACATACATATGAATGAGTAGAGCCAGGGTCAATCAATGCAATCACATTAGTATCAAAGAGAGTGAAGGTACCAGTGATGACGTCAGGGGAGGATGCCTCCTCTCATGCGCGGATGGCATATGCTCTAGCAGGAGTGCGGTTCTCGGCTCAAACAGCCGTATCAGAGGCCCCTCTCTGACTACCACCCCTACCTCCTAAAATTCTCGGTGGTCTACCTCTAGTTGTCACTCCACTAGGTCTTGCACCTTGAATCTTATTCTTCTCATCAAGCTCCATGCAATCTCTAATGAAGTGGTCCTTCGAACCGCATCCGTAACAGGCCCTGTTAATAGACTTACCCCAACATTCACCTATGTGTCGTCTTCCACATTGGGGACATTCAGGTTTCTCTAGACGATTATTGCCCACACTAGCTACCGAAGTAGCTCGGGAGTCCGTCGATGGTCTTGCTCTGATGGAAATTCCCGCAGTCGTCCTCGACTTATTAGTGTCCTCCCTGAACTTCTTTACGGCTGAGAACGGAGCTTTACCCGTCGATCTTTTACGGTAGTATCTAGCTTCAAATTCAGCCTTCTTCTTCTCCTTTCCAAGTTCTTCCGCCTTGCAGGCTCGTTCGACTAGTGTTACGAATTCTTTTATTTCCAAAATACCCATTAGTAGCTTTAAATCTTCATTCAATCCTTCTTCGAATCTTTTGCACATAGCAACCTCATCAGCTACACACTCCTGGGCATACCTACTGAGTCTTACGAATTCATGTTCGTATTCAGATACTGTCATACGGCCTTGCTTGAGTTCCAAGAATTCCTTACGCTTTTGATCAATGAACCGTTGACTAATATATTTCTTTCGAAATTCCGTCTGAAAGAAGTCCCAAGTTACTCGTTCGTTCGGGACTATGGAAATCAGGGTCCTCCACCAATAGTAGGCTGAGTCCCGCAACAAGGATATAGCACACTTTAGACATTCATCGGGTGTGCATGACAGTTCATCAAACACCCGAATGGTATTATCAAGCCAGAACTCGGCCCTTTCAGCATCATCAGTAACTATGGCCCTAAACTCCTCAGCCCCGCGCTTCCTAATCAAGTCTACAGGTGGCTTACTCAGCCTCACAGGATCAGTAACTGATGGCATTACTGGCTCCGGGGGTGGATTATTCAAATTCGGGAATTGTTGGACAGCCGGATTGGTTCGGGCATACTGCGCGACCCACTCATTCATCATGGTAAAGAAGGCTTGTTTAGCCCCCTCACCTTGATTATTCGCAGATGACTGAGGTTCAACAGGCGGTGTCCCTTGTGCAGGAGCAGCCGCTACACTTTCAATGTCATCCGCCAAGGTTCTCTCTACACCGGGATCCATTTACTAATCAAAACATAAATTTTAACCGTCAGAAGTCATCACACAGTTAAACATTAACATTCGGCATGTATAGCTAGACTCATACGTGCTATGGTAGTCCTAGAACCGACTAAACCATAGATCTGATACCAATCAAATGTAACACCCCGAACCCGAGACCGACACCGGAGTCGAACACGAGGTGTTAGCAGACTTTAAACCCTTTATAAAAATATTTCTCAGACACTGCCAATCTGCGTACTAGTCGCTTTAAAAATCATATCTTGAGTTTCACAACTCGAAAATAAGTTTCGTGATTTTTCCCTGAAACTAGACTCATATTCCCATCTACATATTTTTTTCTAGAATTTTTGGTCGGGCCAATTAGTACAGTTTATTAGTCAAAGTCCTCCCATGTTACAGGGATCGACTACACTGACCTTTGCGCATTACGACCTGGATATCTCCCTGCACAGAGCTTCAATACTGATGCCGTTTGTTTCTATAGAAACTAGACTCAGAGAGAAATCTATCCATATATGGTATGATTCCTAATTGTCTCGGGTTAATTTATAATGAATTTCCAAAGTCGGAACAGGGAATCCAGAAACCGTTCTGGCCTTGTCTCACGAGAACCTGAATATCTCTTAACATACTGTCCATATGATCTTTTCGTTGCTTCTATATGAAAATAGACTCATCAAGCTTCGAATACATAATTTATTCATCAATTAATCCCACTCCTACTATTTTTAGTGATTTTTCAATCTCACGTCACTGCTGCTGCCAGCATCTGTTATGAAAGCAACTATGCCCATTTCGTGATTTCTCCTTGATCTAACTAGTGATTCGTCATACATATCACAAATTATGATCATGACTAGCCATGCCAAAGGCTAATCATTGTCAAACATCCCCCTACTACACTATTGCCATATCATGAATTTTAACACCAAAATAATCAACCATGACATATGGCATAAAAATCGTATTACCAAGACTTACGACCCAACATTAGAACCAAATTCAACCGAACATTATGCCATTTTCGCATGGCTAAAAGTTTACATACCAAATTTCAACAAAACATATTAGCCTATACATGCCGAAATGTTCTCTTAGACCAACTAAGAAGAAAATACCAAAGGTTGCTAGCCGGTGTGATGACTTCGACGACGGCACGATCACGCAAAAAGAGACGAGTCCAAGAAACCTAGAATAGGTGACAAGCAAACACCGAATGAGTATATAACTCAGTAAGCCATAAGCATTCCACAACCATCCATTAATAAAATTATCACAACAGGAAACAATGAAATGAGGTTAAGTACTCCATCCATACCAAACTATACCATAGTTCCTTAAACCCTATGGTTCAATCTCATACCCAGTCCTACATTGGCCTTTCATACATCATTTTATTTTCGTTATAATCATACAATTAAACGAACTTTCACCTATTCCACAATGAACCTTATGTACGTGACTTCAACTATAATCGTCACATAGGTTCAAAACTTACCAAGCTCAACTCCAAATATAAACATAGCGCCTATTAGCCATGAACTCAAGGTACTTACCTTTTCCGCTGTCCAAAATTGACTCGGTAAAGTCGCACCCTTCATGTAAATAATTTATAGAAAATATATATTGAGTTCGCACACATAGTGCTTAAAAATCAACCGCGCACACTTAGTGCCATGTACTTTAAACTCACACACTTAGTGCCATGCATTTCAAGTTCGCACACTTACCTTTTCCGCTGTCCAAAATCGACTCGGTAAAGTCGCACCCTTCATGTAAATAATTTATAGAAAATATATATTGGGTTCGCACACATAGTGCTTAATAATCAACCACGCACACTTAGTGCCATGTACTTTAAACTCGCACACTTAGTGCTGTACAATTTAAACCCGCACACTTAGTGCCAATCTCATGACCGTGAACACTTATTGCCCGCACACTTAGTGCCGAAAACCAGCCACTCAATAGGCTTCACTTCCTTTTTACATTCGACAAATTTCATCTCTACTTACATATACATTTGTATACATTTCATCTCATTAAACACAATGGTATAGGTATTACGATCCTTTAAATCAACACAATGGTTCCAACTCGGCTACTCGATGATCTTTTCTTTGCCTTTGCTCGATTCTCCTCCTTTAACTCCTTGAGCTTAATCAATAAATCAACTAGTTTAACCGCCTTGCTAAATATTTACAATCCAATTACACATGCATATGTATGTTAGTATATTCGGCAATCACCCTTACTAATCACCCACTTGACCAATTATAGAGAATCAAAGTTAATATCACAATGTGTACCCTATATGGCCCATTATACATAATCAAATTTAACATCATCTATATATTTACTCATATGGCCGAATATACCTAATCATACATACACCTAACCAGAAATAATTTCTAAAATCTTTATATCATTTCTACACTAGTAAAGCATCCTCTCCCTTTCCATCAATTTAGCACATGCATTACTCATTAACCTACAAAAATTATATTCGGCCTTAGCACACAACTTGCTAACCGATTCTTCCCCATCTAGCAACCAATGCACATATGTGCTCACTCAAAAATGCTAAAAAAAAAAAAGGGATTCAAGAATCATCAATCCACCATCACATGCATCATTAACAAGCTTCATATTTAGCATGCAATGGCATTAACACAAACTCCACCTAGGCCGAATCTTAACTCATCTTCATGCCTCATCACCACAACATCAAACATCAAAATACCAACCAAGAATGTAACATGCATGGCCGAATATCATCTCCATCTTTTAACAAAGTTTGAACCATGGCTAGGTAGATTTCAAACTTACAACTTAAAATATACATGAATCTCAAAGAATAATATCAAACATACCTCAATCTAGTTACATGCATGGCCAAACTTCCTCCTAATTCTCTTCCAAACCAAACATGAAGCAAAAACTCCTTCCTCCTCCCTTAGAATTTTCGGTCAAAAGAGGATGAAAAAGGATGAACAAGTTTTTCTTTTCCTTTCTTTAGCTCACGGCAATGGGGGGGGAACAACCACTCATTTTTTTGTTTTTCCTTTCTTTATTACCCATACTCCTTATTTTATTTTTTTCCTACATACCTCACTAGGCCAACATGTTCCCAACATGTTTCCACCCATAGCATGGCCAACCACTAGCTCAAATTTTGGGTAATTTGACATGCAAACCCATCATTTTCACAACATGCATTAATAGACCATTTTAAATTAGCCTCATATTTTCACCATGTCTCATATCGATCCCTATTTAATAATTTCTCATGCAATTGGCAAAATTGGAGAATGAAACTTCCACATACTCATGTACACACATAATAAGCATAGAATATGGAAATTAATTATTTTTATGACTCGGTTCTGTGGTCCCGAAACCACTTCCCGACTAGGGTCAATTTTGGGCTATTACAGTTATTGGGCCTCGCCTTTAAGAATTTGGGCTCGTGATCCATCTCCTACCAAAATTGGGTCGTTGACGCTCGTAATGGAGATCCAATGCGTTTTGGCTGCAAGATTTGGTTTCTTGGACCAAGATTTCCAAGATTTGAAATCTTGATTTTCTTGATTCTTGAAATCTCTTCGAACAGCAAAATTGGGCCAAGATTCGATTTCTTGATTTTCTTGAAAACAAGAAAGTGAATCTTGATTTTCTTGTTCTCTCGTGTATGAATCTAAGGCCTTGCTAACAAGCTCTTGAATGGTCCCATTTAGTTTGGACCGCATTTGTCGGGCCTTTGATCTCGTTAATGGGCCTTGTGGCAATTTGAGCCCATCACGTTCTTGAACTTGGATTGGGCCTTTATGACTCGTATCATTCCCCCTTCCTCAAAAAGATTCGTCCTCGAATCTAAAAAATCAAATGAACTCGACTTTCCTCGATCGAACGAGACTGATGGCAATTGAGTCCACTGAAAAGAATAGCCATGAAATAGTAAATAGCAACGGAAACAAGCTTGTAGTCCAATTATAAGCATAATAGAACAGGTATAACGCATGTGAATGGACAGATTCAGATTACCATGCCTTAATCGATGGTCTATAGATTCACTCACACATGTATTATCAAAAACAAGAATCTTTTTATCAACCATCAAAATAGATTTATCATCAATAAATAAAATAGGACAGTCAAGCACGTTTCGATCTAAGTGTTCATCAACACGATCTTTGTCGCTATCCGAGGAGTACAAAAGTGTTTCAAAGGTTTCAAGCATCTTACCTTGATAAGCAAAAGAATAAGGGTCGATTTTACCTTTTTCATTTAAAACAAACCTTCGCTCATCGGGGGCATAGTGTAGTCGAATCTCCGTTGTTGAGTTAACCTTTGTCAAATGGAACTCAAACTTCATGTACAACCACATAAACTGTTTAAGGCACGAATATAAATTGAAAACAAATTTGGAAAATTTCGTTACCTTATTCTCCAAAACAGATTTGGACAAATTCGAGGATTTTACACAAGGTAAATCAAGAGAATAACAAATCACGCTTCTTTTCGTAATGACTTTATCAACCACAATCGAAGAATAACAATTAATCGGATCAAAATGAGGGGATCTTTTAAGAACTAAGTCACCAAAAGTTTTATCAATAATTTTCAAATCTGCACTGGACTCGGTTTCTAAAATTTCCTTACCTCGCTTACCTTCGGGATCATGTAGTGTGATTTCATCTTTGCCTAAGTTGATCGTACGAAAGCGTCTTTCATTTGAGAGGTATTGAAGTTGAAAGTTATCTTTCGATCCTTCGGGAGCCTGAAAAGTAGCAACACAAGAAAAATTCATATCTTGGTTAGTGAAAACATTCCTCACTAGCCTTTCCTCATCTTTTTCTTTTGTTTCTTTTTCTAACTCATTTTCTCTTCTTTCTTCAACTTCTTTTTCAATTTTCTTTTCTGTTTCACATTCCTTTTCACTCTCAATCTCTTTTTGCTCTTTTTCATTCTCTTTTTCTTTTTCCTCACTTGTTTTAACAACAGAATTTTTCAGTTTGATTTGGTCCTCATGGACTTGTTCCGGAGTGAGCGGCACTAAGGTGATTTTTCTTCCTTGATACTTGAAAGAATACCTATTGGTACGACCATCGTGAGTGACCTTTCGATCTAGTTGCCATGGTTCTCCTAGCAACAAATGGCAGGCTTGAATAGGTACTACGTTGCACACGACTTCGTCTTGATACTTACCGATAGAAAAGGCGATGCGCACTTGTTGAGTGACCTTAAATTGGCTTTCATTGCTAAGCCCTTGTAGTTGATAAGGTCGTGGATGCTTGGTAGTGGTTAAGCAAAGCTTTTCCACCATCGTCGTGCTGGCTACGTTCGAGCAACTTTCACCATCAATAATAACTCTACAAAGCTTACCTTGTACATGGCAGCGAGTATGAAAGAGATGTTCTCGTTGCTGCTCGCTCTTTGGTTTTGCCAAAGAGGGTTGTCCACGATCATGAAGATCATAATCAGTTCTAGGGACACGCCGAGGAGCGCGCCTATGAGCAGGAGGCTGGCTATCCACATCGTCTTTAATTTGATCTCGATATTGAGGCTCTTGATTCAACCGCACCTCATTGATAGTAGCAATCAAAGCTCGAAGAGCAGCAGCCTGTTCATCCAACTGTTGTTGGAATTTTTTAAATATGTCACTATTATTATCACCTGTAGACATTTTTTTTTAAACCTGCAAAACACTCAACACTCAAAAATAAAAGTTATCCAACCTCACCGTTAATCACTCAAAAAGAAAAAATCAAATTCTCAATGAGGTCGAATTCAATCTTGTGAGTTCTTTATCAGAGTTTATATCAACCAATTAGAGAGTGTGAACCAAATTACCAAAGAATCCTAATTTGCACTAGGATGCCAAAAACTGACGAGACACCAATTGATTCGTGTTGCACCGAGGAAGAAGTTGTGCACACGTTTAAATCCTACTAACACAAGAAAAAAGAAGGTGTTAGATAACGTAAAGGAAGAATAAAGGTAAACAAATGAAAACCTACAGCTAAGAATCAATAAAAATTGCTGAAAACAGAAAACCCGAAAAACTGCGGAGTAACTTGACAACTTCGTTCGAGGTGTTCCCGATCTCCAAAAATCACAAAATTAAATCTGGAGTGTCCTTATATATTTAATTTTTGATCTGGAAATTTTGGGCACGAAATTCAACCCGTTGTGTCTTTTTTTAAATTTTTATTGAATTTCATATTTTTTGATTTTTTTGACTTTTTTGACTGATTTTTTTGCGGGAATAATTTTTTTATATTCAATCACAGTGCCAAAAACATGTATGTAAAATTTCAGATCAATCGAACAACGTTTACCCACTCAAATGAATTTTTTTTTGAACAATTTTTCTGGGTAAAACTGCTGTTTATGCTTTAAAAAATAGAGATCAGTTTAGAAATCAACCAAGAACACCCAAAACGCCCAAAATCTGATACCAAATGATAAAGGGGTTGCGCGCGGACCAAGATCGAGTTGCCAAGTCACGGGAAACTCCTACGAAAGTTCTAAACAAATAGATCTGAAAATTAAAACAAATAACAAGATTAAACTAATCAGACCTGAAATTAAATCCCCAAATTCAATTAAATGAGCAGCAAGAAACAAAGAAATAGAATAAGCGAATCAAACGAAATTGAAAGTATGGAAAGATGCGAATCTGCCAAGGGATTGATTCGGCCAAGAATGCCTAATTTCCAGCAATCAATTGATCCCCAAATTGAAAGAGATCCAATCGGCCAAACCCTAGGAATTGGGGATTTTTGGGTTCGAATGGGTGCTGCCAATAGGAGAACAACTTAAACGATGAGATCTTGAGTTTAATCAATGCTGGAAAACAAACAAGAACAGCAAAATATTAGATGAGAAATCGGCACAAGTATAAGCAAAGAAAAGTAAAGAAAGAAATCGAAAACAGCAAGAATTAAAGGATAAGTCCTAAAGATCCTTGAAATCCCGAAAGATTTCACAAATCTCTTCAAACGGCTCTAATCTCCCCTCCAAAGAATATCGATGGCAAGAAGAAGGTTGAAGATGGCTCCCACAATCAAGAGATTGTTAAAACAACTTCTAAAGAAAGCTCAAGAGAGAATTCTTGGAGAAAACCTCAAAGAAAATTCTGCACTCTAACAAACTGAAATTTAATGTATTGAATGATAATAAGATGTTTTTACAAAGGGTGGCTGGCCAATGCTTATATAGGCCTCCAACAAATCCTAATCTCACAAGTAACTAATAAAAAATTAAACCTAATTAATAAAATAACAAGGTAAATTCGGCCATGCACTTATATGGGCTGTTTTGGGCCGAAATTTACATGTAATGCTCCTAAAGATTAAAAAATTAAATTAAACAAGTAAGATGTTTACAAATTGGGCCCTTTGACATTTTGGCCTGATTTTCAACTAAGTATGAAGAAATTTCTTGATTGGGCTAGATTTTGGTTATTGAGCCTCGCCTTCAAGAATTTGGGCTCGTGATCCATCTCCTACCAAAATTGGGTCGTTGACGCTCGTAATGGAGATCCAATGCGTTTTGGCTGCAAGATTTGGTTTCTTGGACCAAGATTTCCAAGATTTGAAATCTTGATTTTCTTGATTCTTGAAATCTCTTCGAACAGCAAAATTGGGCCAAGATTCGATTTCTTGATTTTCTTGAAAACAAGAAAGTGAATCTTGATTTTCTTGTTCTCTCGTGTATGAATCTAAGGCCTTGCTAACAAGCTCTTGAATGGTCCCATTTAGTTTGGACCGCATTTGTCGGGCCTTTGATCTCGTTAATGGGCCTTGTGGCAATTTGAGCCCATCACGTTCTTGAACTTGGATTGGGCCTTTATGACTCGTATCAAACACCAACTCTTGCCACCCCTTGTTTGTAAAATAAATGATCCTTGCTTGCCATGGGATTCGAACCCATGCCTCCCCTCAGATGTTCCACACGCTACTTGCCACTAAGCCACAAGGCTTTTTGTGTCATATTTTATCCCCAATTAATTATAAGGTCTAAAGGCCAAAGTCCAGGTTCCCTTAAAAAAAACCAAAATAAATTGCAAAAGCCAAGGCTTGAACCCAGGCTCCCATACAACCTTAATAACGCCACAACCACTAGACTACAAGCTTCCTTGTGTCATTTATTTAACACAATAATTTAAAAGCCCTCATCCAAGCATCCAGGTTTTTTTTTTCTTAATACCAAAATTTTTGCTAAAGCCCAAGTTTGAACCTAAGATTTCTCTAACACTTCTCAGGGCCATTAACCACCAAAGCAGACATTTAATTGTGTCATTTCATTGCACAATTAAATACCTATATACAACCTCCTTACGGACCCACACTCAAGGCCCAATACTTCTAGGCCCAAATTCGGGTGTTACAGTGTTAGCCAAATGGACAAAGAAATGAAATAGGTTTACATATAACCGAATGCTTTTTTTTTAATTTGTGTTAATATACAAAGCATATGAATTTTATACAGATTAATATATTAATGCCACATATATGAATAAATGGGTTAGTAATGAAATTTATTTCAATTGATGTATATCTTGTGTATGCGCATAACTTATATAATAATAGGTCTAATATTCCAATAATGAAGTTATTGATGTATTAAATTTCTATATATGTATAAATTGTTTTGATATATTTTGGATTATGTTTTATTTAAGTTGTGTTATGAATGATATAATTATTTAAGATTTAATATTTGATTAAGTTATAAGCATTGATGTGATTAAAATCTCGATTTGTAATATATAATGCATATTTATATGAATTGTAAAATGATTGATAATGCCTCATAACCTTAATCCGGTGATGGATAGGGCTAGGGGTGTTACATTTTATTGGTATCAGAGCTACAGTTTAGTCGGTTCTAGGACTAACGTAGGGCGTGTGAGTCTAGCTATACATGCCATATTATATACTGCGATAGTGTGATGACTTCTGACATTTGAAAATGCATTTTCATATAGTAAATGAATCCTGATAGAGCTGTATTTGATGATGTCGAGAGCGTAGCACCTGCTCCCATGCAAGGGACAGCGCCGGTTGATTCTCGACCAATTTCGAGTAATCAAGAGGGAGAAGCTAGACAAGCCTTTTACCAAACGATGAACGACTGGTTTACTCAATATATCCAGACTAATCCAGCTGCACAACAACCTCCACCCCCGACTAATCGATCTTCGATACCTGCTATACCTCAAGTAAGTGACCCGTTGAGATTACAAAAGCCACCTGTTGATAAAATTAGAAAACATGGGACCGAAAAGTTCAAAGCTACCGATGATGATGATGCTGAGCGAGCTAAATTCTAGCTTGATAATACTATCCGTGTGTCCGATGAACTATCTTGTACTTCGGATGAATGTCTAAAATGTGCCATATCTTTGCTTCGAGACACTGCATATCACTAGTGGAATACACTAGTATCAGTGGTTCCGAGAGAGCGGGTGACTTGGGAGTTCTTTTAGACTAAGTTCCGTAAGAAATATATCAGCCAGAGATTTATAGACCAAAAAGTGTAAAGAATTTCTAGAGTTTAAACAAGGTCGGATGATAGTGACAAAGTATGAGCAGAAATCCATGAGACTCAGTCGGTATGCCCGAGAGCTTGTTTCAACCGAGGCCAATGTGTAAAAGATTTGAAGATGGGCTGAACGAAGACATTAAACTGTTTGTTGGCATACTTGAAATAAAAGAGTTCGTAGTACTGGTTGAGCGAGCTTACAAAGCTGAAGAGCTCGGGAAAGAGAAAAGAAAAGCTAACTCTGAAGCTAGAGATGCACGTAAGAGGCCATCCGATAAGTCATTTCAGTCGACATCAAAGAAGTTTTGAGATAATTTTAGCCATTCTAAGGTTACTTCGGGTTATACTCGATGGGATTAGAATAGACTACTTGTGAGCTTGAGAACTACCTCAGTAGCTAGTATGGGTAATGTCAGATAAAATCAACCTGAGTGTAAACATTACGGTAAACAACATCTTGGCAGTTGCAGATTGTATGATCGGGCTTGTTTTAAATGTCGATCGATGGATCATTATATTCGTGAAAGTCCAGAGTTAGCTGAAGAAAATCCAGTACAAAATACGAGATCGGGTAATACTGCAGCTCGAGGTAGACCACCCAGAAACACGGGTAATATGAGTAGCAGTCAAAGAGGGACTAAAGATATGACAGTTAGATCTGAGGCTCGTGCACCTGCCAGAGCCTATGCTATTTGTGCACGTGAGAATGCTTTATCCCCAGATGTTATTACTGGTACATTTACTCTCTATGATACTAATGTAATTGCATTGATTGATCATGGTTCGACTCATTCTTATGTATGTATTTTTATGTGTGTCAGACTTTAGTATTTAGTAAGACTCTGCCTGTTGAGTCTACTGAGTTTGTGATTAGAGTGTCAAACCCCTTGGGTCAGTGTGTTATGGTGGATAAAGTGTGTAAGAATTGTTCCTTAATGATTCGAGGTTTGTGCTTTCCAGCTGATTTGATGTTGTTGCCATTAATTCGACATAATTCTGGGTATCATTGCTTGACTTTGCATGATGCTGTTGTAAACTGAAAAAGAAAGACTATTGATTTACGGTGCCAGAATGATGAGATTAGTCGGATTGAATCTAATGATCTGAATGGTTTACCAATAGTGATTTCTTCGATGGTAGCTCAAAAATATGTGAGGAAAGGTTGCGAAGCTTATTTTGCCTATGTGCTCGATAGTAAAGTGGTCAAAAGGAACATTGAATTAGTACCTGTTGTGTGCTAGTATTGGATGTGTTTCCTGAAGAATTGCCGGCCGGGTTTGCCACCTATTCTGGAGGTAGAGTTTGGTATAGAGTTAGTTCTGGGGATGACTCTGATATTGATAGCTCCGTATAAAATGGCACCTACTGAATTAAAAGAATTGAAAGCTCAGTTTCAAGAGTTGACTGATAAAGGTTTCGCGCGACCGAGTTTTTCCCCTTGGGGTGCACCTGTGTTATTTGTGAAAAGGAAAGACAAAATTATGAGATTGTGCATCGACTATAGACAGCTCTACATGGTGACTATAAAGAATAAGTATCCGTTGCCACGGATTGACTATCTTTTGATCAACTGAAAGGGGCTACAGTGTTTTCAAAGATAAATTTGAGATCGGGCTACTATCAATTGCGAGTTAAAGACTCCGATGTGCTAAGGACTGCTTTTTGAATAAGGTACGAACACTACGAGTTTTTGGTCATGCCCTTGAAACTTACTAATGCACCTGCTGTTTTCATGAATTTGATGAATCAAATCTTCAAACAGTATCTGGATAGATTCGTGGTTGTGTTCATAGATGACATTTTGATCTACTCCCGTGATGAAACAGAACGTGCCAAACATTTGAGACTTGTGTTACATGCTTTGCGAGATAAATAGTTGTATGCAAAGTTCAATAAATGTGAGTTTTGTTTGAGTGAAGTTAGTTTTCTGGGCCATGTTGTATCAGCATCTGGTATTCAGGTTGATCCAATAACATTTCAGCTATACTTGATTGGAAACCTTCGAGAAATATTTTCGAAGTTTGCAGTTTTCTGGGACTTGATGGTTATTATAGACGGTTTGTGAAAGGTTTCTCTATGATTGTAGCCACGATGACAAAGCTATTATAGAAAGATGTTAAGTTTAAGTCATCAGAAAAGTGTCAGAAAAGTGCCAAAAAATTGCCAGTAAAGTTTTGATCAGTTGAAAGCCCTTTTGACCGAAGCTCAAGTGCTGGTTCAGCCAGAATTGGGTAAAGAATTTGTTATTTATAGTGATGCATCTTTAAATGGTTTGGGTTGTGTTCTGATGTAGGAAGGCAAAGTTATAGCTTATGCTTCGAGATAGTTAAAGCCACGTGAAAGGAACTATCCGACACATGACTTAGAATTGACAGCTATTGTGTTTGTATTGAAAATATGGCATCACGATCTGTTCGATGAGAAATGTCATGTTCATGCTGATCACAAAAGCTTGAAATACTTGATGACTCAGAAAGATCTGAATTTGAGACAACGCCGATGGTTAGAATTACTAAAAGACTATGAGCTTGTGATTGACTATCACCTGAGAATGGCTAATGTAGTTGCTGATGCTTTAAGCCGAAAATCGTTGTTTGCTTTGCTTACAATGAGTGCGCATATGACTATGTCTGATGATGGTTCGATAATAGTTGAATTGAAAGCAAGACCATTATTTGTTCAACAAATTTGTGATGCTCAGAAGGTTGATAATGATTTGTTAGCAAAACAAGCTGAATGTTATTCAAATACTGATTTCGAGTTTTGAGTTGGTACTTGTAACGCCCCGTACCCGAGACCGTCGCCGGAGTCGAACACGAGGTGTTAACAGACTTAATTCATTACTTAAACAGCTCAAACAATTTATTTTTAAAATTTTCAGTCAAGCTAGCAATCTGCGTGACAGTCGCTTAGAAGTTCATATCTCAAGTTCCAAAACTCAAAATCCAATTCTGTAAATTTTCCCTGAAACTAGACTTATATATCTATTTATTAATTTTTTTCTAGAATTTTTGGTCACTCAAAATAGTACATTTTATTAGTTAAAGTCTCCCCCATTTTAGGGTTCAACTACTCTGACCTCTGTGTATTTCGAATCAGATATCTCCCTGTACAGAGTTTCAATGACTATGACGTTTATTTCTAATAAAACTAGACTCAATAAGAAATCTTTACATATAAATAATGACTTCTAATTATCTTTGAAAAATTTATGGTGAATTTCCAAAGTCAGAATAGGGGATCCAGAAATCGCTCTGGCCCTGTTTCACAAAAATTTAAACATCTCAAAAAATATAACTCATATACCTGTTTTGTTCCATCCATATGAAAATATACTCATAATTCTTCAATTCCATATATTATTCATCATCTAATTGTATCTCTACTATTTTTAGTGATTTTTCAAACTCACATCACTGCTGCTGTCTGAATCTATTTGATGGTAAATTTTACCTATTTCATGGTTTCCATGAATTAGCTAGCAATTTAGCATACATAACACCAAATATGATCATGATTAGCCATTCCAATGGCTAATCATTACCAAGCATTTCCATACCACTCAATAACCATATCATAAGACCATATATACAAAATGATTATAATGCTATACATGCCATACTCAAAATATGCAAGCCATTATGCCAAGATGGTATACGGATAGTGTGAGCATGCCTCCGGCCGTTTCCGATTTTCGAGCTGGCTTGTCAACACTACAAGGAATGAAAAGGAGGGAGTAAGCATAAATTCTTAGTAAGTTCACATGCAAATAGCAAGTAACACAACTATATAAGCAAATATAAAACATCATTTGCATAATCATCACCGAGACATTCATATCACATTTTCATTTATCATCTTACCATATTGTTGTTATATCGAGTTTTCAACCTGAGGGTTAAGTACATACCTGTTCAAAGTATTCATTTCACAACACTTACCAATACGTCCCTTTCATCTCAAGTATTCCTCCATTTGAGTAGAATTTTACCCGTTGAACACATCGGAATATAATTCGGATACATGGAAAGTTTGCACATAAGTGCTACATATGTATCCAAGCTACCATGTAACCCTCCCATAAGTTAACTCAGACTCAACTCAACAAGCTCGGGCGTTTGCATCCATAAGTGAACTCGGACTCAACTCAACGAGTTCAGACATTCGCATCCATAAGTGAACTCGGACTCAACTCAACGAGTTCGGATGCCCAAATATTCTAGTGACATGTCACTTGTATCCTAATCTATTCCTAAGGTTCAAACGGGCTTTTTCCCTCGATCTCACATTTGTCGTCTTCCATGGAATATCGGAACCGATACTCGGTAGCAATTCATATTTATCAAGTAGTAAACATAATTTGCATATTACTCAACATTAACCACAAAGCATAATATTTCACGATAAAAAAATCATCATATCATATAATTAACATCAATAACTTAAAAATAACAATTATGCTACATTATTTACACATGAACTTACCTCGTATGCGAAAATGGCTACTTTTACCATTTCATCCACAACTTGGTATTTTCCCCATTTTAGCCCGAATTTTAGTTTTCCTTGCTCTATAATTTAAAATATAGTCTAATTAGGACTCACATTATTCAAATTGACCCAAAATCATATTTTGGAAAAATTACAGTTTTGCCCCTAAATTTTTGCATATTTACACTTTTTCTTCAAAGCTCGTAAATTAAACTTCAGCCTATTTTCTTATGTTTTATGACATGCTGATCATTTTTCCCTTCTATGGCAACATTAAATTCTCACTCTAACATGTACTTATGACTATTAGGTATTTTTACCGATTAAGCCCTTTTGCTAGTTTTCGCTTAAAACCGAGTAGCACAAGTTGTCTAACATAATTTAAAACCTCATATTCTATCATAAAACATAAAAATACACAAATTTCACCTATGGGTATTTTTCCAAATATGAACCCTAGGTTGAATTATTGCTAGCATAAGCTTAATCGAGTTACCGGGACTCCAAAAACGTAAAAATCATTAAAAATGAGGCTACAACAGACTTACAATCGAGATTGGAAGCTTGAAAAACCCTAGCCATGGTTTCTCCTTGCTGTATTAGGCCATGGGGTTGAAGATGAACAAAATTAGCTTTTAATTTTCTATTTTAATTCATTTTACCCCTAAATGACCAAAATGCCCTTACTACTAAACTTTCCAAAAATTCCATCCATGTCCAATTTTTGTCCATAGACTTTGAAATTGGTAAAATTTCTATTTAAGACCTCCTAATTAATATTTTAAAACAATTTCATACTAGAAACTTCTAGAATGCAAGTTTTACAAATTATTCGATTTAGTCCCTAATTTCAATTTAAGCACTTTATGCATAAAATTTCTTCACGAAATTTTCAAACAATCATGCAATCATATCATAGACCTCAAAATAATCATAAAATAATTATTCCTATCTCGAATTTTGTGGTCACGAAACCACTATTCCGACTAGGCCCAAAATCAGGATATTACAGTACTGATGGTTGTTTGAGATTCAGAAACTGAATATGTGTCCCAAGAAATTCAGAGTTGATTCAGATGATTTTGAATGAAGCTCACAACAATCAGTTATCTATTCACTTGGGTAGTACAAATATGTATAATGATTTAAAATAGCTTTACTAGTGGCATGGTATGAAACGAGACATTTTTTACTTTGTTTTGAAATGCTTAATTTGTCAACAAGTAAAAGCCAAGCATCAAGTACCTTCTGGATTGCTTCAGCCCATCATGATACCTGAGTGGAAATGGGACAGAGTTACTATGGATTTTGTATCTGGTTTACCGTTGACACCGAGTAAGAAAGATACAATCTGGGTTATTGTTGATAGATTGACTAAATTGGCTCATTTTGTTTAGATTTGTACAGATTACTCAATAAACTTGCTGAGTTATATATTTCTCAGATTGTGAGATTACACGGTGTGCTTATTTCTATTGTTTCGGGTAGAGATTAGAGGTTTACATTGCAGTTTTAGAAGAAATTGCAAGATGCATTAGGTATGAAATTACATTTCAGCACTGCTTTCCATCCGCAAACAGATGGTCAGTCCAAACGAATCATTTAGATACTTGAAGATATGTTGAGATGTTGCATTCTCAAGTTTGAAGGTACGTGGGAACAATACTTACCTCTGATTGAATTTGAGTAAAATAATAACTTTCGATCGAGTATCAAAATGGCACCTTATGAGGCTTTGTACAGTCATAAATGTCGTACACCATTGTACTGTACTGAGCTCAGTGAAAACAAGATACACGGGGTCGACTTGATCATAGAGACCAACTAGAAAGTAAAAGTAATCCGTGAAAGTCTGAAAATAGCGTTAGATCTCCAGAAATCGTATGCGGACTTGAAGCGAAAAGATATAGAGTTCCAAATTGGAGACAAATTATTTTTGAAAGTTTCATTGTGGAAGAAAATACTCGGATTCAGTCGTAAAGGCAAATTGAGTCTGAGATTTATTGGGCTGTATGAGATTATAAAGCGTACCGGGCCGGTTGCTTATAGACTGTTGATGCCACCTAAGTTAGAAAAGATCCATAATGTATTCCATGTTTCCATGCTTCATAGATATCAATTGGATCCCTCACATGTGATTAGCCCGATTGAGATTGAGATTAAGTCCGATATGACATTTGAGGAAGAACTGATTCATATTCTGGCTCACGAGATTAAAGAATTGCAAAATAAGAAAATTCCATTAGTAAAGGTACTGTGGCATAAACACAGAGTTGAGGAAGCAACATGGGAGCCAGAAGACACAATGAAAGAACGTTATCTGAACCTATTCACCGGTAAGATTTTCGGGGATGAAAATCCCTAAGGGGAAAGAGTTGTAATAGCCCGATTTAGAGCCTAGTCGGAATGGTGGTTTCGGGACCACAAATCCGTGTCAGAAAAATATTTTAAAATTATTTTTTGGGTTTATTATGTGTGAATTTATATCTGTGAAATTTTCGTAATTTAATTTTATTGTTTAAGTGTCCGATTAAATAAAAAGACTTAATAATGTAAATTGAAAACTTGATAGTTTAAAGTATAAGGGCCAAGTTGCTAGTGCCTTTTTAAATTGAAGTCTTTAAATTGTAAATAGACCATTTGAGTAGGTAATGGTCGGTTGTACCCTTATTGTATGTGTTTTAGTTATTTAATTATAAAGGGTAAATTAGTAAATCAAATGTTAAGTTAATGTAATAATAAAACATAAAAAATACAATATGGTTACATATTATTATGTTCTTACTGAATTAACAAATAAGAAAGAAAAAGAAAAGAAGCTAGGGTTTGGCCATTTCTCAACTTGATTCAAGGTAAGTTCTAGCTCGGTTTTTGTTAATTTTTACGATTTTTAGATCGTTGTTAAGTTATCTTCAAGACTCATGCTTGAATTTTTATTTTGCTGATGAGCGCTTGAGATTCTTGTTGTTTAGTGATGAAAAATGAAAGATATGTTTTGGGTTAACATGTTTTGTATTGGAATTTTTTATGATTTTGAGTAATTAGGAATAAATTGCAAAAATAATAATTTGAGGGACTAAAATATGAAATAAATGAAATATATGGACTTGTATGAGTACAAGGAATATTCGGCCTAACATGAGTGAAGTGAAATTTTGCATATTTTGTGTTTTGTACAATAGGAACTAAATTGTAAAAAGTGTAAAATGTCAGGGTAAAATGGTAATTTTCCCATTTATGTGTTTTTGGATTAAATTGAATGAAAAGATGTTTGAATGATTTTAATTTGAATATGTTTAGATCAAGAACCAAAGAAATCATCTTTGGATCGAGGGAAAACAAAAGTTGTCGACTAGCTGTCCCGTTCCGTTTTATATCGTCCGAGGTAAGTTTATAAGCAAATAGACGTACTTAATTTTAATTAAATGCAAATTATATATGCTAAAATGAAATTTGAGAATATATACTTGCAAATTTCAAATGTATATAAGCTTGGTAACCATGTTTACGTGTTCGTTTCGACCGAGTTACGACGTCCGAAAGCCCAATATGAACCTTAAGAATAGTTAGGATACATATGTCATGACATAGGATTCTGATTTGTGATGCGCGAGTAAGACCATGGCATCGATATGTGATTCCGATATATGTGTACGAGTAAGACCCTGTCTAGGACAGTGGCATCGATATGTGATTACATGTAAGACCACATTTAGGACATTGGCATTGTACGTTACATGTGTGATTATCCAGGTGTCCTATCCAATTCCGAATGGTTCATCAGGCATCGATAAGTTATGATCGAAAGTGTAAAATGAGTTGGAATGACCAGGTATGAATTAGCTTGTTACCTATCTAAAATAAGGTAAGTAAGTAACTTGATTATTTGTTACAAATCATGTGTAATGCAAACGAAGAATATATGTGATTATGGTATGTGTATTCGGTCTTATAAATGAATGATATGAATATTATGGAATTGATTTTTGAATATGTGTATACAAGACCATGTATATTCGACGATGTAGATAGTACATGTACAGGATGTTATTTATGATTTTTGAGCTTGTGAGTATTAGTGTATATACATTTGGTTATATATATATTGACATTTTGGCGTTGAAGCTTGGATGATAGTTAATTATCTTGATCATATGAGTATTCGGCCAAGGTAGTGTTTGAATATGAAAATGTATTATTTATGAACCTTGGTAGTTTGAGACTAAATGTGATAAGGATGATATATTATGGTTTAGTTTTATTGAGCTGATAATATCATTTGGTTGTTTATTTGCTTATGACTTACTAAGCTATGATAGCTTACTCTCTGTGTTCATGTTTACTCTGTTTTATAGATTCTTGGATTTCAAGTTATAAGCTTGGGGAACATCGCAAAGTTCATCACACTATCTACTGTTTTGGTACTTAATAAGTTGAACTTTAATTACGGCATGTATAGGCCGGAATATAATTTTGAAATGTTGTATTTTGTTTATGTATAAGTGGAGCCATGTGAAAATGGCTTAACTTCTATGCTTGAAATCGGTTTTGGTGTAATTATGGTTTAAGTCTATTTTGGTTATTATGCGTGTGCTATGGATAATTATAATTTGTGTTATGTGATCGTACATTGAGGTTGGTTATTGAATTCGGATGTGGCATGAATGAATCGGCTATGTTATACATATGTTTGGTTTTGGTTTGAGCCTATATTGAAGTGTATCCAAAATATATGATGTTTGTGAAGTTTCTATGTATTTCGGCCATTTGGTCTATAATGGATGATAATTGAGTTAAGGTAGGTCATGTATTAG
Organism: Gossypium hirsutum; assembly: GCF_007990345.1. NCBI lineage: Eukaryota > Viridiplantae > Streptophyta > Magnoliopsida > Malvales > Malvaceae > Gossypium > Gossypium hirsutum. Next base: position 36,429,329 of record NC_053436.1, read on the forward strand.
TTAGGTAATAGTCAAGACATTTGCATGGTATAAATTCGGGATACACTTATGGACTTTATTAATGATATGAATGACATATGATTTGTTGGTATGGTAAGTAAGACACATTGGGACTTAGATTTATATAAGGAGTTTGAGTTAATGATAAAGGATATGTGCACTTGGTATTCAGTCCTGTCATGTTAGTTGAGTTTTTATATGTCTACATATATGTATATATGTGCTTATATTATGGTTGACATGTATTTGTGCATGGCTATATTGATTCGTTAGTTATTTGTGAGTTTATGAATATTTATAAATGCATTGTGTTAGTCGAATGGACAATGAAATGAAATGGGTTTACAGATAACCAAATGCTTGTGTTTAATTTGTTTAATATCAAAACATATGAATTTTATACAGACTAATATATTAATACCGCATATATGAATAATGGGTTAGTAATGAAATTTATTTCAATTAATGTATATCTTGTGTATGCGCATGGCTTATATAAAAATAGGTCTAATATTCCAATAATGAAGTTATTGATGTATTATATGTTCTATATATGTATAAATTGTTTTGATATATTTTGGATTATGTTTTATTTAAGTTGTGTTGTGAATGATATAATTATTTAAGATTTAATATTTGATTAAGTTATAAGTATCGGTGTGATTAAAATCTCGATTTGTAATATATAATGCATATTTATAGGAATTGTAAAATGATCGGTAATGCCTCATAACCCTAATCTGGCGACGGATACGGGCTAGGGGTGTTAATCACGCTCATATTCTGTTACTGTTATTCAGCCTTCCTTCAATTCTAGAAATTCATTCCTCTTCTGATCTATAAACCTCTAACTAATGTGCTTCTTTTGGAATTCCTCTTGGAAGAACTCCCAAGTAATCATTTCCTTTGCAACAAGCGACACAAGGGTATTCCACCACTAGTAGGCTGAGTCTCGTAGGAGTGACACAACACATTTCATGCACTCTTCTGGTGTGCAGGACATCTCATCGAATACCCTAATGGTATTTTCTAACTAGAACTCTGCCCTCTCGAGGTCATCATCTATGTTCGGTTTAAATTCTTCGGCCCCTTGCTTCCTAATTCTATCTATCAGAGGTTTTTCTCTCCTAACCAATTCTACTCCTTGGGGACTCATATGGGCAGGCTGAGGAATCGGAGGAGGTGCGGGAGGCGGAGAGTTCGGATTTGCATGAACAAACTCCGAGTACCAAGCATCCATCATATGGAGCTAGGCCTCTCTAGCCCCTCTACCCTGACTCATTGTCATCGGCACACTTTCTACTGGTGCAGTCCCTTCAGCAGGAGCCAACGTGTTACTCTCTACATCGTCTGCCATTACTCCTTCGGGATCTATTTACTAAATGAAAACACAATTTAAATTTTTCAGGAGTCATCATATTATCACAATATATTTATGGCATGTATAGCTAAACTCGTACTCACGCTAGGTTAGTCCGAGAATCGACTAAATCATAACTCTTATATCACTAAATGTATCACCCCTTAACCGAGTTCGATGCCGGAACAGGAATACGATGTGTTACCGGACATAAACAATCATACATTTCCTAGTTATGAAATTTTGTCCCAATTCAAAACTTTTCATAATACCTTAATGTCCCTACTATGGGCCTACGAGACCTCGAATACCCTTTAGAATTAATTCGGGACTAATCTATGCACTCTAGAAAATTTTGTAAATTCTCAAGCTGACAGGGGCACACGCCCTTGTGGAAGGGCAACATGCCCGTGTGTTTTCTTAACATGGCCATGTTCAAGGCCTGTGTGGCTCACATAGCCTAAACATGTCGGGACACGCCCGTATCCCTAGCCCGTACGAATTCATTTTTCAATTCAAACCTTCAGGGGTTTTCACATGGCTTGGCACACGCCCGTGTCCATGATCCGTGTCTCCCACACGGCCATGAAAAGCCCCTGTCTCAGCCCGTGTACAAAAACCTTGACATTCTGTTTCTGAAGTCAGCAACCCATTAAGGGCACACGGCCATGACACACGCCTGTGTGTTAGGCCGTATCCTCCACACGGCTGAGACACACGGCTGTGTCTCTGCTCGTGTGTTTACTACCATGCATACTGACTTGTAAAATTGAAGTCCAAGGGACACACGGCCGGACTACATGCCCGGGGGCAGGCCGCGTGTCACACATTACCTAGACACATGCCCATGTGGACAAAATTAAGGCTATTTACCAAGCCTTTTTGCCACCCTTATTTACACCAACCTACACAATATCAACCAAAACCAATCCAAGTATAACACATATGACCAAATCAACCACAACCATGAGAAATTTACATCAAATATATTTAATAAAAATCAATATTAGCCAACATTAATGGCCAATACAAAATGAATATCACATCCATCATATGAGCCAACGCTTGTGGCTAAACTAACAAGACACTAAACAAAAGATTTAAGTCCCTATACATGCCACAATCAAAACATTTAAACTAGTTATACCAAAAGCTTCAAGTGATAGTGTGATCGATGTCTCTAACGTCCCTTGATTCCCAATGCTAACTTGGCGGAATAATAAGAAAATGGAAAACAGAGGAATAAGCATAAAGCCTAGTAAGTTGTATATAAATAAGTAACAACATCATCCATGAATATTATAAATCAACACACATTCTTGAATAAACAAAGATATATGTCACCACATGCTTCTAAATCACAGGTATAAGCCAAAGACTACAATATCGTCCCTAAGATTATTTCCATAGCTAGAACTTACTAATGTCATTCTTACCATAAAGGCAACGCAACTAGACTGATTTCTCATGAGTTTCGAATAAGAACTTGTACCACTCACAACATGATTATATCATCCCATATCACTCTCATAAGCTTTTAAAATAACCGGTGAAAGCATTTGGAATACTAAAGTATATCTGCCAAGCTTTACACAAGAGGGTGAAATTGTCAATGCCATGTCCTAGACATGGTCTTACACTGGCTTACATGTCAAGGCCAATGCCATGTCCCAAACATGGTCTTACACTAGCTCTCATGTTGAGGCCGATGCCATGTCCCAGACATGGTCTTACACTAGCTCTCGTATCAATGCCGATGCCATGTCCCAAACATGGTCCTACACTGGCTCTTATAAGGTGGTCGATGCCATGTCCCAGACATGGTCTTAAACTAACACACATATCACCCAAATGTCATTGCATGCATATCCAATCTATTCCTAGGTTCAATCGGGACTCTACTACATTGAATTTCATCATGCATTATTCATAAGCAATTTCAACCATATTACGTAAAATTAATCATTCAACGCATAATAATGATAAAGTTGTCTTACTTACGTACAACTTACCTCGGTATACAAAAAGTGGGGACTAATTGAATTTAATCTACTTGTTTGGCCTTCCCCCGGTTTAGGTCCGGATTTTGTTGTTCTTGATCTAAAATGATAAAAATTCACTAATTTAATCATCATATTAATCAATGTATTTCATAAATCATATTTTGGCAAAATGAATATTTTTCCCCTAGACTTTCACAAAATTACTATTTTACCCCTAGGCTCGTAAATCGATTTTTATCAAATTTTATCACTAACCAAGCATAGCCGAATTCTTTTTATACTAAAAGAAGCCTACAATTCCTATTATTTCACACATTTACCTCATGATTTATAACTTATGCAAAATGGTCCTTAGTTAGGGTTTTCATGAAAACTACTTCATAAAAGTTGTTTGTTTTACAACCAAGATTCATTTTATTCCATAAAAATTCAACAAAAAACATGAACACTCTCATGGTAAAACCCTATAATTTCAACCATTTTGCAAAATAGTCCCCTTATTAGCTAGATTATGCTACAAGGGTCCCAAAAGTACAAAAATTATTAATAATGGCCATCAAAATCACTTACTTGTAAAGGTAAAGAGTGGCTGAAATTTTGAAGCTCCAAAACCCCTAAAATGGCTAATTTTTTCAGTGGTATGGACAAGAGATGAAAAAGATGTCAACCTTTTTCTTTTTGTTTAATTTCTAGTCAAAATTAAGCTACTAACTTCACCTAATTTTTACTTTTCTACTCTTATTTGTCTCTATGGCTGATCACCCTATTGAAATGGGTTTATTTTCCCATTAAAGACCCCTAATTATGAGCTATTTAACACCATTTCTTAGAAGAACAGAACTTTTCCCCTTTATGCAATTTAGTCCTTTTTCGAAATTGAGCATGTAATTCACCAAAATTTTTATGCATTATATAATCATGCTATAACACATAAAATAATATAAAAAATTATTTCTCTGACCTCGGGTTAGTGGTTTTGAAACCATTTTTTTGACATAGCCTAAAATCAGGCTGTTACAATTCTCCCCCCTTAGGGATTTTCGTCCCCAAAAATCTTAGCAGTGAAAAGGTTAAGGTAGTGATCTTTCATAGTCTCCTCGGGTTCCCATGTGGCCTCTTCAACCCCATGTCGATGCCACAGTACTTTCACGAGTGCTATGCTTTTATTTCTCAATTACTTGACCTCTCAAGCTAAGATTTTAACCAGCTCTTTGCCATAAGTCATGTCTGATCAAATCTCAACCTCTGTTGGCGAAAGAACGTACGAAGGGTCAGAACGGTAATGGCACAACATCGACACATGGAAAACATTGTGGATCTTCTCTAACTTAGATGGTAAGGCTAATCGATAAGCTACTGATGCAATTCTCTCAGTCACCTCATAAGGTCCAATAAAACGGGGACTTAATTCTCCTTTCTTACCGAATGTGACACCCCAAACCCGGCCCAAACATTACGGCCGAATTTAGTATGTCACATGGAGATGTTTCAAAACATGTGTTTATCTAAATTCTTTGTTTAGTTTTTAAAAAATATATTCTTGTTTTATGTTAAAGTGAATGGAAGCTGTGCACCAGGTAGGAAGCCAGAAAAGAGGAGGTGAGTCTTACTGGACTGCTTAAGTACCAAGCTCTTCCCGGATCCAATCCTAGACATGCACCCATCCATTACCACACTTTAAGCAGGTTACGAGTCTACGAACATTAAATCAAGTTTAAGTCGGGTTAAAATATTTATTTTCTTGGAAAATAAATTTACGTGGCGAAAACTTTATGCGTCATCGTGATCTTTTTAAAAACAAGTAGTTTTTATAAAACGAACCCTAGTGCTAACCAGTTTAATAATCCCCAAAATAGAATTAGTTAAAAAGAGCGGCCTTATTACAACTTTAACCATAGTAAAAATAATCTAAAATAAATGCTAAACTTATTTAAAACCGACAATCAATCTTCATGGCCACTCTGAATCCCGCCCAACTCCAAGTCCACCAACTAGGGCTCACCTGCAAGGATGGAAGAGAAAGGGGTGAGTTTGGGAAAACTCAGTGTATACAGAAACCCATCCAAAGCCCAAATAAGCTCGAGCCCATTGGGCCTAAGCCCTATTAAGATAACAGTACACAGTGGACCGAAGCCCTTTTCAGAATACAATAGCAAGGCCTTAGCCCCTTTTAACATAACAGTGTGGCCCAAAGGCCCAGTTCAGTAACATAGGTAACAATAGTAGTAATGCATGCAAACCCATCTGGGGAGACTACTCAACCCACCAATCGCTACACTGCACCCGTACCAGCCCTACACTCCATGTGGGGAATATCTCAACACACCCAGCCCTACACTCCACAGTTGCAGCAACGCTGCTCAAAAATCAGTAAGTTGAGGCAAAGCCTCCAGTACGTGGATGAACCACTTTCAATACTTCCTCCATCAATACCCTAATCCCATGCAACAGATATTAATAAAAGCATATCATGTAAAATACAGTATTAATCAATCATGCAGTTTAGCCAATTTAAACCCTAGGGGTATATCGGTAATTTTGCTCTTTATGGGTAATTTTCGTAACTTAGCAACTACACAAGCTACTTTAGTAATTTTCAACAGTTTTATGCAGTTTGATTTCACCATCTAACTAACAGGCTAATTTGCCCCTCTCTTACCCATATTGGTCCGTAAGCCCATTGGGCCCAGTTTTGGCCCATCGAGACCCTCTTTTTCTGAAGTACGTTAAGATGTCACACGAACTTACTTACCACCTTGCGGTGCTAGATCTAGCAATTACTCTTGTCTTGAGAGTATTCGCATACTCACAAGCCCATAAAATGCCGGAATTTTGGCATTTCGGTTTTTTCCGAATTGGACTAAGAAAGGGTGTTCGGTACACACCTGATTCGCGACGACTGCTACTGAGATCTCCTCCGATGTCCTACAATTGATTAGCACAGTTCTTATTTACAAACCATAATCACTAAACCCACAACCTACTTATCCATGATCAAACCATGTCCCTAAAAGCCTTCGAAACCTTACCTTCTTGCCAAAATCGATAGCTAGCTCCGAATCCGATTGCTCCAACAACCCACGCCTTCAATCCAACACTTAAGAAGACACTAATCATTGACAGAAAACGTCAGTTAAAAACCCACAGAGCCACATGCCCAAATCGACAGCCTCCCTAGATTTTAGGGACTTCGGCTTTTCCTAACTTTGTAAAATAGGACCAGATCTGAGATGATGAACACTTACCCCTTACTCCTTTTTGATCTCCACGCAATCTGGTGCAGATTTATCTTTCAAACGACAGTAGAACTTGACTCCCAGATTTTTGAAGTTTCGGCTATAAGCCCCCCAAATCTATGGTTTTTCAGCTTTTGGGTGATGAAGGAGATGACACTGTGGGGCTATAACCTTGATGTAGAATTGCCGATAGGTATCTAGGGTTTAGAAAAGATGATTGTCGTTTATTAGGCACAAAAATATTGAAGGATTTGGATTGGAAGAAATCGGCACAACTAATGTATTTTTCGAGGTTTCGACTTTTGTGGTTTCGGCATAAGTGTTGATGAACAACAGGTTTGATGAACGGTTTTGAAGAAGAAAAGAAAAAAAATGAAGAAAGAAGAATAGAAAGAATGGTGGTTTTGGCTAGAGAGGAAAAAGAGAGAAAAGAACAACCCTAAGGTGTTTAAGCAAAAGAAAACGGCACCACTCAATACCCTAAGTGCCGAAATACTCACCTAATACCCCTCTACCGAAATCCCCTTTCTAATTCCCCTAATTCGGCCAACTCTTAGCCTCTCTCCAAATCCCTTAAATCTCTCCCCTTATCCCTCCTTAATCCAAGCATTTGGACTGATTCAAACTCCCTTTAGCAGAATCCACCTAGACTCCAACACTACCCCTCCTACACTTAAAAATAAATGCATCTATTTGTCAACACAGGGAATCGATCCCATGCCTTCCCCAATGCTCCACACGTCATCTTTTTAGGAGCCTAGTGGCGTCACCCTTGGCACTTTACTAAGGCTCTTTTTGTGATGCAATTTACCCATAACTCTATACAAGGGCCACCTAGCCAGAACCCCTAACTCCTAAGTCCAAAATTTAAAAAATTCAATCGGGTTTTGGCCAACTCATGGGCCTTCTATAAGCCCATTTACCTACTCAAAATATTAATTTCACATCCAAATATAATTTTTTTTAAAATCTTTACAAAATATTGAAAACCGCGAATAAATCCGAAAATCAGGATGTTACAACTCTACCCTCCTTATTAGAACAGTTGAGGGTACTGTTGACGCATAGCCTCCTCAGTCTCCCAAGTAGCTTCTTCTTTGCCATGGTTCCTCTAAAGTACTTTCACTAGTGGAGTTGATTTCCTTCTCAACACCTTGACGTCACGATCAAGTATTTGCACAGGTTCCTCCTCGAAAGTTAAATCTGACTGTACCTCGATTTCCGCAACTGGTATGATGTGAGTTGGGTCAGATCGATACCGCCTCAGCATGGATACATGAAAAATGTCATGGATACGATGCAGTTCCGGTGGTAACTCTAGCTGATAAGCCACTGGTCCAACCCGCCTAACAATTCGGTAAGGCCCAATAAACCGTAGGCTCAACTTACCCTTCTTATCAAATCTCAAAATTTTCTTCCAATGGGAAACCTTCAAGAAAACCATATCCCCAACAGCGAACTCAATCTCTTTGCGCTTCAGATCCGCATACGACTTCTGTCTATCGGATGCCTCCTTTAACCGATCTCTTATCAGCCTAACCTTGCTTTCAGTGTCTGCCACCAATTCCGGTCCAAGCACTTGTCGTTCACCCAACTCTGTCCAACACGTCGGCGTACGACATCTTCGCCCACAAAGCGCTTCATATGGTGCCATCTGAATACTTGCTTGATAGCTGTTATTGTAAGCAAACTCCGCCAATGGCAAGTAGTCCTCCCAACTTCCATGAAAATCAATGATACAACCTCTCAACATATCCTCCAGAACCTGAATAACCCTTTCTGATTGTCCATCTGTCTGTGGGTGAAAAGCGGTGCTAAAATCCAATCGTGTACCCAACGCTTCCTGCAACTTCTGCCAAAATCGAGATGTAAACCTAGGGTCTCGATCAGAAATTATCGACACTGGCACCCCATGCATCGCACTACCTCCGCCACATATAGCTTGGCCAACATTTGCAGTGAGTAGTTGGTACGAACAGGTATGAAATGAGCAGATTTTGTTAACCTATCCACAACCACCCACATCGAATCTTTCTTGGTGGGTGTCAAAGGTAACCCACTCACAAAGTCCATTGTTACTCTTTCCCACTTCCACAGCGGAATTTTCATAGGTTGCAATAATCCCGAAGGCAATTGGTGCTCAGCCCTAACCTGCTGGCACGTTAGGCATTTCCCAACAAATTTAGTCACCTCTCGTTTTAATCCGGGCCACCAGTACACCTCTCGCAAGTCTCGATATAGCTTATTTCCTCCAGGATGCATGGCACAGAGTCCACCATGAGCCTCTTTTAGAATTAACTGCCTCAATTCAGGGTCCTTTGGAATACAAACCCTTCCGCGAAAGCACAGAACTCCTTCAGTGTTCAACCCAAAATCCTCGTTCTCACCTTTCTTAACTTGCTGGAACCGAAGAGCTAATGAATCGTCCTTCAACTGTTTTTCCTTAATCTGCTCAGTCCAAGTAGGCCTTACTTGCAGTTCTGCCAACAAGCTTCCATCGTCGTACAGACTTAAACGTGCGAACAAGGCTCTCAAATTAGTAACAACCCTTCGACTCAACGCATCCGCCACCACATTAGCCTTTCCTGGGTGGTACTCTATTGAGCAGTCGTAGTCTTTAAGCAACTCCACCCATCTTCGTTGCCTAAGGTTCAACTCCTTCTGAGTCAACAAATACTTTAGGCTCTTATGATCTGTGTATATGATGCACTTTTCCCCATATAAGTAGTGTCTCCAAATTTTTAACGCAAAAATCACCGCTGCTAGCTCCAAATCATGCGTAGGGTAATTCACCTCATGAGCCTTAAGCTGTCGCGATGCATAAGCGACCACCTTGCCCTCTTGCATCAGTACGCAACCTAACCCCACATGCGATGCATCGCTGTATACAGTAAAGTCCTTCCCAGACACCGGTTGAATCAACACTGGCGTTTCGGTCAATACCTTTTTCAACCGATCAAAAGCTTTTTGCTGTATCTCAGTCCAGACAAATGGTACTCCTTTCCTTATGAGTTTTGTCAAGGGGGCCGCCATCGCCAAGAAACCCTCCACAAACCTTCTGTAGTAACCTGCTAACCCTAGAAAACTCTGAATTTTCGATACTGACCTCGGTGGCTTCCATTCCAGAATCGCTTCAATTTTACGATGATCCACCTTAATCCCCTCAGCAGAGACCACATGCCCTAGGAAGGTTACCTTTCTCAACCAGAATTCACACTTGTTGAATTTCGCATAGAGCTCCTTTTCCCTTAACACTTGCAGCACAATACGGAGATGCTCATCATGTTTCGTCTCCGTTTCAGAGTATACCAGGATATCGTCGATAAAGACGACTACGAACCGATCCAAGTAAGGTTGGAATACTCGATTCATCAGATCCATAAAAGCTGCAGGTGCGTTCGTCAGCCCAAACGGCATGACCACAAACTCATAATGTCCATATCGAGTTCGGAATGCTGTCTTATGAATATCCCCTTCTTTTACCCTTAGCTGATGGTGTCCAGAACGAAGATCGATTTTGGAGAATACCGAAGCTCCCCTCAGTTGATCGAACAGATCGTCAATCCTTGGTAGTGGATACCTATTCTTAATCGTCAGTTTGTTCAACTGGCGATAATCGATGCACATGCGCATCGTTCCGTCCTTTTTCTTCACAAACAGGGCCGGTGCTCCCCAAGGAGACACACTAAGCCTAATGAAGCCTCTATCTAACAACTCTTGAATTTGAGCCTTCAGTTCCACCAACTCCTTCGGTGCCATCCTATAGGGTGCAATAGATACTGGAGCTGTTCCAGTCAACAAATCGATTCCAAACTCAACTTCCCGATTCAGAGGTAATCCAGGAAGCTCTTCCGGAAAAACATCCCGGAATTCCCTAACAGTTCTGATGGTCTCCACAGTCAGATCCTCAGTTTCAGCTTGGCTTACCAAAGCCAGATATGCCTCGCACCCCTTGCGCATCAGTTTCTCAGCCCTCAATGCCGATACTACATTGGATAAGTAATCCCTCCGTTCTCCAATCATCATTACCTCTTCATCATTGACAGTTCTTAACACCCTTCTTAGCTGCACAATCCAAAGTTGCCTTATGCTTGGTCAACCAATCCATCCCTAGTATCAAATCGAATTCTTTAAGCGGTAACTCCATCAAATCCCCACAGAAAACCCCGCCTTGAATCTCCAAAGGCACCTCCTTGAAGAGTTTCTCTACCTTAACCAAATGACCTAAAGGACTTATCACAGACACCCCACATACAGTCTCCTCGAAGTGCACACCCAGTGCCCCAGAAATGTTATATGCCACATATGAATGGATTGATCCCACATTAATCAGAGTAATATAAGGTACACCATAGATAAAAAATGTACCAGTTATGAAATCAGGTGCGTCACCCTCCTCGCGGCGACGAGCAGCACACACCAAAGCTGGCTGACGAGCATCCGCGTTACCAATACCCCTGCCAGGTGCCCCACGTCCACGGCCATTACCACCATGACCTTGTCCACGACCTCTTGGCAGTGGCGGTCCATCCCTCTCAGGTTGAGCCAGTCGCACAGCCCCTTGTTCGGCCACCTGAGCCTGAGTGGCCCTTCTAGGACAATCCTTAATCCTATGCTCCTTAGACCCACAACGAAGACAAGCCCCAGAACGCTTCCAGCACTCTCCTTGATGCATTCTGCTGCAATCCCCACAAGCTTACGGTCTACCTGTGTTCACCGAAACTGCTCGAACCGGTTCCTCCATCCTAGCTCTCTTAACACTTCGATTTGCAGCACCCGCTGGTCCAGCATCCCTCCTGAACCGATTCTGATCCCTATCACGATTCTTCTGTTCGGTTTGTTTCACCTCCTCGGCTATCTTAGCCTTCTCCACCAGTGCAGTGAAATCTCGCTCTCTCTGCGGAGCTATGAGCACCCTTAACTCATCTCTGAGACCATTCTCAAAACGAACGCTGCACTCGTATTCGGTGGAAACGATGCCATTAGCATACCGACTCAATCGTAGAAACTCCGCCTCATATTCAGAAATGGTCTTATTTCCCTGAGTCAGATTCAAGAACTCCTTTCTGCGTGCATCCACATAGCTAGCTCCAACATATTTTGCCTTAAAGGTCTGTTTGAACAGCTCCCATGTTACCCTCTCAGCTGGGGTACCCTCTCTCACAGTAATCCACCACTGATACGCTTCATCCCTCAGCAACGACACCGCCCCTTTCAACTTCTGTTCTACTGAGCAGTCTAGGTCATCCATGATCCGCTCTATGGCTTCCAACCAGTACTCAGCCACATTTGGGGCCACTCCAGATACGCCCCTAAAAATCTCAGCTCCGTTGGCCCGAAGTCGTTCAGAAATGGACGCCCTATTCATGGGCCCGATGTTAGCTCCGGCCACCCTTTCCAAAACCCTCAACATGGCCTGAGACAAAGCGTCATCCCCTGCGGCCCGGTCATACGGCCCATTTTCATTAACCGGTGGTGGACGTACCTCGCCAGCTGGTATGTGTTCAGATGACGCAGATCCAGCTTGAGTGCTACCTCTGCCTCGACCACGGCCTCTTCCCCGAGTAGCCCTTGTACTCATAACGATTTATCTGATTACAAATTTTATGACATTAGTTTACTGGTTCCACTGTTTATTACATAATGTCTTCTGAACAGATAGAGTTTCAGAGTTATTCTCGCGCAATCACAATTTAGCTACGCTCCCAGTTTTGTAGCCCTAATACTACATTATCAATAGCACTATCTCTAAGGCTCAGTACTATCTACAGTATTATTTCCAGTCCAGTTCCATATAAATATTTAAAGCAGAAAAAGAACACTTACAGACTTGGAGCCGGGGATACAGCCGAGTTGTGCAACCAAGCTCTGATACCACTAAATGTAACACCCCAAACCCGGCCCAAACGTTACGGCTGAATTTAGTATGTCATATGGAGATGTTTCAAAACATGTGTTTATCTAAATTCTTTGTTTAGTTTTTAAAAAATATATTCTTGTTTTAAGTTAAAGTGAATGGAAGCTGTGCACGAGGTAGGAAGCCAGAAAAGAGGAGGTGAGTCTTACTGGACTGCTTAAGTTCCAAGCTCTTCCCGGATCCAATCCTAGACATGCACCCATCCATTACCACACTTTAAACAGGTTACGAGTCTACGAACATTAAATCAGGTTTAAGTCGGCTTAAAATATTTATTTTCTTGGAAAATACATTTATGTGGCGAAAACTTTATGCGTCAACGTGATCTTTTTAAAAACAAGTAGTTTTTATAAAACGAACCCTAGTGCTAACCAGTTTAATAATCCCCAAAATAGAATTAGTTAAAAAGAGCGGCCTTATTACAACTTTAACCATAATAAAAATAATCTAAAATAAATGCTAAAGTTATTTAAAATCGGTAATCAATCTTCATGGCCACTCTGAATCCCGCCCAGCTCCAAGTCCACCAACTAGGGCTCACTTGCAAGGATGGAAGAGAAAGGGGTGAGTTTGGGGAAACTCAGTGTATACAGAAACCCATCCAAAGCCCAAATCAGCTCGATCCCATTAGGCCTAAGCCCTATTAAGATAACAGTACACAGTGGACCGAAGCCCTTTTCAGAATACAGTAGCAAGGCCTTAGCCCCTTTTAACAAAACAGTGTGGCCCAAAGGCCCAGTTCAGTAACATAGGTAACAATAGTAGTAATGCATGCAAACCCATCTGGGAAGCCTACTCAACCCACCAACCGCTACACTGCACCCGTACCAGCCCTACACTCCATGTGGGGAATATCTCAACCCACCCAGCCCTACACTTCACAGTTGCAGCAACGCTGCTCAAATATCAGTAAGTTGAGGCAAAGCCTCCAGTACGTGGATGAACCACTTTCAATACTTCCTCCATCAATACCCCAATCCCATGCAACAGATATTAATACAAGCATATCATGTAAAATACAGTATTAATCAATCATGTAGTTTAGCCAATTTAAACCCTAGGGGTATATCGGTAATTTTGCTCTTTATGGGTAATTTTCGTAACTTAGCAACTACACAAGCTACTTTAGTAATTTTCAACAGTTTTATGCAGTTTGGTTCCACCATCTAACTAACAGGCTAATTTGCCCCTCTCTTACCCATATTGGTCCGTAAGCCCATTAGGCCCGGTTTTGGCCCATCGAGACCCTCTTTTTCTGAAGTACGTTCAGATGTCACACGAACTTACTTACCACCTTGCGGTGCTAGATCTAACAATTACTCTATGTCTTGAGAGCATTCGCATACTCATAAGCCCATAAAATGCCAGAATTTTGGCATTTCGGCTTTTGCCGAATTGAACTAAGAAAGGGTGTTCGGTACACACCTGATTCGCGACGACTGCTACTGAGATCTCCTCCGATGTCCTACAATTGATTAGCACAGTGCTTATTTACAAACCGTAATCACTAAACCCACAACCTACTTATCCATGATCAAACCATGTCCCTAAAAGCCTTCGAAACCTTACCTTTTTGCCAAAATCGATAGCTAGCTCCGAATTCGATTGCTCCAACAACCCACGCCTTCAATCCAACACTTAAGAAGACACTAATCATTGACAGAAAATGTCAGTTAAAAACCCTTAGAGCCACATGCCCAAATCGATAGCCTCCCTAGATTTTAGGGACTTCGGCTTTTCCTAACTTTGTAAAATAGGACCAGATTTGAGATGATGAACACTTACCCCTTACTCCTTTTTGATCTCCATGCAATCTGGTGCAGATTTATCTTTCAAACGAAGGTAGAACTTGACTCCCGGAGTTTTGAAGTTTCGGCTATAAGCCCCCCAAATCTATGGTTTTTCGGCTTTTGGGTGATGAAGGAGATGACACTGTGGGGCTATAACCTTGATGTAGAATTGCCGACAGGTATCTAGGGTTTAGAAAAGATGATTGTCGTTTATTAGGCACAAAAATATTGAAGGATTTGGCTTGGAAGAAATTGGCACAACTAATGTATTTTTCGAGGTTTCAGCTTTTGTGGTTTCGGCACAAGTGTTGATGAACAGCAGGTTTGATGAACGGTTTTGAAGAAGAAAAGAAAAAAAATGAAGAAAGAAGAATAGAGAGAATGGTGGTTTCGGCTAGAGAGGAAAAAGAGAGAAAAGAACAACCCTAAGGTGTTTAAGCAAAAGAAAACGGCACCACTCAATACCCTAAGTGCCGAAATACTCACCTAATACCCCTCTGCCGAAATCCCCTTTCTAATTCCCTTAATTCGGCCAACTCTTAGCCTCTCTCCAAATCCCTTAAATCTCTCCCCTTATCCCTCCTTAATCCAAGCGTTTGGACTGATTCAAACTCCGTTTAGCAGAATCCACCTAGACTCCAACATTACCCCTCCTGCACTTAAAAATAAATGCATCTATTTGTCAACACAGGGAATCGATCCCATGCCTTCCCCAATGCTCCACACGTCATCTTTTTAGGAGCCTAGTGGCGTCACCCTTGCCACTTTACTAAGGCTCTTTTTGTGATGCAATTTACCCATAACTCTATACAAGGGCCACCTAGCCAGAACCCCTAACTCCTAAGTCCAAAATTTAAAAAATTCAACCGGGTTTTGGCCAACTCATGGGCCTTCTATAAGCCCATTTACCTACTCAAAATATTAATTTCACATCCAAATACAAAATTTTTTTAAAATCTTTACAAAATATTGAAAACCGCGAATAAATCCGAAAATCAGGATGTTACACCGAACCTGAGGACTTTCTGCCACGGGGACACTTTCAAAAAAACCTTATCACCCACTTGAAACTCAATTTCGTTTCGTTTTAAATCCACGTAGGATTTCTGTCTATCCGAATCGGCCTTCAAACAATCATGAATTACCTTAACTTTCTCTTCAATCTCTTTGACTAAGTCAACCTCGTGAATCTAACTTTCTCTGAGTTCAGTCCAAAACAAGGGTGTTCTACACTTACACCCGTATAAAGCCTCGTAAGGTGCCATTTTCAAACTCGACTAATAGCTATTGTTGTAGGCAAACTCTACCAGCGATAAATACTTTTCCCCACTACCTTGGAATTTAAGAACACAACACCGCATCATGTCCTCAAGAATCTAAATTACTTTTTACGACTGGCCGTCGGTTTACAGATGGAAAGCTATGCTAAAATTCAACTTTGTCACCAAAGCTTCTTGTAATTTTTTCCAAAACTGCGAAGTAAACCTCGGATCCCTATCTAAAATAATCGACAAGGGTACTCCGTGAGGTCTCACAATTTTAGAAACATACAACTCAGCTAGTTTATCAAGCGAATAGTCAACACGTACCAAAATAAAACGAGCCAATTTCGTTAATTGATCGACTACGACCCGAACAGCATCTTTCTTTCTCGGTGACAGTGATAATCCTATCACGAAGTCCATAGTAATCCAGTCCCATTTCCATTCGGGAACCATCACAGGCTGAAATAAACACAAAGGTACTTGGTGCTCGACTTTCACTTGCTGACAAATCCAACATCTCGTTACAAACTCTGAGATGTCTCTTTTCATACTCGGGCACCAATAAAATCTCTTCAAGTCACTATACATCTTAGTACTACCCGGATGGATTGACATACAAATATTTTGTGCCTCATGAAGAATTTTCCCAATAAAATCATCATTTCTAGGTACACAGACCTTATCTCGGAACATCAAACAACAGTTGGTACTAATCTAAAAATCTGATTTGTCAACTGTCTTACACTGAGTCATCTTGGATTGCAAATCTTTATCACTCTTCTGAGCTTCACAAATCTCTTGAAGAAGCATAGATCTAGCTCTCAACTCTGCTAGAATCGAACGATCCTCAATTACGGACAACTGAGTATTCATAGCTCTCAAGGCAATAAATGACTTCCTACTTAATGCATCAACGACCACATTCACCTTTCTCGGGTGATAGTCAATTACTAACTCGTAATCTTTAATCAACTCTAGCCACCTTCCTTACTGTAGGTTTAAATCATTTTGAGGCATCAAGTATTTTAGGCTTTTATGGTCAGTGAATACCCGACATTTCTTGCCATATAGATGGTGTCTCCATATCTTCAGTACGAACACTATGGCGACGAACTCTAAGTCGTGAGTCAGATAGTTTTTCTCATGCGACTTCAGTTGTCTCGAGGCATACGCTATCACCTTACCTTCTTACATGAGCACGCACCCTAATCCATTCAAGGATGCATCACTATACACTACGAATTCTTTTCCCAGTTCCAATTGCACTAAATTGGAGCTTCAGTCAACAACTCTTTTAGTTTCTAAAAACTCTATTGGCATTTTTCTGTCCATTCAAACTTGACATCTTTTTGCAGCAACCTTTTCATCGAAGTAGCAATCATGGAGAATCCTTTAACGAATCGTCTGTAGTAACCCGCTAAGCCCAGATCTTTCTCAGGTCAATTCTAATCCCATAACCTGACACTATGTGTCCTATGAATCCAACCTCTCGAAGCCAAAACTTACTTTTACTAAACTTGGCATACAACTTCTTAGCTCTTAAAGTCTGCAAAAGAATTCTCAAATGCTCTGCATGATCACTCTCATCACGAGAATAAATTAATATATCATCGATAAAAACCACAACGAATTTATCCAAGTATGGTTGGAAAATACGGTTCAGTAAGTCCATAAACACAACGGGAGCATTTGTTAAGCCAAACGGCATGACAAGGAATTCATAGTGCTCGTACCTTGTTCGAAATGCAATTTTTAGTACATCTTGTTCCTTAACTCTTAGCTGGTAGTAGCCAAATCTTAACTCTATCTTAGAAAACACTGTAGCTGTAACAACCCAATTTTAGGCTTAGTCGGAATAGTGGTTTTGAGACCACCAATCCAAAGTTGAAGAAAGTATTTTATTATTATTTTAGAGTTATAGCATGTTTATATTAGTGCATGAAAAATTTGGTGAAGTAATTTTAGCGTTTGTTGGCTTAATTGTGAAAAATGACTAAATCGCATAAAGGGGAAAAGTTATGATTTGCTAGAAAATAGTGTTAAATGGCCATGGATTATAAAGCAGGAGTATTTAATGTGCAAATAGGCCAATTTTTTTAGGTATAGCCAGCCATTGAGACAAAGAAAGTCAAAAAAATCAAAGGTTGTTGGCATTAGGTAGTGTATTTGAAACTTTCAAGAAATGGCCATGGGAGCTTGAAACTTTCAGCCACTTAATCCTCTCTCAAGTAAGTGATTAAGATGGTTATTTTTGGTGATTTTTGTGTTTTTGGAACTCCTAAAGCTTAATCTAGCTATGGAGGGGACTATTTTGCAAGATGGTTGAGAGTCTAGGGTTTTGTCATGAAAGAATATGTGATGGTACCTAAAATTTTATGGAAGAATATAAGTTATAGTTGTGAAAAAAACAACTTTTATAAAATGAGTTTCATGGAAAACACTTAAAAAGACCATTTTGTAAAGTTTGTGAAATAGATAGTAATGTTGTGAAATATTGGGAATTTAGGGTTGTCATAAGAGAGATAAATGGTCGGTTGGCTTGACTAATGAGGAAATTTGATAAAATTAATTTTCGAGCCTAGGGGTAAATGGTCATTTTGTGAAAGTCTAAGGGCAAAATGGTTATTTTGCCAAAAATGTGAACTTATGATTGCTTAAATTTATTTAGAGGTTAAATGAGTGAATTCTTATTATTTTAGATCAAGAAACATGAAAATCGGACTTGGACCTAGGGAAAGCCAAGCAAGTTGAGTAATCGTCGAGCCGCCTACATTTTGTAATCCGAGGTAAGTTGTACGTTAATAATGCAACTATATCTTTATAATGTCTATTTGAGTTGATATGGCATAAATTGTCTTAATTTTATATATGAGAATACATGCTAGGAAATTTATGTAGTAAAGAATTTCGTTGAACATTTGGAATAGACTTGGATATTTGTACCGTGATAATGGCTAATATGTGTGCTAGTGTAAGACATGTCTGGGACATGTATCGGCCTTGAGACGAGAGCTAGTGTAAGACATGTCTGTGACATGCATCGACCTCGCGATATACAAGCTAGTGTAAGACCTGTCTGGGACATGGCGTCAGCTTGTTGTATGTCAATATATGTCTGGGACATGGCATCGACACCGATAGATGAGAGCCAGTGTAAGACTTGTCTGGGACATGGCATCGACCTCGCTATATGGAAGCCAGTGTAAGACCATTTCTAGGACATGGCATCGGCATCTTAACCCATGTTAGAGCTATTGAGTATCCGACAGAATTCCAAATGGTTCAACGAAAGATTTATGATTTATATCGAGGATCATCGCTCACATTGGAGAAGCCAGTCACACTATCATCTGAAGCACTTGGTATAATTAGATCTTTTATTTTGATTATGGCATGTATAAGACTTTGACTTTTGAGTTTTGTGTTAATGTTAATAGGCCAAATATGTTGGTTTACTTTAGCATTTGATTTATTTTGTATAAGGCCATGGAAAATGGCTAATATTGAAAGTTATTATGTGAATGCAAGCTAGCCTTTCATAAATGTGAAATTGTTGGAATGGTTGATTATATGTAATGTATATGGGTCTTAGCTATGGTTATTTGGTTGAGAAATCATATTAAGTAAATCTTTGATGTGTTGGTTGATGTTAGATTCTGTTTCAGGGTGGCAAAGGCTTGGTAGATAGCTTTATATTGTCCACACGGGTAGACACACAAGCGTGAGTCTAGGCCGCGTGCGACACACGGTCAGTTCCATGGGCGTGTTGTTCGGTCATGTGTCCCCTGCACGTAAAAATTGCAAGTCAAAATGCATGGTAGTAAAGTCTCAACCGTGTGGAGGACACGGCCTCTGGCCACGGGCGTGTGCCTTGGCCATGTACCCCAAATTGGGTGTTGACGTCAGAAACAAAATGTCAAGGTTTTTAGACATGGGCTAAGACACGGGCGTGTCATGGCCGTGTAAGGGACAGGGCTATAGACACGGGCATGTTCCAGGCCGTGTGAAAACCCCTGTAGGGTCGCATTTAGAATTTAATGCACACAGGTATGGGACACGAGCGTGTCCCTAGATGCTTAGGTCGTGTGAGTCACAACGGGCCATTAACACGGCCATGTTATAATGACCATACGGGCGTGTTGCCCTTTGACACGGATGTGTATCCTATTTCAAGTGATATTTTCCCAAGTTTTCATAAGCGATCGAATTAATCGCAGACCGTTTCCAAGGTATGATTTGGGCCTCGTAGGCCCATAATAGGAATCAAGTCATTTAATTTGACCTAGTTTTTACACTTTCGAAAAGATTGAATGCATGCGTTTAAGTCAGGTAATGCCTCGCGCCCAGCTCTGGTCTCAGACTTGGGTAAGGGGTGTTATAGTGGCTCCTCTCAATTGGTCCAACAAATTGTCGATCCTTGGCAAAGGATAATTGTTCTTCATCGTCACCTTGTGGAGCTATCTGTAGTCTATACACAACCTCATCGACCAGTCTTTCTTTTTCACAATAAGTACCGGAGCACCCCACAGAGAATAGCTCGGTCTCGCAAAACCCTTATCTGTTAATTCTTGTAGCTGAGCCTTTAACTCTTTTAGCTCCAACGGTGCCATGGTCTATGGGGCAATCGATATAGGCGCAGTACCAGGGACTAACTCAATACCAAATTTGACTTCCCTAGCTAGAGGCAGTCCAGGAACTCCTCTGGAAACACATCCAAAACTCACATACCACTGGCACTGATTCAATCTTCACTTCCAACACTTGGGTATTCAACACAAATGAGATATAAGACTCATACCCCTTTCTCATATATTTTTCAGCAGTCAAAGAAGAAAGCACTACAGGTAAGCTATCAGATTCACCTGATTCAACCCGAATAATATCCCCGTTTTCACATTTCAGTTCAATGAATTTCTTCCCACAATTTACTATAACATCATGGGTAGACAACCAATCCATACCAAGGATAACATCAAATTCATCAAATGGCATTAGCCGAAAAACAATGATCTCTAATTGTCAAGGGACAATTTCTATATACTTGGTCAACTAATACATGCTTGACTAATAGGTTTGACACCTTTACCACAAATTTTGTAGACTCGACAGACATATTCATGCTAGACACCAACTTCACAAAATCATACGAATGGGTAGACTCCGGATCTATCAAAGCAACAATAGAAATATCATGAAGAGAGAAAGTACCAGTAATCACATCTGGTGACGATGCCTCTTCGCGAGCACAAATGGCATAAGTCCTTGCAAGCTCGGCCCTCAAACCTCACAGCAGAATCTCTAGGCGCACCTCTGCCGCGAGTCCCACTTCCAAGATTCTTCTTGGTATACCCCTCCAAGGAGCATTTCTCGCTCTCGCCTCTTGCTTTTCATCTTTCTCACCCATTTCAGGGCAGCTCTGACCTACATTTGAAAAAGCCTCTTTCATTCCCTCGACACTCACCAAAATGGCGTCGACCACACTATTAACACTCTAGTCTATTTGGTCGAGCACTACCAACACTCGCGATAGAAGTGATCTGAGCCTTAGATGTTTTGTACTGTTTATTCTTCTTTCTACTTGAGAATCCCACGGAAGCATTCGATCGAGTAGTGAACTCTTTCGATCTCTTAGATGAGGATTGGTGTGATTTCCACATCTTTCTTTTCCTTGAGTCACGAGACTTAATATCAGCTTTTTTCTTTTCTTTGGTCAATTTTTCTGTCTTGCAAGCTCTTTCAACTAGCATCACAAACTCCCTTAACCCTAAGATGCCTACCAATAATCGAACACCTTCACTCAATCTATCCTCAAATCTCTTGCACATTCTAACACCCCTTACCCATGTTCGATGCCGAAACAGGGTACGAGGCATTACCAGACATAATCACAAATCATCGTATAAAAACCGATTCATAATTTCACTCTAATTTAAAACTTTTTCAAACACATTCAAGCTATCCCTTAAAAAGAGCTTACAAGGCCAATATCATGCTTTAATTCAACCACACACATAGGCAAGCATGCACATTCATAAATTGCATCATTTAATTAATAACATAATTAAGACTATCTACATTAAATGACTTTATACAATAGAGAGCTTCAAATAACATACGTCAGTATTTTAAGCCAATTCCTAGCAACTTAATAATAATTAAACGAGTCTCCATACATGCCAAAGACTTACAATACTTTAAAACCTTTATATATCGATCAATAGTTTGATAGTGCGATTTAACCTCCGGCGACCTCCAACTCGAGCTAACATCTGCGACACTATAGGAAAAAGGAAAGGAAGGGAGTAAGCATTATAGCTTAGTAAGTAAGTATGTAAATATTAATAAACAATACATTATCATACTTTAAACAAAGTCACAATATGTTCCCGGAATATTACCATCACAAACACACATACTTTCACTATTACAATCATAAACAGGTTCAAAATAAGTTGTCTAGTAGAGTACTAGAAACTAAATTATTTATTTCTGGAGCTACAGAACTCCAAATTACAAACTGTTAATTTTACATGAAACTAGATTCAAATATATTCTTACCATAAAATTTTCAGAATTTTTGGTCGGGCCAATTAGTACAGTTTATTCATTTAAGTTACCCCTGTTTCACTGCTCAACTGTTCTGACCATTCTTCACCATGAATCAATTTTTGCCTCGTATAGAATTCAAAGGATGTTCTCGTTTCTTTCATTTGCAACTATACTCATTAATGATTTCAAGCATATAAATTATATCACCTAATTAGTTTTTTACAATTTTTAATGATTTTTCCAAGTCGGAATAGGGGATCACGTAGTCATTTCGAACCAGTCTCTCAAAACTTAAATATCGCATGATATAGAATTTCTTTGCTTGCTCTACTTTTGTTATATGAAAATAGACTCATTAAGCTCTAATTTGATATCTCATTCTGTCTCTTATTCAATTTCTACTATTTTTTGGTAAATTTTTAGATTCACGTCACTGTAACTATCCAGAACAGTTTTATTGTCAATTTTGATCTTTCACACTTCAATTGTATTCATCACTTTCCCATAACAATCTTTCCAATATCCAATCACATATCGAGCATATTTCTCATAAGTTACACACATATATACTTACACTTATCATCACAAAGTCATACACAATTTCATTTAATTAATTTCCCAGTTAAACGCTTCGGAATAATAACAAATATGCGATGGTATTGCACACAGCCCACCTTTAAAATCGAAGCTCTCTTGTACACATAGTGGCCTTCACTTAGCACCACTCATGTGACCTAGCTCTATTGTACACATAATTTTGGCTCTCTTGTACACATGGTGAACACTTAGTACCACCCATGTGACCTAGCCAGTTTATCTCGTAGCTCTCTTGTCTACATGGTGTCCTTCACCTAGAACCACGTATACGACCTAGCTACATATATCCCGTAGCTCTCTTGTCTACATGGCTTCCTTCACCTGGAACCACGCATGTGACCTAGCTACATATATCCCGTAGCTCTCTTGTACACATGATGTGCACTCAGCACCATACATGTGACCTAGCTACATACCATCTGTGTCATCCAATCTTTCCGAAGGTTCAACCGAGATTTCTCTCTCTTTCTAATACTTGATTCCATACTTCCAATAGTCAATTATGATTCAAAAATCAGCTACAATACATAAAATATGCTGAAATACAAAAACATAATAAAGATAATGTATTATTTACATACAAACTTACATACTTTCTCATTTCCATGTCGAATTAATATTGAACATTTAAATCATCATATAATTATACTTACTTTCAACACCTCGGCAATCATAGTAAATATATCAATTTTACATTGAAACATGCATAAATTAATGCTTATTATGCATATGAACTTACCTCGATACTAAAATGGCTATTTTACCAACTTTCTCGATTTTTGATTTTTCTCCCATTCTAGATTCAAGTCACATTTTCCGGAATCTAAAACATCATATTTTACTTATTTAATTAATGTACTATTCAAAATAGTCCTTAACTCAAACTTTGGAAAAATTACAATTTTTCCCCTAAACTTTTGCATATTTACACTTTTTCCCCTAGGCTCGGGAATTAAACTTCATCCCTTATTCTTATGTTTTACGATATGCTGGTCATTTTTTCCTTCTACGACAACATCAAATTCTCACTCTAACACATAGTTATGAACAATAACAACTTTTACCGATTAAGCCGTTTTACTCATTTTTGCTTAAAACTGTTTAGCAAAAGTTGTTTAACATAATTTAAGCCTTCATATTCTACCATAAAACAACAAAATAAACACATTTCACCTATGGGTATTTTTCCAAATATGAACCCTAGCTTAAATTATTGCTAGAATAAGCTTAATCAAGTTACCGGGATTCCAAAATCGTAAAGAACTTGAAAAACGGGGCTATAACGGACTTACTATTGAGCTTGGAAAGCTTGAAAACCCTAGCCATGGCTTCCCCCATGCTAATTTCGGCCTCCATGAAAAAGATGAATCAATTTTGGCTTTATTTTCCCTTTTTATTTCTTTTAATTACCAAATGACTAAAATGCCCTTAAGGACTTTCTTTAAAATTTTGTCCTATTCATGCCCATTTTTGTCCAAACAAAATATAATGGTCTAATTCCATTTAAGGACCTCCTCTTTAAACCCCCATTTCAATCAAGCACTTATGAATTAGAACACATATTTTGCAACTTTTGCAATTTAGCCCTAAAAGTCCAATTAAGCACTTTATCAATAGAATTACTTAACGATATTTTTACACAATATTTTAATCAATAAATAAACCTTAAAAATTAATCGGAATAAATTTTTCAACTTCAAATTCGTGGTTCTAAACCATCATTCCGTTTAGGCCCTAAATTGGGCTGTTACAGCAACTTCTACAAATAAGCCATAATAGGCAAATTAAACATGAAATCTATAAAATTTCTTATCAATACTCTAACACATGCATCTAATCACTCGGTAAATCATAAAAATTAATCGAAATAAACTTTTATATCTCAGATTTATGGTTTCACAACCACTATTCCATTTAGGCCTTATTTCGAGATGTTACATTTTCTCCCCCCTTTAGGGATTTTCGTTTCTGAAAATCTTACCGGTAAAAAGATTCAATATATTTTCTCAAAATTTCTTAAACATCTCCAAACAAATTTTCTTCAAATCAGTACTTTCAAAATCACCCCACTATCAAATTGAAATCCAATATAACTAAGTTTCAACTCGATATGACCTTTATATTAAATGAAAACTATTTCCATTTCTCACATTTGCTTTCACTTTTTTTTAACCAAAAACTCTGCATTTAGCTATTAATACAGCTCAATCATTATTCTTCAATCCAATTTTATCATTACTAAATCCACATTATCTCATTCACAATCAAAATTTATTTTTAAAAAAATCCAGCAATCATATACTTTAAGCATCATACCTGGATATGTGGATGAGTTAATTAACAAAGTCTAATCTTTCTTTAACTGTAACATTTCAGAATTTAGAAAATCTTCATATTAACCTGACATCTTTTCTGCAACTGAGTTCATTTATTAAACCATTCTCAAATGCTATCACATTGTCAATTAATCTTATTGGAAGGGGTAAGGCTGTAACACTTCTAACTTGGCTCTTATATATTATGCATATAACTTAACACTCATCAATATATATAATTTGCTTCAAATAACTCAACATGCATATTCATTTTACACAACCCTCCTATCATCTTGTACAAACAAATACACTTATACATGCGTTCATAATTCTCAAATAGAATTACTCATAACATTCATTTAATTTCACAAGTTACACTCATAGCATCACACAATTGCCAATCAACATGTACACTTATCATAATATAAACTTTCCCTTCATCTCATCTTTCATATTTTAAAACATATGCACTCAACATACATTCCACAAATTTGAGTAAATCTATTTATCACATTCACTTAGTCAAATAAGTTAGACACATAATATCATGTCAATGTCAAACGAACATGGATGAGTTTATAACGACATAAACTTTCGTTTCTTTTCACTTTTCTATATTTCTCCACTTATGTCTATTTCATTTTACAAGTGATCTCACACATATCATCACAAGTCACCAAGATCAATTTAAGTACACCAATATATCCACCAAATTATACGAACTTACTTAACATCTTTTTACACTATCGATGGTAGCTCGGTTGGAAAACACTTCTGTCTCAACAGAACTATTTCATCGGGATCGGGAGGCACCACACTATCAAAGGTAGTAATATGGCATGTATAGCTTAACTCTTACACATACTAGGTAAGTCCGAGAACCAACTAAACCATAGCTCTGATACCACTAAATGTAACACCCCTTACCCTTGTTCGATGCCGAAATAGGGTACGAGGCATTACCGGGCTTAATCACTAATCATCGTATACAAATCGATTCATAATTTCACTCTAATTTAAAACTTTTTCAAACACATTCAAGCTGTCCCTTAAAAAGAGCTTACAAGGACCATATCATGCTTTAATTCAACCACACACATAGGCAAGCATGCACATTCATAAATTGCATCATTTAATGAATAACATAATCAAGACTATCTACATTAAATGACTTTATACAATAGAGAGCTTCAAATAACATAGGTCAGTATTTTAAGCCAATTCCTAGCAACTTAATAACAATTAAACGAGTCTCCATACATGCCAAAGACTTAAAATACTTTAAAACCTTTATATATTGATCAATAGTTTGATAGTGTGATTTAACCTCCAGCGACCTCCAACTCGAGCTAACATCTGCGACACTATAGGAAAACGGAAAGGAAGAGAGTAAGCATTATAGCTTAGTAAGTAAGTATGTAAATATTAATAAACAATACATTATCATACTTTAAACAAAGTCACAATATGCTTCCGGAATATTACCATCACAAACACACATACTTTCACTATTACAATCATAAACAGGTTCAAAATAAGCTGTCTAGCAAAGTACTAGAAACTAAATTATTTATTTCTGGAGCTACAGAACTCCAAATTACAAAACATTAATTTTCATTGAAACTAGATTCACATATATTCTTACCATAAAATTTTTAGAATTTTTGGTCAAGCCAATTAGTACAGTTTATTCATTGAAGTTACCCCTGTTTCACTGCTCAACTGTTCTGCCACTCTTCACTACAAATCAATTTTCCCCTCATACAGAATTCAAAGGATGTTCTCGTTTCTTTCATTTGCAACTATACTCATTAATGATTTCAAGCATATAAATTATATCACCTAATTATTTTTTTTACAATTTTTAATGATTTTTCCAAGTCAAAATAGGGGATCATGTAGTCATTCCGAACCAGTCTCTCAAAAACTTAAATATCTCATAATATAGAATTCCTTTGCTTGCTCTGTTTTTGTTATATGAAAATAGACTCATTAAGCTCTAATTTGATATCTCATTCTATCTCTGGTTCAATTTCTACTATTTTTGGTAAATTGTTAGATTCACGTCACTGCAACTATCCAAAACAGTTTTATTGTCAATTTTGATCTTTCACACTTCAATTGTATTCATCACTTTCCCATAACAATCTTTCCAATATCCAATCACATATCGAGCATATTTCTCATAATTTACACATGTATATACTTACACTTATCATCACAAAGTCATACACAATTTCATTTAATCAATTTCCCAGTTAAATGCTTCGGAATAATAACAAATACGCGATGGTATCTCACACAGCCCACCTTTAAAATCGAAGCTCTCTTGTACACATAGTGGCCTTCACTTAGCTCCACTCATGTGACCTAGCTCAATTGTACACATAATTTTGGCTCTCTTGTACACATGGTGAACACTTAGTACATGGTGAACACTTAGTACCACCCATGTGACCTAGCCAGTTTATCCCGTAGCTCTCTTGTCTACATGGTGTCCTTCACCTGGAACCATGCATGCGACCTAGCTACATATATCCCGTAGCTCTCTTGTACACATGATGTGCACTTAGCACCATACATGTGACCTAGCTACATACCATCTATATCATCCAATCTTTCCCAAGGATCAATCGGGATTTCTCTCTCTTTCTAATACTTGATTCCATACTTCCAATAGTCAATTATGATTTAAAAATCAGCTACAATTGTGACAGTCCTAATGTGACCCTAGTTGGAAAGTGGTTTCGGGACCACAAAACTGAGTCGTAAAAATAATTAATTGTTATATTCTATGCTTATTATGTGTGTACATGTATATGTGGACGTTTCATTCCCTAATTTTGCCAATTGCATGAGAAATTATTAAATAGGGATCAATATGAGACATGGTGAAATATGATAGACTAATTTTAAATGGTTTATTAGTGCATGTCAACACAAGGGTGGACTTGCATGTCAAATTGCCCAATTTTCTTTATAGTGGCCGGCAAAGATGGGTGTTGATGGGCAAATATATATGTTTAATTAGTTATTAAAATAAGAAATGGCATTATGTGAGAAAAAATAATATTAGTGAAATAAAGTAAAGAAAACAAAGAGGAAGGAAGGCTCATCTTTCATCTCCTTCATTGCCGAAATTGAGAAAGGAAAGATTGAAAAAAAGAAACCAAGGCATTCGGCCATGGCTAGTTCAAAGGAAAGGTATGCATTGTGATTTTATTCTAATTGATGTTGAGATTAAGTTGATAAGTGTATAGTCTAGTTAACCCATAGCTAAATTCATGAATTCATTGTTGGGAGATAAGAATGGAAGTTGCCGTATGTATGGGTATATATGCACTTTGGAAAGGAGATTTTTGGGTGTTATTTGAGTTCTCTTTATGTATGTATGTGCATGAGTATTCGGTCATGTCATAGATTCATGTTGAAAAATCTTAATGCTATATGTGTCATATAAATGTACTTGTGAATGAACTTGAGAATATCTAAATTATAGGTTGGAGGTGCCGAATGTAGTGTTGGATGAGTTTTAAAGAATAAAAATTTAGGTGACTAGAGGTTAATGACATTCGGCCAAAGGCTTGTGTGCTAGCAAAATCGGTATAAATGTTGTTCGATGTGTTGAATTGAGTAAGTTAGATGTTGGAACACTTAAGGATTTGGCATCTCTATGACATTAGATATAAGTGTATGAAAGGCTAAGTTTAAGTAGTAAGGCCGAATAGGTTATAGATAAGGCACTTGTGAGTCTTTGGCCAAGCAATTTGCAAATTAGATTAGGGTTCTTGTGACATTTAATGTTGAGTTTAATTTGGTATATTCAGCCATCTAATTAAGTATATAGGTGATGTTGAATTTAATCTTGCACATTCGGCTATATGGGTGTACACAATTGTGATACTATCCTTGATTGGATTATCGACAATAGGGTGATAGTATATGGTTGTTAACCAAATAGTTCAAAAGCATGGGGTAGAAAGATAAGAATTGGCCATGTGTCTCCTATGCTATGAAATCATTAATATTTTGATATAAATATTTAGCAAGACGGTTAAACTAGTTAATTTATCGATTTAGCTCAAGAAGTTAAAGGTGGAGAGGCAAGCAAGGGCAAAGGAAAGAACATCTAGTAGCCGAGTTGGAATCGTTTTCCCCAACATAAGGTAAGTCACCAAGCATATATTTTGTATTGATCTAAATAGACATAATGTCTATGTAATTATGCCGAATGGAATGATAAATTTATATACATGTATGCATGTGGTGATGAAAGTGTTGAATGAAAAGAAAAGAGGTGAGATGTATTGAGTTGTTGATTTCGGCACTAAGTGTGCGGGTATAAACATTTATGATCATGAGATTGGCACTAAGTGTGCGGGTTTAAATTGTACAGCACTAAGTGTGCGAGTTTGATTATATAGCACTAAGTGTGCGAGTTGATTATATAGCACTGAGTGTGCGGACTTAATATATATTTTTGAATCACTATGGACACTAAGTGTGCGACATTATTGAGTTGATCACAGACAGCGGATCGGGTAAGTACCTTGAGTTCATGGCTAATAGGCGCTATGTTTATATTTGGAGTTGAGCTTGGTAAGTTTGAACCTATGTGACAATTATAATTGAAGTCACGTACATAAGATTTATTGTGGAATAGGTGAAAGGTCGTTTAGTTGTATGATTGTAACGAAAATAAAATGATGTATGAAAATGCCTCAAATATCCTATTGATTAGTATATGGAATGTGAATGCATGACTTGGTATGAGATTGAACCGATAGGTCTAAGGAACTATGGCATGGTTCGGTATGGATGGAGTAACTAGCCTCGTTCCATTTTGTTTCCTCTTGTGATAATGTTATTAATGGATGGTAGTGCATTGCTTATGACTTACTGAGTTATATACTCACTCGGTGTTTCCTTGTCACCTATTTTTGGTTTCTTGGACTCGTCTCTTTTTGCGTGATCGGGCCGTCGTCAAAGTCATCACACCAGCTAGCAAGTTTTGGTACTTTCTTCTTAGTCGTTTTAGGAGAACATTTCGGCATGTATAGGCTATTATGTTGTGTTTGAACTTTGGTATGTAAACTTTCAGCCATGCGAAAATGGCATAAATGTTAATTTGGAATTTGGGTCCTATGATACTTAGTTATAAAACGTAGTAAATGGGTTTTATAATGTGGTCATGACTGATATTGGGCCAATTCGGTTTTGGTTGAATAATAGTTGAGGCCTAATCGATTTTTATGCCATATGTCATGGTTGATTAATTTTGGTGTTAAAATTCATGATATGGCAATAGTGTAATAGGGAGATGTTTGTCAATGATTAGCCTTTGGCATGGCTAGTCATGATCATAATTTGTGATATGCATGATGAATTATTAGTTAGATCAAGGAGATATCACGAAATAGGCATAGTTGCTTTAGTAACAGATGCTGGCAGCAGCAGTGATGTGAGATTGAAAAATTAAAAAAAAATAGTAGGAATGGAATTAAATAATGAATAAATTATGTAATCGAAGCTCGATGAGTCTATTTTCATGTGGAAAAAACGAAACAACCATATGAGCTGTATGTTAGGAGATAATTAAACCATTGTGAAACAGGACCAGAGTGATTTCTGGATCCCCTGTTCCGACTTTAGAGATTCGCCATAAATTAATCAGAGACAATTACAAGTCATGCCTTATATGTATAGATTCCATTTTGAGTCTAGTTTCATTAGAAACAAATGGCATAAGTATTGAAGCTCTGTAAAGGGAGATATCTAAGTCGTAATGCACAAAGGTCAGAGTAGTCAAACCCAGGAACAGGGACGACTTTAACTAATAAACTGTACCAATTGGCCATACCAAAAATTCTACAAAAATTTTACCATATAGATATATGAGTCTAGTTCTGGGGAAAATTTACGGAACTGGATTTCGAGTTTCAGAACTCAAGATATGATTTTTAAAGCGACTAGTACGCAGATTGGCAGCTTGTCTGGGAAATTTTTAATAAGTGGTTTGAAGTCTGTTAACACCTCGTGTTCGACTCCGGCGACGGTCTTGGGTTCGGGGTGTTACATTTGATTGGTATCAGAGCTATGGTTTAGTCGGTTCTAGGACTACCATAGCGCGTATGAGTCTAGCTATACATGCCTTAATGTTATTGTTTAAATGTGTGATGACTTCTGACGGTTAAAATTTTTGTTTTGATTAGTAAATGGATCCCGGTGTAGAGAGAACCTTAGCGGATGACGTTGAAAGTGTAGCGGCTGCTCCTGCACAAGGGACGCCGCCTGTTGAACCCGAGTCATCTGCGAATAATCAAGGTGAGGGGGCTAAACAAGCCTTCTTTACCATGATGAATGAGTGGGTCGCGCAATATGCCCGAACCAATCCGGCTGTCCAACAATTCCCGAATTTGAATAATCCACCCCAAGAGACCGTAATGCCATCAGTTACTGATCCTGTGAGGCTGAGTAAGCCACCTGTAGACTTGATTAGGAAGCGCGAGGCTGAGGAGTTCAGGGCCATAGTTACTGATGATGCCGAAAGGGCCGAGTTCTGGCTTGATAACACCATTCGGGTGTTTGATGAACTGTCATGCACACCCGATGAATGTCTAAAGTGTGCTATATCCTTGTTGCGGGACTCAGCCTACTATTGGTGGAGGACCTTGATTTCCATAGTCCCAAACGAACGAGTTACTTGGGATTTCTTTCAAATGGAATTTTGAAAGAAATATATTAGTCAACGGTTCATCGATCAAAAACGTAAGGAATTCTTGGAACTCAAGCAAGGCCGTATGACAGTATCCGAATACGAACATGAGTTCGTAAGACTCAGTCGGTATGCCCGGGAGTGTGTGGCTGATGAGGTTGCTATGTGCAAAAGATTCGAAGAAGGATTGAATGAAGATTTAAAGCTACTAGTGGGTATTTTGGAGATAAAAGAATTCGTAACACTAGTTGAACGAGCCTGCAAGGTGGAAGAATTTGGAAAGGAGAAGAAGAAGGCTGAATTTGAAGCTAGAGATTATCGTAAAAGATCGACGGGTAAAGCTCCATTCTCGGCTGTAAAGAAGTTCAGGGAGGACACTAATAAATCGAGGATGGCGGCGGG
This sequence comes from Gossypium hirsutum, assembly GCF_007990345.1. Taxonomy (NCBI): domain Eukaryota; kingdom Viridiplantae; phylum Streptophyta; class Magnoliopsida; order Malvales; family Malvaceae; genus Gossypium; species Gossypium hirsutum. The sequence goes on from NC_053436.1 coordinate 36,461,478, forward strand.
AATTTCCATTAGAGCACGACCATCGACGGACTCCCGAGCTACTTCAGTAGCTAGTGTGGGCAATAATCATCACGAGAAACCTGAATGCCCCCAATGCGGAAGACGACACCTAGGTGAATGTTGGGGTAAGTCTACTAACAGGGCCTGTTACGGATGCGCTCGAAGGACCACTTCATTAGAGATTGCACGGAGCTTGATGAGAAGAATAAGATGCAAGGTGCAAGACCTAGTGGAATGACAGCTAGAGGTAGACCACCGAGAATTTCAGGGGGTAGGGGTGGTAGTCAGAGAGGGGCCTCTGATATGGCTGTTCGAACCGAGACCCGTACTCCTGCCAGAGCATATGCCATTCGCGCACGAGAGGAGGCATCCTCTCCTGACGTCATCACTGGTACTTTCACTCTCTTTGATACTAATGTGATTGCATTGATTGACCCTGGCTCTATTCATTCATATGTATGTGAAACCTTAGCATCCAGTAAGACTCTACCTGTTGAGTCTACTGAGTTCCTAATTCGAGTGTCAAACATTTTGGGCCAATACGTACTTGTTGATAAAGTGTGTAAGAGATGCCCTCTAATAACCCGAGAATCCTATTTTCCGGCCGATTTGATGCTTTTACCATTTGACGAATTCGATGTTATTCTTGGTATGGATTGGTTGACTGTACATGTTGCAGTGGTGAACTACAAAAGGAAAACCATTGATTTGAGGAGTACAAATAATGAGGTAGTCCAAGTTGAGTCTACCGATTTGAAAGGGGTGCAAGCGATAATATCTTCAATGACCGCTCAGAGATATGTGAAAAAGGGGTGTGAAACATACCTTGCGTATGTATTTGATAGCAAAGAGATGGAAAGGAAACTTGAATCAGTACCGGTGGTTTGTGAGTATTCAGATGTTTTTCCTGAGGAGTTACTGGGGTTGCCACCGGTTCGAGAGGTGGAATTCAGCATCGAGATTGTACCTGGTACCATGCCAATCTCAATAGCCCCGTATCGTATGGCATTAACGGAATTAAAGGAATTGAAAGCTCAATTGCAAGAATTGACGGATAGAGGCTTCGCTCGACAGAGTTCTTCACCATGGGGCGCACCAGTGCTGTTTGTGAAAAAGAAGGATGGAACCATGGGATTGTGCATCGACTATCGTCAGTTGAATAAAGTGACCATAAAGAATAAATACCCGTTGCCACGTATTGATGATATGTTTGATCAATTAAAGGGAGCCTCAGTATTTTCCAAGATAGATTTGAGATCTGGTTATTATCAGTTGAGGGTTCGAGACTCGAACATACCCAAAACTGCTTTAGAACGAGGTACGTCACTACGAATTCTTAGTGATGCCGTTTGGGCTCACTAATGCCCTGCGGTATTTATGGATTTAATGAATCGAGTATTCAGGCCATACTTGGATCGATTTGTGGTTGTGTTTATTGATGATATTTTAGTTTATTCACAAGGTGAAGCTGAGCACGCCGAGCATTTGAGGTTAGTATTACAGATTTTGTGAGACAAGCAGTTATACGTAAAATTCAGTAAATGTGAATCTTGGTTGAAAGAGGTTAGCTTTTTGGGGCACGTGGTGTCCGCATCGGGTGTTAGAGTGGATCCGAACAAAATTTTGGCCATACTCGATTGGAAATCTCCGAGGAATATTACTGAAGTTAGGAGCTTTCTGGGACTTGCCGGATACTACCGACGGTTTGTAGGGGGTTTCTCGATGATAGCTGCACCGTTGACGAAACTACTCTAAAAAGATGTTGAGTTTGAGTGGACAGAGAACTGTCAGAAGAGTTTCGATCGACTAAAGACCTGTTTAACCTAAGCTCCAGTGTTAGTACAACCGGAGTCCGGCAAAGAGTTTGTCATTTATAGTGATGCATCCTTACTTGGGCTAGGTTGTGTGTTGATGCAAGAAGGTCGAGTTGTGGCTTACGCGTCGAGACAATTAAAGCCGCATGAGAGAAACTATCCGACCCATGATCTTGAATTGGCGGCCATAGTGTTCGCCCTGAAAATATGGCGGCATTACTTGTTTGGGGAAAGGTGTCATATTTATTCGGACCACAAAAGTCTTAAATATTTGATGACTCAAAGAGATCTAAATCTGCGACAAAGACGTTGGCTTGAGTTGTTGAAAGACTATGAACTTGTTATTGATTATCACCCGGGAAAGGCTAACGTGGTTGCCGATGCTTTAAGTCGGAAAGCACTGTTTGCTTTGAGAGCGGTGAATGCTCACTTGTCCGTCTCACCCGATGGGGTGCTAGTAGCTGAATTAAAGGCCAAACTATTATTGATTCGTCAAATACTTGAATTCCAGAAAGTCGACGCTGAATTGGTCACTAAACGAGCTGAATGTGCTTCGAATGAGGAATCGAAGTTTCGGATTGACGACAATGATTGCTTGACGTTCAGAGGTCGATTATGTGTTCCAAGAAATTCGGAACTTATTTCGATGATTTTGGATGAGGCTCACAGTAGTCGAATGTCAGTCCACCCAGGTAGTACTAAAATGTACAATGACCTGAAACGTCAATTTTGGTGGCCCGGTATGAAACGAGACATTTCTGAATTTGTTTCAAGGTGTTTGATATGCCAACAAGTAAAAGCGGAACATCAAGTGCCGTCGGGATTACTTCAGCCGATCATGATACCCGAATGGAAGTGGGATCGGGTAACGATGGATTTTGTATCTGGATTGCCATTTTCATCAAGCAAGAAAGATGCAATCTGGGTTATTGTTGATAGATTGACCAAGTCTGCTCATTTTATCCCTGTCCGTACAGATTTTTCGCTTGATAAATTGGCAGAATTATACACCTCCCAAATTGTTCGATTGCATGGGGTACCTATTTCTATCGTGTCGAATAGAGACCCAAGATTTACATCGCGATTTTGGAAAAATTTACAAGAAGCGTTGGGTACTAAGATGCATTTTAGCACCACATTTCATCCCCAAACTGATGGCCAATCTGAACGAATAATTTAGATACTCGAGGATATGTTGAGATGTTGCGTCTTAGAGTTTTGTGGTTCATGGGAAAGATATTTACCTTTGATCGAATTCGCTTACAACAATAGCTTTCAATCAAGCATTAAGATGGCACCTTACGAGAATTCGCTTACAACAATAGCTTTCAATCAAGCATTAAGATGGCACCTTACGAGGCCTTATACGGTCGTAAATGTCGTACCCCATTATTTTGGACTGAACTTAGTGAAAGTAAAATTTTTGGGGTTGATTTGATTAAGGATGCTGATCAGAAAGTTCGAGTAATTCGTGAAAGTTTGAAAGCCGCTTCGGATCGTCAAAAGTCGTATGCGGATTTGAAAAGAAAAGACATTGAATATCAGGTTGGAGACAAAGTATTTCTCAAAGTTTCACCCTGGAAGAAGGTGCTTAGATTTGGTCGTAAGGGCAAACTAAGTCCGAGGTTCATCGGTCTGTATGAGGTATCCGAACGAGTTGGACCAGTTGCATACCGATTAATTTTGCCCCCTGAGCTTGAAAAGATTCACAATGTTTTCCATGTCTCGATGCTTCGACGATATAGGTCCGACCCGTCGCACGTAATCACTCCATCTGAGATCGAGATTCAGCCTAACTAGAGTTATGAAGAAGAACCGGTTCGCATTTTGATGCGTGAAGTAAAAGAGTTGCGAAATAAGAAAATCCCATTAGTGAAGGTGTTGTGGCATAAACACGGAATTGAAGAAGCCACTTGGGAACTTGAGGACTCTATGAAGGATCGATATCCAAAATTATTCACCGGTAAGATTTTCGGGGACGAAAATTTCTTATGTAGGGGAGAGTTGTGACTGCCCTAATGTGACCCTAGTCAGAAAGTGGTTTCGGGACCACAAAACCGAGTCGTAAAAAAAATTAATTGTTATATTCTATGCTTATTATGTGTGTACATGCATATGTGGCCGTTTCATTCCCTAATTTTGCCAATTGCATGAGAAATTATTAAATAGGGATCAATATGAGACATGGTGAAATATGATAGACTAATTTTAAATGGTTTATTAGTGCATGTCAACACAAGGGTGGACTTGCATGTCAAATTGCCCAATTTTCTTTATAGTGGCCGGCCAAGATGGGTGTTGATGGGCAAATATATATGTTTAATTAGTTATAAAGATAAGAAATGGCATTATGTGAGAAAAAAATAATATTAGTGAAATAAAGTAAAGAAAACAAAGAGGAAGGAAGGCTCATCTTTCATCTCCTTCATTGCCGAAATTGAGAAAGGAAAGATTGAAAAAAAGAAACCAAGGCATTCGGCCATGGCTAGTTCAAAGGAAAGGTATGCATTGTGATTTTATTCTAATTGATGTTGAGATTAAGTTGATAAGTGTATAGTCTAGTTAACCCATAGCTAAATTCATGAATTCATTGTTGGGAGATAAGAATGGAAGTTGCCGTATGTATGGGTATATATGCACTTTGGAAAGGAGATTTTTGGGTGTTATTTGAGTTCTCTTTATGTATGTATGTGCATGAGTATTCGGTCATGTCATAGATTCATGTTGAAAAATCTTAATGCTATATGTGTCATATAAATGTACTTGTGAATGAACTTGAGAATATCTAAATTATAGGTTGGAGGTGCCGAATGTAGTGTTGGATGAGTTTTAAAGAATAAAAATTTAGGTGACTAGAGGTTAATGACATTCGGCCAAAGGCTTGTGTGCTAGCAAAATCGGTATAAATGTTGTTCGATGTGTTGAATTGAGTAAGTTAGATGTTGGAACACTTAAGGATTTGGCATCTCTATGACATTAGATATAAGTGTATGAAAGGCTAAGTTTAAGTAGTAAGGCCGAATAGGTTATAGATAAGGCACTTGTGAGTCTTTGGCCAAGCAATTTGCAAATTAGATTAGGGTTCTTGTGACATTTAATGTTGAGTTTAATTTGGTATATTCAGCCATCTAATTAAGTATATAGGTGATGTTGAATTTAATCTTGCACATTCGGCTATATGGGTGTACACAATTGTGATACTATCCTTGATTGGATTATCGACAATAGGGTGATAGCATATGGTTGTTAACCAAATAGTTCAAAAGCATGGGGTAGAAAGATAAGAATTGGCCATGTGTCTCCTATGCTATGAAATCATTAATATTTTGATATAAATATTTAGCAAGACGGTTAAACTAGTTAATTTATCGATTTAGCTCAAGAAGTTAAAGGTGGAGAGGCAAGCAAGGGCAAAGGAAAGAACATCTAGTAGCCGAGTTGGAATCGTTTTCCCCAACATAAGGTAAGTCACCAAGCATATATTTTGTATTGATCTAAATAGACATAATGTCTATGTAATTATGCCGAATGGAATGATAAATTTATATACATGTATGCATGTGGTGATGAAAGTGTTGAATGAAAAGAAAAGAGGTGAGATGTATTGAGTTGTTGATTTCGGCACTAAGTGTGCGGGTATAAACATTTATGATCATGAGATTGGCACTAAGTGTGCGGGTTTAAATTGTACAGCACTAAGTGTGCGAGTTTGATTATATAGCACTAAGTGTGCGAGTTGATTATATAGCACTGAGTGTGCGGACTTAATATATATTTTTGAATCACTATGGACACTAAGTGTGCGACATTATTGAGTTGATCACAGACAGCGGATCGGGTAAGTACCTTGAGTTCATGGCTAATAGGCGCTATGTTTATATTTGGAGTTGAGCTTGGTAAGTTTGAACCTATGTGACAATTATAATTGAAGTCACGTACATAAGATTTATTGTGGAATAGGTGAAAGGTCGTTTAGTTGTATGATTGTAACGAAAATAAAATGATGTATGAAAATGCCTCAAATATCCTATTGATTAGTATATGGAATGTGAATGCATGACTTGGTATGAGATTGAACCGATAGGTCTAAGGAACTATGGCATGGTTCGGTATGGATGGAGTAACTAGCCTCGTTCCATTTTGTTTCCTCTTGTGATAATGTTATTAATGGATGGTAGTGCATTGCTTATGACTTACTGAGTTATATACTCACTCGGTGTTTCCTTGTCACCTATTTTAGATTTCTTGGACTCGTCTCTTTTTGCGTGATCTGGCCGTCATCGAAGTCATCACACCAGCTAGCAAGTTTTGGTACTTTCTTCTTAGTCGGTTTAGGAGAACATTTCGGCATGTATAGGCTATTATGTTGTGTTTGAACTTTGGTATGTAAACTTTCAGCCATGCGAAAATGGCATAAATGTTAATTTGGACTTTGGGTCCTATGATACTTAGTTATAAAACGTAGTAAATGGGTTTTATAATGTGGTCATGACTGATATTGGGCCAATTCGGTTTTGGTTGAATAATAGTTGAGGCCTAATCGATTTTTATGCCATATGTCATGGTTGATTAATTTTGGTGTTAAAATTCATGATATGGCAATAGTGTAATAGGGAGATGTTTGTCAATGATTAGCCTTTGGCATGGCTAGTCATGATCATAATTTGTGATATGCATGATGAATTATTAGTTAGATCAAGGAGATATCACGAAATAGGCATAGTTGCTTTAGTAACAGATGCTGGCAGCAGCAGTGATGTGAGATTGAAAAATCAAAAAAAATAGTAGGAATGGAATTAAATAATGAATAAATTATGTAATCGAATCTCAATGAGTCTATTTACATATGGAAGAAACGAAACGACCATATGAGCTCTATGTTAGGAGATAATTAAACCCTTGTGAAACAGAACCAGAGTGATTTCTGGATCCCCTGTTCCGACTTTAGAGATTCGCCATAAATTAATCAGAGACAATTAGAAGTCATGCCTTATATGTATAGATTCCCTTTTGAGCCTAGTTTCATTAGAAACAAATGGCATAAGTATTGAAGCTTTGTAAAGGGAGATATCTAAGTCGTAATGCACAAAGGTCAGAGTAGTCAAACCCAGGAACAGGGACGACTTTAACTAATAAACTGAACAAATTGGCCCAACCAAAAATTCTACAAAAATTCTACCATATAGATATATGAGTGTAGTTCTGGGGAAAATTTACGGAACTGGATTTCGAGTTTCAGAACTCAAGATATGATTTTTAAAGCGACTAGTACGCAGATTGGCAGCTTGTCTGGGAAATTTTTAATAAGTGGTTTGAAGTCTATTAACACCTCGTGTTCGACTCCGACGACGGTCTCGGGTTCGGGGTGTTACAACAATACATAAAATATGCTGAAATACAAAAACATAATAAAGATAATGTATTATTTACGTACAAACTTACATACTCTCATTTCCATGTAGAATTAATATTGAATATTTAAATCATCATAATTATACTTACTTTCAACACCTCGGCAATCATAGTAAATATATCAATTTTACATTGAAACATGCATAAATTAATGCTTATTATACATATGAACTTACCTTGATACTAAAACGGCCATTTTACCAACTTTCCCGATTTTCGATTTTCTCGTATTCTATATTCAAATCTCGTTTTCTGGGATCTAAAACATCATATTTTACTTATTTAATTAATGTACTATTCAAAATAGTCCTTAACTCAAACTTTTGAAAAATTACAATTTTGCCCCTAAACTTTTGCATATTTACACTTTTGCCCCTAGGCTCGGGAGTTAAACTTCATCCCTTATTCTTATGTTTTATGTCATGCTGATCATTTTTTCCTTCTACGACAACATCAAATTCTCACTCTAACACATAGTTATGAATAATAACAACTTTTACCGATTAAGCCGTTTTACTCATTTTTGCTCAAAACCGCTTAGCAAAAGTTGTTTAACATAATTTCAGCCTTCATATTCTACCATAAAACAACAAAATAAACACATTTCAACTATGGGTATTTTTCCAAATATGAACCCTAACTTAAATTATTGCTAGAATAAGCTTAATCAAGTTACCAGGATTCCAAAATCGTAAAGAACTTGAAAAACGGGGCTAGAACGGACTTACTATTGAGCTTGGAAAGCTTGAAAACCCTATCCATAGTTTCCCCGATGCTAATTTCGGCCTCCATGAAAAAGATGAGTCAATTTTGGCTTTATTTTCCCTTTTTATTTCTTTTAATTACCAAATGACTAAAATGCCCTTAAGGCCTTTCTTTAAAATTTTGTCCTATTCATGCCCATTTTTGTCCAAACGAAATATAATGGTCTAATTACCATTTAAGGACCTCCTCTTTAAACCCCCATTTCAATCAAGTACTTATGAATTAGAACACATATTTTGCAACTTTTGCAATTTAGTCCAAAAAGTCTAATTAAGCACTTTATCAGTAAAATTACTTAACGATATTTTTGCAGAATATTTTAATCAATAAATAAACCTTAAAACTTAATCGAAATAAATTTTTCGACTTCGAATTCGTGGTTCTAAACCATGATTCCGTTTAGGCCCTAAATCGGGCTGTTACAACAACTTCTACAAATAAGCCCTAATAGGCAAATTAAACATGAAATCTATAAAATTTCTTATCAATACTCTAAAACATGTATCTAATCACTCAGTAAATCATAAAAATTAATCGAAATAAACTTTTCTATCTCAAATTTGTGGTTTCGCAACCACTATTCCATTTAGGCCCTATTTCGAGATGTTACACACATGATGGCTTTGGTAGATATGTACTCCCTAGCATAATTTCTGAGCCTTACAAACTCACGCTCATATTCTGTTACTATTATTTGGCCTTGCTTCAATTCTAGAAATTCCTTCCTCTTCTGATCTACAAACCTCTGACTAATGTACTTCTTTTGGAATTATTCTTGGAAAAACTCCCATGTAATCTTTTCCTTTGGCACAACTGACACAAGGGTGTTCCACAACTGGTAGGCCGAGTCTTGCGGGAGTAACACAACACATTTCATGCACTCTTCAGGTGTGCAAGACAACTCATTGAATACCCTAATGGTATTTTCTAGCCAGAACTCTACCCTCTCGAGGTCATCATCTATATTCGGTCTAAATTCTTTGGCCCCTTGCTTCATAATTCTATCTATCAGAGGTTTTACTCTCCTAACCAATTCTACTCTTTGGGAAGCCAAATGGGCAGGCTGAGGAATCTGAGGAGGTGGGGGAGGCAGAGTGTTCGGATTTGCATGAACGAACTCTGAGTACCAAGCATCCATCATATAGAGCTAGGCCTCTCAAGCCCCTCCGCCTTGACTCATTGTCACAGGCCCACACTCTACTAGCGCAGTCCCCTCAGCGGGAGCCGGCACATTACTCTCTACATCGTCCGCCATTTCTCTGTCGGGATCCATTTACTAAATGAAAACACAATTTAAATTTGTCAGGTGTTGTCACACTATCATAATATATTTATGGCATGTATAGCTAGACTCGTACTCACGCTAGGTTAGTCCGAGAATCGACTAAACCATACCTCTGATACCACTAAATGTATCACCCCTTACCCAAGTTCGACACCAAAACAAGAATACGAGGTGTTACCAGACTTAAACTCAAACAATCATACATTTCCTAGTTATGAAATTTCATCCCAATTTAAAACTTTTCATAATACCTTAATGACCCTACTATGGGCCTATGAGGCCCCGAATACCCTTTGGAATTAATTTGGGACTAATTTTTGCACTCTAGAAAGTTTTGTAAATTCTGAAGCTGACAGGGGCACAAGCCTGTGTGGAAGGGCAACATGCCCGTGTGTTTTCCTAACATGGACATGTTCAAGGCCCGTATGGCTCACACGGCCTAAACATGTCGGGACACGCCAGTGTCCCCAGCCTGTACGAATTTATTTTTCGATTCAAACCTACAGGGATTTTCACACGACTTGGAACATGCCCTGTCCATGACCCGTGTCTCCCACAAGGCCATGACACGCCCGTGTCTCAGCCCTTGTGCAAAAACCTTGACATTCTGTTTCTGACGTCAACAACCCCTTAAGGGCACACGGCCACGACACACACCCGTGTGTTAGGCCGTGTCCACCACAGACTGAGACACACAATCGTGTCTCTACCCGTGTGTTTACTACCATGCATACTGACTTGAAAAATGTAGGTGCAGGGGACACACGGCCAGACTACACGCCCGGGGGCAAGCTGTGTGTCACACACGGTCTAGACACATGCCGTTGTGTCTGCCTGTGTGGACAAAAATAAGGCTATTTACCAAGCCTTTTTGCCACTCTTACTTACACCAACCTACACAATATAAACCAAAACCAATCCAAGCATAACACATATGACCAAATCAACCACAACCATTTACATCAAATGTCATTAATAAAAATCAAAATTAGCCAACATTAATGGCCTATACAAAATGAATATCACATCCATCATATGAGCCAACACTTGTGGCTAAACTAACAAGACACTAAACAAAAGATTTAAGTCCCTATACATGCCACAATCAAAACATTTAAACTAGTTATACCAAAAGCTTCAGGTGATAGTGTGATCAATGTCTCCGATGTCCCTTGATTCCCGATACTAACTTGGTGGAACAATAAGAAAATGGAAAAGAGAGGGAATAAGCATAAAGCCTACTAAGTTGTATATAAATAAGTAACAACATCAACCATGAATATTATAAATCAACACACATTCTTAAATAAACAAAGATAAATGTCACCACATGCTTTTATATCATAAGTATAAGCCAAATACTACAATATCGTCCCCAAGTTTATTTCCATAGCTAGAACTTACTCATGTCATTCTTACCATAAAGGCAACACAACTAGACTCATTTCTCATGAGTTTCGAATAAGAAGCTGTACCACTCACAACATGATTATATCATCCCATATCACTCTCACATGCTTTTAAAATAACCCGTGAAACCATTTGGAATGCTAAAGGATATCTTCCAAGCTTTACACAAGAGGGTGAAATTGTCGATGCCAATGCCCCAGACATGGTCTTACACTGGCTTACATGTCGAGGCTGATGCCATGCCCCAGACATGGTCTTACACTAGCTCTCATGTCGAGGCTGATGCCATGTCCCAAACATGGTCTTACACTATCTCTCGTCTCAATGCCGATGCCATGTCCTAGACATGGTCTTACACTGGCTCTCATAAGGTGGCCGATGCCATGTCCCAGACATGGTCTTCCTCTAGCACACATATCACCCAAATGTCATAGCATGGATATCCAATCTATTCCTAAGTTCAATCGAGACTCCACTACATTGAATTTCATCATGCATTATTCATAGGCAATCTCAACCATATTACGCAAAATTAATCATTCAACACATAATAATGATAAAATTGCCTTACTTACGTACAACTTACCTCGGTATACAAAAAGTGGCGACTAATTGGATTTAATCTACTTGTTTGGCCTACCCCCGGTCTAGGTTTGAATTTTGTATTTTTTGATCTAAAATGATAAAAATTCACTAATTTAATCATCATATTAATCAATGCATTTCATAAATCATATTTTGGTAAAATGACCATTTTGCCCCTAGACTTTCTCAAAATTACTATTTTACCCCTAGGCCCGTAAATCAATTTTTATCAAATTTTCTCACTAACCAAGCCTAGCCAAATTCCTTTTATACCAAAAGAAGCCCACAATTCCCATTATTTCACACATTTACCACATGATTTATAACTTATGCAAAATGGTCTTTAGTTAGGGTTTTCATGAAAACTATTTCATAGAAGTTGTTTGTTTCACAACCAAGATTCATTTAATTCCATAAAAATTAAGCAAAAAACATGAATACTCTCATGGTAAAACCCTATACTTTCAACCATTTTGCAAAATAGTCCCCTCATTAGCTAGATTATGCTACAAGGGTCCCAAAAGTACAAAAATTATTAAGAAAGGCCATCAAAATCACTTACTTGTAAAGGTAAAGAATGGATGAAATTTTGAAGCTCCAAAACCCCTAAAATGGCTGATACTTACAGTGGCATGGACAAGAGATGAAAAAGATGAAAACCCTTTTCTTTTTGTTTAATTTCTAATCAAAATTAAGCTACCAGCTTCACCTAATTTTGACTTTTCTACTCCTATTTGTCTCTATGGTCGGTCACCCTATTGAATTGGGTCTTTTTTCCCTTTAAATACCCCTCATTATGAGCTATTTTAACACCATTTGTTAGAAGAAAAAAACTTTTCCCCTTTATGCGATTTGGTTCTTTTTCGAAATTGAGCATGTAATCGCTAAAATTATTTCACCAAAATTTTCATGCATTCATATAAACATGCTATAACACATAAAATAATATAAAAAATTATTTCTCCGACCTCAATTAGTGGTTCCGAAACCACTGCTCTAACTAAGCCCAAAATCGGGCTGTTACAACAATTTTGTAAAATAAATATGATTCACATGTTAAGGATGCCCACTAAAAATTTTGTTTTTGTATGCCATATCACATGCATGGGGTTGGGATGATACTGAAAGGAGGAAATTCTAGCAATTTAATGGTCTACATATTCTTGTGGTTTAACCATGATTTCTGGTTATCTGTAATTTCTGGTGGCTTGTCCACAATTATATGAATTTGGCAGCTTGTCTACATTATCTAGTGGCCTGTCCACAATATTAGTGTGTTAATGGATGAATCAGTTCTGGGAGAACTCTTTTATGGTGTGTAGCGAAGTTGGGTAGGAGCGGTTTCTGAAAAACTTGCACCGCTTTTTAAAAAGCTTTGCATTGACATCCTCATGCACACTGCTACTTGTGAAATTGTTTTGATATAACATTTTGTTATTTTTATGAAATGTATGTTTAATTACTAATTGTTACCTAAGTTAAGATTCTGTGGAATTAAACTATATAAATTCTCTGTAATATTTTGATTTGTATACTAAATTCCTTTTTAATACTTGAGTTAAGTCTCACGTTGGGCTTAATAGCTCACCCCCTTCATTTTTTTTGTCCTTTCAAATTTTTCACAAGGTTAGGATTCGATGATGACATTTAGAGGAGCTTCTCATAGTTATTTTTAAAATAAAGTACTTCAAGTCTATTTTTATATTTTGTTAAATTAAGACTATTTTAAGTTTGACTTAGACTGTGGCATTAGACTTTACTTTCAGGATATCTATTCTAATTTACATGTTGTTAAGTTTTAAAAACTGCATAAAATAGTATTTGATTAGATTATGCATGAGATCTTGGTTTTTTTTAAAACTTGCAAAATCAATCATTTTCACTGCAACAATGAAAATAAGTTTTAGACAAAAAATACTACTTAGTATTTGAGGTTTTAAATTGTCTATTGATGTTTTATTGAATTTTCATGAAATATTGATTTTTAACAAAATACAATTTTAGAAAAAAAATCATTATAATCTTTATAAAAATCTGTCAATATTACATTTCCTGCTACAATTCTGAGAAATGAGTTTTTAATAAAATTAGATTTAGTTTTCAAAATTACTAATGTTTACAAATAAGATTATTAAAGACATTTGATTTCTAAAGTTAACATGTTCTTCTTGAATAATGATGAACAACCAAGTTCTTTAGTTTTGAATTAATGAATGAATGATTTTGAAATATGATTGAAATTATGAAAGTTTTGAATAGCAATAAAACTCTTACAAATTATAAAATATTGAAATCATCGATTTCTAAAATTCTCGATTTCAATAGTTTTGAAATGATTTAGGCAAATGGTTTAAAAAGTATGTTTGAAAACTACGAAGAATTTTCTAGGCCATTCCAGTAACCAATGTAGTTTTTCAAATTTGGCCATAACAACTGACGCATGTTTAGGAAGTTAGAGTAAGCTAAGTTTGGGTTTAGTATACCTTGGACTCTTCAATACCAATCCATCTCGTCCTTGGTGGTGCTACAAATGATCGACTGTGACCATACACTCGGTGGGGTATTCTCAGGACCTAGAGGTCCAAAGTAATTGGATTGGTTAGAGTAACATTTCATCTAGATTGGCTTCGGCCCCTTCCTCAGGTTGTGGTTCAAACCATTTTGGTGATAAGTGTAAGAAAAAGAAAATAAAGGAAGAACGATTAGTAGCTTTGAGTAGATGAAGACGAAGAAAGAAAAGAAAAAATTGAAATGACAACAAATTAGGGATTTAGATGTTGCAGCAAGTGAAAAAGAAAAGGGGGCTATTGAAATAATGGATATAAATAGAGGTAATCTTGCTCGAGAAGTCAAGTAATAGATGACTATTTAAGTTCTTCAATGTGATGGTGACATCTGTAAAGGGGTAAATTGTGAAATTTTGAAATTCTAATGAAACCGATAAGTCTCAGTAAGTGGGCTAACCTATTGGCATTCTAAGCAAGTATGGGCTCCTGGTGATGCGTCAAACGAGCGGCTAGTAATTATTGAAGTAAATGAATTCGCCAAGATTATATTAATTTTGAAGATGAAATTTCCTAAGTGGAGGAGAGTTATAACACCCAGTTTTGGCAGGTCTTGAGTTTAGCACATAACCCGAAAGTAATCTAAGTGGCACAGTACTATCTGCACAATTGATGCTTTTGGCATATACATACATCAGGCACATAGTTGATGTTAGAGTATCAGGTAAGGATGTTCTCTGAATGTGTGGAGATGTAAGGATGAAGAAATTGGTATGAGTATTGAGGGTTTTTGGGTAATACAAGCATTGCTAAAGGTATAGTACGCCAAGTTTGTTTAGTTACTGTACTAGTTAAGTTCTAACGAGATGGTTAAGAATGAATGTAGGGATGAATTAGATATAAATATATCTAATTCGGTGTCGGATAGATTTGGTGCACTCAGATTGCACCTATTTCATGTATGTCCTCATTGACTGAATTTCCTCCTTGATTCAATCAAAGCATTGACCACATACGATATGGTCATTTGGGTTGGCCCTCTTCTGAGGCTTCTACAAGTAAGGAGGTTGATAATTAGCATTCTTAACCTAGTTAGAGTTATAACTTCCTCCTTGATTTCTACCCCATCTCAAGTTTGGGTGATCTCTCCATCTGACATTATAAGTGTTTGAATAAGGATTTCCACCTATTCCAAATATAGCTCACGTCCTCAGTGGAATTATTGATATAATGGAAGATAGGTTTACCTCCTCCATACATAGGTGACACACTAGTTGAAGACTCTATAAAATTGAGCCTATCCACAATTTGTTAGTATCTATTATCCTATTGGACAACTTTGATCGTATATGGCTTCTAGTTATAGGTGTAGCTTTTGGTTGGCCACTGCCAGGAATTCACTGCCATATTCTCTATTAATTCATGCAATCATTGTAAGTCTTGTTCATTATTGCTCGTCCTACAGCTCCATCTAGTCTTGATTATACATGTGTGTAATAGCCGGTTTTCAGTGAAATAGAAACAATGGTTTTAGGACCACAAATCCAAAATCCAAAATTTTATTTTACTATTATTTTATGGTCTACAGCATGATAGGAATACTATATAAATTTCGTTAAGAAATTTTACCATTTACAAGCTCAATTTGATAAAAAGGACTAAATGCGTAAAGTGTAAAAGTTGAGTTCTAATAGCTAAAGGTATTAAATAGCTATAGAAATTTAAAGTGGAGGTCCTTATATGATAATTAGTTCATAAATGTGTTAGTGGAAGATATTGGCTTGGAAATTTTGAAATTTGGTTTAGTTTTAAAGGTTAATTAGGTAATTAAGTAATTAAAGTCATAATAAATAAAACCAAACAAATTGTTATCTTCTTCCATTATTTTTCAATCGAATATCAAAGAAAAAAATCTATTTTTGGAAGCTAGGTTTCAACAACTTTGAATGCTCAATTGATCCAGTCAGACCTCGTATGGAGTTAGATCGAGGCAAAGAGAAAATATTGGATTAATTACGTCTGTATCTATATATACGCGTCAGGTAAGTTCGTGTAATTAAATTGAGTATTTATATGTTTTAATTGAATTATATGTGTGTGATTTGTATAATTACCATGTATAAATACCGATCGAGTATCCGACGACGTATATCGATTATAGAGTCCTATTTGAACCTTAGGAATTCATAGGATACAAATGAGATTCATCAGATTTACCGATTTGGTTGAGGTCCTGCATGTGTTGTGAACACACCACAGCTCGTATGAGCTTACCAATTTGCAACTCATGAGAGCTTATCGATTCTTAGCTCGTATGAGCTTACTGATAAAGAGTTCATTAGAGCATACCGATTCATAGCTCGTATGAGCATACATGTATAGGAATTGACGGATTACAATTTAGCACACTATGTGTGAGCCATCTCGAGTATCCAATGATATTCTAAATGGATCAACAGGCAATATTCTGTTACGAGATAATATGAGTTCAATACCAACTATTACAGGTATATACATGAAATACATGGAAAGGTTATTACTTGATATATAGTTAAATGAAATGGATGATACATGTATATGAAAATTTGATTATTTGTTGAGCATATCCATGATTTGGTTTATATGTGATTTTACATGGCTAACATGTTGGTGAATATGTGCTTAGGCACTTGGCCAAGTTATGTTGGGATATGTATTGTTTACTTACCTAATATGTGCTTAAATGGTAAGTTAAATTCTATGTTATTCGAACTTACTAAGCTTAAATGCTTACTTTGTGTATTTTTTTGTGTTTTTAGTGAATTGAAAGCTCATTCAGGTTGAAAGCTTGTCAGAGCTATATAACACTATCCATCGACTCACTCGATACTTTTGGTTGGTTTAAGTTTGGTTATAATGGCATGTATAAGTTATTTTGGCTAATGTTGGCCTCTATGCTTTGTTGATAATTTGGCCATTTATTTGGCTAATGTTTTGGCACTTTGATGATAGTATAAGTCTAGTATATGGTATGTAAATATTTGCTCTCTAATGGTTGATGAATAACTTGGTACGGTTGAATTATGGAAGATAAATATTTTGGAATGAATATGCATATTGAATATGTGCTTTGTGATAGGATGTAATTATGATAAATTGGTGTTTTGGTGGAAATAATTTATATAGTCATTTGATGCTAGTTTTAGAATGGAGTTTTGGTACCAAATGGTATGTTTTGTTAAATGATCTACATGGTAAGTTTTGGTGTAAATATGCATATATGTTAGTTGATCAATTGGTTATATTGACAACATGATTAGTCATGTTTAAAAATTGTCATTTGAAGTGCCTAAGGGTATATTGGTTGTATGTTATCATTCCTTTAGTATAAGGCTAGAAAATGCATGGTTTAGTACCTTATTATGGCTTGCTTATATGCATAATGTTAAGTGTTTGTTTATGCTAAATTGGTTAAGAAATATGGCTTGTAAAATGTTCTATTTTCGTCCACACGGGCGTGTGTATCAGCCGTGTGTGGCACATGGCCAGGTGGCATGGTCGTGTGCCCCTTGTAGCTTTCAAAGGGTTGCAAGTCAGGCTGTTATAGGGCATAGCACATGGCCTGGCACACGGACTTCCAAGGGTACATAGCCTAGCACACGAGAGTGTGGCTTGGCTGTGTGACCAAGTTAGTGAGTTACACGGGCACAAACACGGGCTGAGACATGGTCGTGTGTCCCTAATTCGAATGCCTACATGGCCTAAGACACAAGCATGTCTCTTATCTATATGAGTCACACGGTGGCCACACAGCCGTATGACCCTTGCAACTTTGAAATTTTTCAATGCTTTCCAAAAATTTCTCTGAGTTTTTGATTTAGT
Organism: Gossypium hirsutum; assembly: GCF_007990345.1. NCBI lineage: Eukaryota > Viridiplantae > Streptophyta > Magnoliopsida > Malvales > Malvaceae > Gossypium > Gossypium hirsutum. Next base: position 36,479,114 of record NC_053436.1, read on the forward strand.
CCCAACTTGTTTCTAATGCTTATTTTGAGCCTCGAGGGCTCGTATATGGGACAATATGAATGATTTTGATTGGTTTTTTATATAAATATTGATATGTTATGAAATGTTCAAAATTCTATTTGTTTGTATTGTAAACTCCAATAATACTTCGTAATCCTATTTCAACGATGGATAGGGTTAAGGGTGTTACATTTATTGGTATCAGAGACAGGTTTTGTAACACCCCCTAACCCGAATTCGTCATCAAAATAGGGTTATAGAGCATTACCAGGGTTTACAAATCAAACAAATAGAAAATGCAAACATTTCATATCATATAGCATTCATGTTAAAAACCAATCAAAATAGTACATATTGTCCCTTATACGAGCCCTCAAGGCCGAAAATACACATTATAAACAAATCGGGACTAAATTGAAAACTTAGAGAATTTTTTAGAAACATCTAAAATTTTCAAAACTGTAGGGGTCACACGACCAAGAGACACGCCCGTGTCTTAGGCCACGTGGGCATTCAAAATAAGGACATACGGCCGTGTCCCAACTCGTGCCCGTGCCTGTATGAGTATACTGACTTGGGTCACAGGCCAAACCACACGCTCATGTGCTAGGCCGTGTGAACATACTGACTTACAAACCTTTACAAGCTACAGAGGACACACAGCCGTGTCACCTGGCCGTGTGTCATACATGGCTGAGACACACGCCTGTGTCTTTACCCGTGAGTACGATAATAGGTTATTTTACAAGCCGTATTTCTCACCCAATAAGGCATCCACCTACACTTAACATTGTGCATATAAACAAGCCATATTATGGCATCCAAAACAAGAAAAATCAAGCCTTAAATATGTAGTATATTCACATACAACCAATATGCCCTTATGCACCTTAAATGACAATTATAAACATGTTTAACCATGTAGTCCATGGAACCAAGTAATCGACCAACTTTTATGTATAATTGCATTAATACACAACAAGTAAATCATTCACGAAAACTTACCATTTGGTACCAATTGTACCACTTATTCAATAGCATCAAATAGATATACACTTACTATAGCATAGTACCAAATCACACCAAGTTATAAAACATACCTTATATGCATATTCAACTACTATTTTACCTTTCATCATTTAACCACAAATCATTCCACACATCAACATTATAAGGAAAATTATGCACATACCAAAATACCAAAACACAAGCCAAATAAGTGGCTAATCTCAACAAAACACATATAGGCCAACATTAGCCAAAATAACCTATACATGCCATTATTATAACACCCTGAATCTGGGCATAGAAGTTTTGGGCCTTAAGCATGGGAGCGGTTGAAGGCAACTTATAATGTTTTGTTGTACATGTAAATTTCGTTAATGAAGGCTTGTTTTAGTGGTTAAGTGTGCTGAGAAGTGTTGGAGAAGTCCTGGGTTCAAACCTGGACTCTAGCAAAAATTTTGGTTTAAGGTGAATCAAACACTGGGTGTAGTAGGTAGGCCTTAAGAATATTGTTGGAGAAATTGTGCCATAAGGAAGCCTTGTGGTCTAGTGGCAAAGTCGCACCACATAAGAGGCAGGAAGGTGGCATCATAGGGTTGGCAAGGAGGTCCAGGGTTCGAAACTCATGGCAATCAAAGAGTATTTATTTTTCTAATAGGGGGCAGCAAGAGTTGGTGTTGAATTTAAACTCTGATGATGGAGGGATCCCACATCGGGAAGCTAACATAAGAGTGGATGCGAAGCTGACTTTAAATAGAGAGAACCATGAGGAGAGTAAATGTACCTTTCTTGGCTAATCCCTTTCGCTTTATGGCGTGCTCGTTTGGGTTGGGCATTGGCTAAGAGTGCTCGGAGCGCGGATTAACTCCAGTCTCCAATCAGGTGTGTATTTCTCACTACTCTAGCTGTAGGATGGCTACTTCGGGCAGCGATTGGATAAGTTGTTTGATTGTGTAGTAAATATTGGACTAGGCTAGGTGAATCTCATATCTATGGCTAGATTTGGGCTAAAAGGGCCACACAAGCGTGTGGCCCATTTGGGCCGAGAAGGGCTTTAGGCCCATTCGTATTGTTATCCCTGTTTAGAATACTTTAGTTTACCAAATTACTGAAATACCCCCAGTTGTAAAATTACCAAAGTACCCCCAGTTTATAAAATTACCCAAACATCCTTGATTTGTAAAATTACCGAAATACCCTCAGTTTGCAAAATTACTGAAATAACTCGATTTGTAAAATTACTGAAATACCCTCGACTTGTAAAATTATCAAAGTACCCCCGATTTACAGAATTACCGTTTTACTCTCGATTTACAAAATTATTGAAATACCCTTGTAGGGTAGAAATACCGAAATACCCTTGTAGGGTAGAAATACCGAAATACCCTTGTAGGGTAAAAATACCGAAATACCCCTGTAGGGTAGAATTACCGAAATACCCCTGTAGGGTAGAATTACCGAAATACCCTTGTAGGGTAGAAATACCGAAATACCCTTGTAGGGTAAAAATATCGAAATACCCCTGTAGGGTAGAATTACCGAAATACCCCTGTAGGGTAGAATTACCGAAATACCCTTGTAGGGTAGAAATACCGAAATACCCTTATAGGGTAGAAATATCGAAATACTCCTGTAGGGTAGAATTACTAAAATACCCTTATAGGACAGAATTACCGAAATACCCTTGTAGGGTAGAAATATCGAAATACCCCTGCAGGGTAGAATTATCGAGATACCCTTGTGGGGTAAAATCACCATTTTGCCCCTAGGGTGTTAGATGACTGTTTTGCCCTTGTGGGCAAGTGACTGACTTGGACTGTGTGGTTGACGGATTTGATTGTGAATATATGTTGGTGATATGAATGACTTGACTGTGATTGTTTAATTCAAATATGGGCATGACATTCTGCATACATGACATGTTGCATGGGTTGGGATTTTGTACGGAGGAAGATATGATTTGTTAGGATCGCATGGTTGCTTGACGACTGTGGATCCACCGAAGGCTTAAGAGCCGTATATTGGTACTGATTTGATAAGGTCGCACGGGTCACCCGAGACGACTGTGGACCGATCGATGGCTGAGTGCTGATCATATTTACCCGAGGCTGTGTGCCGACTATATTACCGTTGCTGATGGCTATGTGCCTAACATGATACAGCTACCGATGGCTTAAAGCCTTCTGATTATGGGTTTGCGCCAACCTACATATGGCTCTGTGCCAACCTGATTATGGCTGTGTGCTAAACGTATTTGCCTATGGCTATGTGCCAACATATGATTATTGACGACTCTGTGTCAATCACATTTACTTAGGGTTGTGTGCCGGTTATGTTACTCTAGTTGAGGTCTATATGCCTAACATAATGCAGTTATCGATGGCTTTGTGCCACGTATTCTGTTAAGTGGCTTTGCCACATTATCTTTCTGGTGGGCTCTGCCACAATATCTGTATCTGGTGACTCTGTCACAATATCTATTCTGGCAGCCATGCTGCAAATTCTGTGGTATGTAGTGGATGGGTGGGTCGAGATGTCTCCCCACATGGTGTAAGGTTGGTACGGGGGTGTAAACGGCTGGATTGGGTTCGGATTGCATTCACATTCTAATTCTGACTCTGTTACCTGATACTGATTCTGATTCTGTCACCTGATTCTGATTCTGATTCTCATTTTGATTCTAGTTCTAACAATGTTTCTTATTCTCTAATGGGCTAAGGCCCATATGGTATTGTCTGTTATAATGGGCTAAGGCCCAATTGATATTGAAACTGTAAGTAGGGCTGGGGCCAGACTTTTAATTCTTTTATATGACTGACTGTTTCTTTTATATAGTAGCAGGTTTCATACTGAGTTTTCGTAAACTCACCCCGTTTATTAACCTTTCAGGTAATTTCCACCCTTAGACGGATCGGAGCTGTGTGGGGCTCGGAGGAAGCCACACACACTGTTTATGTTACAGTTTTGATTATTACTTTTAAATGTTTTTATGTGGGTTGTAGTAAAGCCGTTGTAATTTTCTGGATTCAAATTTGGAATTTTATTTATTGTTATTATAATTGCTAGTATTAGAACACGATTTCCCAAAACAACTACTGTTGTTCAAAATATCATGTATCTTCAATTGTTTTTAAATTAAGCTTCCGCAACTACCAAGATTTTTACAAAGGGTATAAGTTTTTCATTATTAAGAAGGGTTTTCAATGGAAACATGGTTTTCGAAAAACACTTCAATATGACACGCCAGATTTGAGCCAAACTTACAGGCCGAGTTTGGGGTGTTACATTTATAACCTTAACCAAGACATCAAAATCTAACAATATGATCTCTGGATAGTGTGATAGATTTCTGACCAGCTTCCAAGCCAATCGAGCTTTCGATAATCTAAAAAGTAAAGGAAAACAATGGCTTTGTGCCACGTATTCTTTTAAGTGGTTTTGCCACATTATCTGTTCTGGTGGCTCTGCCACAATATCTGTATCTGGTGACTCTATCACAATATCTATTCTGGTAGCCATGCTGCAAATTCTGTGGTGTGTAGCGGATGGGTGGGTCGAGATGTCTCCTCATATGGTGTAAGGTTGGTACGGGGGTGTATATGGCTGGATTGGGTTGGGATTACATTCACATTCTAATTTTGATTCTGTTACCTGATACCGATTTTGATTCTATCACCTGATTCTGATTCTGATTCTCATTTTGATTCTAGTTTTACTAATGTTTCTTATTCTGTAATGGGCTAAGGCCCATCTGGTACTGTCTGTTATAATGGGCTAAGGCCCAATTGATACTGAAACTGTAAGTAGGGCTGGGGCCAGACTTTTAATTCTTTTATATGACTGACTGTTCCTTTTATATAGTAGCAGATTTCACACTGAGTTTTCGTAAACTCACCCTGTTTATTAACCTTTCAGGTAATTTCCAGCCTTAGATGGATCGCAGCTGGTAGGGGCTCGGAGGAAGCCATACACACTGTTTATGTTACAGTTTTGATTATTACTTTTAAATGTTTTCATGTGGATTGTAGTAAAGCCGTTGTAATTTTCTGGATTTCAAATTTGGAATTTTATTTATTGTTCTTATAATTGCTAGTATTAGAACACGGTTTCCCAAAGCAACTATTGTTGTTCAAAACTTCACGTATCTTCAATTTTTTTTAAATTAAGCTTCTGCAACTGCCAAGATTTTTACAAAGTTGTTAAAAATGTTATTCAACTGAGGTTTCTAACAAGGTTTAAAAAGGGTATAAGTTTTTAATTATTAAGAAGGGTTTTCAATGGAAACATGGTTTTCGAAAAACACTTCAATATGACACGCCAGATTTGAGCCAAACTTACAGGCCGAGTTTGGGGTGTTACATTTATAACCTTAACCAAGACATCAAAATCTAACGATATGATCTCTGGATAGTGTGATAGATCTCCGACCAGCTTCCAACCCGATCGAGCTTTTGATAATCTAAAAAGTAAAGGAAAACAACTATGTAAACAATGAATGCTTTGTAAGCTCATATAAACTTTAATCGTATCAATTTATTTCAAATATGAAATTTCTACATATCAAGGATAATCCAATATCGGTACCACAAGATTCATGAAGCTATATTCAACAACTCACAAGGTGAATAAATCCACAGCATCACTTATAATATCATCCCTAGAATTGTAGTATTTTAAATAACTTTAAACCTTACTAATCTTTCATGAGCTCAAGAATATTTTCATTTGAGCACTTACAATTTCAATGCAACTTAAAATTAAACATATTACCATTCAACCAACAGCTTGGCACTTGCCTAAGCATCAAACAATAGCACTTGTTAGCATACTTGAACATATTTCATATAAATTCAACATCGATAACCTTATTATCTCATGTCACACTTCATTTTATTACTCGTCTCAACTTACATAATTTTAATGTATCGGCATATCAAAGATATTCATGTATGTATATGTAACATCCCGATTTTGGGCTTAGTCGAAACAGTGGTTTCGGGACACAAATCTGATGAGGAAAATTTCATTTTTATTATATTTTTATGGTCTCCAATTTCACAAGATGATTTCGTGAAAATTTCGTTCGAAAATTTCGACGTTTGGGCACTCAATTTAGTAAAAAGGACTAAATTGTAAAAAGTGCAAAAGTTGAGTTTTATATGTTAGGGGTGTCTAATTGTCATGAAATTTTAAATAGGAGGTCCTTAAATAATAATTAAACCATTGTATAACTTTTTGGACAAAAATGGCCTTGTTTGTGTAAAATTTGAAAGAATAGTAAAAAGGGCATTTTTGTCATTTAAAGGTAAAATGAATTAAAAGATAAATTTTAAACCCCAAATGTATCCCTCTCTTCTTGCTACAGTATAATGTACCAAGAGCAGTCATGGTTAGGTTTTGGCCAAGCTGCCAAGCTTAATAGTAAGTGATTCCGAGCTCCGTTTTTAATGTTCTATGTATTTTGAAATCCTGGTAACATGATTTGCTCATTTATACCATTATTTTGAGTTAGGATTTATGTTTAAAAATTTACCCATGAATGATATGCATGTATTTTTATGTTTAATGTTAGAATATAAAGCTTGAAATTGTGTTAAACAACTTTTGCTAAGCGATTTTACGTGAAAACGAGTAAAACGACATAATTGGTAAAAATACCTAATGTTCATAAGTACATGTTAGAGTGAGAATTTGATGTTGTCATAGAAGGGAAAAATGATCAGCATGTCATAAAACATAAGAAAATAGGAATAATTTCAATTTCTGAACCTTGGGGCAAAAGTGAAAATATGCAAAAGTTTAGGGGTCAAAATGAAAATTTTTAAAAATATGATTTTTAGACCCATATGAATAGTGTGACTAATTAGTAGGCTAAATGTGATATTATAGATCAAGGAAATCGAGATTTGGGCTTAAATTGGGAAAATACAAGGTTATGAACTAGAATGGTAAATTGCAATTTCTGGATCCAAGCTAAGTTTGTACGTAAATAATTTATCGATTCTTTTTATTTTATTATATTTTTTATCATATGAAATGTGGCTGCCTATAGAATGATTATTTGTTGTAAATTACAAATTGAAAAAGGACTATGAATAAATTGTAACATGTTGGAAAGTGAGGAATTTCCCGGTTGAGCCTTCGGAATGGAAACGATACGAATGATCTATTGTGAGGTCACGTGTGTAGTACTAAGTGCAGGCTACTATGTATACCCGATAACTTCGATCACGTGTGTAGTACTAAGTGCAGGCTACTACGTGTATCAGATGGTTAGGTCACGTGTGTAGTACTAAGTGCAGGCTACTACGTGTACTAGATAATTGGTTGCATGTGTAGTACTAAGTGCAGGCTACTATGCGTACCAGATAGCTTTGGCTACAAGTGTGAAAATATGTGCAGGTAATTGAGTATTAGTTATTATTCCGAAGAGTTCAATGGGAAAATCGATTAAGTAAAAATACATGTGAACATGATTATATGATGAATAAGTGCAGGTATATGTTTAAGAAAATTTTGAGCAATATGCTCGATATTTGAGTGAACTTCGATAAGACAAAATGGATTAAGTGAAATTATGTAAGAGTGAATTTTAGTAGTAAAATAGTGTTGGGCAGCAGCATTTATGTGACTTTGAAAATTCACCAAAAATTGTCTAAGTTGAATTAAATTTCAAATAAATTATGGAATTAAATCTTAATGAGTATATTTTTATTTAAAAGAAACAAGGTGAGCAAAAGAGTTTTATATTATGTGATATTATAATTTTTGTGAGATAGTGTCAGAATGATTTTGAGATCCCCTGTTCTGACTTGGAAAAATTGTTAAAAATTGTAGAAAAATAATTATGGGTTATAATTTATATTCTTAGAATCTTTGATGAGTATAATTTTAATAGAAACAAATGGAAACATTATTCGAGTCTCGTACTATGCGATAAATAAGTTTTAGTGAAGAAAGGTTGAAGCTGTCAAACAGCAAAATAGGGGATACTTTGAATAATAAACTGTACTCATTGGATGGACCAAAAATTCTGAAATTTTAATGGTGAAAATATATATGAGTCTAGTTTCTGGAAAAATTTATGGATCTTAATTTGGAGTTTTGTAACTCCATATATAAATGATTTAGTGACTATAACTCAAGAAAGTAGCTTAACCAGAACATGTGTAAATGTACAATTGGGTTAGTTTTACTATGGAAAACATGTTAGTAAATTGCTTATTATTTTCATGTGAGCTTACTAAGCGTAAAGCTTACCCCCTCTTTTCCATTTCTTTAGTGTTGTCAGGTTAGCTCAGGGTTGGAGATCGTCGGAGGTAGCACCACACTATCAAGCCAACACCTTGAGAGTATAAACACATATGCTAGAATTATCAAGTGAGTGGCATGTATAAAGACCTAGTTTTATAACATGTGTGTTATAGGCTTCAAAGGCCTATATAAGGGAAGATAAGCATGTGTTTAAGATGTTTTAATTTTGGAAAAAAATTTTGTGGCCCGATTTTGCATGTTGTAAATGTTTAAGTCCGGTAACGCCTCGAATCCTGTCCCGGCGTTGGATACGAGTGAAGGGTGTTACAGTACATGTCTTGATACATATCATTCTCTTACCGTTTCTTCACATACATAAATCATCCATTTCAATATATCAATATATCATGTACAATCATTTCCATGTATTTCATGTATATACTTATATTAGTACGTATCAAACTCATATCGTCTCGTAACAGAACATTGCTCGTTGAACCATTTAGAAAATTGTTTGATACTCAAGTAGAACACACGAGGTGTACTAAACTATAATACGTCAATTCATGTACATGTATGCTCTAACGAGCTCTAAATCAGTATGCTCTTACAAGCTGTAAACGGTAAACTCATACGAGCTCAATATCGGTAAGCTCTCTCTCGAGCTAAGAACCGATAATCGTAATGACATGTCATATGTATCCTACGGATTCCTAAGGTTCAAACGGGAGGCGATAATCGTCGTACGTTTTTGGATTTACATATTTTCATAACACAATAAATTGCATACTAACATATATAGTGATTTAATCACAATATAATCACATATTAACATTCAATTTAATCAAAATTATACAGAATACAGTTCATACGAACTTACCTGGCTAAATTGCAGAAATACCAAGATTTAGGGGCATTTTGGTAATTTTCCATTTTCCTTGATTTTCACCCGATCTTGATCTACATTAATAATTTCATTCAATTTATTAATTTAGACAATAAAACAATTCATTTCATGCAATTTAGTTATTTTTGACATTTTTATAAAATTGCCCCTAAAGTTTTACTTTTTTCAATTTAGTCCCTAAGCCCAAAACATACAAATAAACCATTTTTATCCAAAATTGAGCTTAGCTGAAGGTTCATAGCTCCAAATACAGCCCATATTTATGAAAATTTCACATCAAATCCTTATACTTTTATTAATTTAACAATTTAGTCCCTAATCGATAAATTCATTAAAAATCACTTAACAAAATACTTTTAAATACCAACTAATATTTCAAATTCATCATTTAACAACAAATATCACAAGATTCATCAGTGGTAACATCCAAAATCTTTAACAGTTTCAAAATCGAAAGTACGGGTTAGCTGGACCTAATTGCAACGATCTCAAAAACATAAAAATTAAAAGAAACTGGTGAAAGATGGCTTACCATGCATGAATTGAAGCACAGTCGAACCTTAGTTTTTCTTGCCATGATGTTTCTGTGGTTTGGAGAAGATGATAAGTATAAAATGTTTTTCTTACTTTTTGTTTTACTTATTTTAATGTTTTTAATACATTATTATTTTAAATAATAAAAATAACACTTACTTATCCTAAAAACAAGCATTGACCAACTATAATAATTCATCATGATGTAATTGTCATATAAGTCCACCTACTTCCACTAAGTAATCCATTAAATCATTAAAATTCAATAGCAACTATGTTTTACATCTTTTACAAATTAGTCCTTTTTAATTAATTAACTATTAAAACGTTAAAATCTTTCAATGAAACTTTAATACCACTTTAATGAAACTCCGTAAATACTTATAAAAATATTTACGGCTCAGTTTATAGAAACAAGGTCTTGATACCTCATTTTCTAAAACCACTTGAACTTAATAAATCGTTTATAAAACAAAAATCACTATATCAAAAACCTTTTCAAAGTCACAATTAACTCGTAAATATTAAATATAATATTTACGAACTTACTCGTCGAATTTGGTGGCCTCGAAACCACTGTTTTTGGCACCACTGGAAAATGGGCTATTACAAGTTTAGTCAATTCTTGGACTGAACGTAGTGTGTACGAGTCTAGCTATACATGCCATTATATAACCTATGATAGTGTGATATCTCCTAACCATTTTAAAATATGTTTTCTTATAGTAATGACATCCAACTGAGCTGATTTCGATAAAGTAGAGAGCAATGCTCAAACCTCTATTCACGGAGTAGCTTTGAGTGGTGCGAGGCCCATATCTGAAGGACGGGGAGGAGAGGCTAAGGAAGCCTTCTTCTATATGATGAGTGAATGGTTCATCAAGTTCGTACAGACAAACGCGGCTGCTCAACAACCTCCACCCCTTCCTGCTCCCCAACCAGTTCCTGTTATTCCTTAAAAGTATGGAACTAATTCGAGTTAATAAGCCACCTGTTGATAAGATTCGTAAGTACGGCGCTGAAGAATTTTAAGCTACTACTGAAGATGATCCCAAGAGAGCTGAATTCTGGTTAGAGAATCTGTTCATCGGCCAAGTGTGTTAAATGCACAGTATCACTATTGAAAGATTCGGTTTACTAATGGTGGAACATGCTGATTTCTGTTGTGCTGAGAGAGTGGATCACCTGAGAATTTTTCCAAACTGAGTTTCGAAAAAAATATATTAGTCAAAGGTTTCTGGATCAGAAATGTAAAGAATTTCTGAAGCTTACACAGGGTCGTACGATTGTGTCAGAGTATGAGCAGGAATTTGTTAGGCTGAGCAAATATGCCTGGGAGTGTATTCCGACTGAAATTGCCATGTGTAAAAGATTTGAAGAAGGGTTAAATAAAGACATAAAGCTTTTAGTTGGAATTCTTGAGCTAAAAGAATTCATTGTATTGGTTGATCGAGCACATAAAGCTGAGAAGCTGAGTAAAGAGAAAAGACATGCTGATTTTGAAGCTAAAGACTCGAGAAAGAGATCGACTGGGAAGTCCTATCAGCAGTATCAAAGAAATTAAAAGAACATCACAACCATTTTATAGCTTCTATTGGTTATTCTAGTAGAGATAGAGGTACCCGGCGCTGCAGTCCAAAACCTCAGCCTATATCTGTAGCAAGTGTGGGTAGTGTTAGAGATGCGCGTGTTTCAGGTCTGGTTCCTTTGACCATTATCCTATAGATTGTCCAGAAAAATTCAAGAAATAGAAAGTTCTGACCACAAGTTTGAGTAATACTGCTACAAGAGGTAGACCACCTCGTAATCCTAGAAATGTGAGTGGTATCAATGATGTGATGAAAAACTTTGCCGTGAAATATAAGGCATGAGCACCAGGTAGGGCTTATGCTATTCGTACACACGAGGATCTTCTGCACCAGATGTTATTATCGGTACTTTCTCTATTTATGATACTGATGTTACTTCTTTAATTGATATGGGATCAACCCATTCTTATGTTTGCACGAATTTAGTTTCTAGTAAGAATTTACATGTTGAATCCACTAAATTCGTGGTTAAAGTATCGAACCCCCTAGGTCAGTATGTGCTAGTTGATAAACTTTGGAAAAACTATCCTTTGATGACACGAAGTTACAATTTTCTGGTTGATTTGATGTTATTACTGTTTGATGAATTTGATGTGATTCTAGGCATGGATTGGTTAACTCTACACGACGTTGTTGTAAATTGTAGACAAAATTTTATTGTATTGAAATTTCAGAACAGTGAGACGCTTCGTATTGAATTAGATAATCTGAATAGGTTGCCTATTGTTATATCAACTATGTCAGGGCAGAAACATGTGAGAAAAGGTTGCAATGCTTATCTTGCTTATGCACTGGATACTAAAGTGTCTGAATTGAAGCTTGAATCAGTGCTAGTGGTTTGCGAGTATTTCGATGTGTTTCCAGAGGAGTTACCTAGATTACCATCCGGTTAGAGAGTTTGAGTTTGCTATGGAACTTATACAGGGAACAACACCCATATCGATCGCACCTTACAGAATGGCTCCTACGGAATTGAAAGAGTTGAAAGCACAACTGCAAGAGTTGACAAATGGGGGTTTTGCTCGACCCAGCTTTTCACCTTTGGGTCCACCGATTCTATTCGTTAAGAAAAAGGATGGATCGATGAGATTTTGTATAGAATACCATTAGCTCAACAAAGTTACAATCAAGCAAAATATCCATTTTCTCGTATTGATGATCTGTTCGATCAGTTGAAAGATGCCACAGTATTCTCGAAGATTGATATTCATTCTGGTTATTATCAGCTACAAGTGAAAGATTTTGATGTGCCAAAAATTGCATTTAGAACCAAGTACAAACACTACTAATTTCTTGTGATGTCATTTAGTTTAACTAATGCACCTGAAGTATTTAGGGATTTGATTAACAGAATCTTTAGACCATATTTAAACAGATTTGTGGTGGTCTTTATTGACAACATTTTGATCTATTCCTGAGACGAGTTCGAGCATGCTGAGCATTTGATAATTGTTTTGCAAACTCTACGAGATAAACAACTATTTGCTAAATTTAGCAAATGCAAGTTTTGGCTCTGAAAAGTTAGTTTTCTAGGACACATACTATCGACTGAAGGCATCAGAGTTGATCCGAGTAAAATTTTCACAGTTGTTGATTGGAAACCACCAAGAAAATATCTAAAGTTAGAAGTTTTCTGGGATTACGTGGCTATTACCGAAGATTCTTCAAAGGGTTCTTAATTGATAGCTACACCGATGAAATGGCTATTAAAGAAAGATGTGAAGTTTGAATGGCCTGATAGATGTCAGCAAAGTTTTAACCAATTGAAAGCACTGTTGACTGAAGCACAAGTTTTATTTCAGCCTGAATCAGGTAAAGAATTTATGATTTTTAGTGATGCTTCTTTAGATGGTTTAGGTTGTGTTTTGATGCAGGAAGGAAAAGTAATAGCTTATGCTTCCAAACAGTTAAAGCCGCATGAAAAGAACTATCCGACACATGACTTACAATTGGTAACTATTGTGTTTGCATTAAAAATTTAGCAACACCATTTGTTCGGCGAAAAATGTCATATATTTATCGATCACAAGAGTTTGAAGTATCTGATGCCAAAAAAAGATTTGAATCTGAGACACGTAGATGGCTCAAGCTGTTAAAAGATTATGAGCTGATCATTGATTATTATTCGGGAAAAGTAAACGTAGTTGCTGATGCTTTGAGTAGAAAGTCCTTGTTTGCTCTGTGAAAGTTGAATATCCGATTGACATTATGATATGAACCCGGTCGTATCATGTTTCGACAAAAATTCAACAACATCGAGCATGGCCTAAGCTCGAGGGACCTAAGTGTAAAATGAACCCTGAATTTAACTCAACGAGAATTTAGCTCATTTCCAGCTCAATGAGCTCGTGTGCTCATTTAATGAGATTAATTCAGCTTAAATGAGCTCGTTTTAATTTCTTTCTAGCTCGTTCTTTTATCATTCGAATAAATTCAGTATTAGTTTTTAATTTACTTAATTTGGTGCAGCTCAAATAATTATTGCTTGCTTTGTGTTTAAAATATAGACATTTTAATTAAATTTAAATGTGTCTTAGTTTGTTGCATATTTAATTATCTAATTAAGTTGTCTAAGCTAGGACAAATTTATTTTTTATTAAAGTGTCTAGCCAAAATTAATGTGCCTTAGTTCATACATGTCTTTATTGTGTCTTAGGCTACTTCCAAATTTTAATGTCTTAGTAAAACATGTTATTAATTTGTTACAGACTATTTTTAATGTGTCTCAAGTTCCAGCCGAATTAATAAGTCGATTAATATGTCTTAATGCAGCTGAATTAATTTGCCTTAATTCCATTTTATGTGTCCTTGAATTGTTTTGCAGCTAAATGCATGCAAGGGAGCTGATCCAAGATACATGCTTCAAGTTCATGAATAATTAGCTCATTAATTCAGCCAATGTACCAGCACATACATACATCGAAAGTAGGGGCTGAATCAGTTAAATGCCAATTGCCCCTCTATGTGCTCAAGATGCCATTAAGAATCAATTAAAGGATATGCATGGCACCTTCACCTTCAAGAACGTCCAATGGAGGAATTGACACATAAATTCAGCACATTGAATGAATAATGTGCATGCACAAAGGGGAAAACGAATCTACAAGGTACATGCTGCCATTCATGAACCAACCCATCATTAAAGCTTCTATTAAGAGAGATGCATGTCCCATGCACCTAGCATTCGGCCAAGGGGGATTAAAGGGATCTTAAAGCCCAGCCATTCATAGACTTAAGGATTCTTCATGGATAAGCATGGATGCACAAACCAAGGAGGAAAAAAGTGTCCATTCAGCTTATGCATGAACTTGTCAAATTCATGAACCATTTTTAATATATAAGGGTGAACATTTTTATTATTGTGTGAACACATAGATGCCGAATTTGAGTAGTCATCTTTGTGGCTATAAATAGCTCTCTTGTAAACATTTTCGGGTTAGACAACTTTTTGATGAATTTTATAATTATCATATTAATTTGTGAGTGTTCATACTCTCATTGTTCTTCATAGACTGAGTTAACTTATCAAACAACCCTTGTGGCATCAATTCTATTTATTTCTTGAACTTATCACTTGTTTTCAAGTGTGGCGTTCTACATACCGAGGCTCCTATCTTCATAGGTAGCGGGTCAAGGTTTATCATCAAACTATCGTTACCATTCTTCCCATTCCCTTTCATCATCCTAAGTGCCTATTTTGAGACTCAGGTCAACAATCGCCATTGTTGGTTCATTCTCTTGACTTAGCCATTTATTCCCATCCACCATCCTTCCATTTCGTCCATTCAGGAAACTACTTCGTTTATCAAATTCCTTAGCCTAATTTCATCCACCATTCTTCTAAGCCATTTTTAAACTTCTTATTTAAGCCTACTTTCTATCCATTTTTAGCCTTCTTCGAAACAAGTCATAACTTACCCAATTTATCGATCGGGCAACTATTACGACTCAAATCATCATCGAGGTGAGTTCATATCATTGTCATAATAAAGAAAAGGATTAGGGACATATCGAATTATGAACTTATGGACTCACGCCAAATCCTTAGTCCAAACTAGAGCATGTAATTCGTTACTGGATCAAAAATAAAACTGGGTTTAAGTTTCCTATCAAATAAGCAATCCATTTCTTTTACAAAGTCTTGAAGTTCAAATTCTAAAATCTCTTCTCGAGACATGATTAGTTGCTGAAAAGAAGATTGTTAAAGCAAAACAAAAATAAACACATCGCCACAAAATCTCGCGATTCACTCAGAAAGAAAATTGAATGTTTTATCACTCACACTCGTGTTTCACTCGTTTTAAGGCTTTTTCCGGCACTCTAATGCTCTCCCAGACTCTATGCCTTTTACCACTCATACTTGCTCTTGTAACCTCGTATTTTTTTTATTAGGACTTGTCTTGGTGCTTGGGGTCGGCTTCAAATTGGTTACAAGGAAAAGATCTAATGGGTAGGGTAGGCTGAAATAAAGAAAAAGTTGGTTGAGTGTGGTGTTGGGGGGTGCAAAGATGATAAAATGAAACTTGAAGATTGGGAACGGATGATATGAATAACCGAAGAAAAGAACTCAAGACTTCTCACTTTTTTTTATACTCGAATATTTTTTTTGTTTTAATTTCGAATTTCTCTTCTTCTTTTTTTTTAACTTCAAAAGTAATGCTAAATACAATTGAGATTTGAATACAACTTGATAGAATTTTTTCTTAAATTTGATTTTTTTTAACAACGAACCTACTACAGACTTGATACAAACGTAGGCGCTTCTCAATTCACAAGCTCTGATACCAAATGATGCAAACTCGCCTCGATGATGATTTGAGTCGTAATAATTGCCCGATCGATAAATTGGATAAGCTGTGACTTGTTTCAAAAAAGGCTAAAAATAGATAGAAAGTAGGCTTAAACAAGAAGTTCAAAAATGGCTTAGAAGAATAGCGGATGAAATTAGGCTAAGGAATTTGATAAATGAAGTAGTTGGCTGAATGGGTGAAACGGAAGGATGGTGGATGGGAATAAATGGCTAAGTCCAGAGAATGAACCAACAATAGCGATTGTTGACCCGAGTCTCATGATAGGCACTTAGGATTATGAAAAGGAATGGGAAGAATGGTAACCCTAGGAAGATAGGAACCTGGGTATGTAGAACACCACACTTGAAAACAAGTGATAAGTTCAAGAAATAAATGGAATTGATGCCACAAGGGTTGCTTGATAAGTCAACTCAGTCTATGAAGAACAATGAGAGTATGAACATTCACAAAGTAATATGATAATTATAAAATTCATCAAAAAGTTGTCTAACCTGAAAATGTTTACAAGAGAGATATTTATAGACACAAAGATGACTACTCAAATTCGGCATCTATGTGTTCACACAATAATAAAAATGTTCACACTTATATATTAAAAATGGTTCATGAATTCGACAGTTCATGCACAAGCCAAATGGACACTTTCTTCCCCCTTAGTTTGTGAATGCATGCTTAGCCATGAAGAATCCTTAAGTCCATGAATGTCCAGCCTTTAAGATCCCTTTAATCCCCCTTGGTCGAATGCTAGGTGCATGGGACATGCATCTCTCTTAATGGAAGCTTTAATGATGGGCTGGTTCATGAATGGCAGCATGTACCTTGTAGATTCGTTCTTCCCTTTGTGCATGCACATTATTCATTCAATGCACTAAATTTATGTGTCAATTCCCCCCTTGGACATTCTTGAAGGTGAAGGTGCCATGCATATCCTTTAATTGATTCTTAATAGCGTCTTGAGCACTTAAAGGGGCAATTGGCATTTAACTGATTCAGCCCCTACTTTCGATGCATGTATGTGATATCCCGAATTAGGGCCTAATCAGAATAGTGGTTTCGAGACCACAAATCTGAGATAAAAATAATTATTTTATGATTATTTTGAGGTCTATGATATGATTTCATGGTTGTGTGAAAATTTCGTGAAGAAATTCTATGCATAAAGTGCTTAATTTGAAGTTAGGGACTAAATTGAATAAGTTACAAAATTTGCATTCTAGAAGTTTCTAGTATGAGATTGCTTTGAAATATTAATTAGGAGGTCTAAAATAGCAATTTGACCAATTTCTAAGTTTATGGACAAAAATTGGACATGGATGGATTTTTTGAAAGTTTAATAAGGAAGGGCATTTTGGTCATTTTGATATTAAATGAAATAAAATGGGAAAAATAACACAAAAATTATCATCTTCTCCTTTAGTTTCTGCTGAATTTTGCTCTCCACCATAGCTAGGGTTTCAACACTTTTAAGCCTTGATTAGTAAGGAAAATCGAAATTCGGGCTAAAATCAGCAAAATACCAAGTTGTGGACAAAATGGTAAAAATGACCATTTTCGCATACGAGGTAAGTTCATGTGTAAATGTAGTAACATAATTGTCATTTTAAGTAATTTAATGTTATTTATATGATATGATAATTAATATCATGAAATATTATGCAAATTATGTGTGCTACTTGTTAAATATGAATTGCTACCGAGTATCGGTTTCGACATTCCGTGAAGAGGGCAAAGATGTGTCATTGAGGAAAAATCTCGTTTGAACCTTGGAAATAGATTACAATACAAGTGACATGCTACTAGGATATTTGAGTTCCGAACTTGTTGAGTTGAGTCCGAGTTCGTGAGATGTAACTAGGCATTCGAGCTCGTTGAGTTGAGTCTGAGTTCACTTATGGATGCGAACACCCGAGCTCGTTGAGTTGAGTCTAAGTTCACTTATGGGTGGGTTACATGGTAGCTTGGCTACATAATTTCCGTAGGCTATTGAGTTTGTCTAGCTGCGGGTATGGCACTTACGTGCATGAAATCCGTGTATCCGAATTATATTCTGATTGTGTTCAACGGGTAAAGTTCTAGTGAAATGGAAGAATTCTGTAACACCCCGTACCCGAGACCATTGCCGGAGTCGGACACGAGGGGTTCACAGGCTAAATTCACTTACTTGCACAGTTCATTTTAAAAATTTCCAGGCAGTTGGCTAACTGTGTCACTGTCACCTTAAAAATCATATCTTGAGTTCTAAAACTCGAAAATCAGTTTCGTAATTTTTCCCTAAAACTAGACTCATATGTCCATCTACATATTTTTTTCTAGAATTTTTGGTCAGGCCAATTAGTACATTTTATTAGTTAAAGTCTCCCCTGTTACAGGGTACGACTACACTGACCTTCATGCATTACGATTTGGATATCTCCCTGTACAGGGCTTCAATACTGATGCTGTTTGTTTCTATAGAAACTAGACTCAAAGGGGAATCTATACATATATGGAATGACTTCTAAATGTCTCTGGTTAATTTCTAATGAATTTCCAAAGTCAGATCAGGGGATCCAGAAACTATTCTGGACCTGTCTCACGAGAACTTTAACATCTCATAATATACTGTTCATATGAACGTTTCGTTACTTTCCGATGAAAATATATTCATCAAGGTTCGATTACATAATTTATTCACTATTTAATTCCATTCCTACTATTTTTAGTGATTTTTCACATCCACATCACTGCTGCTGCCAGCATCTATTTTTAAGGTAAACTTTACCCATTTCATGATCCTCCATGGATCAACTAGAGTTTGTCATACATATTCCAAAAATGATCATGAATAACCATTCCCATGGCTAACCGTTACCAACATTTCCATACCTCTCGACAGACAACATACAAAACGATTATAATGCTATGATCAAAGTATATTTAAGCCATTTTCGCATGGCTATCCAAATTTACACAAAACCGAAGGGTACATGACCAACAACAAAAGGGTAGTCCTATACATGCCATTTCAAAGTTCAACCAAAAGTATACCAAAAGGAGCTTTGATAGTGTGGGCGACTTCGACTTCAAAATCCCAAGTCCGATAGCTAAAGAACCAAAATCTATAAAACAGAGAATCAAAGAAACGGAGTAAGCATTAAATGCTTAGTAAGTTTTGAGCAAAGAATTTAGACACAACCAAAGTATAGCATTCATGTAGCTAAACAGATAATTTCATATGCACAATTTTTCAATACCATACTTACTTCACATTACCAACCCTTATATTCATACACAAAGATCAACTTAGCCAAAGGCCGATAGCTCATTTATCAACTGACCGAATACTTATTTGTAAGGGCTCAACTAATTCAAAGCACATACGAAACATACCTCAATGTTGGGATGTTACAAGCGTATTAACTGAAATTTTTACAGCAAGATCGTTCATTCCCAAATCACGTACCTTCGGAATTTAACCAGATATAGCTACTCGTTCAAATGCCTTCGGGACATAGCCCGGTTATAGTAACTCGCACAAATGCCTTCGGGACTTAACCCGGATTTAGTAACTCGCACCAATGCCTTCGGGCTTAGCCCGGAATTAGTAACTCGCACAAATGCCTTCGGATCTTAGTCCGGATATGGTCACTTAGCACAAAGCCTTCGGGACTTAGCCCAGACATCATTCGAATAACCATGCACATTTAACAATAAATCATGACACATTCGTATTTCATTTTCATGAGCAAAACTCAAACACAAGACACTTATCACTCTTGCAATTTCGGCTCAATAGCCACTCACAAAGAGCATGATTTTGATTTGCTTAAAACATGATCTAATCAAATCATAATTTAAGCTCTATTACTCAAGAACTTACCTCGGATGTGGTCGAACGTTTTCAGTGGCTATTCGATAACTTTTTCCTTTCCCTTATCCAACTGTGGTCTTCTAAGCTCTTGAGCTAATTCAAACAAATTTAACTTATTAAAGTCTCATTATGCTAGCTTATGGCCGAATATGACAAGAAGTTTGATTGGTCATATGGCCACCTTCTAGCTCAACTACACAATGGTCATATGCATTTTTAATCACATCAAGCAATTTAATACAATTCATTCGAACATCAAAAGAAAACCTCAAGGTACTTAGCCCATATATACTTTAGGCATTAGAGTCACATATATATATGGAATCATGAATCAAACTCAACATTTTAGCTAATATTCCCCCTTGGCCGAATTTTCTAAGCCAAGACAAAAGCATCAATATGCTTGCCTCTAACCGAATACATGCAACACCAATCTTCTTCCTATGGCCGAATATGCATGTCTATGTTGAGGCCGATTATATACTTAATACCACACATAAATGGCCTACATTTTACTAACTAATGCATTACATATTATAACTCAATACGCATCCATCATTTAATCCATAACCGAAGCACCATCATGTGTAAGTATATACCTTGAGATAATATATAGGTCATACCAATATATCATGTGCAATCATATATATATGTGCAAGAGCCGAATCACAAATTTGATTATAACCAAATTTAAACATATATCCAAAACATAAATCTTACCTACCATGCAATAAGCATAAATCACACTTATGGATATACCATGGCCGATACTTCCAACAACACCAAATAAAAATATACTTCATGGATCTAAGGTAGAATCAAGAAAGAAACTCATAATCATCAAGATGTAAGCAACTACCATTGTTCATCTAGATTTAGCATGAAACACAACCATCACCCTTATTAATCTCCATAGCCGAAAACCTTACTTATTCCAAAATCACAATTTCAACATGGTTTACCAACAATAACTTGATATCTCACTCAAAATCAACTAGGATTTGAAGAACTAGTATCAACTTCCTTACCTTAATATCGACCTAAGATGACCGATTGCTTCACTCCTTCCTTCCTCCTCTCAATTCGGCCAAGAAGAACCAAAGAACACAACTTGTTTCCTTTCTTCCTTAGAACATTCGGCCAAGAGAAATGAAAAAAGATGGACACTTTTTTTTTTCTTTCTTACATTCACGGCAATGGGGAGGGGGGAGAAACAATCACACACATTCTTTCTTTTTTCCATTTCTTTATTACCCATACTCCTTATTTTATTGTTCCTAACATACATCACTAACATAACATGTTTGTGACATGTTTCCACTCATAGCATGGCCGGCCACTATGCCTTAATTTGGGTAAATTGACATGCAAACCCATCATTTTCACAATATGCATTAATAGGCCACTTTGCATTTGCCTAGCACATTTCTAAATTTTCTCACATAAGTCCTATTTGATAAAATTCACTTACAACTAACAAAATTCAAACACGAAATTTTCACACATGCACATGTACATATAATGAGCATCAATTATGACGGTTAATTATTTTTATGACTCAGTTTAGTGGTCCCGAAACCACTTCCCGACTAGCGTCACATTAGGGCTGTCACAAATTCTCAAGATGAAAGTGACTAGTTGTGACAGCCCTAATTTGACCCTAGTCGGAAAGTGGTTTCGGAACCACAAAATCGAGTCATAAAAATAATTAACCGTTATATTTTATGCTTATTGTATGTGAACATGCATGTGTGAAAGATACATACCTTAAATTTTGTTATTTGAATGTGAAATTTATTAGATAGGACTTATGTGAGACAATTGTGAAATGTGATAGCTAAATTGTAAAGTGGTCTATTAATGCATGTTGTCAAAAAGGTGGACTTGCATGTCAAATTAGCCATTTTTTTTAGTGGCCGGCCATGATATTGATTAATATATGTTATATGTGTTTTATATTAGCATTTTAATATATAAAATAAGATAAAGAGTTAGTGGGAGGAAAAACCAAGGGGAATCCATTTTTACTCCTCCATTGCCGTAGCTTGAAGGGAGGAAGAAGGAAATTTTTGCTTAAATTTTCAGCTTAGGTGATGGCTATAATGAGGTAAGTACTAAGAAATTCTTGAAAAATTATGCATAGTTTGGATGATTGGTTTGAATGCTACCTATTCCATGTTTTAAATTTGGGTTATTTGGGGGAGCTAAATTAGAAGGAAGAGGAAAGCTATTGCATGTTAATTTTGAGCTCAATTAGGAGCTGGTTCCATAAGAAATTCGGTAGCAGCAAGAAGAGGAAGGATATCGTTCAAGGGTGGGCTCGACTGCTGTTCAGTAAGTTCTTCAAAGGAAACTTTGTAAATTTTTTTTATGTTTAAAATATATTTATTACATGCAAGTAATGTTCGGCTAATAGGACTGTTAAGTAGAGTTTAGTAGCTTAAAATACATGTTATTTTTAGCAAAATACTGCAGTTAGAAGTGAAGGAAAATTTTGATGAATAAATGCATAAGTTGCTGTTGAAATCTGCCGCATGAATGTCTATTTCTTCAGCATGTAGTTGTTGTATTGAAAGTGCATTAAATTCTGGTGTAATTGGTCTGCTGCTGTTGTAAATAAGGAAAAATATTAGTTGTTAAATGTTAACCTTATCTCTGTCTGAAAGAGATATTTGCGGTCCGAATGCCGAAAATTTTAGCATTCAATTCCTCTTATTTAAACTGATTAAAATATGCTATAAATGCAACATTTTTATATGCTATTCACTCACCAATTAACTGATAGTGAGCTTAAAATTAAGCTGTTCGAATGTGTTAGATTCACTATTCAAAGCATCATCATTTATGCTATTTTATTTGGTAAATGTAGCTGTCCGAATGTGTTAAATTCATTGTTCGATGCACTACCATATATGCTGTTTTATTTAGTAAATGTAGCTGTCCGAATCTGTTGATTTCACAGTTAAATTTAGATGTTGTTATACTGCCAATTGGTGTTAATTAAGTTGTCGATTTTGGGTTAATAATACTATCCGAATGTGATGTTGTTATGCTGATTTAGTAACTTGCATCATTGATGATTTTACAATGTCTAAAACATAATATATATTAAGTATGATTTTACAAATTAAATGCCCTGTACAATTGATGAGTTGTTATATTAAAAATGTCTTCATTTACGTTCGATTTGAATGCTTAAGTGAAATTATAGATATATATATAATGAAATTGATTGGTGATACACATGTTTAAATAATATGTATGCAAAGGATGTGTGAAAGAGTGAATTAGTAATAATCTGTTTGGGACAGCAGCAGTAAAGCGATTTTGGAAAATCACCATAAATTGTGGAAGTTGAGTTAAAAGCTGAATAAATCATGTAATTAAAGCTTGATGAGTCTAGTTTCTTATAAAAGAAACTATAAAAGCAAAAGAATTTCCGATAATGAGATATTTGAAGTAATGTGGGACAGAGTCAAAATGACTTCTAGATCCCCTATTCAATTTTTATAAAATCACTATAAAACGTATAAAAATAGTCAAATGATGAAATTTAAATGCTTAGACTCCTTAATGAGTCTAGTTTCAAATGAAATAAACAAGAATATATTGTGAATTTTGTATAATGAGAAATTTATTTCGTAGTAAAAAGTGGTCAGATTAGTCAAACAGTGAAACAAGGGAAACTTTAGGAAAAATCTGGTGTTGATTGGCTAAACCAAAAATTATGAAAATTTTATGGATAAAAGATAAATGAGTCTATTTTCAAGAAAAATTTACAAAAATTGATTTGGAGTTTCGTAGCCCTAGTTATAAATAATTTAGTGACTGTTGCTCAGGAAGTCAGCTTGTAACACCCCTATCCCGTGTCCGTCGCCGGAATAGGTAAAGGGGCATTACCGGACTTGAAACTCATATCAGAACAGTAAATTTTTTATTTTTTATTTTTTGAAATAAGGAGCATTCCTTTGCGTAAATACTAAAGACAGCTAGGAATACAATTTAAACTTCTATAAGTACACATTTAAAAGATGTCATTTTCGCATGGCTTATATACATTAACCAAAATATTCTTCGGCCACTGGTCCATTCTTTACATGGCATAAAATAATTCAAAACGTAACAGTAACAAGCAGTGGATAATGATAGTGTGACTAATTGCTGACGATCCCCGAGTCTGTAGCTTCCAAATGAGATCTATAAAACAGAGGAAACAAAGTAAACGGAGTAAGCATTACAATGCTTAGTAAGTTTTAAGCAGTGTCAACAGATAACAATCAAATTATAACATAGTTGTTCGTATTTTTATTTCACTCTTCCTTCGGGCATACCATCCCTCTACCGAATATGCACATCTCATCATATACAATAGACAGATAAACTTTCACATGAAAGTGAGCTCATGTGACATAGATATATTGTATAATTTCACATAACCTTTCACACCGATCCGATGTCACATAGTCATAGAAATAGTCTCATAGATTGCTCACGTATGCATCACATAACTATCTTATGATTTAGTTCAAATCAAGCTCACATATAAACTTGGAGTACATACCTGTTTATCCTTTCGCATTGAATAAATTTATAAGTAATTCTTATTGCGAAGTCTTATAGCTTTAAACTCTACTCGGATTATCGGCGGGACCTTTAGCTCAGATGAAATCTCCACACGAAGTCAGCGGGTCTTAACCCAGACATAGTCACCACATATGGTCATCTGGTCTTTAATCCCAGGTTTACATCATAGAGTTTCATGCATATTTATTCACATGTTACAACATTCACATCGACTATCATATTTGTAATTCATTTACCTTATCAAATATCTAATAAAACACACCCTCCACCGTTTGTCATTCGGCCACAATATATATATACACATCTCATACATATCTCACATTAGCCATTTGGCTTTACCACATATCCATCTCATACACGTTTCGCATTAGCCATTCGGCTTTACCTCATAACTATCTCATACACATTTCGCATTAGCCATTTGGCCTTACCACATATATACATGTTCACATTCATCACATTGGCCATTCGACCTTATCTCATATATTACGCATGTTCACATTCATCACATTGGCCATTCGACCTTATCACACATACGCATGTTCACATTCATCACATTGGCCATTCGGCCTTATCACGCATATATATACAGGTTCACATTCATCACATTTGCCATTCGGCCTTATCTCATATATACACATTCACATTCATCACATAAAATCCTAAATCAAAATATAAATTTTCATGTATTCACATCATAATTATCCAAATATACTTCACATACCACATATACTTTCATGTATACACTTTGTCTTGGCTGAATCTACATCTATCATTTTCCGATGAGTAATTCAATTTCAAGCCATACTATCATTTCATATTCGAATACTTATAAACTTACAATTTCACAAATTTTAATATCAAAGATCCATCTAACACTCATATATCATTTTATAACATCACAATTTAGAATTCACGTATGAGTTTAATCAATAGCTTATGAGCAACTAAAACAAGTTTTATCCATGTTTACAACATGACCACAATTTCTCTACAAGCTGTTTTCCTGAGCAACAGTCGTTAAATTATTTGTAACTAGGGCTACGAAATTCCAAATTATGTGCCGTTAATTTTCCATGAAAATAGACTCTTATATCCTCTATCCACAAAATTTTCAGAATTTTTGGTTTGGCCAACCAATACCATATTTTTCTTAAAGTTTCCCCTATTTTACTGCTTGACTACTCTGACTACTCTTCACTAAGAATTTAATTTCTCATTGTACAGAATTCAAAATATGTTTTCGTTTATTTTGTTTGAAACTAGACTCATTAAGGAGTATAAGCATAAAATTTTATCTTATAATCATTTTTGTACGATTTATAATGATTTTCCAAATACTGAACAGAGGATTTCGGAGCCATTCTGACTCTGTCTCACACAACTTTGAAAATCTCATTATCGGCAACCCCTTTACTTACACGATTTCTTTTATACGAAACTAGACGCGTCAAGCTTTAATTGCATAATTTATCCAGCTTTTAACTCAACTCCCACAATTTATGGTAATTTTTCCAAAACACGCTACTGCTGCTGTCCCTAGCAGATTTATACAATTTACTCTGTAAAGTTCTCATTCACATATTTAAAACATAATATCATGTATGCCGTCATTTAGAAAAGTCATTGACCTTAACGTATATACATAATTCATATTCATCCCATTTTAAAACTTAAGACTTACAAAGGAATCAAACTCAAATACTTAAGAACTTACCTTAAATGTCGTCGGACAACTACGAATCGACTATTCCATTTGTTTCGCTTTTCCCTTTTCCGAGTTAAGTTCCTTTCGCTCTTGAGCTAGGTAAAATAAATTGGTTTGTTTAATTACTTAACTAATTTATTTAGATTCAAACATTAATAATTTTTCTTAATAAGAAACATACGACAACTCATTAACAACCATTCATTCACATCTTTATTCTTGATTACAATCGGCCATTATAACATATACAAATG
This sequence comes from Gossypium hirsutum, assembly GCF_007990345.1. Classification (NCBI taxonomy): domain Eukaryota; kingdom Viridiplantae; phylum Streptophyta; class Magnoliopsida; order Malvales; family Malvaceae; genus Gossypium; species Gossypium hirsutum. The sequence continues at coordinate 36,505,610 of NC_053436.1, forward strand.
CATATTAACCACTTTGACCGATTGTCCATTAACCCCTAATTCACATACATAAATTTTACAACTCAACTCACCCTTCTCCACATTATTTACCTTAATTCACATTCGGAAATCATAGAACGCATACTAACGATTTAACGTTACAATTCAAATTTTCACATACCAATAAACAGATTCAGCAAAACTTCATTTCAATTTACTTTACTAAATTATTTCTTGGCACCTTTATCACATTTTCACAATCGGCAAAACCATGTTACCAATCTAATACATCAAAATTTACTTATCCAAGACTACATTCAGCATATATATATTCACATAAACACAATAGCCGATCGTTATTTATCATCTAATTCGACTTTCAATAACCTCAAATTATAAACAATATCCAATTCCCTAATTAAGTTATCAATTGACAACTTCACAAACAAAGATTAACAAGCTTAGTGCTCATCTAATAACCATTTATAATTTAAAACTTCAAAAGTTCAAAATCTAACATTTTACTCACATGGCCGAATACATGCTTTGCCTCAACTAAGGAAATTTATACACTCACAACTCCATCAATTCATTAACATTGCACTCATTCGGCCATTATACAAGCAAATTTAACATCTAAACAACACCTTCCAAAAGCTATCAAATTATCACAATTTAAGAAATTGCCGAATGCACATATGTTCAATAATTCATGAATTTAAACCATGGGTTAACTATACAATACACTTATCAATTTAATTTCATAAACAATTACATAAAAATCACATTAACATACCTTTGATTTATGAAATAACCATGGCCGAATGCCTTGGCTTCTTCTTCTCTTTTTTCTTTCACTAGTTACGGCAATGGGGAAAAGAAAGATGAACATACCTTGTTTCTATCACTCTTTCCTTCTTTTAATTATTCTTTCTTTCATAATATAAAGCCATTAACTATTATCATGCTAAAATAAAATGCATATAATATCTATCAACCATCATTATGGCCGGCCACTAAATTAAAAGTGGTCCATTTGACATGCAAGTCCCTCATGTCAATAACTCATGCATTATTTGGCCACTTTAAATTTCACCTATCAAATTTTCAAGTCTTATCACATGGGTCCTTTCTTATAAATTAACACCTAATTGATAAAATCAAGGCACGAAATATTCACACATACAAATTCCACATACTAATTATTTTTGTGACTCGGTTTTGGGGTTCCATAACCACTTTCGACTAGGGTCAAATTAGGGGTGTCACACAGCTTATAGTGAAATTGTGATTATATTGTAAACATTGATAAAAATTCGCTAATGAATTGGTTATTGATTTCTTATAAGCTTACTATAATCCGTATGTGTGAAAGTCGAATATATATGTATTATATTCTAAAAATAATATTTGAATAGTCGATTAATGATTAGTTTAAAATTTGTTGAATTAAAAGCTCAAGAGCATATGGGGGCAATTTCGAATAAGGGAAAAGAGAAAGTAACCGAGTAGCCATTTCGCAACCATTCAAATATATCCGAAGTAAGTTTTAAGTAGTTTCCTTTAGTATATAATTGACGATGCCACTATAAGAGTATAGTAGGTAAATTATGATCTTTGGCTTGCACTTGAATTAAGATGTATAATAGATAATGCATGTATATGACTACGAGATCCTATGCTAAGATGATAAATTGAACTCATATTATACATTAAGTGATTCAGGTATGTGATATATATATTATATGTGAAATTGATCTGACGGGAATTAAGAATGTGTAATGAGAAGCATATGAAAAGATGTTGTAAATTCATATGTATATTTGTATATGTGTGCATTCAGTTATTATGCAAAGTTACAAGATAGTTTTCGATATGCTATTTATCTATGAATGTTGAAAGTAAGTGTGGGTAAGAAATGATACACTAGTGAAATTTGAAAGAATTGACATTAATCCGGAAGCCTGTAAATACTATGTTTATATGAGTTTGAGTATAAACGGAGTAAAATGATATGTGTTTGTGCATAATCAGCCAAATAGTATTGTACTCAGAAAGTGTTATGTGCTTTCGAACATTTGATTTGTTTTTAAGTTCAACTGTTTAAATTGCTTAAGACTTACTAAGCTTATGAAAGCTTACTTTGAATGTTATGTTTCTCTGTTTATTTTTGTAGATCGTTGACTCTTACTATTAGCTCGGGGATCGTTAGCACTTCGTCACACTATCTACTATTGTAGTAATCATGTGATTTGGACTTAGCTTATGGCATGTATAGGATAGACTATAAATAGAATGATATTTTGACTATTGTATATAAGCCATGCGAATATGGCATCTTATGGAAGTTTACTTTTATAAGTTTTAAATTCGATCCTTGGTTTGTCTATTAGTTATATAAATAAATGATCTTTTATTTAAGAAAAGGTTCAAAATTTTACTGTTCTGATCCGATTCCTAATTTCTAGTAACGTCTCGTCCTATTCCGGCAACGGTTACGGGATAGGGGTGTTACACTAGTTGGTAAGTGTTGGGGAACGGATGCTTTGTACAGGTCTGTACTTAACCCTCGGGTTGAGACTTCAATATAACAATAATATGGTAAGATCATGAATGAGAAATATGATATGAACGCTTTGGTAATACTATGCAAATGTGGACTTCGTATTATTGCATGGTTATGTTACTTGCTATTTACATGTGAACTTACTAAGCATTTATGCTTACTCCCTCCCTTCCACTCCTTGTAGTTTTGACAAGCCGGTTTGGAGATTAGGACGGTCGGAGGCACGCTCACACTATCAACAGACCATCTCGATATAGTGGCTTGCATATTTTGGGAATATGGCATGTATAGCATTATAATCCTTCTGTGTATATAATCTTATGATATGGTGAATGAGTGATGTGGAAATGCTTGTTGATGATTAGCTATTGGAATGGCTAATCAAAATTTATATTTAGTGTTATGCATGCTTAATGTATTACCTACTCCATGGGAAACCATAAAATGGTGAAATTGGCTATAAAATAGTGTCATACAGCAGTAGTGACGTGAATTTGAAAAATCACTAAAAATAGTAGAAATAGAATTAGATGATGAATAAAATATGTAATTGAATCTTAATGAATATATTTTCATTTTGAAGAAACAAAATAGGTAAAAAAAGTTTTATTTTATGAGATATTTATGTTTTGGTGAAACAGGGTTAGAGCGATTTCTGGATCCCCTATTTTGAATTTATAAATTCACCATAAATTGTGTAAAAATAATTATGACTAAAAATTTATATGTATGGATTCCTTATTGAGTCTAGTTTTAATAGAAACAAACTTCATAGTCATTGGATCTCGGTACAGGAAGAAATTTGATTTGTAGTGCACAGGGGTCAGAGTAGTTGAACCCTGAAATAGGGGAGACTTTAACTAATAAACTGTAATAATTGGCCTAACCAAAAATTATAGAAACAAATTAATAAGTAGATATCTGAGTCTAGTTTCAGGAACAATTTATGAAATTGGATTTTGAGTTTTGTAACTCGAGATATGATTTTTTTAGCGACTGTGACGCAGTTAGCCAGCTGGTCTGAAAATTCTAAAATAAATTGTTTGAGCTGTTTAATTAATGAATTAAGTTCGTTAACACCTCGTGCTCGACTCCGGCGATGGTCTCGGGTATGGGGGCGTTACAATGTATGTGCTGGTAAATTGGCTGAATTAATGAGATAATTATTCATGAACTTTTACCATGTATCTTGGATCCGCTCCCTTGCATGCATTTAGCTGCAAAGAATTAAGGCAAATTAATTCAGCTGCATTAAGAAATATTAACCCACTTATTAATTCGGCTGGAACTTCAGACACATTAAAAATAGGCTGTAACAAATTAATAACATGTTTTACTAAGACATATTAAAATTCGGTAGCAACCTAAGACACAATAAAGACATGTATGAACTAAGGCACATTAATTTTGGCTGGACACTTTAACAAGAAATAAATTTGTCCTAGCTTAGACAACTTAATTAGATAATTAAATATGCAACAAACTAAGACACATTTAAATTTAATTAAAATGTCCATATTTTAAACACAAAGCAAACAATAATTATTTGAGCTGCACCAAATTAAGTAAATTAAAATCTAATACTGAATTTATTCGAATGATAAAAGAACGAGGTGGAAAGAAATTAAATTGAGCCCAAACGAGCTTATTTAAGCTGAATTAATCTCGTTGAATGAGCACACGAGCTCATTGAGCTGGAAATGAACTGAATTGAGCTCGTTGAATTAAATTCAGGGTTCATTTTACACTTAGGCCCCTCGAGCTTAGGCCATGCTCGATGTTGTTGAATTGTGTCAAAACATGATATGACCGAGTTCATATCACATTATCTGGTGATGGTTCGGTCTTAGCTGAGTTGAAAGCTAAACCGATGTTTTTACAATAGATCTGTGAAGCTCAGAAGTGTGATGACGACTTGTTAGCTAAATGGGCACAGTGTGAGTCGACTTCTGATTCAGAATTTCAGGTAGGACCTGATGATTGTTTATTTTTTAGAGGTAGAGTTTGTGTACCAAAGAGTCCAGAGCTCATTCAGAGAATCCTACATGAAGCTCATAGTGGTAGCTTGTCTGTTCATCTGGGAAGAAATAAAATGTACTGTGATTTGAGATAGATGTACTGGTGGCCAGGAATGAAACATGAGATTTTTGATTTTGTATCAAGATGCTTTGTGACAACCCTAATTAGACCCTAGTCGGAATATGGTTTCGGGACCACAAAACCGAGTCACAAAAATTCATTTTAATTTTAATTGCATATATTTATGTGTGATAGTGTATGTAGGAAAAATTAAAAGTTTCAATTTAGTCTTAGGAATGTAAATTTTTCTTGAAAGGACTTAGTTGAAAATTTTAGAAAAGATGGTAGGTGATTTGTAAGGATCCAAAAACAATGAGGTGAGAAAGCTTGAGTTTGCATGTCAATTTACCCTTAAAGCATGTAGTGGCCGGCCATGAAATGATGCTATTCCACTAAGTCAAATTAAAAACAATTTTAATTAGCAAATGATGTAATAAATTTATGAGAAAAAGATGAATAAAATAAGAAATAAAGGTAAGAGTGTGTTCATCTTCTTTACCTTCTTGCAAAGCCGAAACAAAAGGGAAAGAGGAAGGAATTTGTCTAGGGCATTTGGCTATCTTGGAGGTTAAATAAGGTAGGAGTTCATGTTATTTCTATTGATTTTTATGAGAATCTAGTTAGTAGTCAAGCTCTTATTGTAACCTATATGTTGATTTTTCTTTAGTTTTGGTGACAAATTATGCATACGGTATTATTGGATAAATGCTAAAAGGATAGTGTTTTGATGTTTTGGATAGAAATATTAGAAAGGTGAAAATATGAGCTACCTATATAGATACATGTGAATTTAAAAGATAGTATGAACAAATGTGGAGTTTTGCTAGTTTAGAATTATTCGGCCAAGTGTTTATGTGGTGGAAATTAAGTGTTAAATGAAATGAAAATGATATTATATGGGGGTATGTATATTCGGCCATATGAGTAAATATATAGATGATGTTAAATTTGATTATGTATAATGGGTCATATAGGGTACACATTGTGATATTAACTTTAATTCTCTATAATTGATCAAGTGGGTGATATTGGTTTATATGGTTAAATTTGATTTATGAATATGTACCTTGAAATAAAATATATCATAGACTATGTTACTTTGGAAGTAAGAATGCATTCGGCCTTGAGACAATTTACAAGTATTAGTTAAGGTTCTAATGTTTTGAATAAGAATGGTTGTAAGATGAAACGAAAATTATATATGAGTAATTAACAAGAGAGGGTTGCCATGTATATAATATTTATGTGTGTTTTATTGAAATATTTATTGGGTTAATTATAGTAATTGGATCTTAGGTGATCAATAGCCGAATGGCTTAAAGTTAGTAAAAGCATGAGGTGAATAAAAAAAATCAAATGTTGCCGTATGATTCTTTTGATATGAAACTATTAATGTTATGGGATATAAATAACTAGCAAGGTAATTAAACTAGTTAATTTATTTATTTAAGCTCAAGAACCCAAAGGAGGAGAATCAAGCAAGGGCAAAACAAAGTGTATCGAGTAGCCGTTTGGAACCGTTTCATCCGACATAAAGTAAGTCTTTAAGCATTTTGTAAGGTTGATTAGTTTGTATATAAATAATATTCGTGAATCATGAAAGAATTCCTTGTTAGGTATTCTTTTGGAGTGATATTCATATTTATTAATGTGACCGTATATGCTATTTGAATTAAGTAAATTACCTTATCATAATGAGTTGACATATAGCACTATGTGTGCGGAATTAAATGGCACTATGTGTGCCGATTTGGATGTTGAAGCATGAGAGAATATCCAATGCACTATGTGTGCGGTTTACTATGGCACTATGTGTGCGAGTGTAATTAGCACTACGTGTGCAAATTCGGTTGATAATATAAAATGTCCATGAAAGAATGAAGTGATAGAACTACTAACTAAAATATCGAATTTGAGACGTGTGATGTGTATGTATAAATTTATCCAGTGCATCATTGTCCCATACTTTAAGGAAATGGATCTAAATCATTTGGGTTGTTTTGGTATTTGATTTGATTATAGGACTCGGCATGAGATTGAACCAAAAATCTAAGAAACTATAGCATAGCTTGGTATGGTTGGAGTAATTGATCTTGCATTATATGTTTTCTCTTATGATCTTTTATTAATGGACGGTAGTGTAATGCTTATGACTTACTGAGTTATATACTCGTTTGGTGTGTTTACTTGTTACTTATTTATGTCTCTTTGATCCATTTTGTGTGCTCGGGACCATCATCGAAGTCATCACACCGGCTTGCAACATTTTGGTAACCTCTTTTTTGGATGGTTTAAGTGAACATTACGGCATGTATAGGCTAATAAGTATTCGTTCGAACTTTGATATGTATACTTTTAGCCATGCGAATATGTCTTGCTATTTATGTTTGGATTTGGTCTTATGGGTGCTTAGTTATAAGGTTTAGTAAGTTTGGTCTTGATAATTTAGTTACGCTTTACTTGTGTATAAAGGTGTGTATATTATGGATGTTACAGACGTGAATTTGAAAATTAACTAAAAATAGTAAAAATGGAATTAAATAATGAATAAGTTATGGAATCGAAGCTTGATGAGCTATTTTCATATGGAAGAAGCGAAACAGGTATATGAGCTATATTTTATGAGATGTTTAAATTTTTGTGAAACAGGGTCAGAGCGATTTCTGGATCCACTGTTCTGACTTTGGAAATTCACCATAAATTTTACAAATATAATTATAAGTCATGATTTATATGTACAGATTCATTATTGAGTCTAGTTTTATTAGAGACAAACGACATAGTCATTGAAGCTCTGTACAGGGAGATATCTAATTCGTAATACACAGAGGTTAGAGTAGTTGAACCCTGAAACAGGGGAGACTTTAACTAATAAAATGTACTAATTGGCCTGACCAAAAATTATAAAAAAAATTTATTAGATAGATATATGAGTATAGTTTTAGGAAAAATTTACGGAATTGGATTTCGAGTTTCGGAACTCGAGATATGATTCTTAAAGCGACTGTGATGCAGTTAGCCAGCTTGTCTGGAAATTTTAAAATGAATTGTATGAGCTGTTTAAGTAATGAATTAAGTCCGTTAACACCTCGTGTTCGACTCCGGCAACGGTCTCGGGAACGGGGCGTTACATGCTTGGTATGTCAGCAAGTTAAAGTTCAACATTAGGTACCTTCAGGACTGTTACAGCTAGTGATGATACCGGAGTAGAAATAGGATAAAGTTACTATGGATTTCATATCGGGTTTACCCTTGTCATTGAGAAAGAAAGATGTCATCTGGGTTATCGTAGATCATTCGACAAAATCTGCATATTTTATTTTGTTTCGTATAGACTACTCCCTTGACAGGTTAGCTGAGTTATATTTCAGAGATTGTTAGATTACATGGAGTTCTTGTTTCTATTATTTTGGATAGTGATCTGCGGTTTAAGTCGCTATTCTGGAGAAAGTTACAGGAAGCTCTTAGTACACGGTTGCATTTTAGCACTGCATTTCACGCTCAGATCGATGGTCAGTCCGAGCGTATGATTCAAATTCTTGAAGATATGCTTCGTTGATGTGTATTAAAATTTGAAGGCAATTGGGAAAAATATTTACCATTGGTTGATTTTATGTATAACAACAATTTTCATTCGAGCATAAAGATGGCACCGTATGAGGCTCTGTATGGTCGTAGATGTCGAGCTCCATTATACTGGACTGAGCTCAATGAGAAAAAGATACACAAGGTTGATTTGGTTCACAAGACTAAAGAAAGAGTGAAACTGATCTGAGATAGTTAGAAAGCAGCTTCAGATCATTAAAAATCATATGCGGATCTTAAACGTAAAGACATAGAGTTTGAAGTCGGCGATAGAGTATTCTTGAAAGTATTGTCCTGGAAGAAAGTTCTTCGATTCGGTTGCAAAGGGAAGCTGAGTTCGTGATTTATCGGGCTGTATGAGATTAGGTTTACCGTCAGCACTAGAAAAGGTTCATAATGTCTTTCACGTGCCTATGTTACAATGGTACCAATCTGACACTTCACATGTTATTTCTAGGACGAATGTCAAGATTCAGCCTGATATGTCGTATAGTGAAGAACCTATCAGAGTTCTAGCATGATAAGTGAAAGAATTGAGAAACAAGAACATAACTTCAGTAAAAGTTCTTTGGCAGCGGCATGAAATAGAAGAAGCTTCCTGGAAACTAGAGGAAGTTATGGGAAAGTAATATCCAAACCTCTTTTCTAGTAAGATTTTCGGGGACGAAAATCCCTTTAGGGGGGAGAGTTTTAACAGCCCATTATTAGTGAAATCAGAACAGTGTTTTTAGAACCATAAATCTGAAGTCATAAATTTTATTTTATTATTATTTTATGGTCTACAGCATGATAGAAATACCACATAAAAATTTCGCTAAGAAATTTTACCATTTACAAGCTCAATTTGATAAAAAGGACTAAATCACATAAAGTGCAAAAGTTGAGTTCTAATAGCTAAAGGTATTAAATAGGTATAGAACTTTAAAGTGGAGGTCCTTATATGGTAATTAGTTCATAATGAGTTAGTGAAAGATATTGGCTTGGCATTTTTGAAATTTGGTCTAATTTTAAAGGTTAATTAGGTAATTAAGTAATTAAGGTCATAATAAATAAAACTAAACAATTTGTCATCTTCTTCCATTATTCTTCAACCAAATATCAAAGAAAGAAAAGCCATTTTTCGAAGCTAGGGTTCGGCAAATTTGAATGCTCAGTTGATCTAGGTAGACCTCGCACAAAGTTAGATCAAGGCAAAGAGAAAATCTTGGATTAATCGCCTCCGTATCAACATATACTCGTCGAGGTAAGTTTGGGTAATTAAATTGAGTATATATATGCTTTAATTGAATTATATGTATGTCATTTGTATAATTTCCATGTATAAATACCGATCACATATCCGACGATGTATGTCGATTACTGAGTCCCATTTGAACCTTAGGAATTCGTAAGATACAAATGACAAGTCATTAGGGTTACCAATTTGGTTGAGGTCCTGCATGTGTTGCAGACACACCACAGCTCGTATGAGCTTACCGATTTGCAACTTGTGAGAGCTTATCGATTCTCGGCTCATATGATCTTATCGATTTACAGCTCATGAGAGCATGCTGATTCATAGCTCGTATGACCATACATGTACAGGAATTGATGGATTATAGTTTAGCACACTATGTGTAAGCTATCCAGAGTATCCAACGATATTTTAAATGGTTTAACAGGCAATGTTCTGTTGCGAGATTATATGACTTTGATACGAACTATTACAGGTATATACATGAAATACATGGAAAGGTTATTACATGATATATAGTTAAATGAAATGGATGATACATGTATATGGAAATTTGATTATTTGTTGAGCTCATCCATGATTTGGTTTATATGTGATTTTACATGGCTAACATGTTGGTAAATATGTTCTTAGGCACTTGGCCAAGTTGTTATGGGATATGTATTGTTTACTTACCTAATATGTGATTAAATAGTAAGTTAGTTTCTATGTTATACGAACTTACTAAACTTAAATTCTTACCCTGTGTAGTTTTTGTGTTTTTAGTGAATCGAAAGTTCGTTCGAGTTGAAAGCTTGTCGAAGCTATATCACACTATACTTCTGGTTGGTTTAAGTTTGGCTATAATGGGATGTATAGGTTATTTTGGCTAATGTTGGCCTATATGCTTTGTTGATAATTTGGTCATTTGTTTGGCTAGTGTTTTTGCACTTTGATGACAGTATAAGTCTAGTATATGGCATGTAAATATTTTTTCTCTAATGGTTGATGAATAACTTGGTATGGCTGAATTATGGAAGATGAATATTGTGGAATGAATATGCATATTGAATATGTTCTTTGTGATAGGATGTAATTGTGATAAATTGGTGTTTTGGTGGATATTATTTATATGGTTATTTGATGCTAGTTTTAGAATGGAGTTTTGGTACCAAATGGTATCTTTTGTTAAATGATGTACATGGTAAGTTTTGGTGTAATGTTAGTTGATCAGTTGGTTATATTGAACACATGATTAGTCATGTTTATAAATTGTCATTTGAGATGCCTAGTTATATGTGATCATACCATTTGTATAAGGCTAGAAAATGCATGGTTTAGTACCTTATTATGGCTTGCTTATATGCATAATCTTGAGTGTAGGTTTATGCCAAATTGGGTGAGAAATATGGCTTGTAAAATGGCTTATTTTCGTCCACACGTTCATGTGTCTCAGCTGTGTGTGACACACGGCCAGGTGACACATCCATGTGTCCCTTGTAGCTTTCAAAGGGTTGTAAGTTAGGCTATTACACGGCCTAGAATAGGGCCTGGCACAAGGCGTCTGAGGTTACTTCAAAGGGTACACGGCATAGCACACAAGCGTGTAGCTTGGGCGTGTGACCAAGTCAGTGAGTTACACAGGCACGAACACAAGCTGGGACACAGGCATGTGTCCTTAATTCGAATGCCCAGAACGCCTAAGACATGGGCATATCTCTTAGCCGTATGAGTCACGCAGCTATGTGACCTCTGCAGCTTTGAAATATCTCAATGTGTTCCAAAAATTTCTCTGAGTTTTCGATTTATCCCCGACTTGTTTCTAATACTTATTTTGGGCCTTGAGGGTCGTATATGGGACAATATAAAAGATTTTGATTGGTTTTTTATATGAATATTGGTATGTTATGAAATGTTTGAAATTCTATTTTTTTGTACTTTTAACTCAAGTAATACTCCGTAAACATGTTCTGGAGATGAATACGAGTTAGGGATGTTATAATGTGCATCCAACCCATTATAGAACATTTTCAGTCATAGCCACTTAGGTAATCTATGGTATGCGCATCTCTAAATTAGTGTTTTAAAACACTACCAAGCTTCATGAAAAAGTTCCCTTCTAATTGTTTAAAAGTTGTGATCTCTCTCCTTAGTTGAACCGTTTTGCTGATAGGGAAGAACTTTTGTAAAAATTTTCTGACAAGTTCATCCCATGTCTTGATAAATCTTGGTTCCTACAAATCTAACCAAGAGAAAGTGTTATCTATTAAGGAGAAAGGGAACAACCGAGGATGAATAGCGTCATTGGTGACCTTGTTATATTTAAAAGTATCATATAGTTGAAAGAACCATTGTTAATGCTAATTTGGGTTCTCGGTAATTGTGACTTTGAACTACAAATTGTTCTAGATCATCTGGATCATTGCTGGTTTGATATCAAATTTATTAGTCGTGATGGTTGGCCTTGTTATACTTCCTTGAACCATCTCCAGACTTGGTAGCATTGTTCCTTAGGGTTCTTTTGTTATGTGCCATATGTATATTTGCGAGTAGCTGTGGTGGTACTAATAGGTCTTCTGTGTTATTATTGTTAATTTCGTTGAACAATGGGTTATCTCGCAGTGGTAAATTGCCAATAGTAGGCGGTTGGTTCTGTCTCTGTTGTCACTGCTATTGTTGTTGCTGTCGATGATTCTGACGAATTATTCTTTATGGATCAGTAGCTGGCTTTATAAGTGTTCCCTTACAACGAGTCATACACTCAACCAAAAAGAGAATAAAAGATGTTAACAACAATAAGAAAATAAAATTGTATCTATAATTTAAATTTTTCCTAATTATTCTATTAGAATGGAACAATTAAAATCATCTAGCATATTAACCTAAACTTAAACTTAAACAATTTCAATACCATTTGGCATATTAACCTAAACATTCAAATGCCTATTTTTACTTATACAAGATCAATCAAAATATGTCATTTCACTTTCAATACATACACCATTCATTCATCAACACTTTTATGACATAATCTATGAACTAAACATACCATTCCCTAATATGTAAATTAAGCATATCAACAAGTTATACCTTTTCAACTAGGTACCAACCAATTCCAAATCCTGCATTTGTAATTCACATACTAACTGTTAGGTTCATGTTTTAACTTACCAAAGTATCCAACATTACTTAGTCAAGTATTAACCAAGTCATTAGCCATGTACATCATTCAAATTCAACATATACCAAAATTATTTACGTGTTCAATTTAATAAGACTTTCATACATTTAAGTAAGTCACATGAAAACTATATACATGTAACACCCCAAACCCAGCCTAGACGTTATGGCCAAATCTATGATATCACATTGGAATGTGTTTTGAAAAGCGTAGTTCTATTAGAAAAGTCCATTTGTGTTAAAACCTCCTTTGTGATCTTTATAAGAAGCTAACTTATTATTTTCATTGGTTAAGTTACAGGTTTGTCTAGCAAAACATGTTTCATACTAAATCGTTATCCCACTTTAAAACATTGTTCATTGTAGAAGCTTTTAAATCAAGTTGTGTGGTATGGTAGTTGAAAATCATTTATCTTTTGAAAACTCGAGTCCTACTGCTATCAGATTAAAGTCAATTTAAATAAATCCCCAAATAAAAATAAAAACTTAAAACGGCCTTATTACATAAAATTTTCCCAAGTAAAACTACCTTTACTAGAAATCAAAAACGAAAAACATAAACAGTGGTTTGGCCATCTCCGAGTCCCTCGCAGCACCGATCTGCCTAAGGATTACCTGCGCAAATAAGCAGAAGAGTGACTTTATGGAAACTCAGTGTGTAATCCCTATTTATCAAGCAGTAAATCATGCAGTGCAAACAGTCTGGGCCTAAGCCCTAATGGTAGCAATATTAGTGTGGGCCTTAGCCCATTACGACAACAGTATCAGTGTGGGCCTTAGCCCAATTCAGTATAGTATCATAGATGCAAATAGAGATCCTACCCATCCAACCTCTACACTCTACCCCGTCCAACCCTGCACTCTATGTGAGGATAAAATCGACCAACCCATCCATACACTCCTGAATATAGCACTGGTTGCAGCACTAAACAGTATATGCAGAAGAACTGCTAGTACAGTACACTTCCTCCAAATATATCAAACTTACCCCCATACAACATGTCATGTCATAATATATACGTGTATGCAAAATTTCATGCTCGAATACAGTCAAATATAAAATAGGGGTATATCAGTCATTTTACCTCTAGGGGTATAATAGTCACTTCATCAGTATGGGGTCTAAGTGTACTTACTGACCTATCACTAGGCCCACAGTCATCTTAGGCGACCCATGCGACCTTACTAGTTAAACAGTGGAAATGGGCCCAAGCCCATAATACGACCCATGTGGCCCAAAACAGCCTAAACCCATAGGAACGCCCATGGTGGCTTCTACTGTCAAACCCACATGTTTATGCATTCGATTTGCCACAAGAGCGAACGCACGGTCGTGTAGCATCTATGAACATGCTTTCCAATTTTTTTCGATTAACAACTTTACAGTGTGCTTACACACCTATCACTGCCTTTTATCGGACACTCACGAACCGTTGTAAAAGACCTATACACAAAGCTTTAGGGATTTCCTACACTCTAATAAGCCCTATCAACCAACACATAACAGAACAGATTGAACTTAGTTGAGCAATCGCTTTCCAAAACATAATGCCCACATCCAGAGGAGAAATATTCGGCGTACACCCACAAAAGCCAAAAGTGCCCAAATGAAGAGACAAATAGGAACACTTGAACCTATCAGGAAATGGCCATATAGGGTGATATAAGATATAAGTGCACCAGAAGAGAGAAAGAAACAGGAAAAGAATAAACACATACCCTCACACCTGATCAGTCGAACTTCCCAAGTCCACAACTAAGAGTTCAGAAGAAGAGAATAAAGTATTCGGCTACAATGCTTGAATGAAGATAAGGAGAAAAGTAAGAACAATCAGCTATGATTACAATGGAGAAAGGAATGGAAACCAAATAATGTAGAAGGCTCGAATGAGAGAAAATAGAAAGAAAGAGAAGGGATTTGGCTAGAGCAAAGCCGACTTAAGGAGAAGAAAAGAATCAATGGTATTTGGAAATAGGTTAAGGAGGGAGGAATAGAGTGTTTGGTCAAAAGAAAGCCCCAAAAATGAAACCCCAGAATGCCCGAATGGTTACCAAAAGAAAACGGCTGACAAAACAAAAACTAAACTCACAGGCGATCGAAACAGAAGAGAGAAACAACTGCAAAAGATAGCCAAAATTGACAAATTCGACACCCGAAAAGCTTAAGACCGATTTGCCATAGAGGGAGTCCCACTTTCGGCAACTGCTACCTCACCCCTATTCCTTGATCTGGTCCCTAAATCTCTGCCCATATCTTTCCTCTAGTCCCTCGAACGACCAGTTCAAACCCTTTCAAACTCCCCCTAACTAACAGCCACACACAACACTCTCCCTCAAACACTCCAACCACCCACTAGCAACAGAGTTCTACTACTACTCAACCTCCCACACAGCATAGCAAAAAAAATAAACATCCCCCCTTGTGAACGACAGGGTTCGAACTCAAGCCCTCCTTACAGCAGTAACATGCCACAAGCCCTTGGACCAAAAACCTTTTTGAGACCTAATTTCCCCAAAATTAATTAAGAACCCAACATCTAGCAGTAAAGGTTTAGTTCAGTAGAAACCAAAAATTTTTGCTACAACCTAGGTTTGAACCCAAGTCTTCTCACACTACTCAGGACCCTTAACCATCACAACAAGTAAGCCAACATGCAACATAACACACAATTAAATTACCAAAGATTTTGGGACGTTACAACTCTACCCCCTAAATGAAAATTTCGGCCTCAAAATTTACCTGATCAAAATAGAAGAGGGTATTGTTGCTGCATCACCCCCTCGAGTTCTTACGTGGATTCTTCAAAATTGTGATTACGCCATAGTACCTTAGCCAGTGGAATAGATTTATTCCTTAGAACTTTCCCATCATGGTCTAAAATTTGAACTGGCTCCTCCTCAAAAGTCAAATCTAGCCTAACCTCAATCTCCTCAGTCGAGACGATATGTGCAAGATCAGAACAATATAGCCTCAACATATAAACGTTGAACACATCATGAATCCGGTCCAACTCGGGAGGTAACTCAAGTTGATAGGCAACTGGTCCCACACGTTCAGTATACGGTAAGGCCCAATGAACCTAGGGATTAACTTACCCTTCCGACCAAACCTTAGTATTTTCTTCCAATGTGGGACTTTGAGAAAAACTAAATCCCCCATAGAATACTCAATTTCCTTATGCTTCAGATCCGCATATGATTTTTGTCTGTCAGATGCTTCCTTCGGTTGATCTCGAATCAATCTAACTTTATTCTTCGTATCAGAAATCAACTCGGGACCCAAAACTCACCGTTCACCCAACTCAGTCCAACATGTAGGAGTACAACACTTACGACCATATAATGCCTATAATGCCTCGTAAGGTGCCATCTGAATGCTAGACTGGTAGCTATTATTGTACGCAAACTCTACCAACGGCAAATAATCCTCCTAACTGCCCCGGAAGTCAATCACACAACTCCTTAACATACCCTCCAGTATCTGAATCACCCTTTCTGACTGACCGTCTATTTGAGGATGGAACGTAGTATTGAAGTCCAACCTTATACCCAATGCTTCATGTAAATTCTTCCAGAACCGAGACGTGAAGTGAGGATCTCTATCGGAAACTGGTACCCCATGCAGTCGCACTATTTTAGACACATACAACTTAGCCAGTTTCTGCAACAAGTAATCACTACGAATAGGTATGAATTGGGTAGATTTAGTCAGTCGATCAATAATAACCCATACTAAATCCTTCTTAGTAGGAGTTAAGGGTAGCCCACTAACAAAGTCTATAGTTACTCTCTCCCATTTCCAAAGTGGAATCTTAACTGGTTGAAGCAACCCAAAAGGAAACTGATGCTCCGCCTTAACCTGCTCACAAGTCAGGCATTTACTCGCAAAATTGGTAACTTCCCGCTTAAGACCTAGCCACCAATATAATTCCCGAAGGTCTCGGTACATCTTATTCCTACCAGGATGCATAGCTTAAGGGCTACTATGCCCTTCTTGCAGTATAGACTGCCTCAGATCAGTATCTTTTGGTACACAGACTCTTCCATGGAAACAAAGTACCCCTTCACTATTTAATCCAAAATCTGAAGTTTCCCCACTCTCTATCGGTCAGAAACGAGAAGCCAATGACTCATCCTCAAACTGCTTACCCTTAATCTGTTCAATCCATCTCAGTTTAACTTGAAGTTCGGCCAACAGACTACCATCGTCGAATAAGCTGAGACAAGCAAACATTGCCCTCATATCAGTAACAGCCCTGCGACTCAGTGCGTCAGCTACCACATTAGCCTCACCAGGGTGATATTCAATCAAACAATCATAGTCCTTAAGCAACTCAATCCACCTACGCTGCCTAAGGTTCAGCTCCTTCTGACTAAGGAGATACTTGAGGCTCTTGTGATCCATATAAATGATACACTTCTCACCATACAAATAATGCCTCCAAATTTTCAATGCGAAAACCACTACAGCCAACTCCAAGACATGAGTCGGGTAATTCACTTCATGTGTCTTAAGCTGACAAGACGCATACGCCACTACTTGACCCTCTTGCATTAGCACACATCCTAAACCAACAAATGATGCATCACTGTAGACAGTGAATTCCTTCCCAGATTCTGGTTGTATTAAGACAGGGGCCTCAGTCAGAACTTTCTTAAGTCTCTCAAAGCTTTCCTGCTGCTAATCAGTCCAGTCAAACGGTACCCTTTTACGTAGTAACCTAGTCAGATGTGCAGCAATCAACAAAAACCCCTCAACAAACCGTCTATAATACCCTACAAGACCCAAAAAACTTCGAATCTCAGATATCGACTTAGGTTACTTTCAATCCAGAACTGCTTTAGTTTTTCGAGGATCAACCCTAATCCCCTCAGCAGACACCACATGACCTAGAAAAGTTGCCTCTAATAGCCAGAATTCACACTTATTGAATTTAGCGTACAATTGTTTCTCCCTCAAAATCTGCAGAACAACTCGGAGAAGTGTATCATGATCCTTTTCGGTCCTTGAATACACGAGAATGTCATCTATAAACACCACTACGAACCGATCCAAATAGGGCTAGAACACTGGTTCATCAGATCCATAAAAGTTGTTGGTGCATTCGTCAGTCCAAACAGTATCACTAGTAACTCATAATGACCATAACAAGTCCTAAATGCTATATTGTAAGCATTAGTCTCCTTGACCCTCAGTTGATGGTACCTAGATCGGAGATCAATTTTTGAGAAAATCGATGCTCCACGAAACTGGTCGAATAGATCATCAATCTTCGGTAGAGGGTATTTATTCTTAACAGTCAATTTATTCAGTTATCGGTAGTCGATGCACATACGCATAGTTTCATCCTTCTTTTTCATAAATAACACTGGTGCTCCCCACGGAGACACACTGGGACGAATGAACCCTCGATCCAGTAACTCTACGCTTTAAGCTCTTCAAGCTCCTTTGGTGCCATTCTATAAGGGGCGATGGACACCGGAGCTATACCAAGCAAGAGCTCAATCCCAAATTCAACCTATCGACTTGGAGGTAATCCATGTAGCTCATCTGGAAAGACGTCCGAAAAGTCCTTAACTATTCTGATATCTTTCACAGATGAGACTTCAGAACTTGAAGTACTGACATAGGCTAAATACGCCTCACAACATTTACGAACCAACTTCTCAGCTCTAAGTGCGAAAATCACATTTGACAGATAATTTCGATGCTAACCAATCGCAATTACCTCATCACCCTTTTTAGTTCTCAGTAACACCCGTTTTGCATCACAGTCCAAATTTGCCTAATGCTTAACCAGCTAGTCCATGCCCAATATTATGTCGAATTCCCCAAAAGGAAGTTCCATTAAGTCCACTAAAACGATCATTCCTTGAACCTCCAAAGGTACATCCTTAAACAATTTATTCACTCTCACTGCCTACCCTAATAGACTCAACACGGTAACCTCACTCATAGTGTTTTCCACCATTATACCCAAAGTCTCAAACACGGTGCATGCTATATAAAGTGCGTAGATCCAACATCAATCAATGCAGTATAAGGTAAATTATGAACAAAGAACGTACCCGTTATAACCTCTGGGGTGTCTCCATCCTCTCGACGACATGCAGCATAACCCAGTGCCGGCTCCTCACCTCAACATGACCAGCACCTCTGTCCCGTGCTCCACAACCCCGGCCCATACCATTTCCACCTCTGGTCTGACCACGGCCTCTTAATGATTGCTGAATCCCTCTCGATGGCTGAACAATACCCAAACCAGTAGCCTGTATCTGATCGGGCATACATGGATAGTCCCTACTATGGTGCTCCATAGATCCGCACCTCAAACATGCCTCTATCCGTACCCAGCACTCACCCTGATGGCATTTCCCACAGACAGTACAAGGCTGCGTCCCAAAAGTAGGAACAGGGGGCCCAACTCTGACTGGCCCATCAACTCTGGCCTTTTTCTTAGGCCTCAAAGTTGAACTTGAGGGCTCTCAAATCCTCTTGTTTCTTCCCCTGTCTGACTTACAATCCTGGCGCTCAGCGTATTTCACATCCTCAGCGATCTTCGTATTTTCCACTAACACCGTAAAATCCTGCTCCCTCTGTAGGGCTATCAAAACTCGTAGATCATCTCTGAGGTCGTCTTCAAAATGCACGTAGCGCTCATACTCAGTTACTACCATGCCTCACACAAAGCAGCTTAATCGCAAAAATTCTGCTTCATATTCAGCCACGGACTTAACCCCCTGGGTCAGATTCAGAAACTCCCTCCTACATGCATCCACATAGCTAGCGCCCACATATTTCCCTTGAAATGCATTCTTGGAAAACTCCCAAGTCAATCAATCGAGCTGAGTACCCTTTTTCATAATAAGCCACCAGTGATAGGCTTCATCGCTCAATAACGACACTGCACCTTGTAGTTTTTGCTCTAGGGTACAGTTGAGGTCATCCATGATCTTCTCTGTGGCCTCTATCCAATATTCAGCCACATTAGGTGCAACTTCAGCGATACCCTTAAAGATTTCAGCCCCATTAGACCTGAGTCATTCCATTACCGACCCACGGCCTACAATACCAGTATTGGGCCCAGCGACCCTTTCCAAAATTAGCAGCATAGCTTGGGATAATACATTGTCCCCAGCTACCCGATCGTGTCACAGGTGAAGCTGATGCCTCTCTTGCCTCAACATTGGGCATATGGCCTGATGCTGAAGACCCAGCCCGAGCACCTCCACAGCCTCTGCCGTGGCCTCTCGTACCCCTTCCACGAGTACTTCTAGTGCTCATTATCAATTTGCATATTGTCTGTATTAACAGTTTTATGCATCAGTTTTACAGTTCCAGTGTTTATTAACGGACGTTCTCTGAAAAATAGCATCAATAATTCAAAGTTGTTTTGTTTTCGCATATCGTAGTCTTACTACAGTTTTAAGTTACCCTAATGAAGGTTTCAGTACAATCTATTATCTACGTTAATTTTAGTGTTTCAATTAAATCAAATAGTAGTTTTAGAGAACTTACAAAATCGGCGCTGGAGACTCTGTAGACCACACATTTGGAAACAACACCTCAAAATATTTTTCTATCATTTGAAACAATTCTTTTGATATTTACATTTTTAGGAAAAACCCAAATCTACAGCCGAGTTTTGCAACCTGGATCTGATACACTAAGTGTAACACCCTAAACCTGGCCTAGACGTTATGGCCGAATCTGTGATGTCATATTGGAGTGTGTTTTGAAAAGTGTAGCTCTATTAGAAAAGTCCATTTGTGTTAAAACCTCGTTTTTTATCTCTATGAAAAGCTAACTTATTATCTTCATTGGTTAAGTTATAGGTTTGTCTAGCAAAACATGTTTCATACTAAATCGTTATCACACTTTAAAACATTGTTCATTGTGGAAGCTTTTAAGTCAAGTTGCGTGGTATGGTAGTTAAAAATCATTTATCTTTTGAAAACTCGAGTCTTACTGCTATCAGATTAAAGTCAATTTAAATAAATCCCCAAATAAAAATAAAAACTTAACACGGCCTTATTACATAAAATTTACCCAAGTAAAACTACATTTCCTAGAAATCAAAAATGAAAAATATAAATAATGGTGTGGCCATCTCCAAGTCCCTCGGAACACCAATCCACCTAAGGATTACTTGCGCAGATAAGCAGAAGAGTGAGTTTATGGAAACTCAGTGTGTAATCCTTATTTATCAAGTAGTAAATCATGTAATACAAATAGTCTAGGCCTATGCCCTTAACAGTAGCAATATCAGTTTGGGCCTTAGCCCATTACGGTAATAATATCAGTGCGTGCCTTAGCCCAATTCAGTATAGTATCATAGATACAAATAGAGATCCTACCCATCCAACCTCTACACCCCACTCCGTCCAACCTTACACTCCTTGTGGGGATAAAATCGACCAACCTATTCCTACACTCCAGAATATAGCACCGATTGTGGCACTAAACAGTATATGCAGAAGAGCTGCCAGTACAGTACACTTCCTCTAAATATATCAGACCCACACCTGTGCAACATGTCATGTCATAATATATACGTGTATGCAAAATGTTATGCTCGAATATAATCAAATATAGTATAGGAGTATAACAGTCATTTTACCTCTAGGGTATAATAGCCGTTTCATTAGTATGGGGTCCAAGTGTACTTACCAACCCATCAGTAGGCCCACAGTCGTCTTAGGCGACCCATACGACCTTAACAGTCAAACAGTGGAAATTGGCCCAAGCCCATAATACGGCTCAAGTGGCCCAAAACGGCCTAAACCCATGGGATTGCTCATGGGGGCCTCCACTATCAAATCCACATGTTTATGCATTCGATTTGCCACATGATAGAACGCACGCTTGTGTAGCGTCCATGAACATATTTTTCAGCTTTTGCCGATTAACAACTTTGCAGTGTGATTACACACTTGATTGCAAGAATGCACTGTTAATCCACCAATACTCCAAACCTAGCACAATCAAACTCCTAATCAAAACATTTATCTAGTGGAATTGAAAAGTACCCTAACCATTACTGGATCAAGGAATTACCTATCACTGGCTTTTATCGGACACTCACGAACTGTTCCAAAAGACCTATCCACAAGGCTTTATGGATTTCCTGCACTTCAATAAGCCCTATCAACCAACACATAACGAACATACTGAACTTAGTTGAACAATAGCTTACCGAAACTTAACACCCACACCCAGAGGAGAAATATTCGGCTTACACGCATAAAAGCCGAAAGTGCCCAAATAAAGAGACAAATGGAACACTTGAACCTATAGGAAATGGTAGTATAGGGTGATATAAGATATAAGCGCACTAGAAGAGAGAAAGAAAGAGGGAAAGAATAAACACATACCCTCACACTTATCAGTAGAACTTCCCAAGTCCACAATCAAGAGTTCAGAAGAAGAGAACAAAGTATTCGGCTACAATGCTTGTATGAAGATGAGGAGAAGAGTAAGAACAATCGGCTGCGATTACAATGGAGAAAGGAATGGAAACCAAATAATGTAGAAGGCTCGAATGAGAGAAAATAGAAAGAAAGAAAAGGGATTTGGCTAGAGCAAAGCTGACTTAAGGAGAAGAAAAGAGTCAATGGTATTCAGCAATAGGTTGAGGAGGGAGGAATAGAGTGTTTGGTCAAAAGAAAGCCTCAAAAATGAAATCCCAGAATGCCCAAATGGTTATCAAAAGAAAATGGATGACAAAACAAAAACTAAACTCATAGGTGATCAAAATAGAAGAGAGAAGCAACTGCAAAAGAGAGCCAAAATTGACAAATTCAGCACCCCAAAAGCCTAAGACCGATTTTCCATAGAGGGAGTCCCACTTTTGGCAACTGCTACCTCACCCCTATTCCTCTATCTAGTCCCTAAATCTCTCCCTATATCTCTCCTCTAATCCCTCAAACTACAAGTTCAAACCCTTTCAAACTCCCTCCTAACTAACGGCCACACACACCACCCTCCCTCAAACACTCCAACCACCCACTAGCAACAGAATTCTACTACTACTCAACCTCCTACATGGCACAGCAACAAAAATAAACATCCCCCATTGTGAACGACAGGGTTCGAACTCAAGCCCTCCTTACAGCAGTAACACGCCACATGCCCTTGTACCAACAACCTTTTTGAGACCTTTCCCCCCAATTAATTAAGATCCCAACATCTGGTGGTAAAGGTTTAGTCAGTAGAAACCAACAATTTTTACTAGAGCCTAGGTTTGAACCCAGGTCTGCTCACACTACTTAGGACCCTTAACCATCATAGCAAGTAAGCCAACATGCAACATAACACACAATTAAATTACCAAATATTTGGGGCGTTACAATACATGACACAAACTATGACTCAAAATGTCCAAAAGCTACCAAATCGGTATAGGATAGTGTGAGCTTGAAGGATTTGGCTTAACATGTTCCGCAAGGTGACAATCTACAAAGGAAAGGGAAAACAATGGGATAAGCATATACAATGCTTAGTAAGTTCAT
The DNA here is from genome assembly GCF_007990345.1 of Gossypium hirsutum. NCBI lineage: Eukaryota > Viridiplantae > Streptophyta > Magnoliopsida > Malvales > Malvaceae > Gossypium > Gossypium hirsutum. The sequence goes on from NC_053436.1 coordinate 36,528,724, forward strand.
AGGCATTAAACAAAACTTGCCTTTACTTTCAAATAAATACAAAAAGCCAACATAACTTGAGCATAGTTTAGCTAGACATGGCAAGTCACAGCATCAACAAGGTGAGTTTTAGCATAAAATCTAAACATGTAATATCACAAGTATTTAATATATAAATTCATGCTATAGTAGGTAACAAACTTAAATCTCATTCAATTCAAGAGCGATATAATCACATATATATATCAAAGGCTTTATACTCAAATCATTCAATATTTGTTTATTTGAACATCGAATTCATTTCGTGCCATTTCAATTTCTCATTTCATATAAATTGTTTTGCCCAACGAACCCTAGGAAACGGAATCAGATACACAGGTGGCTACACCACACCAGCGCACCAAAGTGCAAAGCCTGTAGGCATCATACGCATATATTCACATGCTAATACATCCCTCTACCACACCAAGGTCTTCGTAGAGATGAATAATACTCGATGATCCGCAACAAATGTTGGATCTCAGTTTAACCTGTGGCAACCTCTGTACAAACACATATCCCATACAAGCGCGCGTAAGACCCTATTGGCATGCCAATCATATCCTAACCTCTACTAAGTTCAAACGGACATATATTACATAATTTAACATTCCTTTACAATTTACTCCAAATCTCACATTTTTGTACCAATTCAATTTACAATAAAATATATATATAATTCAAATGCATTCAATCTAAGTTATAAATACCATATGGACTTACCTAGTCAAAACAACAAGCAAATTGAATCCTTAAGGACTGATCAACAATTATGGTTTTTCCCCAATTATCTTCGGTTTGATTCAATTCTTGATTTAAACAATTATTTTAGACAATTCACCAATACCAAATATTTTTATATCATTCCATTATATGCATGAACCTATTTAATTCCACTTTTTGAATGCCCCTTCAGTTTTCCATTTTATTTAATTTAGCCCCCAAAACTGAAATAACAATATCTTTCAAATTTGAGCTTCAATTTCAAAATCGATCTCAATCGCATGCATATAGATCCGCTACTATCTATAAAGAAATTTCACATTAATTTAATAATTTATTCACTTTAGTTCTTTTAAACAAAACTAATAATTAAACATTCCAATCTAGTTATTTTCACTTCTAAGCTTAAAATCTATCAATTCAACACTAATTTCTTAAAAGATATCATCAAGGGGAACTTCCAAAAACTTCAAAAATTTTACAAATTGGTACATGGGCTAGTTAAATCAAGCTCCCAAGACCTCAAAAACATAAAACTTACAACAAAATGACTTAATTGAACGTACAAATTAAGGTCAAATGTTTGAAGCATCCTTAAGGGTTTTCTTTCTTTGTTTGTTCAATGGAGAAGATGAATAGAAAATGGCCTTTTTAATTCTTTATTTTATCATATATAGTTGGATTAGGGATGAGTTAATTAGGTTTAATTAATTTAATTATACTTAATTAAAAAAACTAATAATTAAACTTAGTTAATGGAGAAATCATCACCATCCACTAACCATAATAGAAAACTAGTTTGATTACCATTTTGGATCTTTGGTTTATTGCAATTCAAGTCCTTAATTCTTTGACCAATTAAAAATTTATAGTTATAAAACTTTTACAATTTAGTCTTTGTACCTTAATTAAGAAATTACTAGAAAAAATTGAAGGAATAAACTTTAATATTCTATTATACTTTTAATTTAATATTTATAGATTCGATTTACTGAAATGGGGTTCCGAAATTGCTTTTTTCAGTACCGTTGAAAATCGAGCTGTTACATAATCAACTTATTTAAATATTCCTAATAATATAATTTTTCCAAACTTAAAGCATAAGAGAAGTATGAGTATCCAAGGTACTTACCTCTTAGATTCACATAAACACAAAATCAAGCTTCCATATTCTTGAATTCACCTTCATTCAAGCTTGAGATTCCATTTCTCAACATTTCCTCATTTTTATACACAACAATATTTACACATAATCTATCTAAGCCTTTTCGTGTTACTAATCTCAAAAATCATGTTAAGAGAGATGAAAAGCACTATTTCTTCCTCTTTGAAGCTTTCTTACTCTAGCTTTATTCTCTCTCAAGAAACCATGAAACCTTAGGCTAAAATTTGACAGATTGATGGTGAAAATACGTTTAGAATATGATTTTCCAAGTGATTTCAACAAAACTTAAAGTTTGGGTGTTGGGTTTTTAAGAGATTTGAAGAGAAAAGCAAAGAAAAATGGAGAAGAAATAAGAACCATTTGGAAGATGGAAGGTCACAACAGCTTGCCGAAAGGAAGATGGTATTTTTCTCTCTTTCTCCCTTTATTTTATCCATTTAAAAGTCTCAAGTCAAAGTTTGGTCAAACCCTATTAAATTGTATGATTCACATTCAATCTCTTCACAAAAATCACATTCAATGGTCCAAAATAATTCCATATATCAAATGTCACATAAAAATAATATTTCCAATGTATAATTCTTGATAAATGACTAAAATGCCCCTAATGGGAAAATTATCATTTTGCCCTCTTTTGCCTCAAAGCCCATTTTCTTCACAACAATAAGCACTTATCTACTCCAAATATCATAATTCACCTTCAATATAAACCCATGAATGGTGAAAATTAAAATTTTACCCATTTCCCAATAAACTGAAAAATTTACGATTTAGTGCTTGTAATTTCAAATCATACTAGTTTGGTCCCAAATTTAATTTTCCTCATTCCAAAGCATATTCAAACTTATTATCATACCACAAAAAAAACCAATAATAGTTCAAATTCTCTTTTTAGTCAAATTTACACTTTAGTCCTCAAACTTTTTAAAATTTGCAATTTAGTCTTTTTTATCACATTTTCATTTCTTGATCAAAGCTGAGCTTTTTGTCAAAATTCTCATACCTTGTAACAGCCCATTTTCAATGAAATTAGAATAGTGGTTTTGGGACCACAAATCTGAGCTAGAAAGAAAATTTATTTTAATATTATTGCATGGTTCGTATTATGATAGGAATGATATATGAAAATTCTGATAAGAAAATTTTACCAATTATGTGTTTAATTATGGAAAGGACCAAATTGCATAAAATGCAAAAGTTGAATTTTAGTAGCTAGATGGATCAAATAGATATGGAATTCAAAATAAGAGGTCCTTATATGGTAATTAGACCATTAAATAAAAGCTACTAGATATTCTTAGTGATTCATCTGTGGAAAAATTAAAAAAGGGTAAGGACTAAATTGGAAAGTGAAATAATTAAAAGATGATAATAGAAAATGTCATCTTATTTTATATCATCTTCCCCAAATTTAGACATGGAAACCCTAGGAAAGAGAAAAGTGTTCAATCAAGCTTAATTGGTTCAATTGGGTAAGCATTCTTGCTCCATATTTAGTAATTTTTATATTTTTGAGACCGGAATAGCTTAATCTATATATTTTGGGGATTAAACTGAAAAGAGATCAAAGTAGAGAAATTTTTCCATTGATGAATATGCTGAAATTTTGAAATTTATAGTAGAAAATGAAAGGTTGTTAATAGATAAACAACTTTTACAAAGAGAATTTTGATGAAAATGTGATTTAGGGACTAAATTGAAAAGTGGTAAAACCCATGGAAAAATTTTGATTTTTGTGAAATTCATGGGCTATTATTGTAACATGAAAAATTTGGTTAGGCTTGAAATCAGGATTAAATTGCATGAATTTCATTTTCCGAGCTTAGGGACAAAATTGTCATTTATGAAAAGTATAGGGGCAAAATAGTAATTTTTCCTAGGAAGTGAATTGAATTCAATTGAGTATAAAATAGATTAAATTGATGTTAAATTCATATATTTAGATCTAAAAAACTCAAATACGAAGTTAGATCGAGGGAAAGAAAAATTATCGGATTAGTAGATTTCTATATATGAACAAGTATCGAGGTAAGTTCGTGTAACTAAATTGTGTTTATTTTTATGCTTAATTTGAATGCGGTATTTGATTTCATGAAATATATAAATGTTATAAATATATGAAATAATCTACACGGCCTAACGTACAGGCGTGTGGCAGGCCGTGTGGCACAAGTCAGAGAGTTACATGGGGTCAGACACGACCTGCAACACAGGTGTGTCCTATGGTCACACGGGTGTGTGTGCCCTGCATCTAGGAAAGAAATTTAAAATTTCGCAAAAAACTCTTTGAGTTCTTGATTTAGTCTCAACTCAATTCCAATGTTTATATTGGGCCTCGAGGGTCCATTTAAGGGACAATATGTCTAGTTTTGGAAATGAATATTAATTAACATGAATTATTTGTATTTGTTCTATAAACTCTGGTAATACTCTATAACCCTATTCCGGTGATGGATACAAGTTAGAGGAGTTACATTTTTTGGTATCAGAGTTAAGGTTTAGTCGATTCTCTGACTAATATAGCAAATACGAGTTTAGCTATACATGCCATTAAATAATTTGTGATAGTGTGATATCTCCTAATCATTTTTAAATGTGTTTTTCATATAGAAATATCATCCAACCAAGCTAGAGCTAAATCTGAGGAAGTTGAGAGCAATGCTCCAACTTTAATTCAAAGAGCTGCATCTTGTAGTAAAAGGGTCAAATTTAAGGGCCGACGTGAGGAGGCAAAAGAAGCCTTCTTTCATATGATGAATGAGTGATTTACAAAGTTTATAAGAACAAATCCTGCTATACAATAACCTCCCCCACCTACTCCTCAATCGATTCCAAAGATGCCACTGGGAATTAAGCCCATTAGAACTGGTAAGCCTCCGGTAGATAAAATTCGTAAATATGGGGCAGAGGTTACTACTGATGATGATCCAGAAAGAGCTGAGTTTTTGGTTGGAAAATACCATTAGAGTTCTAGATGAACTATCATGTGCACCGACTGAATGCTTGAAATGTGTAGTATTTTTACTAAAAAACACAACCTACTATTGGTGGAATACCATAACTTCTATGGTACCGAGAGAAAATGTTACGTGGGAATTTTTTCCAAATGAATTTAAAAAGAAGTATATTAGTTAGAGATTTCAAGATCAGAAAAAGAAAAAAAATTTAGAGCTCAAACAGGGAAACATGACTGTGTTTGAATATGAGCAGGAATTTGTTGGTTAAGCAAATATGCTAAAGAATGGGTCCCGACTGAGGCAGATATGTGCAAACATTTTGAAGAGGGCTTTAATGAAGATATCAAGATGTTGATTGGAATCCTCGAATTGAGGGAATTTGTGGTTTTAGTTGATCGAGCACATAAAGCTGAGGAATTAAGTAAAGAAAAGAAGCAAGCAAAGAGGGAAGCTCGAATTTCTAGTAAAATATTTATGGGTAAATCACAATCATCTGCTTGAAAGAAATCAAAGAAGTACCATAATTGTTCTACCACTTTTACGAGATATTCTGGGAAAGAGCGAAACTCTCAATGCTCTAACCCGAGATCCTCGTCTCTATTTGTAACCAGTGTTGGAAGTGTCGGTAATCCCAAACTGAAATGTAAATATTGCAATAAATTTCATTTTAGGGAATGTCATTTGAGAAGTGGAGCATGTTACTTATATGGTTCTCTTGATCATTTTCTTAAAGATTGGCCAGAAAGGATTAAAAAGATATTGATCAAACGTCAAAGCCTAGTAATCCCGCCTCGAGAGGTAGAACACCCCGTCACCTCAATAATGTCAATGGTAGCCAAGGTGCTACAAAAGATTCCACAGTTAAGTCTAAAGCACGAGCACCGGCAAGGACATATGCTATTTGTGCTAGAGAAAGTGCTTCTGCACCAGACGTCATTACTGGTACATTTTCTCTACTTCATACTGATATTACTACTTTGATTGATCCTGGTTCCACACATTCATACATATGCAAAAGTTTAGTGTTTGTTAAAATTTTACCTGTTGAATTCACTGAATTTTTGGTTAAAGTTTCAAACCCCCAGGGCCAATATGTTATGGTGGATAATGTTTGTAAAAACTACCCATTGATGGTAAAGGGTTATTGTTTTTAGACTGATTTGATGTTGTTACCATTTGAAGAATTTGATGTAATCTTGGGTATCGATTTGTTAACTCTGCATGATGCAGTGGTAAATTGTAAACAAAAATATATTGTGTTCAAATGTCAGAATGTTGAATTACTTCATGTTGAATCTGATAAACTAAATTAGTTATCTAGTCTAATTTCAATAATATCAGCACAGAAATATGTCAGAAAGGGTTATGATGTTTATCTTGCATATGTGTTGGATACTAAAGTATCTGAGTCAAAGATTCAGTTAGTGCTGATTGTTTGTTAATTTCCTGATGTATTTCCAGAGGAATTACCTGGTTTACCACCAGTTAGAGAAGTAGAGTTCTCTATAGATCTTGTTATGGGGACAACACCCATATCTATAGCACCTTACAGAATGGCTTCTACCGAATTGAAAGAGTTGAAAGCACAGTTGCAAGAGTTGATTGATAGAGGCTTTGGTCGACCCTGTTTCTCACCTTGGGGTGCAGCAGTTCTGTTTGCAAAGAAGAAAGATGGATCATTGAGACTGTGTATAGATTACAAGCAATTAAACAAAGTCACAATTAAGAACAAGTATCCACTGCCTTGAATTAATGATCTATTTGATCAGTTTAAAGGTGCTACTGTATTTTCAAAGATTGATATTCATTCTGGCTACTATCAGCTACGAGTAAAAGATTCAGATGTGTCAAAAATAGCTTTTAGAACCAGGTACGGGCACTATGAGTTTCTTGTGATGCTGTTTGGGTTGATAAATTCACCTACTGTATTTATGGATTGATGAATAGAATCTTCAGACCGTATTTAGACAGGTTTGTAGTGGTATTTATTGATGATATTTTTGTATATTCTCGAGATTAAAATAAGCATGCCGAAATTTAAGAATAGTGTTGCAAACACTTGTGAGCAGCAATTGTATGTCAAATTTATTAAATGTGAATTTTGGCTACGGGAAGTTGGTTTTCTTGAACATATTGTATCTGCTGAAGCTATTAGGGTAGATCCAAATAAAATTTTAGCCATTGTTAATTGGAAGCCACCGAAGAATGTGTCTGAAGTTTGAAGTTTTTTAGGATTAACTAGATATTATCGAACGTTTGTTGGGTTCTCAATGATAGCTTCTTTGATGACTTGGTTATTACAGAAAGATGTGAAATTTGAGTGGTCTGATAAATGCCAACACAATTTTGACAGATTAAAAGCATTATTGACAGAAGCACCTGTGTAGTTCAGCCTGAACCGACTAAGGAATTTTTAATTTACAGTGATGCATCCTTAAATGGTTTAGGCTGTATTTTGATTCAAGAAGGTAAAGTAATAGCCTATGCCTCTAGACAGCTAAAACTACATGAGAAGAATTACCCAATACATGATCTTGAATTGGCAGCCAATGTATTTACACTAAAAATATGGTGACATTATCTGTTCAGTGAAAAATGTCACATCTTCACTAATTCTAAAAGTTTGAAATATCTGGTGTCGGAGTAAACTTGAGACAACGCAGGTGGCTTGAATTATTGAAAGATTATGATCTTGTTATTGACTACCATCCGGGAAAAGCCAATGTGGTTGCTGATGCTCTAAGCAGAAAGTCTTTATTTGTCTTGCTAGTAATGAATACTCAGTTGTCATTATCAGATAATGGTTCAATCATAGTTGAGTTAAAAGCTAGACCAATGTTTCTACAATAGATTTCTAAAGCTTAGAAGAGTGATAAGAAATTGCAAGCTAAGCGAGAACAGTGTGAGTTAAATCCTAATTGAGAATTTCAAGTTGGGTCTGATGGTTGTTTGTTTTTCAGAGGTAGAATGTGTACCGAAGAATTCAGAACTAGTACAGAAGATTTTGAATTAAGCTCATAATGGTACTATGTCTTTTCATCCTAGAAGTAACAAAATGTACAATAATCTGAAAAAGATGTACTGGTGGCCGGGAATGAAATGGGATATTTCTGAATTTGTATCTAAATGTTTAATATGTCAGCAAGTAAAAGTTGAACATCAGGTGCCTTCAGGATTATTACAGCTAGTTATGATACCGGAATGGATATGGGAAAGAATTATCATGGATTTTATATTAGGGTTACCCCTGTCTCCGAAGAAGAAAGATGCCATTTAGGTAATCGGCGATCGATTGACAAAGTCTACACACTTTATTCCTGTACGTATAGATTTTTCGTTGGATAGATTGGCTAAATTATATGTTTCTGAGACTGTTAGATTGCATGGAGCACTTGTCTCTATTATTTCAGATAGATATCCTTGATTTACGTCTCGATTTTGGAGTAAATTACAAGAAGCTTTGGGCAAACAATTGCATTTTAGCACTACATTCTATCCTCAAACTGATGGACTATTTGAACGTGTAATACAGATTTTAGAAGATATGCTTCTATGTTGTGTGCTTGAATTTAAAGGTAACTAGGAAAAGTATCTGCCTTTAGTTGAATTTGCCTATAATAACAGTTATCAGTCCAGCATTAAAATGGCACCGTATAAGGCTTTGTATGGCCAGAAATGTAGAACTCCATTGTATTGGATAGAACTTAGTGAGAAAAAGATACATGGAGTTGACTTAGTCCATGAAATTGAAGAAAAGGTGAAAGTAATTCAGGACAGCTTGAAAGCAGCCTCTGATCGTCAAAAGTCTTATACTGATGTTAAATGGAAAGAAATAGAATTCCAGGTCAGTGACAAGGTATTCTTGAAAGTGTTACCTTGGAAGAAAGTTGTCTAATTTGATCATAAAGGAAAACTAAGTCCACGATTCATTGGGCTATATGAAATCATAGAAAAAATTGGACCTATTGCATATAGATTGGCATTATCAACAGAACTTGACAGAATTCATAATGTTTTCCATGTGTCCATGTTACGACGGTATAGATTAGATCATTCACATGTAATTTCTCTGACAGAGGTTAAGATTCAATCTGATATGACTTATAGTGAAGAACCAATCAAAATCTTAACACGTGAAACAAAAGAGTTGAGAAATAAAAAGGTAGCATTAGTGAAAGTTCTTTGGCAATGACATGGTATAGAAGAGGCTACCTGGGAACTAAAGGATACCATGAGAAAGAAATATCTGAATCTATTTACTGGTAAGACTTTCGCGGACAAAAATTCTTAAAATGGGAGAGTTGTAATAGCCTATTTTCAGTGAAATTGGAACAGTGGTTTCGAGACCACAAATTTGAGCCGGAAAGAAAATTTAATTTAATATTATTGCATGATTTGCATTATGATAAGAATGTCATATGAAAAGTTTGGTAAGAAAATTTATTCAATTATGTGTTTAATTATGAAAATGACCAAATTGCATAGAATGCAAAAGTTGAATTCTAGTAGCCAGAAGGATTAAATAGCTATGGAATTCAAAATTTGAGATCCTTTATGGTAATTAGACATTAAAGAAAATTTAGTAGATATTTTTGGTGATTCATCTATGGAAAATTAAAAAAGACTAAGGACTAAATTGGAAAGTGACAAAATTAAAAGATGATAATTAAATTAAATAGATAATATCATCTTATTTTCATTATCTTTCTGAAAATATACATGGAAACCCTAAGAAAAAGAAAGCAAGTTTTCTTGGCTTAATTGGGTAAGTATTCTTGTCCCGTTTTTAGTAATTTTTATATTTTTGAGATCGAAATAGTCTAATCTATCTATTTTGGGGATTAATTTGCAATAATATCGTAGTATAGAAATTTTTCCATGGATGAATATGTTGAAAATTTAAAATTTATGGTAGAAAATGAAATGTTGTTGATAGATAAACAACTTTTACAATGTGAATTTTGATGAAATTGTGATTTAAGGACTAAATTGTAAAGATGTGAAAGTTGAAGAAAAATTCTAAATTTTATGGAATACATGTGCTGCAAATGTTATACTAAAATTTCTGTTTGGCTTGGAATAAGGATTAAATTGTATAAATTTCATTTTCCGAGCCTAAGGATAAAATTAAAATTTATGGAAAGTTTAGGGGCAAAATGGTAATTTTGCCTAGGGCGTAAATTGAATTCAATTGAATATGAAATGGATTAAATTGATGATTAAAATCATTTATATAGATCTGGACAACTCAAGTTTGAAGTTAGATCGAGGAAAAGAGAATGTTTCAGATTAGTAGAATTTCTTGTACGAACGACTATTAAGGTAAGTTCGTGTAACATAATTATGCATGTTAATATGCTTCAATCGAATGTTGTATTTGCTTTGAATGGGGTATGTGTTTATGTGATTTATATGAATGTTATAAATACATGAAATGATCACATAATTGGAAATATAAATAAAATGTTAAGTTCCGTTTGAGTAATGAAAATCAATGGACACGTATGATTTTCAGTATGTAAATGTGATTCTGCATATGTTACAGATACGATTTAGCTCGGATGAGTAATCCTGATATAGCCCTCTCAAGCATTCCAATAAATAGTTCTTGCGAGCATCTTGATGGTAGTGATTTAGCATGTGTTACACACTATCGTAGCTCTTTGTGAGCGTCCTGTTACATGTTCCGATAGGTTGTGAACCAGCATATAATGCGAACACAAACGCAGCTCTATTTGGGTGTCCTAATATAAACTCTTATGAGTTTCCTGACATGGCCCGGTTGAACTCCCTGTTACCTTATCCGGTGCTCTCTGATATTAACTCTTCAGAGTTATCTGTTAAGCTTTATGATCTCCCTAAATAAAACTCATATGAGTTTTCCTGTTTAGCTCGGATAAGTGTCCTGTTACACGACTCATCTGAGCATCTTGATATATGGCTCGAGAGTATGCTCGCTGATTAAGTGCCCTAATGGGTACCCCTGATTATGAGTTGACGGTTTATAGTTTTGTACACCTTGTGTGCACTACCTGAGTATCCATCGAATTTTCAATGATTCAACGGATAAATTCCTGAAATGAAAAACTATGAGACTAAATGAATTATATCTCAAATGTTCCCGAAATACTTGAAAATTGTAATATGATGAGCTCATCTACGCTTACTTGGTTTATATGCGAATTAATGACTAACTTGCTTATTTGAGTATATGTGATTAGGCAAATTGCTAATTTGTTTGGAAGCATGATATTGTTATGCTTATTTAAATAAGTATGATTGGTAAGTTTTGTAACACCCCTATCCCACAACCGTTGCCAGAATAGATAAAGGGCATTACCAGACAGACAAAGCATACCAGAACAATACCGAATCACATATATGTCATATAACATTAATACATATGCATTCACCAACAATTCATCCAATAAAATGGTCTACGAGATCAACAACATACATTCAGGAGGGATCGAAACTAAACCGAACCCATTCAAAATTTTCGGAGCTTGAACAAACTTTTCAAAACTGACAAAGTCACACGCCCGTGTGACTAGGCCGTGTGACTCACACGGGCAAAAGACACGCCCATGTGGTCTAATCGTGTCAAAAATAGGTCCTATACTAACTTTTTAACACGACCGATAGGTACGGCCGTGTGCCATGACCGTGTAAAAATTAGCTAGCTATTGACTTTTTCACACGGCCACAAGACACGCCTGTGTTCCCTGACCGTGTGGCACAATGCAGGCTTGGTTTAAACCAGTTTGCCACCCCTTATGGTTCCAATTATACTAGCATTAATTTGCAACATTCATACCAACATTTCCAACCAATTCCATACTTGAAGATGACCAAACACATTAGAATATAGCACATTTCAAAACATACATCAAACTATACTCAAACTTATCATTTGCTAGCCAATTTATATGGCATAACTCATATCATATCAAGCTTACAAACATAGACATTCTAGCCTATACATGCCATACTTATAAATATGTACATTTCAAAAGTACCAAAAAGAGTTTGACGGTGTGATGACAATCCTCGACTATCCCCAAGCCTTCAGTAGCTACGATAACTGTAAAACAGAAAAAATCACTTAGAGTAAGCTACAAAGAGCTTAGTAAGTCAATACAACTTGTCCATCTATTTAAAACATACAAGTAAAAGTCAATTGTAAGATTTCAGAGTTATTTCACAGAGTAATTCATGATTTTGTACATACATCTCATTCATTGTATCACCGAACAAAGTCTTTCATATTCCGATATTTAGTACGATACATACGTACTTGATTAGATTATACATTCCATAACTCATACTTTAACATCGAACAATCCAGAAACAGAGTAGACATTCACAGACAGGTACAATGTCGACGTCCCAGACATGGTCTTACATGTAATTCAAAATCGATGCCTCTGTCCCATACAGGGTCTTATACGAAATCAGATATGATGTCGATGTCCCGGACATGGTCTTACACATAAATCTCAAATCGATGCCTGTGTCCCAGACACGGTCTTACACGATAATTCAGTTCAATACCAACATTCTTTAAAAGCATACAGAATTTTTCAAATACTAGCATAGTATCAGAGTTTACTCAAATTCTATTCATTAAGCTCTCAAGGCTGTCCAATACAGATTACAATTTATATATATATACATAATTTATTCAAATTAACATGTAATTGTAATTTGACTTACCTCGGACGGATTTTGGATAAAACGAGTCGACTATTCAACTATTTTGGACTTCCCCTGATCTAATTCCGATTTTCTTTGTTCTTGAACTAACACAATACAAATTCAACCATTCAATCATTCATATACACATATTTTGGGCACTTTTCACTTTACCCCTTACATTTTCACACTTTAACAATTTAGTCCATTTTTCACAAAATCATCAATATGCAAAATTTCTCTGCAACAAGGGCTAGCTAACAATTTAGTCCATTTTTCACAAAATCATCAATATGCAAAATTTCTCTACAGCAAGGGCTAGCTAAATTTTCATGGCTTCTATATAAGCCCATACAACATGTTTAATTCACAAATTAGTCCTTCAAAACCTCATTTTCAAAATTTAACCAAAATAGCTCAATTTCATAAAAAATTTAAAGACAAAACTTATAAATCATCTACCAAACCTTCATAATTCATCCAAGAACATCACAAAGCTCATGATATCAACAATAGCATTTCATGAAATCTTTAACAGAAACAGAAATTTAGACATGGGCTTTGAAGAACAAGAAGCAACGATCACAGAAACGTAGAAATTATCAAAAACGGACAAAAAATACATACCTTATTTGAGCTTTAATCTAGCTGAACCCTAAGTGCTTATATTTCTTTTCTTTCTCTTTGAATTTCAGCAAGAACAAAGTGAAAATAGCATTTGCATGCTTTGTTTTATTATAATAAACATTATATCCATCTTTTACCATTTTGCCCATGACATATATCATTGAATTTATACCAACTAATGTTCATAATTGTCCATGCATTAATACAATGGTCCAATTGCATCATAAGTACCTCTCATTTATAAAGCCAAGTCAAATAAGCACTTTAACAATTAGCATGCAACTTTTGCATTTTACGCGATTAAGTCCTTTTTTGTAATTAAACACAGAAACAAACAATTTAAATCACAGAAGTTTTCACAGATATAAATTCACATATCACATACACAGAAAATAATATTAAAATATTTTTCAACTCGGATTTGTGGTCCCGAAACCACTATTCCGACTAGGGTCGAAATTAGACTGTTCAAGTTTAATTCTTGTTATACTAACTTACTAAGCATTAAATGCTTACTAGGTTTTATTTTCTCTGTTTTATAGTGTGAGCATCATCACACTATCCACTAACTTTTTTTGGTATAAATAGTAAACGTGTTTTGATATAATGGCATGTATAGGTTAACTTGGCCAATTGTTAGTTTGTAAATGGATGTTTGTAATCTAGCCATTGGAATGGCTAGTGATGGTTATGTTTTGGTATATAACTTTTAAGGTTATCTCATGGTAATAACATAAGTATTTATTATGGTTTGATTGAGTTATGTTAAAAGAGTATAACTATTAAAGGTAAGATTATAAACATGAATGTATGTAATGATATACCATGTTAGATATTAGCATTAGCTTGACTATAATGCTTAGATTGGTGGGTGTATGATTGCAAGTTTTGGTGTAGGTTATTGGCAAATTTTGGGTGAGAAATAAAGCTGTAAAATGGCTTTATTTTGTTTACATGGGTAGACACAAGGGCATGTGTCTTGACCGTGTGTGGCACACAGCCTGGTACGTGGGCATGTGGTTTGGCCGTGTGTCCCTTACATCTTAAATTTGAGAAACAGAATGCTCATATTTGAGCACACAAGATGTGACAACCCTAATTTGACTCTAGTCGGAAAGCGGTTTTGCGACCACAAAACCGAGTCACAAAAATAATTAAATGTTATATTCTATGCTTATTGTATGTGAAAGTGCATGTGTGAAAATTTCATGCTTTGATTTTGTCATTTGTATTTGAAATTATTAAATACGACTTATGTGAGAAATTTTGAAAATGTGATAGGTTAATTTGTAGTGGCCAAATATTTTATGGTTTAAAATAGGTGGACTTGCGTGTCAAATTTCCCACTTTAATTTGTAGTGGCCGGCCATAATGATGATGATAAACAATATATGCATTTTAAATTAGCATTATAAAATTTAATAGCTTTATTATTATAAAATAAAGATAAATAAAATAGCTAAATGACGAAAAGGACAAAGCTTGTTCATCTTTGTTCTTCATAGCCGAAATAAGGAGAGGAAAAAGCTCAAACAACATTCGGTCATTTACTACATGATTCAAAGGTATTTTCCATGTATTTTCTTGATATTCTTACGAAATTAGCATCGTTAAAGCATTGTTTAGTTAACCCATGTTTAAATTTTGAAAATTTTTGTGTTGTGAGCATTCGGTCATGAATTGAATTGAAGGAAATGGTTGTTATTTCATGTTCTTTTTATGAGTAATGGTAGATAGGTGAAGTTTGATCTAGTTAAATGTTCATATAGGTGGTTTAGATGATAGGGAAAATCGGCTTGTGTGTATGTATAGTTGCCGAATGTGAATTTAGATAACATTTGGGTAATGTTTGTGTTTTAAAATGATGGAATGGAGATTTAAGCTTGATAAAATTTTGTTGATAATGATTGAAAGAAATATGTGTATTCGGCTATGGATGATTAGATAATAAATTGGTATGGATGCTTTGATGAGATATGCACAATTATAAGTTGAATTTAAAGCTTGTTAAATTTGTCCTTATCATTGCCGAATGAGTTTCATAGTTAAAGAAAATTGTTAAAGTACTTAGATAATTGATACTAGGTTAATGGTGTGTGTATAAATTATTTAAAATATAAACTTTGTATAAGTATTAAAGGATGTAGACGAATTCGGCCTTGGGAGAAATTTTGGTATAAAATGCTTGAATGTTAAATAGGTTATTGCTTTAATGACCGAATGTGCCAAAGGCTAATGCATGGACTAGTTGATCAATATGTGTTAAAAGGGAAATGTAAATAAATCCCTATTTGATGAGCTATATAGATATATATTCGGCTATATGGTAAAGATATGTATATGAAAATATGATAAGCCATATGAGTTTTGTGTTTGTGTATGTGAACTAAGTATACAATGAATATTCGGCTATGAAGGTTATAGGTTAAGTCATAGAAATTTTGGTAATGTACATATTCGGTCAGTAGGGTTATATGTGCTTTGGCTATGTGAGTTATATGTTAAGGCAAGTTACTTATTTGATATATGTATTCGGTCATAAAGGTGTACATGAGGAAATGTTAAATTAATTGTATTAAATTACTTAATGTGATTAAAAATGTGTATGACCATTTTGTATTTGAGCTAAAAGTAGCTATATGACCTATTAAATTTCTTGTCATATTCGGCCATAAGCTAGCATGATGGGACTTTAATAAGTTAAATTTTGTTTGAATTAGCTCAAGAGCATAGAGAACCAAGGTTGGAAGGGGAAAAGAGAAAGTAGTTGAATAGCTGATTCGAGACTGTTCGAAAATATTCGAGGTAAGTTTTAAGTAGTTAAATAAAAATAATATTCGATAATGACATGACAGATTATGAGAATTAAGTATTACTTGTCATATATGTATATGGCCGAATGGCAATTGTAATGGAAGTAAAATGTGATATGCTTTTATGATCAAATGATAGTGTTAGATGAATATGAGTAAGATTGTAACACCCAAAACCCGGCCTAGATGTTACGACTGAATCTGGCGTGTCACATTGAAGCGTTACTAGAGAAGTCATGTTTTATCTAAAATCTTTCTTAGTGTCTAAAGAATATTTCGTTTTAAATTAAAGTGAATGGAAGCTGCGCACCAGGTAGGATTCAAGAAACGAGGAGGTGAGTCAATTAGACTGCTTAAGTACCTAGCTCTTCCATGATCCAATAAAACGCGCCCTAGAGCTAACCAATTTTAAGGAATCAATTTAAGTGATGTGAATCTCAAGTTGAAAATGATTTAAGTAATTTAAAAACCCAAAATAAAAATAATAGGGCGGCCTTATTACAACTTTAACCCAAATATAAAAGATCAAAAATAAATGCAGAATTTAAAAGGAAGCTAATTGAAACTTATTTAAAAACTAGAAATTTAATCTTCGTGGCCACTCTGAATCCCACCCAGCTCCAAGTCCACCAACTAGGGCTCACTTGTAAGGATGGAAGAGAAAGGGGGTGAGTTTGGAAAACTCAGTGTGTATGGAAAACCCATCCAAAGCCCAAGTCAGCTCAAGCCCATTGGGCCTAAGCCCTATTCAGATAACTGCGGGTACTGGGCCGAAGCCCTTTTCAGAATACGATAAACTGGGCCTTAGCCCCTTTTCAGATAATAGTATGGCCCGTAGGCCCATTCCAGAATAGAACAGACATATTCGTGTATGCAAGTCCAACCCAGCCTATAACCAACCGCTACACTCCACCCGTACCAGCCCTACACTCCATGTGGGGAATAGCTCAACCCACCCAGCCCTACATTCTACAGTTGCAGCATAGCTGCTCAAATATCAGTAAGTTGAGGCAAAGCCTCCAGTACGTGGTCAAGCCACTTTCAGTACTTCCTCCATCAATAACCCAGTCCCATGCATCAGATAATAATAACATGGCATGCAGTAAATAGTAACAATCAAACATGCATTCAGGTCAACCTTAACCCTAGGGGTATATCAGTAATTTTGCTCCTAGGGGTAAAACCGTAAACTTTCCACCTATAAAGGTATTTCAGTACTTTTATCAATTTTAAGGGTTCTCATGAATGTTACGGTCCTTACTAGCCCATTTGTCATCGCAGTAATTTATTTATCTCAATTTCACAATTTTAGCCATTGGGCTCTAAAACCCCTAATGGGCACTACAGTGTCCATTAAAAATTTAAGCCCATTTAATTCAAGTTTTATGACCAGTTTGCCGGTTTAAGTAGTTTTGATTCTACAGTCTAACAGAACATGCTTATTACCTATTTTTTATTATATATGTATTTTTATTATTATTACTCGTATGGGCCCGTAAGACCATTGGGCCCAATTTTAGCCTATCGTGGCCCAATTACCGAAGTGCACGAAATTTCACACACGACTAACTTACCACTTTGCGATTTCAGATCTAATGATTTCTAAACGTCTTGTGAGCACTCGCACACTCATAAGCCCACAAAATGTCGAAATTTCAGCATTTTGGCATTTCGGCTTTTGCCGAATTGAACTATGAGAGGGTGTTCGATACACACCTGTTTTGTGACGACTGCTACTGAGATCCCTTACGATGTCCTACACTTGATTACCACAATTCTTAGATTGCAACCCACAACAACCAATCCCAATATTCACCTACCCATATTCAAACCATGCCCCTAAAGCCTTTAGAATCTTTCCTTTTTGTCGAAAACCGATGACTAGGTCCAAGTCTAGTTGCTCCAAAGATCCAAGCCTTTGATCAAACCTCTAGAAGACACTAATCACCAGAATAAATCATCGGTTAAAGACCCTTAAATCCCTATGCCCAAATCGATAGCCTCCCTAGATTTTAGGGACTTCGGCTTCTTCTAAATTGTAAAATAAGGCTAGATCTGAGGTGATGAGCACTTACCACTTAGTCCCCTTTGACTTCTACGCAGATCTGATGTAGATCTATCCTCTAAACGATAGTAGAACTTGAATCCAGGAGATCTGAAGTTTCGACTATGAGTCCCTAAATCTATGGTATTTCAGCTTTTTAAGTGATGAAAAAGATGACGATTTGAGGCTATAACTTTGAAGTAATGTTGTTGACAGGTACTAAGGGTTTAGAGAAGATGAAAGTTGATCAAAAAGAACAAAAATAACTGAAGGATTTTGGCTTGGAGAAATCGGCATAAGAAGTGAGTTTTCAGGATTTCGGCTTTTACGGAAATCGGCTATGGAGGTTTTGTGGAGGATGGGATTGATAGAGGAGGTGAGTAAGGTGATTAGAAGGTTTCGGCTAGAAGAAAAAGCAAAAAGGAAGAAAGAAAATGGAGGAAAAAGAGAGGAAGAAGAAATCGGCACCAAGGAGAACGAATTTGCGTTTTCGACTTTTGTGAGAACTCAGAGAGGATGAATGACAGTGAAAGCTTTCAAGTGGCTAACCCTAATTCTCCAAGATAAAAAAAGAAAAGAACCTAACCCTAATATCAACTAAAACAATCGACCCAACCTCCTTAAGGCCCTTGCCGAAATTCACTTAAGTGATCACATGCCCGGCACATGCCTAAAAAAAATAACAATATGCCTACCTTGCAACTTGAACCCTGGACCTTTAATTCCTTCCCAGAGACCTTTTTTTTAGGAACTTAGTGGCGCCACCTTGCCACTTTACCAAGGCCTTATTTGTGTCCTATTTTACCACTTCAACTTTAAAAGCCCACATCGCCAAAACCCTCTCTCCCAAAATTAAAATTCAGGAATTACCTCGAATTAAATTTACTCTTGGGCCTTTTTTTCCCACACCATAAACCCTTTGTAATTTATTTAATTACTAAACTAAACATACGAAATAATAATAACATCCAAATTATTCGGGCCATTTTCCACCCGAACCCAGACTCAAGACCCAATACTTTCAGGCCCAAAAATCGGGGCGTTACAAAGATATTATGTGTAATCTATCAAATGATAAATGTGAGTGATCAAATGAAATAAAAGTGAATAAAAATGTAGGATGATATATTCGAATGATGCTTGTACCTAATTTGGTGTGATTGTGTTATATGAAACTTGTTGATTTGAATATCGTACAGTACTATTTGGGCCTTTGAGGCTAGCAGGCTATAATGCCGGTGAGATACTATTTGGGCCTTTGAGCCTAGCAGGCTATAATGCCGGTGAGATACTATTCAGGCTTTTGAGCCTAGCAGGCTATAATGCCGGTGAAATGATATCGGGCTTTGAGCCTAGCAAGCTATAATGCCGGTGAAATGATATCGGGCTTTTAGCCTAGCAGGTGAAATGCCGGTGAATGAATTCAGGTTAAAAACCTAGCAGGCTGAATGCCGGTGATTTGATAAAAGTCTAAGACTAAGATACCTCGTGTTAGAACGACAAATGAATACATTCAATACGTTAAGTTGGCCAGGTATGTATTATGTACTTATATGTGAGTATGATTTGAATTGAATCATAAGTGTATAATGTGATACATATGTGAATAAATGTTATATCTATATCTACGATCATGATGCATTCGGTCAAGGTGTGAAAGTATGCGAAAGTATTTGATTTATTTATGCTATATGAATTCAGATTAAGTGAAATAAGAATGCTAAATGTGCATTATGTGCTTGTGTATATTCGGCCAAATGACAATATATTTAGAAAATGGCCTCTTAAGAAATTGAATAATTGATGTATAATTGAGTTTATTTATTTGCATTGCTTAAAACTTACTAAGCTTATGAAAGCTTACTCCGTTTGTTATGTTTCTCTGTTTTATAGATTGTTGACTTCAGTTACCTGCTCGGGGAGGGATCGTCAGTAACTCGTCACATTATCTATGATTTCGGTACTACTATGTTTTGGAGCTAGTATGGCATGTATAGAATAGACTTAAATGAATGATATTTTGAGATGTTGTTGTATATAAGCCATACGAATATGGCAACTTTTGAATGTCAGTATAAGTCTGAATTTTGATCTTTGATTGTGTTTGACTATGCATATAATTGCTAATGAAATTATGTATATGTGAATGTACAAATGTAGTGTTTTGGATTGGTAACTCTTCATAACCCTTTCTGGCGACGGATACGGGTTATAGGGGTGTTACACGAGCAGAGCCACAGGCGTGTGTCTCAACCGTATGTAATACACAGCCTAGAGCATGGGCATGTGTCTTGGCCGTGTAAAACCTGCACTTAAATTGTGAAAAATTAAATTTACCACACGGCCTAGCACACGGGCGTGTGGCAGGCCGTGTGGCACAAGTTAGAGAGTTACACGGGGTTAGACACGGCCTGTAACACGAGTGTGTCCTATAGTCACACGGGCGTGTCCCTTGACTACACGGGCGTGTGTGCACTGCATCTAGAAAAAAAATTTTGAAATTTCGCGAAAAATTCTCTAAGTTCTCAATTTAGTCTCAACTCAATTCCAATGTTTATATTGGGCCTCAATGGTCCATTCAAGGGACAATATGACTAGTTTTGTAAATGAATATTAATTAACATGAATTATTTGTATTTGTTCTGTAAACTCTGGTAATACTCTATAACATTTTTTTAGAGACAGATACGGGTTAGGGGTGTTACATAGGCTGTGTATTGATATAAGAAGGTTAAGTAATAGTCTATGCTTCTAGACAGCTAAAACCACAAACTACCCAATACATGATTTGAAGGTAGCAGCTATTGTATTTGCATTGAAAATTTGACGGCATTACTTGTTTGGTGAAAAATGTCACATATTCACTGATCATAAATAGTTTGAAGTATTTGATGTCACAAAAAGACTTGAATCTGAGACAGCGTAGATGGCTTGAGTTTTTAAAAGATTATGACCTGGTTATTGACTATCATCCAAGAAAAGCCAATGTGGTTGCTAATGCTCTGAGTAGGAAATCTTTGTTTACTTTACGTGTAATGAACACTCAGTTATCTTTGTCTGATGATGGTTCAATTTTAACTGAGTTAAAAGCTAGACCAATATTCTTGCAATAGATCTGTGAAGCTCAAAAGAGTGATGATGAACTACAAGCTAAACGGGTACAATGTGAGTTGAATTCTGATTCAGAATTTCAGATTGGGTCTGATGGTTGTTTGTTATTCAGAGGCAGAATATGTGTACCGAGGAATTTAGAACTAGTACAAAAGATTTTACATGAAGCTCATAATGGTACTATGCCTGTTCATCCGGGTAGTAATAAAATGTATAATAATTTAAAAAAGATGTACTGGTGGTTGGGAATGAAATGATATATTTTTGAATTTGTATCTAAATGTTTGATATGTCAACAAGTAAAAGCTGAATATCAGGTGCCTTCGGGATTATTATAGCCAGTTACGATACTAGAATGGAAATGGGAAAGAATTATCATGGATTTTGTATCAGGATTACCCTTGCTTCTGAAGAAAAAAGATGCCATTTGGGTAACCGTTGACCGATTAACAAAGTCTGCACACTTTATTTTGGTACATTTGGATATTTCCTTAGATAGATTGGTTGAATTATATGTTTCTGAGATTGTCAGATTGCATGGAGTGCTTGTCTCCATTATTTCAAACAGAGATTGTGACAGCCCTAATTTGACCCTAGTCGGAAAGTGGTTTCAGGACCACAAAACCGAGTCATAAAAATAATTAACTGTTAAATTCTATGTTTATTATATGTGTAAATGCATGTGTGAAAGTTTCATGCTTTGATTTTGTCATTTGTATGTGAAATTTATAAGATAGGACTCATGTGATAAAACTTGAAAGTGTGATAGGTAAATTTTAAAGTGCCAAATAATGCATGAAATGTTGACATGAGGGATTTGCATGTCAAATGGACCAATTTTGTTAGTGGCCGGCCATAAATGATGGTTGATGTATAATATATGTTTTATTTAAGTATTATAATAAGTAATGGCTTTATTTTTGAAATAACTTAATTAGTAAAACAATAAAATATGATAAAAAAAATAGATGTTCATTTTTCTTTCTTGATTGCCGAATTTGGGAAAGAAAAATAGTGAAGAAGAAGCCAAGGCATTCGGCCATGGTTATCTCCATTTAAAGGTATGTAATGCAATTTTTATTTGTAATTGATTACGAAATTAAATGGATAAATACATAGCATAGTTAACCCATGGTTTAAATTCATGAATCAATGAACAAGTGTCCTTTCAGCAAGTGCTAAATTGGTATTATTTTGATAAGTTTTTGGGAAGATGTTAGTTATATGTTAAGTAGCTTAAATGATGGTTGAATAAGTAGAATTCATGGTTGAAAAGTATGAATTGAAATTGACGTATGTGTGTATATGCATTTTGGAAAGAAAAATGTTGTTGTTTAGTTGAGTTTTCATTTGATATGTACATTCGGTCAAAAGGGGGGGAAGGAATAAGATGAATTTAAAATGTTGTGGTTTGTTTTTAAAGTTGGTTAAATAGTTGTGGTCATTGCCGAATGCATTTGTGTTAGGGGAAAATATGATTAAGTATCGGTTTGATGAGCTAAATATATATGTATATTCGGCTATAGAAATTTGATGTGTACTTGAAAATATAATAAGCCTTAAGAGATTGTGTTCGTGTATGTGAACTAGATGTTTTATGGATATTCGACTAAAAGGGTAAATGGCTAAGTCATAGGAATTGGGGTGATATACATTAGGTCATTAGGGTTATATGTACTTGGTAATGTGAGTTATGTATTAAGTAAGTTATTTCTTCAAAATGTATATTCAGTCATTGTTTAGCATAGGTGAAACCTATGTACAATTTGCTACATTTGATCATGAAATGGAATTTGTATATGAAAGCTAAGTTTGAGTGGTTAGGACCGAATGTGGTATATGAGATATTAAGGCATGTTATGATTATATATATGTGTGTATACGTGGTTGTGCATAAAATGAGTAATTGATTACATTGTGTTAGTCATACATAGGTATATAAAAATATATGCCTTAGGTAAGTACCTTGTGACATAGAGACATTCGGTTATACATATATATATGTATATATATATTATATAGATAAATTCGTGTAAATAATAGGCATGATATTGAGTCATGGTACATTTTATAAAACTTAACATGTATGGAAGTTATATGATTATCAAATGTGATTATTAAAGAATTAAAGTTGAGTAGGTAATTAAACAAATTCAATTGTTTAATTTTAAAGCTCAAGAGCAAAGAGGAACTAAATCAGATAAGGGGAAGGAGAAAGAAATCGAGTAGCCTATCCGTAACTGCTCAATTATACCCGAGGTAAGTTTTGAGTAGTTTCTTTTAGTATGAAATTGATGACTATTTTATAAGAGTATATTAGGTGAATTGCAATCTTTGGTTTGTTCTTGATTATAGTTGTATAATAAATAGTGTATGTATACCATTATAGTATAATGGTCACTTTGTGATTAAGCTTGAATGATGAAATGAATGTGTGGTATTAAGTATAACTCTTGAGCCGAAATGTGAATGATGATGTGCATATTGAGCTTATATCCGAATGTAGTAAATGACTACTAAAGTGATAGGTTGAATGAGATATGTTAAAATATGACAAGTGTACATGGTATTTGAAATATATCCGGACATGAGGTCCGCAGGCTATATGCTGGAAATATATCCGGACTTGAAGTCCACAGGCTATGTGCTGGAAATATATCCAGACTTGAAGTCCGCAGGCTACGTGTTGGAATGGTACCGGGTTAAAGACCCATGGACTTGTGTTATAAATGTGTTTCGAGTTCTTAGACTTGACAGGACCGAGGCCAGTAAGTTAAGTAAGACTACGATATTGAATGTCCGTGGTAACCATCGTCGAGTAAGTAATATATATACTTTACATGTTAACATACATATTATGTGCTCATATGTAAATTTCTTTCGAAATGATTTATTAGTATCAAAGAACCATGTATATATATATAGGTGTGTGGATGAATTCGGTATTTGAGGATAAGACAATGACATATTCGGTTACTGTAAGTCATTATAGGAAAATATGTGACTAAACGTAATTGTATAAACCATGTAGATAATGAAACATGTGCTAGAAATTTTCTTGTGTATACATAAATACATATTCGGCCAATAGGATTTATAACTAGTGTACTTGTGTATATTCGACCAAGTGAATTACAATTAGAATACGAGTTTTGTGATCTTTAATGTTCATTTTATATGATACATTTTGATTGTTTGAAATGCTTAAAACTTACTAAGCATAGTAATGCTTACTTTGTTGCCTTAATTATCTATTTTATAGATCTTGTTCGTCAACTACGGTCTCAGGGATCTCAAAGTCGAAGTCATCCACACTATCTAAGCCTTTTGGTACTCTAGTAGTTAAATTTCGATAATGGCATGTATAGGCTTGACTTTTTGTTGTTAAATAATTATCTTTTTGATGATGTATATATGTATAGCCATGCGAAAATGGCTTGATAAGTTACTATATGTGTTCCAAATGGTTAATGTGAATGTGTGGTTGAGATTTGATTAATGTTTTCAATGTTTGATGTGAATTGAACTTAAGAATGAATCACTATACCTAATTATCTTGATATGACTCTTTTGTATATGGTAATACTCTTTAACCCTTCGGCGACGAGTACGGGTTAGGGGTATTACAGAGATCCTCGATTTACTTCCTAATTCTTGAACAAATTTCAAGCAACTCTAGGTACACAGTTACATTTCAGCACTGCATTCCATCCTAGGACTGATGGACAATCTGAACGTGTTATATATATTTTGTAAGATATGCTTCGATGTTGTATTCTAGAATTCGAAGGTACCTAGGAAAAATATCTGCCTTTAATTGAATTTTCTTACAATAACAGTTACCAGTCCAGTATTAAAATGACCCCATATGAGGCTCTGTATGGTCGCAAATGTAGAACTCCATTGTATTGGACAAAGCTCAGTGAGAAAAAGATACACGGAGTTGACTTAGTCCGTGAAACTGAAGAAAAGGTAAAAGTAATTCAAAATAGTTTGAAAGCAGCCTCTGATCATCAAAAGTCTTATGCCGATCTTAAACGAAAAGAGATAGAGTTTCAGGTTAGTGATAAGGTATTTTTGAAAGTATCTTCTTAGAAGAAAGTTCTCCAGTTTGGTCGAAAAGGAAAATTGAGTCCACGATTCATCGAGTCATATGAGATTACTAAAAGAATCGGACCTGTTGCATATCGGTTGGCATTACCAGCAGAACTCAACAGAATTCATAATGTTTTTCATGTGTCTATGTTGCAACGGTATCAGTCGGATCCTTCACATGTTATTTCTCCGACAAAATTAGAGATTCAGCCTGATATGACTTACAGTGATGAACCGATCAAAATCCTGGCACGTGAAACAAAAGAGCTAAGAAATAAAAATATAGCTTTGGTAAAGATTCTTTGGCAGTGACATGGAATAGAAAAAGCTACCTGGGAACCGAAGGATACTATGAGAAAGCAATATCCAAATCTCTTCACTGGTAAATTTTCGAGAATGAAAATTCTTAAAAGGGGAGAGTTGTAACAGCCCATTTTTAGTGAAATAGGAATAGTGGTTTCGGGACCACAAATCCAAGCTAGAAAGAAAATTTATTTTAATATTATTGCATGGTTCGTATTATGATAGGAATGTTATATGAAAATTCTGATAAAAAAATTTTACCGATTATGTGTTTAATTATGGAAAGGACCAAATTGCATAAAATGCAAAAGTTGAATTCTAGTAGCTAGAAGGATCAAATAGCTATGAAATTCAAAATAAGAGGTCTTATATGGTAATTAGACCATTAAATAAAAGTTAGTAGAATTTTTGCTGATTCATCCTTAGAAAAATTAAAAAAAGGGCAAAGACTAAATTGGAAACTAAAATAATTAAAAGATGATAATAGAAAATATCATCTTATTTTATATCATATCTCCCAAATTTAGACATGGAAACCCTAGGAAAGAGAAAAGTGTTCAAGCAAGCTTAATTGGTTCAATTGGGTAAGCATTCTTGTTCTGTTTTTAATAATTTTTATAATTTTGAGACCAGAATAGCTTAATCTATCTATTTTGGGGATTAATTTGAAAAGATATCAAAGTATAGAAATTTTTCCATGGTTGAATATGCTGAAATTTTGAAATTTATGGTAGAAAATGAAATGTTGTTAATAGATAAACAACTTTTACAAAGAGAATTTTAATGAAATTATGATTTACGGACTAAATTGAAAAGTGGTAAAACCCAAGGAAAATTTTGATTTTTGTGAAATTCATGGGTTGTTATTGTAACATGTAAAATTCGATTAGGATTGAAATAAGTATTAAATAGCATAAATTTCATTTTCCAAGCTTAGGGACAAAATCGTCATTTATGAAATGTATAAGGGCAAAATAGTAATTTTTCCTAGGAAGTGAATTGAATTCAATTGAGTATAAAATAGATTCAATTGATGTTAAATTCATTTATTTAGATCCAGAAAACTCAAATATGAGTTAGAAAAAGAAAAATTGTCGATTAGTAGATTTCTATATACGAACAAGTATTGAGGTAAGTTCGTGTAACTAAATTGTGTTTATTTTTATGCTTGATTTGAATGTGCTATTTGATTTAATGAAATATATATATATTATAATATATGAAATAATCACATATCCAATTATGTCTAGAAGATGTTGAGTCCCGTATGAATAATAAAATTCGATAGTATTTCCCGTATATGTTGTGGACATTATAGCTCGGACAAGTACCCTGTTAAAAGCCTTCTTGAGCATCCTGATCGGTAGTGATTTAGCATGTTTTGAGCACTACCGCAGCTCTTTGTGAGCATCTTGTTACATGATTCGATCGGTTGTGATCCAGTATATATTACAGGCACAAACGTAGCTTTATGTGAGCATCATGATATAGGCTCTTATGAGCTTTTTGACATGGCTTGCTTGAACTCTCTGTTACCTTATTCGGTGCTCCCTGACAATAACTCTTTGAAGTTACCTATAAAGCTCTATGAACTCCCTGATTAAAACTCTTACCAGTTTCCTATTTAGCCTGGATAAGCGTCCCATTACATGACTCATCTGAGCATCTTGATATATGTGGCTTGAGAATGTGCTTCTTAATTATGTACCTTATCAGGTACCCCTGAACATGAATTGACGGATTACTGATTTCTATACCTCGCATATACTACTTGAGTATCCATTGTTATTTCAATAATTCAACGAATAAATCTCCTGATATGAGAAATTATGAGATTAAAAGAATTA
Source organism: Gossypium hirsutum (assembly GCF_007990345.1). Taxonomy (NCBI): domain Eukaryota; kingdom Viridiplantae; phylum Streptophyta; class Magnoliopsida; order Malvales; family Malvaceae; genus Gossypium; species Gossypium hirsutum. Next base: position 36,556,122 of record NC_053436.1, read on the forward strand.
CGTCTTTAACGCTTCTAAAATACCTGAAAGTGTGAAACATGATAAGATCATCCATGTTTATTTGATGTACATGTGAAGTATATGACTAACTTGCTTAATTGAGTGTATGTGATTAGGCTAGTTGCTAATTTGTTGGGAAGCATGTTATTGTTATGCTTATTTATTTGAATATGATTGGTAAGTTTAATTCGTGTTATACGAACTTACTAAGCATTATATGCTTACTAGGTTTTCTTTTCTATGTATTATAGTGCTCAAAAGCTCGCAAAGGTTGGAGATTGGTCGGAGTATCATCACAGTATCCACCAGCTTGCTTTGTTATAAATAGTAAACTTATTTTGGTATAATGGCATGTATAGATTAACTTGGCCAATTGTTGGCTTGTAAATGATAGTTTGTAATCTAGCCATTGGAATGGCTAGTGATGGTTTGATTTGGTATATTTACAAAGTTATATCATAGTAACTACATATGTGTTTAGTATGGTTTGATTGAGTTAAGTTAAACATGAATGTCTATAAAAGGTAAGAGTATAAACATGAATGCATGTGATAATATATCAAGTTAGATGTTAGAGTTGGCCCGGTTATATTTTATTGAATTGGTTGGTATATGTTTGCAATTATTGGTGTAGGTTGTTCAAAAATTTGGGTGAGAAATAAAGTTAGGAAATGACTTTATTTTGTTCACACAGCTAGATAAACGAGCATGTGTCTTGACCGTGTGTGACACACAGCCTGACACATGGGCGTGTGGTTTGGCCATGTGTCCCTTGGATATTAAAATTTAGAAACAGAATGCTCAGAATTAAGCAAACAGGCAGCGACACGGGCGCGCGTCTTGGCCGTGTAAAACCTGCACCTAATTTGTGAAAAATTAAATTGACCACATGGCTAGCACACTAGTGTGTGGCAGGCCATGTGGCACAAGTCAGAGAGTTACACGGGTAAGGACACAGCCACGTGCCTCACATCGAATGCCCACACAGCCTGAGACATGGGCATGTCACTTGGCCGTGTGGCTACTCTCACAGGTGCGTGACCCTTGTATATAAGAAAAAATTTGAAATTTTGGGAAAAATTTTCTAAGATCCCGATTTAGTCCCAACTTGTTTCTAATGCTTAAATTGGGCTTCGAGGGTCCATTCAAGGGACAATATGAATAGTTTCAGATATGAACAGTAAATGACATGAATTATCTGTAATTATTCTATAAACTCCATTAATGCTTCGTAACCCCGTTTCGGCAATAGATACGAGTTAGGGGTGTTACATACCTCATGAGCAAAGTTGAGTTCTTGCACAAATTGCTTCTTCTAAAATAACTCATTGCACTCTTTGATAGTTGCAATAAACTCAAACTCTGTAGTGGCAAAAGCAATACATTTCTGCAATGTAGATTGCCAACCGACAAGTTCCCCTGCAAAAGTGATCAAGTAACTTGATACGTCATATTTCGATATGATAAATTAAGATCTTTTCATTCTTAAAGAGCTTAATTCCAAGCGATGTTTTGAGTCTTTTGTCGTTTTTTTGCATTTAGATTAGAATTTATGTTAACTGCACTTTTTATTTATTTCCTATGTTATTTTCAATAAAAATATCAATTATATGTGCAATTGAGCTTAAAGTATGGCTAAGGCACTTTCAAGGACTTAATTGAAGAAAGGAATCAAGCCAGCAACTTTGGCATTGTAACCTCGGGATGTTGCATGTGATAGGATTTGAACCTATGCTATTTACATCAATAAATAATCATAAACTTACTACTAAACCAAAACTTTATTTTAATATAATTTTTACATTTTCATTGTATTATGCATACTTTATTACTTCTATTAATTGTATGTATTGATAATGTTGTTGATTGAGTTTGTGCTATTAGTTAATTAGACACTAATTCAAGATCAATGAAAACACCATAATCAACAATTGTAGTATATTTAGTGTTTTTAATATGATGTATTTACATGTTTAATTTACATTTTACTCACAATTTAATCTTTTTTTTATTTTAGTATTGTAAATATATTTTATGTATTATTAATTAATTTCAAACTATACCTTTAATTATTTATTGTATGTTTCAAAATAACGTTTGCATTTTAATATATAATTTTCATACACATAATTTATAATGACAAGAAGAAGAAGAACAGCCGCAACATGATGCGAAAAAAGAAAGTAAATCAAATTTAAAATGCGGTAACATGACACGATTCTCACAAACTTGTCTCGTCAAGTAGCTACGCATGCTAACTGTTCAAACCCCAAATCTCTTCAAATTGCAAACATATAGGGAAAAAATGGATTGATGGAAGCTTGGCAGATAATTGATGATTATGTTTTTGTAGATCAACGATCACAAACCAAACAGGAGAAAACTTTCTGCATGAAAGTTTTGGAAGCTGTTGTCCTCCTAGTTGATGCATCAGCTGAAACAGTATCTTCAACTTCATTGATTTCCTTAGCTTTCTGGCCGTCATCATAGAATTTTTTGAAGGCATCTTCAACGTACTTGAGACCAGATGAAACTGTCATGTTTTCGACAAGATTGAATGGATCTCCTTTCAATGCTGCTGCTGCTTGCACTAGCTCTTCTTGAAAATCGCTTAGTTTTGCTGTTTCTTTTGCATCACTGTCTCTCATTTTCACTGGCTCTGCCAGTTTTTCTACATTTTTATGCAATAATTATTATTATAGCTTTCAATCACTTTACTGAAAAAAAAAAAAAACAACTGTAGGGTGTTTAGATAGTTGAATTTACCTGGACAGTCTGTTCTTGGGGTGCTTCGATTGACAACAATATCAAAGGAACCAGCCCACGCATCACGCTTTGTTAGAAATTCTTTGAGATTGAAAATCTTCTTAAGTGTTGCTGCAATGGAGGAATGCTCGAACTCTGATGTAGGATCTGGCCCTGATGGCCTATGCAACACTGAATTCAGCATATTCAATGTCAGCCACATTTTTATCCAAACCAATCAGAGTAAGCTGGGTTATAAGCAACATATACATAATCTTGCATCCGGACTTACCTGTTCCAGGCTCAATCCAAGGGGAAACCATAATGGCAGGAACCCTGCAACCAAGACGATCAAACTTGAAGTTATAAGGCTCAGGACCGACAATATCATCGGGGCTAGGGACTCCGGTTGGTGTCGGAACATGGTCATAGAAACCACCATGTTCATCATATATGACCAGGAACAAGATTTCATTCCATTGAGGACTTGATCTGAGCGCTTCATAGATTTCCTTCACAAGCTTCTGGCCCTCTGAGACGTCATGGGAAGGGTGGTCGTCGTTTGCAGCAGCTGTTAAAATGTCAAAATATCTGGGCTCAATCACCACATAATTTGGTAGCTTCCCATCCTTACAGTGACGCTTGAAGCTTAGATCGTATTGATGGAAATTGTCCACATATTTCAAGTGCCTAAGCTTCCTGATATTAGTTAATTAAACCATATTATCAGCATCAATTAAATCATATTAGTACATTTCTTCTATTGGATGATCTTTGTATGAATAATGAGATTTATTTACGTCTCTTTTCTTTCATTTGTAGATAGATTTGGGATTTTTTTTTCTCCAATCCACCGAATCTAAGTGATTTTATTTGTTATTAAGTTATCTTTTTTTAATTTTTTTAATCTGTAAACGTTTGAGATAAAAAAAAATTAATAAAAGTTAGAAATAAAATAAAATAAACATTTTCCTTTAGATATATCCAATAAAAATGTTGAATAATTGAATTGAATCTTAGCTCAATTAGTATGGGCATTGTTGTCAATGCAAAAGGAAGTGAGTTCAAGTGCGTTAAAGCGTATTATCTTTCTATTTATGAGCTGGGGAGAAGCTATGGGTAGTTTAAACATTGTGTCAAAAAGAATGCATATATTATTAGAACATATAATGAGATTGTTCAAAAATAATAATTTATAAATATATTATTTAAAAATAAAAAAATTAAAACTAAAAAATTACCAACACATGGAGTAGAGGGATTTAACAATTATCTAGCAAAGATACCATCATTGATTATATATACTAAATTATGTCAATATATATTTATAAATGATTTATTTAACAATTAAATTATAGGTAAAACGGTAAAATATTTATAATGAGACGCTCATCATTTTCATGTTCAATCATTAGATACTTAGTTTTTTAGTTGATTTATTTAAATATTTTATATAAAAATAGTGATAAAAACACAATTGTATCAATATTCATTACTTTGTTAAAAAAATATTTTTAGACAATTTTTTTATTTAAATTGATGTCGAATTCACCTATGACATCAAATTAATCAGCTGCATTATATAAGTACTAGATTATGGCACACCCATTAAAGGACAGGGGACATGATCTCTTCCCCTCCCCTTAAATGGAAAATTGCTCTTTAAATCTCCCTAAAATCAATAAAATTATAAGTTAATACAAAGTAAAATTATAATTTGTCCTCAAAATTATAATGATATAAATTAATATATTGGTGAAATTACATTTTAGCTCATAAAAATATATAATTTAATTTCAGTCCCAAAATATTTGGTTTTGCCCTTGACACCTCCGAATATTTATAAAAAATTAATATGACAAACAAATGAGGTTTTGATTATTTTACAAAAACAATGAGAATTCAAATATTGTAATATGAGTATTTTTTTAAAAAAAAATTTACAGTAATATTAATTATAGACAAACACTAACTTTAATTTTACTTGACGTGTAATTTATAGATGAATTAGTGAAAGTTTGATTGAAAATACAAAAAATTTCTTCTTTGAACACGTTACGTGTAATGTAGATCTAAAAATTGGCAGCCAGAAGTCAAGGAATCTTATTAGAAAGAAACAAAAATAACTTTACCTAAAACAAACACAAATCATTAAACTAAATGTAAAATATTAAATTTTGAATACGATATGGTTTTGGAGAAAAAAACTTGTATATATCTGAAAGGTCATACTCATACTCTAGGCAATAATAATAAAGAATTCAGCCACCATGTTTTTAATGAAGGGTGTCACGATTTTAATTGGTCCCTGTTTATTGCCTTTCGTTAGCTATTGTTACCTTCACACTAGGAAAAAGGAAAAAAGTATTTTTAATTCATTTATATTTGAAATGGCGTGTATTTTAATCTCTTAATTATTGAAATTGTTTTATGAATAGTTAGTGTTAATTATTTTAGATTAAATAGTTAAAATTTTAAATTTATTAAATGTTTTAAGTTTATATTTAGAATTTAATTTTTGATTTAGATTTTTTTATTTTTTGAATTTAAAAATTAGGCCTACTTATTAATGTCGTCAAATTTTTCTGTTAAATTTAGTTGTATGGTATTCTGAAATTAAAAAAAATACTAACTCGATAATTATGTAATAAAAAATAGCATTATAATATAAACATTGGCATTTTAATGATATTAATAATTCTTTAAATTTACATTGGTATGTTAATTAGAATAAACTATTTAAATTAACTAATGACATTATAAATATTGAAGTACCAAATTATATAAAATATTTAAATATAATGATCAAGTTTTAAAATTTTAATATTATATAAAAAGTAGAATTGAAATTTAATCATTTTATATAACAAAAAAATCAAATATCGAAATTAAAAATTAACCATTACTATATAAAAAAGAAGTCAGTGTCAAAGAAGGAAGGCTTCCTTTTATATATAGTAAAGATATGGTAGTTGGGTATTCAATTTATATCCTAGCATTTTTTTTTAAATATATCATAAGATAAAAATATGAACGAGAGAAAAAGTGTTCACATCTACCGACTACCATAGTTACCTAATTGGGAGCAAAGAAAAAATAAAAACCAACTTGGTTCTGATTTTAACGTGCTTAAATATATAATATTTTCAAATTTATAGGTCGAGGGAAAAATAATTAAGAAAACAAAATTAGCCAAATATATGTAAATAAATCCCAATCAAACATAAGAAATTTTCTTTTTGAAACAATTGATTGGATAAAAAACAATTTGTCAGTCATAGAAATATGGTAGAAAAGGGTTCTTGAAGATGGATTGATGGAACTTGTCAATTTCAAAATTTAATCTTGGAAACAATAAAAATTATGATATAAAAGTTAATAAGTGTGGATAATTCTCTTAAGTAAAAGCATTATATTATAAATACGAAAATTTGAGTTGAATTTTAAATAATATTATTCTCAACTTCTAATTATTAAAAAATCTTTAGTTATAATTTTTTTTTGTAAGTATATAATATAGCAATATGATATTTAATTAATAATAATATTAAAAAGTGAATAGTGTATGATGAGTTGGATTTGGATTGACGAAGAAAAAGAAGAGCAGCAAGTGGTTATTGTGTATAAGCTTTATTGTTTTTTAAAGTGGTTTATTATATTTTTAAATTTTCAATTATATGGGAATGGGACCCTTTCAACATTATTGGATTCTTGTGGTTTTGGTTGTGGTTTTGGATGGGATGAACGCAATAATTAAATTCTAAACAATCTTATTATGCACATAAAGTAATTGACTTTAAATAATAGACCATGGCCAGCCTATCATGATTCAGAAGTTAGATGACTCTAATTTTAATTAAATAAACAATTTACATGTAATTTACAAGAAGGATACCATCAACCTAGTGTAAAAAAAAATTCTATTGAAAAAAATTCAATTAATCTCGTATATTTTGATTTTGGACATTCCTACTACTCTTATAAAAAAGATATTTCTTTAAAATGTGTTAATTTTTTTATTAATCCTTATATTTTTATAAAATTATGAGTTTAATCTCTATATTTTAATTTGATCAATTTTAGTCTCGGTCCTTTTTGAATAGATCAATTTTTATCCTTGTAGTCTTTAAATTTTGAAATTTTAATTTTAATTCAAATAGTAGCAGTTAAATATATTTGATTAAATTTTATTACTAATATTGCATTATAGGTTTAGTAGTAATTTAGTCAATATTCTCTAATTAATCATTTTAAATCTTTATACTTTCGAATTTTGAAAATTTAATCTTGACATAAATGATAATTGTTTATCTATTAACTTGAATTTTAGTGAGTAATATGTAAACATATCAAACTGATATGACATTAAATATATGATAATATGCTTGCTGTATTATATTTTAGAATTAGAACTTAATGAATTTAATAATTATTGTTTGGTGATTATCAAAATTTTAAATTTTAAAATATATAAAAATTAAAAATGACCAAACCAAAATATAGAGATTATTCCCACTACTTTTATAAAAAAATATAGATTAATAGTAAAATTTATTTATTTTGTATTATAGTTAAAGGAGTGAGGATTATATAAATGAAAGGGAAGGGAAAATAATAGAAAACCAAAATCTAACCTCCATCTCAATAATGGAAAACTTTTGTTAGCTGATGTGAACATCAAAAGTTTGAAAAAAGTGTATACGTGCAGAAATTAATTGACATTAAGATTGATATTAAATAAATATAAATTAATATCATCAAAGGAAATAATATTTAAAAAATAAAATTAATACCGTAATTCTATAGAATAAAAATTAAGAATTCCAGAAGAGCTAAGTTAAAATTATTACCTGTAAAAAAGCGTAGATGGAAAAGATTGATAATAAATCCCAAAGCTATATCCATTCTCTTCCAATGATTCAAATATAGTTTTTTGAGGAAATCCTTCGATAAGCTGTTGTGTGTTGTTGCTCATGGCACCATGCGATGTCGCTGAGTGTACGTAAAGCCTGTTAGGCTGCGTCGACGCCGGCAACGACGCAAACCACCGATCACACACTGCGAACTCCGTCACTAGCTGCTTAAACACCGGCACAGCCTCCGGTTTAAACCCATTCATTACGGTCTCCGACAGCCCCGGAGTTGTACGTTCAGCATTTTGTACAAAACCGTTCATTTTTATCCCCGGGTTCGGATCCGGGTTGCTGGTATCCCACGTTTTGCCGGATACCTGTTCGTATATGGCTTGGAAAGAGTGGTCGGGGTCGGGATCAACGTAGCCGGCGGTGTCCTTGAAGGTGATTTGGGTGGAGTTGGGGTCGGAGGTGGAAATGGGGTTGGATTCGGAGCCTGTGACACCGTCGATTTCTGGGTTTATAGTTTTGAACCAGCCTAACATGTGGTCAAAGGAACGGTTCTCTTGAACCAAAACAACCACTGTTTTGACTGGAGATGGAGTTGCAGAGCTTGTTTCAACTGCCATTGTTGATATCTTGGAGCTTTCTTGACAAGCTCTTTGTTTCTGGCAAAATGGGAATTTTTTTTTCTTGTTTTGGCCAGAAGCAAAATGGGATTAGCTTAATGTTTTTGGCGTTGAAAGTTAACCATATTATATATTAATGAATGAGCATGATGTGAATATTTTAAGTAATTTTAAACATAGGTGTTTTTGGCTTCCTAAAAAAAAAACATGTGTTTTTGGCAAAAGTTTTTTAATCATTTCATCTCCTCCCGATATTTTAATACATTGAACATAACAATAAGTTATATACGTGCAGTGAGCATTAACGTTTAGTTATTTTAATAAAATATTTTAATTTTATACGATTAACATAAGTAATCATTATTTATAATATATTAGAAATTTTATCACATGAATATATGTATAGAAATTGAGTACTTAAAACATAAATATGTATTTAAAAATAATATATCATAAATAATGTAACTTTTGACAATCTTTTGGCATAGTGACAAAAGTATTTTATTGTAGGGATAAAAGCTTAAGTTCAACCCTCAAGTGATCCTAAACACTCTCATACTCCACCTCCAATCATAACAATAACAACAACAACAGATGGAATATATACTATATTAAACTTTAAAAAATGACACCAATTTAGATAAACTTATACACTAACTCAACCAATAGTACAAAAAAATCAAAATAAGGATTTGATTGGGTGGTAATTTAAGGTTTTATCAATACAACTGGCACGAGTTTGTATTTCATTAGACTTGTTCATGGGTCGAGTTACTTACCCAGGCTCGAAGGCCCACAAAAATTTGGGAGAGTTTAGGCAAAGATATTATACTCGAAAAATGGGCTTTGACAAACAAATTAGGCTTGTTTAAAATATGGGTTGAACTTGAGCTTGAACATTCAAGGCCCAAGCTCGAGCCGACCCATTTTTAATTTTGTAATATTTTATATTATGTTATTCTTATATATTATGTTATTTTTATATATTATGTATGTAACACACCACACTTGACTCAATCGTCGGATCTCAAATGTAAGATACTACATTCATTGACAAAACAGCTACAATTTCATTTATGTATCCAATAAACAAGTTATTCAAGCCACTAGGTTCCAAAACTTAATTAAAATACATTATTTAATCAAATTCAAGTTATAAGCGAGCTTAAAAAAGCTTTTAAGAAACACCCGTGATAAATGAGGGACTAAAATGTGAGAATTGCAAAATACAATGGTGATGCCACGACAATGAAAGAGGAATGTCGCGAGACTGAGGGCAGAAGCATGACATCTCAATTGCAACAGAGGTGAGTCGCGACCTAGGATTCAAGAGGTTGATGTCATGGTTTTAGTAGGGGAACATCGTGACCATAAATCATTTAAGTCTCAACTACATATGTCCAATCGGTCCCTCAACTAGCTCGTTGAAACCAGAAATGAATTGCATGTTTGAATAGAAATGAACAGAATGAATAGAAAAAAGAGAAATGTGAAACATTTAGGAATGATTATGGTTTTCTCTTAAATGGAGAAATGGAATCATTTGAAAATGAATATAAGTTTTCAAAAATGAAAATAGAAATTTGCAATCTTATATGAATTACTTAAAAAGTGATCGAAAGAATGAGTTTATGTTTTTGGACTATTTTGAAGTCCAAAAATGAAAATAAACCATTCGGTCATAGTGAGCATGTTGAGTTGTGAAATATTGAACATATATTTTTGAAATTTTACTAGGGAAAATTGCCAAAATTTTACCAGGGTAATGTTTTCAAAATTTTGTTGGGGGTAAAATAGAGATAAGAAAATTATTTTATATAAAAATATTTTTACTTTGGGAAATAGAAATACCGAATCGGGTTGGATCACATTATAGAGTATTGGGTCAAAAAGGCCCAAAAAGTACTCATAATTGGACCCGATGTGAAAGAGGCCCAAAACCCTCATGTAACATGAAAGGGACAACAACCCTATTAAGAATACTAGGGTGTGCCGTCCACCTCTCTCCTATATTTTTCTATTTGAAATAAACCACTACAACTCAACAAGGGTTCTACTTTCTCCACCTATATTTAGATGACACTGGTAGAGCTATTTACACAATTTTGAGAGATTGTTACTTTGCCAAAAAATAAAGAAAATTTATTCTCAACTATGAAATATATTTTTCCAGAATAACAATTCTGCTGATTTCTATTAAAGAAGAGAGAATTTTCGTTTTCACCAAAAAAAGAAAAGAAATTTTTTTCTAGTTCTGTGTTTTGATTTAATTGGTTTGATCCCACATTCAAAGCAGTTCGTGGTTTAAGAATAACAAAGAAGATCATTTGGTTGGAAGCCTAAAAACTTCAAGGATCTGCTTTTTCGAAAACACATGTATGATTTTGGTTCAAGGTTTAATGTTATAAATATAACAAACTGAGTCGTTTTTTTAAATTTTAATTTCCCGTTGTGTAAGAAAACCATTTTCAAACCGAATTTTTTCCAACAATTGGTATCAGATCTAGGTTATGTTATATTTATAGTGTAAATCAGGACCGCATCTCTCTCTTCATCTTATTTGATTAATATTTGATATGATGTGACATTCTTGTAATTATTCACATGTTTAGTGGAATGTAGGTGAACAAATGCAAGATTATATATTCGTTATATAACTATTATTTTTTGCCATGATTGTGATTATTAGGAAATAGACCATAGACTATCATCTCCACGTAAGATTATTTTTTATTTTTAGAAATCTTGTAAGTCGAAAATGAACATAGGACATAAATGTAATTTTACCAAAAATGAGTCCATGACGAGGAGAAGATGGAGTAATGGCAGTGGAAGATACAAGAAATGTCTTGTGATGAAAAACAATGTAATTTTTTCTTTTTCATTTACTTTCTAGAAATAAAACCATGGAAACCTTGGTTGACAATTTCTTTATTACCCATATCTTTATATATCTATTTAATAATAATTTTTGATATAATTATGATATATATGTATAAGATGATCTACAGTTGACCTATTAAAAATAAGAAGTGTGGTAATGAGAAAATACGTGTGTTGTATTGTTCCATTCACTTCTTTAGGTTATTCGATTACTATGAGAAATGTGGTAATAAGAAGGTGCATGTCTAGGATTGGATCTGGCAAAAAAGGGCTTGGTTTTTAAGTAGTCAAATACAACTCACGTCCCTTTCGTGGGAACCTACATGGTGCACATTTCACATTCACTTCTTTAGTTTTTCCCTTAAAAGAAAAACTATGGAGAGTCCAAATTGTTTGATTGGCTCTTGTGTATAATTGAATGTGAATATTATAAAATTGCCATAACATGTCATGCATATATGAGATAAGCATATCATAGTTTAGGAAAGAATGTCACATGTACTTGTCATGCATATATTGATAATACATTATTGAAATAAAAAATTATAAAAACCTTGTATGTTTTTTAAATATTGAATGAGAAAAGTTCCGTAAAGAAAACCTACGGCCTCCATCAATGGTCTCTTGTAATGTCATGAAATGGACCTACCCTAAGGTAGACATTTTCATATGGATTTCATTGAGGAGACTTCCTGCAAGTAAGCATAATTTTCTTATGATCATATGATAGTTGGACTGGCCCTTGTGGTAGGTATTATCATACGATACATTAAGAAATTCTATCTTCAAAGAGGACAACTAGTCATGGTATGTTACTCGGTGAGAATGTCCCAAGAGGACTCATTTGTGGTGCATGATGTGATAGGTGTTGAGTTGATAGTTACACACTCAAGATCATCTAGTTAAATAACTCCCCAAGAAGCTATGCTAAAGTTAAAATGATGGCCAAACGTTACACGATTATTAATAGGTGTGAATGCTTAAGGAATTAGGTTAATGTACTAATTTGGTGGAAATTCATGTTCTTATTAGTTGATCATGATCACTCTAAGGTGGCTTGATTCAATAGGTGTTAGCATTTTTGTTGCAATGGCTTACAAATGCTTTCATGGTTTAATGTAAAACATGCATCATCTTAATGCATATTGTAATGTTACAAAACATTTTTCAAACATTTGCTTAATACAAAGATATTGATATATGAATGTTTTATTTTTAGTTCGAAAATGGCACCAACTATCTTATTGAACATACTCACTGAAAACAAATTGAACGAAAATAACTATAAGGAATGGAAAAGGAACCTGATAATTGTTCTGAGCTATGAGAAACTTAAAACAGTTCTTGATACTAAGTGCCCTTCGACCACTCAAGCTGAGGCTAGAAAATGCTGGGAAGAGCGTAATGAGATAGCTCGTTGCTATATGCTGACAAGCATGACCAACACTCTGTATAAGCAATTAGAGAGCTGTAAGACTGCTAAAGTGATTCTAGATAAGCTAGAAGACATGTTTGGAGGCCAAGCTACCTTGGTTCGATAGTCTTTATAACTAGTTTAATGAATGCCCAACAAAAGCTCAGCATTTTGGTCTAAGACCATATGATCACTTTTATGGGCTACTTTACCGACGCTGCGGACAATGAGGTCAATTTGGGCCAGAATATTCAAATTGAGATGGTGTTCAAGAGCTTATCCAAAGATTTTGATGGCTTTTGGGCCGCATATAACCACGACAAAAAACCTAATGCTTACACAACTCATGAAGGACTTACAATCCTATGAGTTGATGTTGAATGATGACTAACCAATCCGAAGACCAGAAGCAAACATAGCTATCACTTTTTTTCAAAAGGGAAAGGAAATTACTGTACCAGCCAGATTTGGGGCCTAGTCAGAATAGTAGTCTTGGGACCACAAATTTAGAGTTGAATAGATTATTTTATTATTATTTTGATGCTATATCATGATTATATGAGTGCATGAAAAATTTGGTAAATTAATTTTAACGTTTGTGAGCCCAATTGTGAAAAAGGACTAAACTGCATAAAGTGCAAAAGTCTTAAATTGATAGCTAAGGGTATTATTTTGTTAGAGAAACAAATTTGGAGGATTTTAAAGGGCAATTAGATCCTATTAGAAGAGCTTAGCCGGCCATGAGGTAAGGAAGGGTATTTGGTCAAAGGGTTAGGTTGGTTGATGTCATAATATGCATTTTAATAATACCCTAAAGCCTAGCATTCACCTTATTCATCTATTTTTCTTCTCTTTGACCAAAAATCAGCCATAGGAGGGCTTGAAAGCTTCAAAAAAATTCCACCCACTTATTCCTCTCTCAAGTAAGTGATGTTAATGGCTTTTCTTGAATATTTTTGCATTTTTGAGACCCTTGAAGCATGAGCTTTCAAATGAGGGGTCTATTTTGCAAAATGATTAAGAGTTTAGGGTTTTTCCATGAATGGATTTGTAATGGTTGCTGAGTTTTTATGGAAGAATGTGAGACTTAGTAGTGTAATAGATAACTTTTATGAAAGGTGTTAGCATGAAAACATCTAAAAGGATTATTTGTAAAATTGTTGATAAATGTGTGAAATAGTGAGAATTTGAAGCTGCTATAAGAGTAATAATGGTTCGGTTAGGCTTGAGTACAAATAAATTTGATAAAAATCGATTTTCAAGCATAGGGGTAAAATGGTCATTTTGTCAAAGTCTAGGGGCAAAATGGTCATTTTACCAAAGATGTGAAATTTTGATTGCCTAATCTTTTCACCTTAACAATATAGGAACCGGGGTGACACTTCTTAGTGTTGAATCATTCCTGACGTTAAGTTCGTTTTCCATTCCCATCCTTCGAATTATTTTCTTGTTATTCCAAATTGAGCCATTTAACCATCATCCATCTTTGCTACTAAATCGAACCTATTACTAAATTCAGCCTACTTTGAAACCTTCCGCTTACCCGTATCTTTTCATTCACTTCTAGTTCTAAAACCCGAAGCACGAATGACTCTCTCGAACGACGATCAGGCAACTAAGTGAAATCGACTCATCATTCCGATTCGGATCACATCATTTGGTATCAGAGCTTGTAAATCGAGAGGCGCCGACGTTCGTAACAAGATCGAAATAGGTTCGTAGTTAAAAAAAATTCAAGTTGTAATTTTCGTTCTCTCTCTTGTAATAGTGATATTGTGAAGTATTAAAAAAAAGACAAAAAAATATATACGAAATTAAAAAAAAAGAAAGTGTGTGATCAAGATCTATTCTTTTGTTTACATTTTTGTTCCGACCTTCAATCTTTCTTTCCAGCAACTTTTACCCCCCCAAAACGCCACACTACATCAAAGACTATTTTTTTTTCTTTTAGCCTACCCGTACACCGTGACATTCTAACCTTTGTAACCATCTTGAAAACGACCCCAAAGCACCAAGACGAGTCAAAAGAAACAAAATACGAGGTTACGAGAGTAAGCTTGAGTGGAAAAAGGCTAGAGTGTGTGAGAATAATTGAGAGTTTGAAAAAAGCCTAAAACGAGTGCAAACACGAGTGGAGTGTTCATCATTATTTCTTTGCGAGTGAACTAATGAGATTTGTGGTGAGGATTTAAAGCTTTTGAAATATAAAATGGAACGAAACATGGAGGAAAGGCAACCCGTTCGAAATGTGCCGGATCTGAACATGCAAGCCCTACTTCAAGAAGTTGAACGGCTGTTTGATCAAAAGTTGGAACCGATACAAGACCGGCTCGATCAAGTGGAGGGAAGAGGCCGACGAGCAAGGACCCTAATAAGTCCACCTAGAGACCGTGGCCAAAGGCATGCCCGAGATTACGAGGATTCTGAACCAAGTGAGGCTGAAAACGAGGCTAGTTCGAATGTTAGTGACCGGCGGAGAGGCCAATGTCCCCGTGGCCAACGAGAGCGAGAAAGGTTCGATGATGACTTGAAGAGTATTAAGCTATCCATTCCCCCGTTCCAAGGCCGTTCAGATCTCGAAGCATACCTGGAGTGGGAGAAAAAGATCGAACTCATCTTTGAGTGCCACAATTACTCGGAGGCAAAGAAAGTTAAGTTGGTTGCCATAGAATTCACTGATTATGCAATGATTTGGTGGGACCAACTTACGACAACCCGAAGGCGAAATGGCGAGCGTCCCATTAACACTTGGGCCGAAATGAAGGCTGTCATGCACCGAAGGTTCATTCCAACACACTACCACTGAGAACTTTACCAAAAACTCCAAAATCTCTCCCAAGGTACGAGGAGTGTTGAGGACTACTGCAAGGAAATGGAAGTTGCTATGATCCGCGCGAATGTGGACGAGGATCGAGAAACGACTATGGCTAGATTTTTTTTCTGGACTTAACCGAGAGATTGCCAATATAGTGGAGCTACAACACTATGTGGAGATAGTTGATATGGTCCACATGGCCATCAAGATAGAAAAGCAACTCAATAAGAAAGGTGTTGCCCGAGGTTATTCAACCACCAACGTATCCCGATAGAACCAAGGCTCTAGCAAAAGTGCTACGCCCAACCAAACGAAAGATCCCATGGTACCTACCAAAGCTACTAAGCCTATGGGTGAAAATAGCAAAGGCAAGGCTGTTGAAGGAGCCCAAAACCGGACGAGGGACATCAAATGTTTCAAATGCCTTGGAAGAGGGCATATAGCAAGTCAATGTCCGAATCAGAGTGCCATGGTGATTCGATCCAATGGTGAAATTGAATCGGAAGAGAAGGAAGACGAAAAGGTTGAGAATGATACCGAAAACCCTTTTGATGCCGAGGAAGAGTTGGAGTATGCGGTTGAAGGCGAGATGCTTGTTATTAAGAGGAGTTTAGGTGCGCAAGGTACCAAAATCGATCCACAAAGAGAGAACCTTTTTCATACCCGTTACTTTGTTCGTGGAAAGGTATGTAGCTTAGTGATTGATGGAGGAAGTTGTACAAATGTTGCGAGTACCCTCCTAGTCGAAAAGCTTGATCTGCCAACAAGCGTTCATCCGAGTCCATATAAGCTACAATGGCTTAATGAAGGAGTTGAGCTAAAGGTAACCAAGCAAGTCCTTGTTCCATTCTCGATTAGGAAGTATGAAGATGAAGTCCTTTGCGACGTGGTGCCCATGCATGCGGGCCATATTCTGCTTGGAAGGCCGTGGCAATTCGACCGAAGAGTGAAGCACGACGGGTTCACAAATCAATACATCTTCAGGCACTATGGACGAAATTATACTTTAGCACCATTAACACCAAAACAAGTTGTGGAGGATCAACACTGGTTGAAACAATCTTTGGAGCGAATGAGAGTGGAAAAAGAAAGGCAAGAAAATGAAAAAGAGAGAAAAGAAATTGAAAGAGAAAAGAAAAAGAGTTGTGATAAAACCAAAGTGAGAGAAAAGGAAATACAAAGAAACATGAGCGAAGAAAAGAAAAGAGTTTTGCTTAACCAAAAATTACATGTTTCTAATTCTTTTCAGGTTGACTCAAGTCATAAGATGTGGCTACGATATATTTTCGAAGAGCGAAGGTTTGTAATGGAAGGCAAAGGTAAAACCAATTTTAGTTTACTTGCTCAAGGTATGGTTTCTAGAATTCCTAACACATTTTCGTCTAATTTGATTGATGAAGAAAACATTAACGATGCAGATATAACTGTTTCGGTTGATGGACACAAGACTTTTGATAAGCATAAAGTTGATAAGTTTGATGAATTCTTGCTGTCCAAATTGCGTAGTTTAAGAGCACAAAAACATGAGATAAATTTTTCTTTTCCATTGTTTGCCTATGATGGACGTATACAGGTTTTGAAATGTCAAATGAATTCCTGTCGAAGTTCTAATACTTCGCAAGTACAATTTGAAATGAACAAGCGAAGTACGGACATTATATTCTCAAAATCCTTGTTCATTAAGTTTTTGAATGAGATATGTTTATTTGATAGTGAATATGGGATATTGATATTATTCTGTTGTGATGGTCTTAAGTGTGAGAAGACTTGCTTCCATGACCGTTTGAAGAAGTTTCTACTTTGTAATGATTCTCAATTGGTTGCAAGTTATGAAACGTTTTTGTAGCAAGGCATGATGCGTCCACTAAACACATCCATCCAAGAACGATCAAGTAGGCATCCCTGTTTCAAAATTCACCGTCAGCTCGACTTGAGGACAAGTCGCTTTGAAGACGGGGGGAATGATGTGAGCACACCCGAGGCATCCTCGAATGCACACCAAGGATCTATTGAGCTGCCAAAAGGTCCCATGACCCGAGCTCGAACCAAGCAACTTCAAGATGCTATATCAGCCTTTGTGATACGCATTTGGGACGATAACCAGCTCTATAACATTGGAGGAGCTAAGAATAACTCCTTGAAGACTCCATGCACCATTTTGCAATCCGACCTCAGCTCCTCTTCAGCTCCCCCATGCGCCATTCAGTTCCCATCAACTCACTTGAGCTCGTTTTAGCTCGTTTTAGCTCGAATTTAGCTCGTTTCAGCTCATTCCTTTTTCATTTCAATAAATTAAGTATTAATCTAGCTTATAACTAAGTTTGTTACAGCTCATGCCGAATTCCCTAGCTCAATTTAGCTCACTGAGTGTTTTTGACTATTTGAGCTAGCTGAATTTATTATAAGTTAACTTATAATTATTGTGTTCAAATTTAGTTAGTGATATTAAGTTATTTAGTTATTATTTTAAATTATAATTATATGAATAGTTGTGTGTTATTTAATTATGTTATTTAATTATGTAGGTTAGCCGAATTTGGAAGTTACATTCATGGCATTTAATGCAAGGTGCATGAATGGGAATGTTCATTGAACGGGAGGATACATGCATGGACCGGTTCAATGTTTGGAGGACATAAATTCATGTACATGGAAGGTTAATGCATATTGAAAGGTGCATCTCCCTTGGACGGCACACATGCATGAATGGGGGTAATCAATGCAAGTGCATGTACGGCTAGGTTCAAGGCCTCTTCCAAGTTCCATGTACAACCGATGCATGTGGGAGGACCCTTGGAGTTTCTTAAGCACCTATTCAGCCAAGAGACACCCTTTGGGAGTTTCATGCATCCCATGGCCAAACCTAGACAATCCCATTGGCTTCCAAAGCTTGCTCATACATGAAGCTGCCTATTCACCTCCCATTCGGCCGAACATGGACAAGGACACCATTGGTCATTTTTCTAGAAGGTTCATGTCTTAATTTAGGTTCATTACTTAATCATTAGGTTCATGAATGGACTATTCGGTTAGCATAAGAAACTAGTATAAATAGTTTGTTGATTTCATTTGTAAAGGACTTTTGCCAAATTTGTTAATGAACATTTGTTCTTGTGAGGTTGTTTCCTCTCATATCTCGTACAAGTTTCGAAAGACTTATCTGGCTTGTGCTAGTGGCGTCAATCGTCTTGTTTGAACTTATCATCAATCTTGGTGTGGCGTTCACCTATCCATCTATCCATACTTCACCTTAACAATATAGGAACTGGGGTGACACTTCTTAGTGTTGAATCATTCCTGACGTTGAGTTCGTTTTTCCATCCCCCATCTTTCAACTTTCCTTCTTGTAGCCAAACCGACCCATTTATCCATCACCCATCTTTGCTACACATAACCGAACCTATTACTAAACTTACCCTTCTTGAAACCTTCCGCTTATTCTAATCCATTATTTCACTTTTATTACTAAAATCCGAGGCACGAACGACTCTCTCGAACTACGATCGGGCAACTACGTGAATTCGACTCATCTACCCGGGCCGGATCACATCACTATAGATCGAAACACTCGGTATAGTTGGATTTATATTTTTGAATATGGCATGTATAGGGCTTAGACTTTTTTATTTTGTGACTTTAAGAATTGGCCAAATGTGTCGGCTTAGGTTGGAAACCCTCCATTTTGTATTAAGCCTTGAATGATGGCTAACATTCATCTTGAGTTATAAAAGATGAATTTTCATGGTTGAACAAATGCCTTTTGTGGTTGACTTGGTTGTATAAATTGTGTTTGTTCTAGTATTGGCTGGTATTTTATGAAACTAGGCATTGTAAGGGTGGCAATGAGGCTTGGTAAATAGCCTTATATTGTCCACACGGGTAGACACACGGGCATGTGTCTAGACCGTGTGTAACACACGGTCTACCCCATGGGCGTGTGTCCCCTGCACGTAAAAGTTTCAAGTTAGTATGCATGGTATTAAACACACGGGCAGAGACATGGCCATGTGTCTCAACCGTGTGACGGACACGGCCTAGCACACGGGCGTATGCCTTGGTCGTGTGGCTTTTGGAGCATGCTGACATCAGAAACAAAATGTCCATGTTTTTGCACACGGGCTAGGACATGGACGTGTCGTGGCCGTGTGAGTGACATGGGCCATTGAAACTGGTGTGTGTCTTGCCATGTGAAAACCCCTATAGGTGTGAATTAGAAATTAATTCCACACGGGTATTGGACATAGGCGTGTCCCTAGGTGCTTAGGCCGTGTGAGCCATACGGGCCATCAGCACGACCATGTCGAGAGGGTCACATGGGCATGTTGTCCTTCCATACGGGCGTGTGCCCTGTTTTATAGGCAAAAATTTTCATAGTTTGTTTAAGGACCCAGAATGGCCACGAATAGTTTCCATGATCGATTTGGGGCTCGTAGGCCCTTAATAAAAAAAATTTAAAGCAGAAATTGAAAAAGTTTTAATTTGGACTGAGTCTTAGTGGCTTTAGATTGTTTATGTGTATGAAACCAAGTTAAGTAATGCCTTGTACTCTGTTCCGGCGTGGGTTACGGGTATGGGGTGCTACAATCACGCTAAGAAAGGCAATACTAATGTCTCTGGGCCACCACAAGTGGAAAGGAAGAGAACTAGAAAGCCTAAAAACTTACCTAAGTCTAAATGCTTCTTTTGCGGTAAGAAATGACACTTTAAGCTGAACTGTAAATAGTGGAAGGAATAACTAGCCACCAAAGGCAAATGTATGGAACTTTTTATGATAGAAGCTTATTCAGTGGAGGATTCAATGGACCACTGGGTCTGTAACACGCCAAAACCAGCCCTATAATAGGATTCAAGTATAGTGTGTCACTATATGAAAAGAAACTAACTTTGAAACAATTCTACGGAAGCTTTGAATAATCCTTATAAAGTTATAGTTATAAAACATATTTTAGCTGTTATTTTACTAAGGTGAAAGAAGTATCATCATTTTAAAAATAATAAACAAGTCATATGGCGTATAAGTTCAAATATGGTAACTTTGTAAATAAATTGTATTAGCTTAAACCAAATATTAGTACTTTATAAAAGTCTCATCAAAATAGAGTCTTAATAAAAAAGTTCTTTGTAAAATTACTTTTCAAAAAACAATTATGTGCCACCTCATAAGACATAAATGATACAGACACAAAATAATCAACTCACAATCGTATCAACACTGTAGCGTAGTCATTAAACAAAATCTTCCTTCTATCAACAATCCTGAAAAGGAAAAAGGAACAACAGAGTAAGTTCGTTTGAACTTAGTGAGTTTCAAAGAAAAAAATCATAAAATATATTACTTAGTACATTAACAAACCCTTCTGGAGATCATACATAGATTACATAGAGTATACCTACTGGCATATACAGAACACAAACAGACTCAAAACACCAACTTACTTATCATTTAGGCATATACTATACACCAATTTAATATAACTCAGAAAAGTCCATCTTAATGCCAACCACAGAATCAAAAGCATATCATTCAGACTTATTCATAATCATTCTCCCCCTTAACTCCTCATATCATTTTCATTCAGAATAGCATGTATTATCGTGATTAACGAATTTAGTTTGCAATATATCTTCCCTACCAGAGGCTACACAAACATATCTGCACATCCTTATCACCACTATCATATCATATTGTATCATACATATCAGAAGTACATGGTAGGTGCTTAAGCATAAAGAATAACACTTACTTCATTTTACAAAAAGACTGTTCTCAGATTGATAATTGTGGATAACCATTATCCACACAAACATCTTTCATTCATTATCCACTTATACACTTTTCATCATTTATAGAGGAAGAATACTTACCTTACATGAAATATAAAATAAAGAAACTACAACACAGAAACTCTAATACAAGTCTATAAAGTAGGTCATTTGCCCTTATCACTTGGAACTTCATTAACTTCTTGAACTATGTCGTGATCTGCCAGTTCGATCTACACATTACCAAAGGTATTACCATGAACATTTATGTCATATATTTCAATAGGTATTTCCCAGATGGACTTACACATTCTCATGTCATGATCTGCTAGTCCAGTCTTCATCTATTGGAGGCTACACAATGAATGTTTTCATATCATACATTTCCATGGGTCTCAACCACATGGTCTTATAGTTACTTTCGTATTGTAACATGTCATTTTGGTTAGCCATGTACCTGCTCTACCAGAGGCATCACAGGGGATGTTTTACCTAGAATTTAGTTACCCAGATTTAGTCACACATAGTTGACCGATTTGTATATTCCTTTATCAGACTTTACCTTCATTCTTACCAATCGCTTTCTATTCATATAGTAGTTCATACATAATATCATCACATATATAGCATCCTTACTATGCTTCACCCACTTACCCATTATCTGAGATGTTATCATTAGATACAAGTCTTTACCTGAACAATTAACATACAAGAGTCAATATAGAGACTCACTTGATACTTATTTAATTATAGCTTGAAGCTCCATACTTGGACATCCATCACGACCCAGCGGCAACAACTTTTTAAAGAGCGTAGATTTACCATTAAAACCCATTTACACATGATTTCCTAACATCCCAATCATAAATAACCCCAATGCAAGGCCTTGTACTCATAACTTATCATTCATATAACTCATAACGACCTCACTCCTTTTTAAAACTTAACATGCAAAAATATATTACTTACCAGGAGGTGGAACAACCATTGGTTTAAATAAGATCCTTAACTTCCAACTTAATAAGGAAAAGACAACATTTAAATTTAAGAAAAGAATTAGAGAGTAATACTGAAGGAAGAAGAAAACTTCCTGGAAAGCCCTTCTCACACATATATATACTCCTAAATCCCCTTTAATGGCACTTGAAAGGTGTTGTTTGTATCCAAAATTTTTCCTCCTAATTAGTCTACAAACCCGAGGGAAATGTAAATGAGGTATCTACATAAATATTAATTAACCAGTCAATTTAGTTGGCTCTTAACCAATTCACATTATGAGACCAAACAAGGACAATACTCAAACAATTAGGCGTACTATACATTTGGCGGTATCCCTTACCAAAATTACTCTTTACTTAACATACTTTCTTAAATAGAAAAATAATTTGAAATAGAATCTTTGATTACTTATGCGGCGATTACCTTACGCTAAGTCGTCTTTGCCAAAAGACTATAAACGGGTGGACTACATTACGCTAAATAAATAATTTCACACTTACACGCCTTCAAATTGAGTCCGCAAGATCTGAGGCGTGACATCGACCGATACACTGGGCTCCAGCTGTTATAATTTTGAAAACTTCTACCGACAAAAGTTCAATGGTACCAATACAAGTATATCTACAATTGCAAATAAGCTCAAATTAAATGCTTCCAACAACTAGAATTCATCCCTAAGGACCATAAACATCCGCAAACTTATTCCTTGGTATAAATACAAGTTTAAGACACATCATAACACAAGAGAAACATATCCAAGTATCAAACACAATAGAATCAACTTAAAATCTTTATTTTCTTCATTTCTCTAGTGCATATTATTGAGAGCTTATTGTAATATCTTTTCCAACTCTAAAATCTTTGTGTTTAGAGCTTCAATTCACAAACACACAGCTACTAGAGCTTCAATGTTAGTTTTCTCATTAGCATAATTAAGGCTTTTGAGGTATAAAACCTTAAGTAGATTGTAAAAGGTTCCTAGTTGAGCCATAAAAGCTAAAGGGTTTTAGCTGAGCCATAAAAACTTATGGTGTAACGCCCCAAATCTTAAATAATTATTTTTGTATGGTTGTGACACAAATGCATGTCTGCTTTAGTTGTTAAGTGTCCTGGGAAGAGTCTAGGAAGTCTTGGGTTCAAGCCTTGGCTTGTACAAAATTTTGTTTCTTGAATAAACCATGTCTCTAGTCAGTAGGCTTCTTAAATAAATGTGGGTAAAACATGTCAGAAAAGGCTTGCTGGTCCAGGGGATAGGGGCTTATGGAGTGTTCATTAGGGTATGAGGTTCGAATCCTAGTGGGGGCAGTAGAGTGTTTTATTTTGCTACTGTGTCGTGGGAGTGTTGTGGGTTGACTGAGATACTGAGGTGGTTGAGGGGATTTCAAATTTAGTAGTTGAGGGAAGTGTGGTTAGTGGAGGGATTTGAGGAGAGATTTTAGGAGAAAATCAAGGGAAGTGTGGTGAGAGGGAGTAGTGTGCCAATTTTGAACAATGGGCACTTAGGAATTTCGGCTTTGGTGAGTTTGAGTGCTTTATTTCGGGTTTTGTAAACTTTTTGGTGCTATTCTTTTGTTCTCTAGAGGCCGAATAGTGCTAGGAAAATTTGGAGTGCTTTTTGTTTTGCTAATTTCGGGTTTTCACTCCTCTTCAGGTTCCTCAATTGTCATCTTTGCCTTTTCTCCTCTCCTACCTCTCAAACAATTCTCACTTTGGTCGAATTCTTCATATCTCTCTATTGTTGTTTCAACTAGTCAAGTGTTCTTTCATCAATCTGTATAGTTCTTTCTCTCTCTCTCTCTCTCTCTCTCTATGTGTGTGTGTGTGTTATAATTATTCATCTAACAACTTCTTTTCTCTGCCGATTACTGTTAGGGGTGCGATTGTTACATCTTGTGCCTCAGTTTAAGGGTGTGCTTTTGGGTGTTGGCCGAATACTTCTGTCTCTCATTCTTAGTTCTTCACTTTCAGTAAGTTGTTTTACACTTGGTTCAATTATTTACAGTATGGTAATCGATAACAAGTCTCTATTGGAATACAGGTAATCTTTAGGGGTTGCAACCAATCTCTTGTGCAAGCCTCAATCGATTGATCAAGGCGAGGGTTAGGTAATCATTTGAATAAGTGTTTTGGTAAGGGTTCACTGCAACTCGATTGTTAGGAAATTAACTGAAACTTCTGTTTGTGATAGGTTGGAGTACTCGTGGGCCAGTTGTGCACTTTTGTAATTAGGTGTGTAACAACACTGCCATAATCTTAAATCGACAAAAGCCGAAATAGGTGATCGTTGATGCTACATGAGCGTGCGCTCGCTCATGTGGTAATCCGAATGCCTAAATGTGGGGTAAGATTGTTAAGGCCGACCATGAGTGATCTCATGGCCTGAGGCCAAATTGGGCCATGGTGGGCCGAAATGGGCCGTGTGGGCCTTAGGCCATGAGATCACTCATAGTCGGCTTTAACGTCGCGAGCATGTGGGTCCTAAACTGGTAAACGACACAGACGTGTGGAGAACGTTGGGCCAAGTTGTGTAATCCACTCGACCAAGGCAATTTCTTGGCTATGTGGGCCACACGGGCGTGTGGGCCCATATGGGCCCGTGTTATGGGCTTTAGGCCCATTTTCACTATTTGACTGTTAAGGTTGCACGGGTCGTACTAGACAACTATGGACCTACTGTTGGGTCAGTAAGTATACCTAGATCCCCAAAATTGATAATATGATAGTTATGCCCTTATGTGCTAAAATGACTATTATGCCCTTATGAGATGTATGACTGATTCAGCATGCCATTTTATATATATTGTATACATGTATGATATTATGATATGTTGCATGGGGATGGGTTTATTGTGATTGAAGGAAGTGTACTGTACTGGCAGCTCTGCTACAAACACTGTTTAGTACCGCAACCGGTGCTATTTTGGAGTATAAGGATGGGTGGGTTGATTTTATCCCCACATGGAGTGTAGGGCTGGACTGAGTGGAGTGTAGAGGCTGGTTAGGTAGGGTTTCTGATTGCATATCTATACTGTTACTGTTATTGAAATGGGCTGAGGCCCACATTGATACTAATACCGTAATAGGCTAAGTCCCTAACGGAAATTGAACTGTTACTGATATGGGCTTAAGCCTAGACTGTTTTTGTCTACTGCATGATTGACTGTATCTTTTAAGCGATTACACACTGTGTTTTTGTAAACTCACCCTTTTGTTTATCTGCATAGGTAATCCTAGTCTTAGGCAAGTCGATGCTGCGAGGGACTCAAAGGTGGCCACACAACCGTTTGGACTTTCTTATTAAATTTTAAATTATTAGTATTTTAAATTGGGTATCTTTTTTTATGTAATAAGGCCTCTATAAAATTTTAATATTTAATTTGGACTTTTAATTATTTTTATTCATAACTGCTAGCAGTAGGATAAGACGCGTTTTTTCAAAAGACTGATGTTTTTCAAAAATTCCAAGAATACGTAATTGTTTAAGAGCTTCAGCAAGAGACAACGTTTTAAAAATTAAAGACATTTTAACATGAGTAACATTTTATGAACGACATGTTTTAAAACCATCATCAAGAATACGTAGCCGAGGTAAATATGGAAAAAGAGTTTTTCTTTCGATATCAAACTTTGCGAAAAACACTCCTATGTGACATCGTCTGACTCGACCATAACGTTTAGGCCGGGTTTGGGGTGTTACATTTATTGGTATCAGAGAAAAA
Organism: Gossypium hirsutum; assembly: GCF_007990345.1. Taxonomy (NCBI): domain Eukaryota; kingdom Viridiplantae; phylum Streptophyta; class Magnoliopsida; order Malvales; family Malvaceae; genus Gossypium; species Gossypium hirsutum. Next base: position 36,581,942 of record NC_053436.1, read on the forward strand.
CTGCAAAACTCGGTTGTGGATTTGGGTTTCTTCTAAAAAATTTGAAATTCCAAAAAGAAATGACTTAAATGATTTGAAAGTATTTTGAAAACTTTTTACTGAATGTGTGGTACACCGAGTCTCCAGCGTCGATTCTGTAAGTCTTCTAAAACTGTTGCTTGTTTTAAACTAAAATCCTGAGACTACTATAGGTAGTAGACTGTACTGAAATACTCTATTTAGGGTAAACCAAAACTGTAGTAAGACTGTGATCCGCGAAAACGAACTCTGAATTACTGATATTGTTTTCCATAAAATATCCATTAATAAACACTGGAACTGTAAACTGATGCATAAAATTGTTAATACAGATAAAGCGTAATTCGATAGTGAGCACCAGAGGTACTTGTGGAAGGGGTACAAGAGGCAGCAACGGAGGCCGTGGAGGTGCTCTGGTTGGGTCTTCGTCATTTGGCCACATGCCTAACGTTGAAGCTAGAGAGGCACCGTCTTCACCTGTGACTGAGAGTAGGTGTCATGATTGTGCGGTTGGGGATGACGCATTGTCCCAAGCCATATTAAGAATTTTGGTAAGGGTCGCTGGGCCCAATTCTGGTACTGTAGGCCGTGGGTCAGTTAGGGAATGGCTCCAGTCTAATAGGGCTGAGATTTTTATGGGTATCGCTAGAGTTGTCACTAATGTGGCATAATATTGGATTGAGGCCACAGAGAGGATCATAGACGACCTCAACTGTACCCCTAAGCAAAAACTAAAAGGTGCAGTGTCACTGCTACAAGATGAAGCCTATCAGTGGTGGCTTATAGTTAAGGAGGGAGCTCAGCCTGATCGGTTGACCTGGGAATTTTTCAAGACTACTCTCCAGGGAAAATATGTGGGCGCTAGTTATGTGGATGCCCAGAGGAAAGAGTTTCTGAATTTGACTCAGGGGGATAAATCAGTACTGAATATGAGGATGAATTTTTGCGATTAAGCCACTATTGGCTTGAGATGGGGGCAACTGAATGTGAACGTTGCGTTCGTTTCAAAAATGGCCTCAGAGATAGTCTACGGGTTTTGATAGCTCCACAGAGGGAGTGAGATTTTGCTGCGTTAGTAGATAAGGCGAAGATCGCCGAGGATGTGAAGCGCGCTGAGCGCTAGAACCGTGAAAAGGAAAGAGTAGGAACAAGAGTGATTCAGAGCCCTCAAGTTCTTTTCTAAGGCCTAAGAAAAGGCCAGCGTTGATGGACCGGTCAGAGTTGGGGCCCTTGTTGCTGTTATTAGACTGCAGCCTTATGCAGATTGTGGGAGATGCCACCAAGGCGAGTGCTGGAAAAGGATTGGGGCATGTCTAAGATGTGGATCATTGGAGCATCATATCAGAGATTGTCCACGGAGGCCCGATCATATGCAAGCTACTGGTATGGGTACTGTTCAGCCATCGAGAGGTGTTCAGCAGCCACCGAGAGGCAGTGGTCAGGCCAGAGGTGGTAATGGAATGGGCTATGGTTAGAGGGCACCAGACAGAGGTGCTGGTCATACTGAGGCAAGGCAGCTAGCTCTGGTTTATACTACACGTTGCCGGGAGGATGGAAATGCCCCAGATGTTATCACGGGTACGTTCTTTATCCATAATGTACCTTATACTACAGTGATTGAAGTTGAATCTACTCATTCCTATATAACATGCACTGTGTCTGAGACTTTAGGTATAATGGTTGAAACCACCACGAGTGAGGTTACTGTGTTTAGTCCACTAGGGCAGTCATTTAGGGTAAATAAATTATTCAGAGATGTACCTTTGGAGGTTCAAAGAGTGATCTTTTTGGTGGATTTAATGGAACTTTCTTTCAGAGAATTTGACTTAATTTTGGGAATTGATTGGCTAGTGAAACATCGGGCAAACTTGGACTATGCTACTAAATGGATGGTATTGAGAATTGCGGGGGATGAGGAGGTAATTGTAATTGGGGAGCTTCGGAACTACTTGTCAAATGTGATTTCTACACTAAGGGCCAAGAAATTGGTTCGTAAGGGTTGTAAGGCGTATCTAGCCTACATCGGTGTTTCAGACTATGAGGGTTCCTCTATTAAGGATATCAGAATAGTTAAAGACTTTCTGGATGTGTTTCCTAATGAGCTACCTAGGTTACCTCCAAACCATGAAGTTGAGTTTGGGATTGAGCTCCTACCTGGTATAGCTCCGGTGTCCATCGCCCCCTATAGAATGGCACCGAAGGAGCTTGTGGAGCTTAAGACTCAGATTCAAGAATTACTAGATCGAGGGTTCATCCGCCCTAGTGTGTCTCCGTGGGGAGCACCGATTTTATTTGTGAAAAAGAAGGATGGATCTATGCGTATTTGCATCGATTACCAGTAATTGAATAAATTGACTATTAAGAACAAGTACCCTCTACCAAGAATAGATGATTTATTTGACCAGTTTCGAGGAGCTTCGATTTTCTCTAAGATTGATCTCTGATCGGGGTACCATCAATTGAGGGTTAAAGAGACCAATGTGTATAAGACAACGTTTAGGACTCATTATGGTCATTACGAGTTCCTAGTGATGCCGTTTGAATTGACCAATGCACCAGCAACTGTTATGGATCTAATTAACTGAGTCTTCCAGCATTATCTAGATCGATTCGAAGTAGTTTTTACTGATGACATTTTGGTGTATTCGAGAATTGAAGATGAAATGATGCACATGTAATAGCCCGATTTAGGGCCTAGTCAGAATAGAGGTCTCAAGACCACAAATTTGAAGTTGGAGACATTATTTTATTATTATTTTGGAGTGATAGCATGTTTATGTTAGTACATGAAAAATTTGGTGAGTTAATTTTGACGTTTGTGGGTCCGATTGCGAAAAAGGACTAAATGACATAAAGTGTAAAAGTCCTAAATTGATAGCTAAAGGTGTTAAATAGCTAGAGAACCTAAATTGGAGGCCTTTAAAGGGCAATTGAACCCTTAGAAATAGGGTGGCCGGCCATACGAGACATGTGTGGTCAAAATTTTCAATTTTTGATGGGATTAGGTGACCAACTTTGACTAAAATAGAAAATTGAAAAAGGAAATGATATCACCCGATTTCCCATTCCTTCTTAGCTGAAAATATCAGCCATTGTTGGGGTTTTAAGCTTCAAAAATTTGCAGCAACTTGAAGCACTCACAAGTAAGTGATCCTAATGGCTTTCCTAAAATATTTTTGAATTTTTGAGACCCTTGAAGCATGAGTTTTCAAATGAGGGTGCTATCTTGCAAAAAATTTAAGAGTTTAGGGTTTCTCCATGAAAGAATTTGTGTTGTTTGCTGAGTTTTTAAGGAATAAAATGAGTCTTGGTTGTCTTATAAACAACTTTTGTGAAAGGTGTTAGCATGAAAACACCTAAAGGGACTATTTTGCATAAGTTGCAAAATAAGTGATAAGTGTGTAAAATAGTGAGAATTTTAGGTTTCTATAAGAGTAAAAAGAGTTCATATAAGCTTAAGAGGCGAATAAATTTGATAAAAATCAATTTTCGGGCATAGGGGTAAAATGGTCATTTTGCCAAAATCTAGGGGCAAAATGGTCATTTTATCAAAAATGTAAATTTTCAATTGCCTAATTGTAATTAGTGACTAAACGAGTGTATTTAGCTAATATAGGTCAAGAATTGTCAAATCTGAACCAAGACCGGGGGAAAGCCAAGCAAATCGACTAAATCGTATAGTCGCTACATTTTGAAATCTGAGGTAAGTTGTATGTAAATAATATAACTATATTACTTCTATCAGTATATAAATTGTCATTGAATAGATATGGCATGAATTGCTTGATTTCGAGATTGAGAATGTGTAATGATCATTGAGATAGTAGAATTCCCATTGGGACCTTAGGAAGTAAACCGAATATTCATGCCCTATCACTTGGGTCATTTGTGTGAGCTAGTGTAAGACCATGTCTAGGACATGGCATCGACCTTGAAGATGATAGCTAGTGTAAGACCATGTCTGGGACATGGCATCGGCACTTTACCCATGATTGAGGCCAATAGAATATTCGGTAGTGTTCTGAATGGTTCAACGGCAAGAGTTATAAATATAAGTTAATGAGAAAAGTATAACCGTGTTGTGAGTACTACAGGTATCTAAGTGATACATATGTATAAGATGTGAACTCATTGTATATGCTATGTGATTTGTATGAAGTAAAGAGTAAGTCATGCTTATGCCCACTTTGGTATTATAAGTTGTTGGTAAATTGTAGACTTATTGTTGTATATTTATTTATATGCAACTTACTAAGCTTTATGCTTACTCCCTTTCCTGTCCATTTCTTTCAGTGCCACCTAACTAGCTTACGGATCACCGGAAGTCAGAGATATCGATCACACTATTAGCCGAAACATTTGGTATAGTTGGATTTATATTTTTGAATATGGCATGTATAGGATTAGAACTTATTATTTTGAGTCTTGGAGATTTGGCCAAATGTGTTGGCTTGGGATAGATCCCACACTTAGTATTAAGCCATGAATGATGACTAATATTTATTTTGAGTCTATAAAAGTTGCATCTACATGGTTGAATGAATGTCTATTGTGGCTGATTTGATTTTGGAAATTATGCTTGTTTTGGTATTGTCTGGTATTTGCATGAAAATAGGTATGCAAGGGTGGCAATGAGGTTTGGTAAATATCCTTATATTGCCCACAAGGTAGACACACGGGCATGTGTCTAGGCCATGTGTGACACACGATCAGCCTTATGGGCGTATGGTTCAGCTGTGTGACCCCTGTACATAAAAATTTCAAGTCAGTATGCATGATAATAAACACACGGGCAGAGACGCGACCGTATGTCTCAGCTGTGTGGAGGACACGGCCTAGTACACAAGCGTGTCCCTTAGCCATGTGACAATTTAGGAATGCTGACGTCAGAAACAAAATACGCAGGTTAAGACATGGGCATGTTGTGGCCATGTGAGGGACACGGGACATTGACACGGGCGTGTGTCTGGCCGTGTGAAAACCCCTGTAGGTGTGAACTAGAATTTAATTCCACACAGGTGTGGGACTGGTTGTATGCATGAGATAAAGTTAGGTAATGCCTTGTACTTCGACCCGGCGTGGGTTACAGGTAAAGGGTGTTACATTTAGTGGTATCAAAACTATGGTTTAGTCGGTTCTAGGACTAACCTAGCGAGAGTACGAGTCTAGCTATACATGCCATAATTGTACATTGATAATGTGACGAATTCTGACGATTATAAATTATGTTTCTATATGGTAAATGGATCCTGATAGAGCCACGATGGATGACATGGAAAGTAATACACCGGCTCCCGTCAAAGGGACCACGCTGGTTGAGAATGAGCCTGTGACTATGGGCCAAAACGGAGGGGCTAGAGAAGCCTACCTCCGGATGATGAATGCTTGGTACACGGAGTTCGTTCGTGCGAACCCGAACACTCCACCTCCCCCACCTCCCCCGATTCCTCAGTATGCCCTAGTAGCTCCGAAAGGCGCGGACATGTTTAGAAGAGAGAAGCCTCCGGTAGACAAGTTCCGAAAGCAAGGGGCCAAGGAATTTCGGGCTAGCATAGATGATGATCCGAAGAGAGAAGAATTTTGGCTAGAAAATGCCATTAGGGTATTTGATGAATTATCATGCACACCTGAAGATGCTTGAAGTGTGCGGTGTCACTTTTACGGGATTTGGCATATCACAGGTGAAATACTCTCGTGTCTGTGGTACTAAGAGAAAGAGTAACTTGAGAATTTTTCCAAGAAGAGTTCCGAAAAAAGTATCTTAGCCAGAGGTTCATGGATAAAAAAAGGAAGGAATTTTTAGAGTTGAAGTAAGGTAATAAGACTGTGACGTAGTATGAACGCGAGTTTGTGAAACTCATCAAATATGAGCAGGAATACTTATCCACTGAAGCTACCATGTGTAAGAGGTTTGAGGATGGGCTTAATGAAGACATCCGAGTGTTTGTTGGCATCTTAGAGATAAGAGAATTTGTAGTACTCGTCGAGAGAGCATGTAAGGCTGATGAGCTAGTAAAAGAAAGGAAAAAAGCAGCTATTGAGTCGCGGGATTAAAATAAGAGACAGATGGGGAAATCATATCAGTTCTCGTCTAAAATATCAAACGAGTTTGCTACCTGATTGAATGTTTCGGTGGGGTTTTCAAATAGAAAGAAGAACTGGCAGAACGCAACTTCTAAAGCCCAGATCGCTTCTATCGCGAGTGCCGGTAGTGCTCAGCCAAATAGGCCAGAATGCTCGTAGTGTGGCAGGCATCATTTTGGCGAGTGCCGAGGAAACGAGAGGGGTTGCTACAAGTGTGGGTCACTAGACCACTTTATTCATGATTGCCCTGAGATGGGAGAGAGAAAGCAAGAAGTAAAGGCAAGTAGTGCTCTATTGAGGGGTAGACGACAAAAGAACCCGGGAAGCGGGGCTTTTAGAAGAAGTGCATCCAGAGACGCTGTAGTGAGGTCCGAGGGCAGAGCGCCTACATGGACTTATGCTATTCGAGCTCGGGAAGAGGTAGAGTCTCCCGATGTGATCACAGGTACTTTTTCTATCCATGATATATCTATTGTTGCATTAAGTGACCCGGGATCTACCCACTCTTATATTTGTATGGAATTGGTACCTCATATGAGCATACTAGTAGAGTCCACTGAGTTTGTGACCAAAGTATCTAACCCTTTAGGCAAATATGTATTAGTGGACCAAGTGTGTAAGGATTGTCCTTTGACAATTAGAGGTCATTGTTTTCAGGCTAACTTGATGTTATTGCAGTTTAATGAATTTGACATAATCCTTGGGATGGATTGGTTAACTTCTCATAGTGTTGTAGTGGACTGTGGGAGAAAAGTTATTGAGTTAAAATGCGAAGACGAAAATGTTCTTTGAGTTGGACCAGATGGATCAGATAATCTACCTGTAGTAATATCGTCTTTAACTCCTGAGAAATATTTTAGAAAAGGATATGAAGCCTATCTAGCTTTTGTGTTGAATACTCAAGTGTCTGAGTTGAAGATTGAATTGGTGCCAGTGGTCTATGATTTTACAGACGTGTTCCTGGAAAAATTACCAGAATTATCTCTAGTAAGGGAACTCGAGTTTGGAATTGAGTTAGTTCCCGGTACATCGTCCATCTCGATTGCTCCGTATAGGATGGCTCTAACTGAGTTGAAAGAGTTGAAAGCACAGTTGCAAGAGCTAATAGATAAGGGCTTTATGAGACCAAGTTTTTCACTATGGGGTGCTCCAGTACTTTTTGTGAAAAAGAAAGACGGGTCGATGAGATTATGTATCAACTATAGACAACTCAATAATGTGATGGTGAGGAACCAATATCCTTTGCCAAGAATCGATGATTTGTTCATTTAGTTGAAGGGGCCCACTGTATTTTCCATGATTGATCTAAGATCTGGGTACTACCAGTTGAGAGTAAAAGAGCAAGATGTACTAAAGACTGCTTTTAGACGAGATATGGGCATTATGAATTCCTTGTTATGCCTTTTGGTTTGAGTAATGCCCCGATGGTATTTATGGATCTGATGAATCACATTTTCAGGCCATATTTGGATAAGTTTGTCATCATCTTTATCGATGACATATTGATTTATTCGTATGATGAGAGCGAGCACGTAGAGCATCTGAGAGTTGTGTTGCAAACCTTGAGAGACAAGAGATTGTATGCTAAGTTCAGTAAGAGTGAATTTTGGCTTAAGGAGGTCGATTTTTTAGGACATCTTGTGTTAAGAGACGGGATCCAAATTGACCCAAGTAAGATCTCGGCTATTGTTGAATGGAAACCTCTGAAGAATGTGATAGAGGTTCGATGCTCTTTAGGGTTGCCCAGGTACTATATACGGTTTGTAAAAGGATTCTCTATGATAGCTACGCCGATGACAAGACTACTAAAAAAGGATGTCAAATTTGAATGGATAGAAAAGTTCCAGCAGAGTTTTGAGAAATTAAAGGCTTTGTTGACCGAAGCCCTAGTGTTAGTGCAACCAGAGTTGGGCAAGGAGTTTGTAGTATATAGCGATGCCTCCTTAAATGGTTTGGGGTGTGTGCTTATGCAAGAAGGTAAGGTCATAGCTTACGCTTCAAGACAACTAAAGCGACATGAGAAAAACTACCCGACGCATGATTTAGAGTTGGCTGCCATCCTGTTCACACTGAAAATTTGGAGGCACCATTTGTATGGGGAGAAATGTCAGGTATTCACCGACCATTAGAGCTTAAAGTACTTGATCACTCAAGAGGAATTGAATTTACGGCAACAACGGTGGTTAGAACTGATAAATGACTATGAATTGATTATCGACTACCATCCGGGAAAGGCGAATGTAGTCGCTGACACTTTAAGTAGAAAATCGTTATTTGCACTGAGAGCAATGAATGTCAATATGACATTGTCTGATGATGGTACAATTCTAACAGGGATGAGAGCTAGACCAACGTTTCTTCAAGAGATCCGAGAAGCTCAGAAAGGTGATGAAAAATTGCAAGCCAAAAGAACTCAGTGTGAGTCGGGAATTGAATCAGATTTTTGTATTGGTACCGATGGATGTTTAATGTTCAAAGATAGAGTTTGTGTACCCAAGGATAATGAGCTTATTCAGAAGGTTTTGAGAGAAGAACATAGTGGTTGTTTGTCTGTCCACCCAGGCAGTGTGAAAATGTACAACGACCATAAGAAAATGTATTGATGGTCGGGTATGAAATGAGATATTTCAGAGTTTGTGTCTAAGTGCCTGGTATGTCAACAAGTAAAGGCTAAACATTAAGTGCCTTCGGGTCTACTTCAGCCTATCATGGTCCCCGAGTGGAAGTGGGATCGGGTCACTATGGACTTTGTGACGGGTTTGCCGGTAACCCCGAAGAAAAAGGATGCTGTTTGGGTTATTATGGATAGGCTAACAAATTCGTCACATTTTATACCACTGCGTACCGATTACTCCCTTGAGAGATTAGCCGACTTGTATATTTCCTGATTGTGAGACTACACGGAGTGCTCATATTGATTGTTTCAGAAAGGGACCCGAGATTTACCTCGAGGTTTTGGAAAAAGTTAGAAGAGGCTCTGGGAACAAAGTTGAATTTTAGCACAACTTTCCATCCGCAAAATGAGGGTCAGTCAGGGAGAGTAATTTAGATATTAGAAGACATGTTACGGTGTTGCATCCTTGAGTTCCAAGGTAATTGGGAAAAGTATCTACCGTTGGTTGAATTCGCCTATAATAACAGTTATCAGACAAGTTTGAAAATGGCGGCTTATGAGGCATTATATGGGCGAAAGTGCCAAATGCCCTTATATTGGACCGAGCTTAAAGTAAGTCAAATTCACGGGGTCAAATTAGTTAAGGAGACTGAAAAGAAAGTTAGAGTGATTCGTGACTGCTTGAGGGGTACATCGAATAAACAGAAATCTTACACGGATTTAAAATGAAAGAAAATTGAGTTTCAAGTCAGTGATAAGGTATTTTTAAAAGTATCTCCGTGGAGGAAAGTCCTCAGATTTGGTAGAAAAGGCAAGTTGAGTCCTTGTTTCATAGGACCTTATGTAGTTACCAAGAAAGTAGGGCTAGTTGCCTACCAATTGGATTTGCCATCGGAATTGGAAAAGATTCACGATGTGCTTCATGTGTCCATGCTACGTCAATATAGATCAGACCCTTCTCATGTGATTAAGCTGACAGAGGTTGAAATCCTTTCGGACATGACATTTGGCGAGGAGCCGGTCAAGATTTTGGAACATAGACATAGAGTCGGGGAAGCCACATGGGAACTCGAGGAGACTATGAGAGATCAGTACTCGAACTTATTCGCTGGTAAGATTTTCGAGGACGAAAATCCCTAAGGGGGAGAAATGTAACAGCCTGATTTAGGGCCTAATCAGAATAGTGGTCTTGGGGCCACAAATATAAAGTTGGAGAAATTAGTTTATTATTATTTTGGAGTCATAGCATGTTTATGTTAGTACATGAAAATTTTGGTGAGTTAATTTTGACATTTGTAAGCCCGATTGTAAAAAAGAACTGAATCGCATAAATTGTAAAAGTCTTAAATTGATAGCTAAAGGTGTTAAATAGCTAGGGAACCTAAATTGGAGGCCTTTAAAGGGCAATTAGACACCTATAAATAGGGTGGACGGCCATAGGAGACATGTGTGGTAAAAAATTTGAATTTTTGGTGGGATTAGGTGACCAATTTTGGCTAAAATAGAAAATAGAAAAAGGAAATGATATCAACCTATTTCCCATTTCTTATTAGCTGAAAATATCAGCCATTTTTGGGGTTTTAAGCTTCAAAAATTTGTAGCAAATTGAAGCAATCACAAGTAAGTGATCCTAATAGCTTTTCTAAAATATTTTTGTACTTTTGAGACCCTTGAAGCATAAGTTTTCAAATGAGGGTGCTAACTTGCAAAATGATCAAGAGTTTAGGGTTTTTACATGAAAGAATTTTTGTTATTTTCTGAGTTTTTATGGAAGAAAATGAGTCTCGGTTGTCTTATAAACAACTTTTGAGAAAGTTGTTAGCATGAAAACACCTAAAGGGACTATTTTGCATAAGTTGCAAAATATGTGATAAGTGTGTAAAATAGTGGGAGTTTTAGTTACAATAAGAGTAAAAAGAGTTTAGCTAAGCTAATAGGCGAAGAAATTCGATAAAAATCAATTTTCGGGCATAGGGGTAAAATGGTCATTTTGCCAAAGTCTAAGGGCAAAATGGTCATTTTATCGAATGTGAATTTTCAATTGACTAATTGTAATTAGTGACTAAACGAGTGTATTTTGCTAATATAGGTCAAGAATTGTCAAATCCAAACCAATACCGGGGGAAAGCCAAGCAAATCGACTAAACCGTATAGTCGCTACATTTTGAAATCCGAGGTAAGTTGTATGTAAATAATATAACTACATTGCTTCTATCCGTATTTAAATTGTCATTGAATAGATATGGCATGAATTGCTTGATTTCGAGATTGAGAATGTGTAATGATCATTGAGATAGTAGAATTCCAATTGGGACCTTAGGAAGTAAATCGAATATTCATGCCGTATCAATTGGGTAATTTGTGTGAGCTAGTGTAAGAAATGTCTAGGACTTGCATCGGCCACATTATGAGAGCCAGTGTAAGACCATGTCTGGGACATGGCGTCAACATTGAGACTAGTGCTAGTGAAAGACATGTTTGGGACATGCATCAGCCTCGGGACATAAGCTATATAAGACGAGTCTGGGACATACATCGGCTATGAGATATATCTGTGTAAGACCATGTTTGGGACATGGAATCGGCACGATTATGTGAGAGCTAGTGTAAGACCATGTCTGGGACATGGCATCGGCACTTTACCCATGATTGAGGCCTATGGAATATCCGGTAGTGTTCTGAATGGTTCAACGGCGAGAGTTATAAATTTAAGTTAATGAGAAAAGTATAACCATGTTGTGAGTACTACAGGTACCTAAGTAATACATATGTATAAGATGTGAACTCATTGTATATGCTATGTGATTTGTATGAAGTAAAGAGTAAGTCATGCTTATGCCCACTTTGGTATCATAAGTTGTTGGTAAATTGTAGACTTATTGTTGTATATTTATTTATATGCAACTTACTAAGCTTTATGCTTACTCCCTTTCCTGTCCATTTCTTTCAGTGCCGCCTAACTAGCTGTGTAACCCCTACACGTAAAAATTTCAAGTCAGCATGCATGATAATAAACACACGGGCAGAGACACGGCCGTGTGTCTCAGTCATGTGGAGGACATGGGCATGTGTCTTTGCTGTGTGACAATTTAGGAATGCTTACATCAAAAATAGAATACCTAGGTTTTTTTCACACGGGTTAAGACACAGGCATGTCGTGGCCGTGTGAGGGACACGAGACATTGACACGGGTGTGTGTCTGGCCGTGTGAAAACCCTTGTAGGTGTGAATTAGAATTTAATTCCACTCGGGTGTGGGACATGGGCGTGTCCTAGGGTGCTTAGGCCGTACGAGCCATACGGGCCACCAGCACAATCATGTCGAAATAGTCACACGGGCGTGTTACCCTTCCACATGGGAGTGTTACCTTTCCACACGGGCGTGTGCCCTATTTTAAGGCAAATTTCTTAAGGTTGGTTTAAGGACCTAGAATGGTTCCGAATAGTTTTTAACGGTCAATTTGGGGCTTGTAGGCCCATAATAAGAAGTTTAAAGTAGAAATTGAAAAAAATTTGGACCGAGTCTCAGTGACTTGAGACTATTTGTATGCATGAGATAAAGTTAGGTAATTCCTCATACTTCGACCCGGCGTGGGTTATGGGTATAGGGTGTTACAGCATATCTTCGAGTGGTTCTGTGAATTCTGAGGGAGAAACAACTGTATGCCAAGTTCAGTAAGTGCGAGTTTTGGTTGCGAGAGGTAACATTTCTGGGCCACGTGGTATCTGCTGAAGGGATTAGGGTTGATCCTCAGAAAATCGAAGTTGTTCTGGACTGGAAGCCGCCTAAGACGGTATCTGAGATTTGTAGTTTTTTGGGACTGGCAAGGTGTTATAAACAATTTGTTGAGGGGTTTTCATTGATTGCTGCACCTCTGACTAAGTTGTTGCATAAGGGTGTGCCATTTAATTGGACTGATGCGCAAGAAAAGAGTTTTGAGAAGCTTAAGAAAGTTCTGACTGAGGCCCTTGTCTTGATACAACTAGAGTCTGGGAAAGAGTTCACTGTTTATAGTGATGCATCACTTATTGGTCTGGGATGTGTGTTGATGCAAGATGGTAATGTTGTAGCATATGCATCTCGCCAGCTTAAGACGTATGAGATGAATTACCTGACGCACGACTTGGAGCTAGCCGCGGTGGCATTCAAACTGAAGATTTGGAGGCATTACCTGTATGGTGAGAAGTGTATCATTTATACTGATCACAAGAGCCTAAAGTATCTCTTTACTCAGAAGGAGCTAAATCTTAGGCAGCGTATATAGATCGAGCTGCTTAAGGATTATAACTGTTCGATCGAATACCATCCTGGTAAGGCCAATGTGGTGGCTGACGAACTGAGCCGTAGGGCTATCACTGATCTGAGGGCGATGTTTGCTCGTCTCAGCTTATTTGAGGATGGTAGTATATTGGTTGAACTTCAAGTTAAACCGATGTGGATTGAGCAGATTAAAGGTAAGTAGTGGGAGGACGAGTCACTGGGTCCTCGATTCTGATAGATTGAGAGTGGTAACATATTAGATTTTGGATTGAATTGTTAAAGGGTGCTCTGTTTTTGTGGGAGAGTCTACGTACCGAAGGATATTGATTTGAGGCAGTCTATACTGCGAGAGGCACATAGTGGTCCTTATGTTATGTATCCTGGTGGAAATAAGATGTACCGAGACCTTTGTGAGTTGTATTAGTAGCCGGGTCTTAAACGTAAAGTTATCGATTTTGTGGGGAAATGTCTAACTTGTTAGCAAGTTAAAGCTGAATATCAGTTACCCTTAAGGTTGCTTCAGCCAGTTAAGATTCCTCTTTGGAAGTGGTAGAGAGTAACTATGGATTTCGTTAGTGGGCTGCCCTTAATGACTACTAAGAAGGATTTGGTATGGGTCATCGTAGATCGATTGACCAAGTTTGCCCATTTCATACCAATTCGTACCGATTACTCTTTGCAGAAGTTGGCTAAACTGTATGTATCTGAGATTGTAAGACTGCATGGGGTACCAGTTTCCATAATATTTGATAGAGATCCTCGCTTCACGTCTCAGCTCTGGAAGAAGTTACACGAGGCTTTGGGTACAAGATTGGACTTCAGTACTGTGTTCCATCCTCAGACAGATGGTCAGTCAGAGAGGGTGATTTAGATACTGAAGGACATGTTAAGAAGTTCCGTGATAGATTTCTGAGGCAGTTGGGAGGACTATTTTCCATTAGCAGAGTTTGCGTATAAGAGTAGCTACCAATCTAGCATACAAATGGCATTGTACGAGGCATTATATGGTCGTAGGTGTTGCACTCCTTTGTGTTGGACTGAGTTGGACAAACGGCGTGTTCTGGGCCCTGAATTGGTTTCTGATATCGAGGACAAAGTTAGATTAATTCAGGATCGATTGAAGGCAGCATTAGGCAGACAAAAGTTGTATGTGGATCTGAAGCGTAAGGAGACTGAGTATTCTTTAGGGGACTTCATTTTGCTCAAGGTATTGCCATGGAAGAAGGTACTGTGATTTGGACGGAAGGGCAAGTTGAGGCCTAGGTTTACTGGGCCTTACCGCATATTGAAACGTGTGAGACCTGTTACTTATCAGTTAGAGCTACCTCCAAATTTGGACCGGATTCATGATGTGTTCCACGTCTCTATGTTGAGGTGTTACCGTTCTTATCTAGCGCAAATTATCTCGACTGAGGAGATTGAGGTTAGACTAGATTTGACCTTTGAAAAAGAGTCGGTTTAGATTCTAGACCGTGATGTAAAGTTCTTGAGGTAGAAGCCTATCCCACTAGTTAAGGTACTTTGGCGTAATCACAGTTCTGAGAAAGCCACATGAGAACCTAAGGAGGCGATGCCACAACAATACCCTCATCTATTTTGATTAGGTAAATTTTGAGGCTAAAATTTTCTTTTAGAGGGGTAGATTTGTAATGCCCCAAATCTTAAATAATTATTTTTGTATGGTTGTGACACAAATGCATGTCTGCTTCAGCGATTAAGTGTCTTGGGAAAAGTTTGAGAAGTCTTGGGTTCAAGCATTGGCTTGTGCAAAATTTTGTTTCTTTCTTGAATAAACCTTGTCTCTAGTCAGTAGGCTTCTTAAACAAATATGGGTAAAACACGTCAGAAAAGGCTTGCTGGTCCAGGGAATAGGGGCATGTGGAGTGTTCCTTGAAGTCTGAGGTCCGAATCTTGGCGAGGTAGTAGAGTGTTTTATTTTGCTACTGTGCCGTGGGAGTGTTGTGGGTTGACTGAGATACTGAGGTGATTGAAGGGAATTCAAATTGAGTAGTTGAGGGAGGAGTGATTGGTGGAGGGATTTGAGGAGAGATTTTAGGAGAATATCAAGGGAAGTGTGGTGAGAGGGAGTAGTGTGCCAATTTCGAATAGTGGGCACTCAAGAATTTCGGCTTTGGTGAGTTTGAGTGCTCTATTTCTAGTTTTGTGAACTTTTTGGTGCTTTTCTTTTGTTTTCTAGAGGCCGAATAGTGCTAGGAAAATTTGGAGTGATTTTTGTTTTACTGATTTCGGGTTTTTACTCCTCCTCAGGTCCCTCAATTATCATCTTTGCCTTTTCTCCTCTCCTTTCTCTCAATCAATTCTCTCTTTGGCCGAATTCTTCATATCTCTTTATTGTTGTTTCGACTAGGCAAGTGTTATTTGATCAATCTGTACAGTTCTTTTTCTCTGTGTATCTCTCTCTGTTATAATTATCCTTCATCTAACAACTTCTTTTCTCTGCCTGTTACGGTTAGGGGATCTCGTGCCTCTATTTAAGGGTGTGCTTTTGGGTGTTTGCCGAATACTTCTGTCTCTCATTCTTATTTCTTTGCTTTCGCTAAGTTATTTTACACTTGGTTCAACTCTTTGTGGTATGGTAGTTGATAAGAAGTCTCTACTGGAATACAAGTAATCTTTAGGGGTTGCAACCAATCTCTTGTGCAAGCCTCAATCGATCGATCAAAGCGAGGGTTAGGTAATCATTTGAATAAGTGTTTTGGTAAGGGTTCATTGCAACTCAATTGTTAGGCAATTAACCAAAACTTCTGTTTGTGATAGGTTGGAGTACTCGTGGGTCAGTTGCACACTTTCGCAACTGTAATAACACTGCCATAATCGTAAATTGACAAAAGCTGAAATAGGTGACCGTTGATGCTACATGAGCGTGCGGTCACTCATGTGGTAATCCAAATGCCTAAACGTGGGTGTAAGATCATTAAGGCCGGCCATGAGCGATCTCATGGCCTGAGGCCGAATTAGGCCATGATGGGTCGAAATAGGCCATGTTGGCCCTACGAGCATGTGGGCCCCACACGGGTAAACAAAATGGACGTGTGGAGAACATTGGGCCAAGTTGTGTAATCCATAAGGCCAAGCCCATTTCTGGGCTATGTGGGCCACACGGGCGTGTGACATGGGCCTGCATTATGGGCTTTGGGCCCATTTTCACTGTTTGATTGTTAAGGTTGCATGGGTTGCCCTAGATGACTGTGGACCTACTGTTGGGTCAGTAAGTATACTTAGATACCCAAAATTGATAAAATGACAGTTATGCCCTTATGTGCTAAAATAACTATTATGCCTTTATGAGATGTATGACTGATTGAGCATGCCATTATATATATTGCTTACATGTATGATATTATGATATGTTGCATGTGGATGGGTTTATTATGATTGGAGGAAGTGTACTGTACTGGCAGCTCTGCTTCAAACACTGTTTAGTGCCGCAACCGGTGCTATTTTGGAGTGTAAGGATGGGTGGGTTGATTTTGTCCCCACATGGAATGTAGGGCTAGACGGAGTGGAATGTAGAGGCTGGTTGGGTAGGGTTTCTGATTGCACATGTATACTGTTACTATTACTGAAATAGGCTAAGGCCCACACTGATACTAATACTGTAATGGGCTAAGTCCCTAACGGAAACTGAACTGTTACTGATATGGGCTTAGGCCCAGACTGTATTTGCCTACTGCATGATTAACTGTATGTTTTAAGGGATTACACACTGAGTTTTCGCAAACTCACCCTTCTGTTTATCTGCGCAGGTAATCCTTAGTCTTAGGCGGGTTGGTGCTGCGAGGAACTCAAAGGTGGCCACACAACCGCATGGACTTCCTTATTAAATTTTAAATTATTAGTATTTTAAATTAGGTATCTTTTTATGTAATAAGGCCTCTATAAATTTTTAATCTTTAATTTGGGCTTTTAATTATTTTTATTCATAACTGCTAGCAGTAGGATAAGACGCGTTTTTTCAAAAGACTGATGTTTTCCAAAAATATCAAGAATATGTAATTGTTTAAGAGCTTCTGCAAGAGACAACGTTTTAAAAATTAAAGACGTTTTAACATGAATAACATTTTATGAACGACATGTTTTAAAAACATCATCAAGAATATGTAGCAGAGGTAAATATGGAAAAAGGGTTTTCTTTCGATATCAAACTTTGCGAAAAACACTCCTATGTGACATCGCCTGACTTGGCCATAACGTCTAGGCCGGGTTTGGAGTGTTACAAATGGGAATATTCTATCTTAGCCTTATGAAAAATATAGGGATTGTAAAAGTTATACCTTTTCCTTGAAAGGTAATAATTCAAATATAGTGAATTAGGAAATCCTTGGTTACGGTATACCAAGGTAATGGAGGTAGGCAATTGGGGCCGAACCACCATAAATTGAATTGTCCAAGCTTTTCTTCCATTTCATTATAATTAAGAACATGTACTTTAACATCATATTTATTTTGTTATTAGCTTTGTAGCAAGTTTTGTATTTAATGTCCATTATAATCTCAGTAAAATAGGACTCAAACATTGCGAGAAGTTCACTTACAATATATGTGCACCTTGTGCATTTCTCAAAGGCACAAAACTACAAATATATCATAAGATCCTCCGAAGAGGTAGTGTATGCATAATGGTCCACATAGTATGCCAGACCAAGAGGTAACACATCAAAATTCTAGGTGTTAAATACATAGCTCAAAACCTCACATTACACTAGTATAGAACTCAAGTAAATATCAGATGTAAGACTCTAATTAGCTTGCCAACTATATCCTAACCTTTCGGCCAAGCTTACATAGGCTTAAAGGAAACATAGTAAGTATTTATAACTTTTTCAATATTCATGGCAATCCAATGAAGTTTAATAACCACAATTCATGCAAAAATAAAGAAAATAAAGGGTCATTAGACCTCATGTGAACAATTAGAAATTTTAACATAATCCTATCAAATAATTTCCATTTTCATATCCAAATATCACATTTTTGTTAATTTTCTGTAACGCCCCAAATTTGGGCCTAGAAGTATTAGTTTTTGAGCAGGGGTGCAGTTAGGAGACTGCACATAAAGATTTATTTGTGCAGGAAAGTGACACAATTAAGTGTTTAGTATAATAGCCCAAAATTGGGTCTAGTTGGAACAGAGGTTTCGGGACCACAAAATCTGAGATATAAATAATTATTTTATGATTATTTTGAGGTCTATGATATGATTGCATGATTGTGTGAAAATTTCGTGAAGAAATTCTATGCATAAAGTGCTTAATTCGAAGTTAGGGACTAAATTGAATAAGTTGCAAAACTTGCATTCTAGAAGTTTCTAGTATGAAATTGATTTGAAATATTAATTAGGAGGTCTTAAATAGCAATTTGGCCAATTTCTAAGTTACGGACAAAAATTGGACATGGATGGAATTTTTGGAAAGTTTAGTAGTAAGGGTATTTTGGTCATTTAGGGGTAAAATGAATTAAAATACAAAATTAAAAGCCAATTTTGCTCATCTTCTTCACCATGGACGTGTATACCAAGGGAGACTCCATGGCTAGGGTTTTCAAGCTTCCCAAGCTCAATTGTAAGTCCGTTCTAACCCCCATTTTTCAAGTTCTTTACGTATTTGGAGTCCCGGTAACTTGATTTAGCTTATGCTAGCAATAATTCAACCTAAGGTTCATATTTGAAAAAATACCCATAGGTAAAATTTGTGTATTCTGGTGTTTATGATACAATATGAGGTTTTAAATTATGTTAGACAACTTGTGCTACTCGATTTTAAGTGAAAACGAGCAAAAGGGCTTAATTGGTAAAAATACCTAATAGTCATAAGTATATGTTAGAGTGAGAATTTGATGTTGCCATTGAAGGGAAAAGTGACCATCATGTCATAAAACATAAGAATAAGGGATGAAGTTTAATTCCGAGCCTAGGGGCAACAGTGTAAATATGCAAAAGTTTAGGGGCAAAATTGTAATTTTTCCAAAGTTTGAGTTAAGGACTGTTTTGAATAGTAAATTAATTAAATAAGTAAAATATAATGTTTTAGATCCCGAAAAACGAGATTTGAACCTAGAATGAGAGAAAAATCGAAAATTGGGAAAGTTGGTAAAATGGCCGTTTTAATATCAGGGTAAGTTCATATGTATAATAAGCATTAATTTATGCATGTTTCAATGTAAAATTGATATATTTACTATGATCTCCGAGGTGTTGAAAGTATGAAAGTTGGTATGATAATAATACAACAATAATGCTGTAATTTATATTTGAAAGTTAAATTTAGTGAATTAATTGAATTATGTTAAATTAAATGATTATGGTGCCAAGTTTATGAATTGATTTAAAAATATGTCTATGGTACATGAAGTGCATTGAGTTATCATACATAAATGTGATTTCTATGATTATGGATATTATGCGAAATTGTAAGTTCATATGATTTTTAATAAGACAATGTGTAATTTAATGTTATTGCGTTGATATTAAATGAGATGTAAGTTTATATGTAAGTAATACATCACTATTAGTATTATGATATTTTATAAAAATATTGGAAATATGTTTGTGGATAATTACTTGATTGGTGAAATTGTTGGAAAAGAGAGAGAAATCCCGATTGAACCTTCGGAAAGATTGGATGATACAGATGGAATGTAGCTAGGTCACATGTATAGTGCTGAGTGCACATCATGTGTACAAGAGAGCTACAAGACATTATGATGTAGATAGGTCGTATGGGTGATACTATGTGTACACCATGTAGACAAGAGAGCTACGAGATATATGTAGCTAGGCCACATCCGTGGTTCCAAGTGAAGGACACCATGTAGACAAGAGAGCTACGAAATAAATTGGCTAGGTCACATGGGTGGTACTAAGTGTTCACCATGTGTACAAGAGAGCCGAACTATATGATGGGTGGAGCTATGTACTGAAACCACCAAGTATCGAGGATTGATCCGAAGTGTTCAACGGGAGACTCTCTATGTATTGCTTTGTGAGTTTTGTGATGAATAAGTGCAGGAACTTGGTTATGTGAATGATGTGTTCATTAAGTGACCAGGATGTGGTAAGGTTATAAACAAGTAAGTTATACATGAGGATGATTTTATGGTGACCTTGTGATCATGGGCCTGTACTTGTGATGTATGAAATGTGCTGAAAATGATTTGTGATATGTATGTTAAAATGAGGTTAATACAAAGAAAGTGTGAAAGAGTGAATTAGCAATAAAACTGTTTTGGACAGTAGCAGTGACGTGATTTTGAAAAATCACCAAAAATAGTATAAATTGAATCAGAGACTGAATAAGATATAATATTAAATATTAATGAGTCTATTTTCATATAAAAGAAACATAAAAAGCAAAGGAGTTCTATATTTTGAGATATTTATGTTTTTTTGAGACTTATTCAGAACGATTACATGATCCCCTGTTCTGACTTTGGAAAATCACAAAAATTTGGATAAAAATAATTAGAGGCTGAAAATTATAGTTTTAAAATCCATAATGAGTCTATTTTCAAGATAAATCAACAAGAACATTATCCGAGTTCTGTACTGTGAGATAATTATTTTTTAGTGAAGAGAGGTCAGAACTGTTAGAAAGTGAAATAGGGCAAATTTTAATGAATAAACTGTACTAATTAGCTAAAAAAAAATTATGAAAATTTTATGGTGGAAAGATATGTGAGTCTAGTTTCAGGAGAAATTTACGGATCTTAATTTGGAGCTCTGTAGCTTGAATTATAAATAATTAAGTGACTATGACTCGTGTGGACAGTTTGATGTGAACATTTATTAGTAAATTGTGAAATCGTACTTACAAGAATGCTATATACATTAAGGATGTGGAATGGAGAGGAGGAGGAGGAAAATAAATATATGTGGAATACATGGAAGCTATGGTATATGAAATATTGATATAATGAAATAAATGATATGTGTTTATAAGAAAACAAAAAGAGAATGTTATGTATCAGGACATGTATATATATATATATATATATGACTAGTCTCAATGTAATGCTTGTTGGGTATGGAATTGAATTGAAATGTTTCAGGCAAACATGTTATTTTGCGCATCTAAATTGTGGTATTTTATAAAGATATAATCTAGCTTTAAATATGAATGCTTGATGATTAAGCTGAAGATATTTGGTAAGATGATAATCTTGGTATAAATGTATAAGTGGTACTATAATAAACAAGGTAAAATGAGTATGAGAGACACATGTATGATGACATACAAATGCTATGTTTGTGGTTTAATTAACAATGTTTAATCATTAAATGAATACCATGTTATATGCTTTTGATTTTGTATAAGTGTGTAAGAGATCAAGGTTGACCAAAGCTTGGAAAATAGCCTAGGTATATTCCACACAGGCAGAGACACGACCATGTGTCTCAGCCGTGTATGGAAAACCACTTTGGGACACGGGCGTGTGGAGCCTTAAAGCATGAAATTTCCAAGATTTTTATAAGTTCTCGGTTTAGTCCCAAACCCTTTCTAAAGTATGTTTTGGGCTCCGTAGACTCAAATAAGGGACTATGTGTAAGAGAATGAACGCTTTGAAATATGAATAAAATTTTATGGCTCGTATTTTAGTTTAATGTTTGTATGTATGTCTGGTAACGCCTCATACCTTAGCCCGGCCTCGGATACGGGTAAGGGGTGTTACATTTAGTGGTATTAGAGCAGGTTTAGTCGATTCTCGGACTAACATAGCAAGTGTAAGAGTTTAGTTATACATGCCACAAATATGTGATAGTGTGATATCTCCCGACACTAATAAGGACTATTTTGTTTAAAATGAAATATTCTCCAACCGAGCTACATCTGACCATTTGATAGCGATATTGAAGTATTTGAATAAAGTGTAGCTATGATGTGTTAAATTCGGAAAGGTATGAATAAGAATTCGTGATATATGTATATGTGATAATATGTGAGATGAAAGTTTATATAGTGATATATTTATTCATATTTGTTTGGCCTTCATATGCTGTTGCATGCTTGACTAAATTAATTAGTAAATGTGATGATTAAAGTTATTCAAAATTCATAGAATGTACGAGTGAGTGCACTTGTTTGAAATGAGATAATTGGAAATTTTATGTAAGACAGGTATGAATAATAAATTGTTTGAAGTGGATAGTATGATTATAATGACATATGTGGATAATGAAAAAAATGTGTCATATAGATATATGTCAGAATCGAGTTAGAGACTGTACGACCTCACCCCCTTACCGATGAGGTGTATATAATGGAAATTCATGAGAATCATGTTGACTATGTTCCTAAGTGTGGAATCAAAGAGTTCAGTGATAAAATAATTATAGATATGACCAGAGTCTGAGAATGGTTGACAAGTGAAGGACAGAGTTAGAGAAATATCAGAGTTTACTAAGTTATCTTGGGATTCAAATTGATGACAGAGTGTTTCTGAAAGTATCGTCTTGAAAAAAATTAGTTAGTAATGCTGGAAATTATGAGAAAGATAATAAACCTCACTCTGGTAAGATTTTCGAGGACGAAAATCTCTGAAGGGGGGAAGAGTTATAATAGCCCAAAATTGGGCTAGTTGTACAGAGGTTTCGGGACCACAAAATATGAGATATAAATAATTATTTTATGATTATTTTGAGGTCTATGATATGATTGCATGATTGTGTGAAAATTTCGTGAAGAAATTCTATGCATAAAGTGCTTAATTCGAAGTTAGGGACTAAATTGAATAAGTTACAAAACTTGCATTCTAGAAGTTTCTAGTATGAAATTGATTTGAAATATTAATTAGGAGGTCTTAAATAGCAATTTGACCAATTTCTAAGTTATGGACAAAAATTGGACATGGATGGAATTTTTGGAAAGTTTAATAGTAAGGGTATTTTGGTCATTTAGGGGTAAAATGAATTAAAATACAGAATTAAAAGCCAATTTTGCTCATCTTCTTCACCATGGACGTGTATACCAAGGGAGACTCCATGGCTAGGGTTTTCAAGCTTCCCAAGCTCAATTGTAAGTCCGTTCTAACCCCGTTTTTCAAGTTCTTTATGTTTTTGGAGTCCTAGTAACTTGATTTAGCTTATGCTAGCAATAATTCAACCTAGGGTTCATATTTGGAAAAATACCCATAGGTAAAATTTGTGTATTCTGGTGTTTTATGATACAATATGAGGTTTTAAATTATGTTAGACAACTTGTGCTACTCGGTTTTAAGTGAAAACGAGCAAAATGGCTTAATTGGTAAAAATACCTAATAGTCATAAGTATATGTTAGAGTGAGAATTTGATGTTGCCATAAAAGGGAAAAGTGATCATCATGTCATAAAACATAAGAATAAGGGATGAAGTTTAATTCCGAGCCTAGGGGCAAAAGTGTAAATATGCAAAAGTTTAGGGGCAAAATTGTAATTTTTCCAAAGTTTGAGTTAAGGACTGTTTTGAACAGTACATTAATTAAATAAGTAAAATATGATTTTTTAGATCTCGGAAAACGAGATTTGAACCTAGAATGAGAGAAAAATCGAAAATTGGGAAAGTTGGTAAAATAGCCGTTTTAATATCAAGGTAAGTTCATATGTATAATAAGCATTAATTTATGCATGTTTCAATGTAAAATTGATATATTTACTATGATCTTCGAGGTGTTGAAAGTATGTAAGTTGGTATGATAATAATACAACAATAATGCTGTAATTTATATTTGAAAGTTAAATTTAGTGAATTAATTGAATTATGTTAAATTAAATGATTATGGTGCCAAGTTTATGAATTGATTTAAAAATATGTCTATGGTACATGAAGTGCATTGAATTATCATACATAAATGTGATTTCTATGATTATGGATATTATGGGAAATTGTAAGTTCATATGATTTTTAATAAGACAATGTGTAATTTAATGTTATTGCGTTGATATTAAATGAGATGTAAGTTTATATATAAGTAATACATCACTATTACTTGTATTATAATATTTTATAAAAATATTGGAAATATGTTTGTGGATAATTACTTGATTGGTGAAATTGTTGGAAAAGAGAGAGAAATCCCGGTTGAACCTTCGGAAAGATTGGATGATACAGATGGTATGTAGCTAGGTCACATGTATAGTGCTGAGTGCACATCATGTGTACAAGAGAGCTACAAGACATTATGATGTAGCTAGATCGCATGGGTGATACTATGTGTACACCATGTAGACAAGAGAGCTACGGGATATATGTAGCTAGGTCGCATGCGTGGTTCCAAGTGAAGGAGACCATGTAGACAAGAGAGCTACGAGATAAACTGGCTAGGTCACATGGGTGGTACTAAGTGTTCACCATGTGTACAAGAGAGCCGAACTATATGATGGGTGGAGCTATGTGCTGAAACCACCAAGTATCGAGGATTGATCCGAAGTGTTCAACGGGAGAGACTCTATGTATTGCTTTGTGAGTTTTGTGATGAATAAGTGCAGGAACTTGGTTATGTGAATGATGTGTTCATTAAGTGACCAGGATGTGGTAAGGTTATAAACAAGTAAGTTATACATGAGGATGATTTTATGGTGGCCTTGTGATCATGGGCCTATACTTGTGATGTATGAAATGTGGTGAAAATGATTTGTGATATGTATGTTAAAATGAGGTTAATACAAAGAAAGTGTGAAAGAGTGAATTAGCAATAAAACTGTTTTGAACAGTACCAGTGATGTGATTTTGAAAAATCACAAAAAATAGTATAAATTGAATAAGAGACTGAATGAGATATCATATTAAAGATTAATGAGTCTAGTTTCATATAAAAGAAACATAAAAAGCAAATGAGTTCTATATTTTGAGATATTTATGTTTTTGTGAGACTGATTCAGAACAATTACGTGATCCCCTGTTCTGACTTTGGAAAATCACAAAAATTTGGATAAAAATAATTAGAGGCTGAAAATTATATTTTTAAAATCCATAATGAGTCTATTTTCAAGATAAATCAACAACAACATTATCCGAGTTCTGTACTGTGATATAATTATTTTTTAGTGAAGAGAGGTCAGAATTGTCAGAAAGTGAAATAGGGGAAATTTTAATGAATAAACTGTACTAATTGGATGAACCAAAAATTATGAAAATTTTATGGTGGAAAGATATGTGAGTCTAGTTTCAGGAGAAATTTATGGATCTTAATTTGGAGCTCTGTATCTCGAATTATAAATAATTAAGTGACTATGACGTGTGTGGACAGTTTGATGTGAACATTTATTAGTAAATTGTGAAATCGTACTTACAAGAATGCTATATACATTAAGGATGTGGAATGGAGAGGAGGAGGAGGAAAATAAATATATGTGGAATACATGGAAACTATGGTATATGAAATGTTGATATAATGAAATAAATGATATGTGTTTATAAGAAAACAAAAAGAGAATGTTATGTATCATGACATGTATATATATATATGACTAGTCTCAATGTAATGCTTGTTGGGTATGGAATTGAATTGAAATGTTTCAGGCAAACATTTTATTCTGCGCATCTGAATCGTGGTATTTTATAAAGACATGATCTAGCTTTAAATATGAATGCTTGATGATTAAGCTGAAGATATTTGGTATGATGATAATCTTGGTATAAATGTATAAGTGGTACTATAATAAACAAGGTAAAATGAGTATGAGAGACACATGTATGATGACATACAAATGCTATGTTTGTGGTTTAATTGACGATGTTTAATCATTAAATGAATACCATGTTATATGCTTTTGATTTTGTATAAGTGTGTAAGAGATCAAGGTTGACCAAAGCTTGGAAAATAGCCTAGGTATATTCCACATAGGCAGAGACACGACCATGTGTCTTAGCCGTGTATGGAACAAGACTTTGGGACACGGGCGTGTGGAGCCTTAAAGAGTGAAATTTCCAAGATTTTTGTAAGTTCTCGGTTTAGTCCCAAACCCTTTCTAAAGTATGTTTTGGGCTCCGTAGACTCAAATAAGGGACTATGTGTAAGAGAATGAACGCTTTGAAATATGAATAAAATTTTATGGCTCGTATTTTAGTTTAATGTTTGTATGTTTGTCTGGTAACGCCTCGTACCTTAGCCCGGCCTCGGATACGGGTAAGGGGTGTTACATTTAGCTTAACGGTTGAGTGCTCTGGAAGTGTCTGAGAAGTCATGGGTTCAAGTCCTAGCTTCCAAAAAAATTGTTTTTTAAGGATAAAACCTCTATCTTTGGTCAGTAGGGTTATAAATAAAATTTGGAAAGGTATGACATAAAGACCCTATTGATTTAGTGGATATGGTGTGTGGATGTTTCTCTTGAGGTCTAAGGTTCAAGTCATGGCAAGGTAAAAAGAGTATTTATTTTGCTCTCTTGCCATGTGAGAAGCAGAAGCTGACTGAAACTCTACAAGGTAGAATTTGAATTGGTCAAAGAGAGGAGGGTGGAGTAAATCAAGGAGAAGATAAATGAGGATTTTTAAGGAAAGATTTGTGGAGGAAAAGAAGGAGTTTGAAGTGTTGGGGGATTGTACCGAATGGAGATGAGGAGTTCAGCTAGGGGTGTGTTTCTCTCATTTGGTTCGGTTTTGGGCATTTATTTTGGGAATTTTCCCTTTACTTTGCTGTTTTGTTGAACTCTAAAGTGCCAAAAATATTTCTTATTCTGTTTTTCATTTTGGTCACTAGTATTTCCCTTGCTTCTCTTCTTTTTGGTTGAAAGCTCTTGGCTGAATATTTTCTTTCTTCCTCTTCCTCTCTTCAGCATTATTCCTCTTGGCCGAATACACTATCATCTTTCACCCTCCCTCTCTTCTTCTCACTTGACCGATTATGTCATCTCTCCTTTCGATTCTTGAGTTCATCAAAGTTCATTCCTATTCATCTGGTTATTGAGACCGATTATGCTATCCTTTTTTGGTTACGGTTGGTGTTGTTTTATTAACAAGACGGTAAGTACTCTGTCACTACTTAAAAGCCGAATATTTATTCTCTTCTTGTGATTCTTACCCTCCTTTCTCCTAAGCGTGGGGTTCTTTGGGGTTCTAGAGTCTCTTGAAGAGTGAAGGTGACGTTTGTGAGAATTGGGCAGTCGAACCTCTTCCACTTTACCCGACCAAGGTAATCCTACTCACTGTTATGGTGTTCAATAGGTGCATGACTGGTTCGGGGAGGGGTTGGCCAATTGTTTATTTCCTTTTATCCTTGGATTGAGTTTCAATAAGCCATATCTTAGTCTCATGTCATGTATCTTAGTCTCGAGGTGACTATAGACTTCTGATGGGTCGATATGAGTGCCTAGACCCTAAGGCAGGTAAAATGACTGAAATGCCCCTACAGGATAAAATGACTATTTTACCCCTTGAGGGTAAATGATAGATTTGTGCTACGATTTGACTGTACTGAGCATGACATCCTGCATACTTGTCTGATTTATGACATGACATTCTGCATGGGGTTGGCATACTGTTATGGAGGAAGTGTACTATACTAGTGGCTTTGCCACATATACTGTTACTGGTGGCTTTGCCACATATACTGTTACTGGCAGCTTTGCTGCGTTACTGATACTGGCAACTTTGCTGCGATATTATTACTGGCAGCTTTGCTGCGATATTGGTGTGTTGGCTGGGTGGGTCAACTTTGTCCCCACACGGTGTGTTGGTTGGTACAGAGTGGTGTGTTGGTTGTTTTGGGGTTGGGTTGCATTATTGTATTGTATTGTTACTGCATTGGGCTAAGGCCCACACTATTACTGTTTCGTAATGTGCTCAAGCCCAGACTGTTACTAATCTGGATTTAGGCCCAGACTGTGTTATTCACTTTTATTTGATATTGGGATTACACACTGAGTTTTCGTAAACTCACCTATTTGTTTTAACTATTCAGGTAATCTTTAGGCGGGTCGGTGCTGCGAGGGACTCGAGATGGCCACACTACTGCTTCTATTTTTTTATTTGCTATTAGATTTCATTTTGGGTTTTGAATTATGTAATAAGGCCTCTCTAATTTTCTTTTTTTTAATTTGGGTTTTTTTTATTATGATTTATATCTATTGAATGTAGAACGCAATTTTCCAAAGTGATAACTATTTTAAAAACACTACGTTTTCGCAGCGCTTTTGAAATGCTTCTGCAACAAACAGAGTTTAAAAGTTAATGACAATTTAAAATGAATAACGAATAGCTAGAATGATTTGAGATCTAACAGAGAGGCTTTAAATTTCCAAACGGGTTTTCATCATCAAGAGCAAGTTTTCGAAAAGCACTCCAATGTAACACACTAGATTCGACCATAACATCTAGGCTGGGTTTGGGATGTTACAGTTTCATACATGATTTATCAAATTCATACTTTCACCTTCTAATTCTCATATTGTTTAAACTTTCTAAATTTAACATTATTGAAACCAATTTCAAAGTAAAAACATAACCTTAAAATTTTCCATGTAACATATCATATAATGTGTTGAGCATATTAACACATTTAAATAACCTATTAATAAATTTAATATACTTACTAACACACACAAGAAAACAAGAATTTGCATTTCCAAACAATAAAATGAGTTTGTGGCACCTCCAATGGCCTTATAACCTATTAATATATATCATAAATATGCAAAATAAAAACATGCTACCAAAATTACTGACCACTTTAATGGCTCAAGAACTAAACAAAAACATTAAATCATGTAATGATATGAGAAAAATGTTGAATGACAAGAACTCTTACCTAATACTTCACCTGCTCTCACGAGCTCAACAATCTCACACTAGATCAAACCTTAATTGTGGATGAGGAGAATGATGATGGGTTTTGGTTCAAACATGGTTTATATTAAAGTATTTTTGCAAGAAAATGCAAAAAACTGGTGAAAGCTTGAAGAGAAAATGAGTAAAAAATAAGAAAGAATAAAGATGAAAGCTTTTTCTTCTCCAAGAAAAGTGGATGCCTAGTTATAGCTGGTTTGGGGGTTCTTTTTCCCCTTTTTATTATTTTATTGTATTTACAAATACAAAGATCAGTAAAAAGTCAAAGGGTTAATAACATGTGGTCAAAATTAATTTTAAAGGCTAAATTCTTTCATATTTAATCCAAAAATCATTTCATTGCCACACATCATTATAATTTCTAATATTTAATCATAATAGGTTCCTAATTGACCAAAATGACTTTGGAGACAAAATTATCATTTTTCCCTTCAACTTGTATTTTTACTTGATTAAGCCCGAAACTTATTATGATTCCTAATGACCACCCAATAGTCCACAAATTATAAAATCTATCAAAATTGAATTTTAGAATGAAGTTCTTAGGAAGTCTAGTACAAAAAAGTAAAAAAATTTAGGGCGCTACAACTCTCCCCTCCTAATAAAAATTTCGTCCCCAAATTCACCTAAATCAAATAGTTGAGGAAATTGTTCTCATGACATATTCACTTTCCTAAACAACATCCTCACCTTTGTGGTTACACTAAAGTAACTTGACCAAATGTATTCTCTTGTTTCGAAGTTCTTTAAATTTCTCTAGCCAAGATTTTCATTGGTTCTTCCTCATAAGTCAGATCAGGCTGAAGTTCAATCTTTCAGGTGCTATGATGTGAGACAAATCAAATATATATCTTCTGAGCATTGAAACATGGAAGACATTATGGATCTTTTCTAAATCTAGAGGTAAAGCTAACTGATATGCTATTGGCCCAATATGCTTGAGTATCTTATAAGGCCCAATGAATCTCGAACGAAAATTCTTTTCCTACCAAATCGTAGAACTTTCTTCCAAGGAGATACTTTCAAGAAGACTTTTTCATCAAAACTAAACTTGATCTCTTTTCCTTTCAAATTAACATAAAACTTCTGTCTATCGAAGGCAACTTTCAAATAATCCCGGATAATCCTTACATTGTCCTTAAGAAAATAATTTTACTATTTTTGGATAGAATTACTATCACACCTCATCTTTTTTATTTAATTTTTGTTACTTCATGTGCATGTATGATATAAAGCCTAGTGGTTAAGTGTAACAATCCATTTTTTAGTGGTGTCGAAAACAATGGTGTCGAGGCCACAAATTCTATGAGTACGTTCGTAAATATTATTATTTAATATTTACGAGTCAATTATGGTTTTAAAAAGGTTTTTGATATGGTAATTTATGTTATATGAATGATTAATTAGGTTCAAGTGGTAAGACCCTAAAGTCAAGTGGTTTTAGAAAATGAGGTATCAAGGCCTCATTTTTATAAACTAAGCCATAAATATTCAGGTCAAGGAGACCTTAAAAATGCTTTAGGAAGGGGTCAGGACTAAACCGAGCACATACAAAAACTTTCTAAAAATTAAATGTTTTTTCAAAGTTACAGTGGTCACATGCCCGTGTGGGCAGGCCGTGTGCTTCACACAGCATTAGACACGCCCGTGTGTCTAGGCCTTGGCAAAGTAGGGCATACATACTGACTTATCCACACGACCACTATAACACCCCAAACTCAGCCCAGATGTTATGGCCGAATCTGGCGCGTCACATTGAAGTGTTTTAGCGAAAACCTTGTTTTCATTGGAAACACTTCCTTAAAATGAAAAACCTTAATTACTTTGTAAAATCTCTTTTCAGTTGCAGAAGCTTTATTTAGAACATATGATTTTATGAAAACTCGTCATTTAAAAATTGAGTTGCGGAAACGTAGGATTAAAAAAACAGTTATGGTTTAGGAAACAACGTTCTATGTGACATCCCTAATTTGACCCTAGTCGAGATGTGGTTTCGGGACCATAAAATCGAGTTATAAAATTTATTAAATATTAAAATTCATATCTACTATGTGTGATAGTACATGTGTGAAATTTTGATGCTTAAATACTGCTAGTTGAATGTGAATTTTAGTCAAAGGGCTTATGTGAGACATTTGTGAAATACGTTAGGTAAATATAAAGTGATCTATTAATGCATGTATTCAAAAATGTGGACTTGCATGTCAAAATACCCATTTTTGGGATAATGGCCGGTCATGATATTGTTTTATATATAATATGTATTTTTGATTTAACATTTTATATTACAAATGAATTAATAAATAAAAAGGAGATATTAGATAATAGTTAGTGGGAGGAGAAACCAAAGTTGGTTCATCCTTGTCCTCCATTGCCGTAGCTCAAAGTGAGGGAGAAGAAAGTTTTGTTGTTTGATTTTTGGCTTAGATGATGGCTAGAATGAGCTCATGAGCAAAGAGGATCTAAATCAGATAAGGGAAAGGAGAAAGCAATCGAGTAGCCTATCCGCAGTTGTTCAAATAAATCCGAGGTAAGTCTTTGAGTAATGGAACTTAGCTTAAGATTTGATAAACGATGATATATATTTATATGAACATAATAAATAAAATGTGACCTAATGGTTCTACTTGAATTACATATTGAAATAAATAAGTTTCTAGCATATAAGTTTAGTTATAATGAAGAATGATATGGAATACGGGTAAAGATGGGACTATGAATTGGTGTAATTACCTATAGTAAAATGATAAGGAATAAGTTACTTCTATGGGCCTTAGCCGATTGGTTATTAGAAAAGTGATATTTAAATTATGATTTGTATGTGATAATAAGAAGTACTTATATATGATGATATGTTTTAAACTCAAATGGTAAGTTCTTAAGTGTTTGGACTTGGAAATTTAAGAGCAAATTGTAATAATCTGCTTAGGACAGCAGCAGTAGCGTGATTTTTGAAAATCACCATAAATTGTTGGAGTGGAATTAGAGACTGAATAAAATATGTGATCAAAGATCAATGAGTCTAGTTTCTTATAAAATAAACAGTGCAAGCAAAGGAATTTCCTATGGAGAGATATTTAAAGTTGTGTGTGACAGTGTCAGAATGAATCTGAAATCCCCTGTTCTGTTTTTAGAAAATCATTATAAATAGTAGAAAAATTTTTATAAGATAAAATTTATATTATTAGACTCCTTAATGAGTCTAGTTTCAAATGAAATAAACAAGAACATATTTTGAAATCTGTACAATGAGAAATTTGATTCGTAGTGAAGAGTGGTTAGTATAGTCAAACAGTAAAATATGGGAAATTTTAAGAAAATTCTGGTTTTGATTGGCCAAAACAAAAATCCTGAAAATTTTATGGATAGAAGATATATGAGTCTATTTTCGGGGAAAATTTACGGCACTTCATTTAGAGTTCATAGCTCCAGTTATAAATAATTTAATGATTGTTGCTCAAGAAAATAGCTTGTAGTGAATCTGTGATTTTGTTGTAAACAATGATGAAACTAATTGAGTTGCTTATAAGCTATTGCTGAATTGATGTACAAGATAAATATATAGGTGGTGAGGCCAAAATGGCTAAAATATAAATGTGTGCAAGTTATCCGAATGGCTATTTTATAAACGTAAGCAATGTATATGTAATATGTGTTGATAGTTTTATAAATTGAAGGTGTGGTGACTTATATGTTGTTTAGCCGAGTGGTTGTCATGAGAAGAATGTAAGTCATGTGTGTATTTTCTTATTTAGTTGGAAGTTTATTGAAAGGGATATATATATATGTATATATAAATATGTGTTAAAGTCGAATGCTATTATGACATGAAGTTAAGGTACATGCTATACGCTTATATTCGAATGAGATTAATGAATTACAATGGTGATAGTTTGTGTGAAATGTGGTAACATGTGATTAAATATACATGGAATTTGGAAAGTATCTGTGTTAAGACTCGCTGACTGCGTGTTGTGGCCTAATGGCTCTTATGAAATGAGACTAGCTATATTGAGATACGAATAAGTTCGAATGAAGTGATACCTTATTAATGTGTTTCCGTGTTGGAAAAATCGAAGGTATGTGAATTGATGTGTATACAACTTGTGAATTAACTAAGATGATATATCCGGGCTTAAAGTCCCGCAGGCTTGGTACTGGTAACTGGATTCGAATTTTTTTTTAAAACCTAGCAGGCTATGGCTAAGTGCCTTGAATTATTTCAAACCGAAGACCATTTGTATATCTTTAAGATAAGGATTTAATTAGTTTCATAAAAATTTACTAATTTGAGTTGTATTCGGCAGGATGTGCAAATACAAGGTATGGATTGCGTTTGGCCATTTACGTATATGTGATAAGGAATATTTTGGTCCTTTATATACGTATACGAAACTTTAATACTTGTCATGATTTGATTATTTGAAATATTAATGTGAATATGAACTAAGCTCCTAAATACATATATACAATTATGTATGTGCACGAAATGAGTGCATATGATTAAGTGGTTAGAGGTATTGAAAGATTGAATTGGTAATTGGTAATTATGGAAACGGTAAGTGTACAAAGGTTAAGTATAGGTAAGTGATACTTACTTGCTATGTGAACTCGATTTCGTTTGTATTACAAATGTACTTGGGGAATCACTTATGAGATGGTTATAAGTTATATTCAACGAGTATTAACTCTATCAAATTGTTTATGTAAGATGAAAACATGAATATGTGCTTCCAAATATGGAAACCGAATGTGATTATAGTGTTATGTTTTAGTTCGACTGATTAAACTAAAAGTAGCATTGATGTTTTTAAATGCGAAGGGGTATATAATCTTAAATTTGGATGAAATAGATGAATTACATGTGCATACATAGGGTTTAATCTATTTGACCAAATGGTGATATATCTTGACATTTCAAAACGTGATTTGTGTAAGGCCTAATCTTAAGCGACTTAGTAATAAATCAACAATTACGGATGATCAGCACATTAAGTTGGCCAGGTATGTATTATGTACTTGTGTAGGCTTATTAAGCCCATCGAGACTTCACTTGGATTTTGTGTAAGTTATAAATGTATTTAATCCAACAAAGTT
Organism: Gossypium hirsutum; assembly: GCF_007990345.1. NCBI lineage: Eukaryota > Viridiplantae > Streptophyta > Magnoliopsida > Malvales > Malvaceae > Gossypium > Gossypium hirsutum. The sequence goes on from NC_053436.1 coordinate 36,615,788, forward strand.
AATTGTTTTACTTAAGACTTACTAAGCCTTGAAAGCTTACTCTGTTGTTACGTTTCTCTGTTTTATAGATTATCAAATTTGGCCTTTGCTCGGGGATCGTCAACAACTCGTCACACTATCACTATCCACTGTTTGGTACTGCTATGTTTTGGATTATTTTATGGCATGTATAGAATAAACTAGTAGCGGAATAATATTCTGGTTAATGTATATAAGCCATGCGAAAATGGCATCTTTTGAATGTGTACTTATAGAAGTTTAATTTTATCCCTGGCTATATTTAGCATTTATCTAAATGAATGATCCTTATTCCAAGAAAAAAGTAAAAAAAAAAAATTTTACTGTTCTGACATGAGTTACAAGTCTGGTAATACCCCTTTCCTATTCCGACAACGGTTCCGGGATAGGGGTGTTACATTCTACTTCTAATAAATATAAAGCAGAAAAAATGATAATAATCCTAATTTGAAATATTAGCCAGAGGAAAGACCTTGTTACAACCCAAATCAAATAGAAATAATTTAAAGTCAATATATTAAAAATTACATAAAGACTAAGTCTAAACTTTTTATGCTAGTTGGCCACCTCCAAGTCCCTCCCTCCGTCGAACCGCCTATTGAGGACCACCTAAAATGTTTAGAAGGAGGGGGTTAGTTTCAAAAACTCAGTGTGTACAACCCTCAATGGGTATAAAGCAATTGTTAGTCCATTGGGCTACAGCCCAATTCAATAACGGTGGTCTCTGGGCCTTAGCCGAAATTAGCCTCGGTTGGGCCAAAGCCCACATCACAATAATATCACAAAAATATCATACATGCTGTAATGCAGTGCAATCCCATCCCAATAATCCATACGCTACACACCAGCTCCGTCCCCCGACACATCATGTGGGGATATAAATATCGACCCACCCAATCGATACACATCCATGGTAGCCCGGTTGTGGAACTACCTTCATTTACACATTGGGCTTAAAAGCCATCGGTGGATCCACGATTGTCAAGCAACCATGCGATTCTCATATACTTCCTCAGTTGCATAATACCCAACCAATATACAACCTAAGCAGAATAACATACGTATGCAGCAGATATGCATGTCACATCCATAAAAATTACATTCAACACCTAAGGGTATTTCGGTCTTTTTTGTCCTTAGGGGCATTTCAGTTATTTTTCCTTTTATTACAGTTTTCACTTACCTTGGCCCATTAAAAAATGCCGTGAGCTAAGATGAATGAATACTATGCACCAGGTAGGATTCCACAGAAGAGGAGGTGAGTCATTAAGACCGCTGAAGTACCAAGCTCTCCTCAGATCCAATCCTAGACATACATATACCCGTTGCCACACCTTAACCCTATGACTTGTCCACGGTCGCAATCTATTAATTAAGTTTTATGTAGTCATCATATACTAGGCCCAAAACCCCTTACAAAGCCCAGCCAAGTTCACATACCTATATATGGCCCACTAGGCCCAATTATATTTATATGGCCCATTAGGCCCAAATCACATTTATATGGCCCATCAGACCCAATTCACATTTATAGTCATGCTTGCATACGATTTTCCATCAAATAGCATCAATTATCAAATTTTGCCTATTATGGGCCCAACAGCCCATCGACCCATTAAGCCTATTCTGGCCCGGTTGGCCAATTCACAGCCCAAGCCCATGGAATCGCTCATGGGGCCTCAGACAACCTATCAGTTTTCATCTTACGAGTGTTCGCGCACTCGCAAGACTGCCGTAGTCAAACTTTTGACTTTTCAGCATTTCGACTTTTTTTGATCTACTTGTGTATGTAGTTTGTGTACACACCTTCGGCTTTATATCAAGTTATCATAGGGTAGAACTACACACCTTATCACCTGGAGTGCTAAGTATTCATAATCACCCGAACTTATATTCAACATTATATTCCATTAGTCACATTCCATTAATTCAAAATAAATCCACTACTTCCCGAAGAACTACCTATACTTGCCTTGACTAGATTGATCGACTGCGATCTACCTATGTAACTTGAAATCTGATGTAATCCCCCTTTTGCATCCAGGCAGAAAGTCCCTAACGGCTGACACCTTACGTCACTTAAACTTGGGAGCCACTATCCTAACCTCTCTACTAGAACCCCCTTTTTCCATCAGCGATCACACTCTTGAATGAGAGGGAAAAAGAGAAATAAATGAAGAAACCGTAGGTTAACGAAAGTTTTTGAAAGAATAAAGAAGAATCTGCTTTTAAGAGTGTAGAAACGAAAGAACTTAGATATATTTAACAAAAGTCGAAGAAGATCTAATTCACTTACCGATTGCGAGATTGCTTGCCAACAAGAAATCAAACCCCAAAAGTGTATGAATCGACTTTTAAATGAAAAAGAAACAATCGGCTAAGTTTAAGAGGGAAGAGATTGATTTGATTAAAATAGGGAAGAAAAGATCAAGAATTTGGCTTAAAGAAAAGAGAAGGTGATATGCGACTGAAGCACACAAAAACAACAAATGCCCTTACTCGCCCGTACGACACATATATTTATACTAAAAAAAATAAAAAATACACCTACACTTCTCAATCGATTTAAACTCGTCAAGATAATTTCACTTCAAATTCTCCAATTTTATCACCATCATATCTACCCTTAATCCTCAGCCTAATCCCCTTGATTTTAGTCAAAAATTCCAATTTGAATTGCTTCCACCGTACAACGCTTGAGTAGCAAAATTAAATTTTCCCTTTACGCGTGCCTCCACTAGAACTCCAGACCTCAAGGTTACTCTACCTCCCCACACGCTGCTGGCCACTGTACCGCATCCTTTCTTACGCTACCATCCGGTCACAATTAATTATTAGGCTTATATGCCTAAGCCTCAGTTTTCTTAAAGAATAAAAATTTAAACTTTTCCAGGCCTGGGATTCAAACCTTCTCCCTTTCATAACCATAGCATGCTTCACGGCACTGCACCGTAGGCGCTCTTGTGCCATATTCCATCCCTAACTATTTTTAAGGCCTATTAACCCGCAACCTGGTTATCCTAAAAATATTTGCTACCATTTAGATTCGAACGCTTGATCTCTTGGCTGCACTATTCGTCCCTTGCCACCAAACCACAAGCTCTTTTGTATCGTTTCCCCTCTCCAATTAGTTATAAACTCTTTCTGCCGACCTCCAGGTTGTCTAAAAAAAACCCACAACTTCTGCTCATGCTGTGACTTGAACCTAGCACCATTCCTTACTCCTAACGCCATCATGCCACTGGGCCAAGCTCATCCTTGTGTCAAATTCCCACCTAACATATTTAAAAAGCCTAACGCTAGCTTCCCTACTAATCTTATGCGCAATAATTTTTTTTTACCAAGGCGAGGACTTGAACCCTAGACCTCTTGCTTACTATCCACACATTTTTCCACTAGGCCACATGCTTCCTTGTGTCATATTTTACCAGGCCTTATTAATAAGCTGTCCACCTAATGCTCAGGATTTTGTAGAAAAAAAATGCAAAATTTTGCTAAAGCCCTAGATCGAACCTAGGACTTTTTTCCACACGACCAACCCTTCTTAAATAATTTAACAATTAAACTAAACACACAATTATAAAATATTTAAACACCTTTCTTTTATTCAAGCGGCCTTCTAACCGATCCCAAACTCAAGGCCCATTACTACTAGGCCCAAAATTAGGGTGTTACAATTTACCCTTCCTGAAAAAATTTCGTCCCCGAAATTTCTAAATAACAGAGTAATCGTGTATCAATTATCCCACTAAGCTACCGCTGTGCACTCTGATCCTAATAATTTTAATACATATTCAAAACATCCTCCCATCGCAAACATTCTCAAACATACACAAAATAAGTATCAAATTCAGATTCAAATGTTTTAATACAATCTGATATCTAAGGAAATCCTACTGAATATAAACAATCAATATCTTAAAACATATTACAGTATATCAGTTCAACATAATTCAGTAGTAAGAGAACTTACTTAGCTCGACATCGGAGACCCGGCGTGCCTCACAATAGAATCTTTCAAAACAATTTTAAAAGCCCAAAAACCAAGCCCATTTCACAACCCGAGTTTTGAAACTGGGCTTTGATACCACTAAATGTAACACCCCAAACTCGACCCAGACGTTATGGTCAAATCTGGCGCGTCACATTGAAGTGTTTTAGAGATAACCTTGTTTTCATTGGAAACATTCTTTAAAACGAAAAACCTTAATTACTTTGTAAAATCTCTTTTCAGTTGCAGAAGCTTTATTTAGAACATTTGATTTTATGAAAACTCGTCATTTAAATATTGAGTTGTGGAAACGTAGTATTAAAAAAATAGTTATGGTTTAGGAAACCACGTTCTACTTCTAATAAATAAAAAGCATAAAAAATGATAATAATCCTAATTTGAAATATTAGCCAGAGGAAAGACCTTATTACAACCCAAATCAAATAGAAATAATTTAAAGTTAATATATTAAAAATAACATAAAGACTAAGTCTAAACTTTTTATGCTAGTTGGCCACCTCCAAGTCCCTCCATTTGTCGAACCGCCTACTGAGGATCACCTGAAAAGTTCAGAAGGAGGGGTGAGTTTCGAAAACTCAGTGTGTACAACCCTCAACGAGTATAAAGCAATTGTTACTCATTTTGGGCCAGAGCCCAATTCAATAACGGTGGTCTCTGGGCCTTAGCCCAAATTATCCTTGGTTGGGCCGAAGCCCACATTGCAATAATATCACAACAATATCATACATGCAATGTAATGCAGTGCAATCCCATCCCAATAATCCATCTGCTACAAACCAGCTCCGTCCCTCGACACATCATGTGGGGATATAAATATCGACCCACCCAACTGATACACATCCATGGTAGCCCGGTTGCGGAACTACCTTCATTTACACATTGGGCTTAAAAGCCGTCGGTGGATCCATGATTGTCAAGCAACCATGCGATCCTCATATACTTCCTCCATTCCATAATACCCAACCCATATGCAACCTAAGCAGAATATCATATGTATGCAGTAGATATGCATGTCACATCCATAAAACTTACATTCAACACTAAGGGGTATTTCGGTCATTTTCGCCGTTAGGGGCATTTCGATAATTTTTCATTTTATTACGGTTTTCTCTTACCTTGGCCCATTAACAAATCCTGTGAGCTAAGATGAACGAATACTATGCACCAGGTAGGATTCCAGAGAAGAGGAGGTGAGTCATAAAGACCGCTGAAGTACCAAGCTCTCCTCAGATCCAATCCTAGACATGCATATACCCGTTGCCACACCTTAACCCTATGTGTAACACCCCTATCCCGTATCCGTCGCCGGAATAGGTAAAGGGGCATTAACGGACTTGAAACTCATCCGAACAGTGAAAATTTTGAATATTTTTTTTATAAAGAACGTTCCTTTAGGTAAATACTAAAGATAGTCAGGGATACAATTTAACTTCTATAAGTACACATTCAAAAGATGCCATTTTCGCATGGCTTATATACATTAACCTAAATATTCTTCAGCCACTGGTCTATTCTTTACATGCCATAAAATAATTCAAAACATAACAGTAACTAGCAGTGGATAGTGATAGTGTGACTAGTTGCTGACGATCCCCGAGCCTGTAGCTTCCAAATGAGATCTATAAAACAGAGGAAACAAAGTAAACGGAGTAAGCATTACAATGCTTAGTAAGTTTTAAGCAGTGTCAACAGATAACAATCAAATTATAACATAGTTGTTCGTATTTTTATTTCACTCTTCCTTCGGGCATACCATCCCTTTACCGAATATGCACATCTCATCATATATAATAGGCAGATAAATTCTCACTTGATAGTGATCTCTTATAAACATAGGTACATTACATATTTTCACCTAACTTTCCACATTGACCAAACGCACAACAATCATAGAACAGTCTTATTGCTTTACTCACATATGCATCACATAACGACCTTGTGATTTAGTCCAAATCAAGCTTAAATATAATCTCAAAATACATACCTGACCAACTTAACGCATTGAACGTATTTAGTACCAATTGTTACTGTGAAGTCATATAATCTTATGCTTTACTCGAATCTTCAGCGAAACCTTTAGCTCGAATAGTCCCCACACGTAGTTATCGGGTCTTACCCGGGCAAAATCTCCACACGTAGTCATCAAGTCTTACCCGGACATAATCTCCACACGTAGTCATCGGGTCTTACCCGGAATATATTTCCAAGTTTCATGTACATTTAATCACATGTTACAACATTCACATCGACTTTCATATTTGTAATTCATTTGCTTCATCAAATATCTAATAATACACACCTTTCACATTTGGTCATTCGGCCACAATATACACACATCTCCTACATATTTCACACTAGCCATTCGGCTTTACCACATATACATATCTCATACATATTTCACACTAGCCATTCGGCTTTACCACATATACATATCTCATATATATATTTCACATTAATTTCAGCAATAGCTTATAAGCAACTCAAATAGTTTCATCAATGTTTACAACAAATTCACATATTCACTACAAGCTGTTTTCCTGAGCAATAGTCACTAAATTATTTATAACTGGAGCTACAAAACTCAAAATAAATTTCTGTTAATTTTCCCTGAATATAGACTCATATATATTCCATCCATAAAATTTTCAGAATTTTAGGTTTGGCCAATCAATACCATATTTTTCTTAAAGTTTCCCCTATTTCACTATTTGACTAATCTGACCACTCTTCACTACAAATCAAATTTCTCATTCTACAGAATTCAAAATATGTTCTATTTGATTTCATTTGAAACTAGACTCATTAAGGAGTCTAAGCATATAAATTTTATCTTATAACCATTTTTTTACAAATTATAATGATTTTCTAAAGACAGAATAGGGGATTTCGGAGTCATTCTGACACTGTCTCACACAACTTTAAATATCTCTTTATAGGAAATTTCTTTGTTTACACGGTCTCTTTTATAAGAAACTAGACTAATTAAGCTTTGATTACATATTTTATTCAGCCTATAATTCCACACCAACAATTTATAGAGATTTTATAAAATCACGTTACTGCTGCTGTCCTAAGCAAATTATTACAATTTGCACTTAAATTTCCAAGTCCAAACACTTATGAACTTACCACTTGAGTTTAAGACATATCATGGCCACATCATATCTTATTAAATCAACTCATTATGTCCTATTATGATTGAATTTACTCAACGTTTGATCACTTAAAACCTACCTCGGAAGTGGTCGACGACTAGATATCCACGGCCATTCGTTTACTTTCTCTTTTCCCCTATCCGACTTTGATCCTCTTTGCTCTTAAGCTTAAGTAAAACAATAGATTTGCTTAAGTACTTAACTAATATTATTCACTTAACAATCACATTTGGCAATCACATATCATTTAATCTATATCTAAAACAATAGATTTCAATATGTATCATATTTAATAAAACATGCCATGACTCGATTTCATGCTTATTTAATTTATATCTAATTCACATTCACAAGCAAGGAGTCACTTAATTTATCATGCTTCCTTATACTTGAATTTAATCATATTGCCGAATGTCCTTATGTGTACATGGTACATACATAAGGCATACATATATATATATCTATATATGACCATTACAATTTAAACATTTAATCATAATCGGCAAGCTTTATTTCAACTATTTAAGGTGCAAACCAATTATGTTATTCATTAACATTTCGTCCTATTAAATCTTTGATTAACCAATTTAACACCTACCAAAATTCAATCATACATCTAACCTTTATCTCAATACTAAACCGAGTTACAAGATTATACATTACACTAAGCATATCATTAAACATACCTATTCAATTTAGCTAATTTCATAGCCGATTAATCACCTTACCCCACATTACTCAATGCCGAATATTAACCCAACATCCCAAGCATAATCACCATGAAACTTACCTTAATACACATTTTATCCCATTGCCGAATACATATATATATCATCAAACAAATATTTATTCACATAACAACAATTGATTCACATCTCTATAATGATCATAATCGGACATTATAAACAAATCATAAAACAGCTCATAACCATCATCTATATTTACTTCACATAAACCGAAATAACCATTACATCATCTTTAATACACTTAGCATTTTACCCATTTAATCAAGCCAAATCTCAAGACCATTCCATCACACAAATTATACCATAAATCATACTTACAATTTAAGTTAATACATGACCGAAAATCACCATCATTCACATCGTTATCAAACCAAAACCAAACACATCTATCATCCGTATACCAAGCTTACCAAAACAAACTACTATGAGTTTCAAGCCTATTGACCGAATCTCAAACCTCAAAATTCTAAGTTTAATCTATGGGATAAGTAGAGTTTGAACTAATCATCTCAAACATGCATAGATTTTCAAGAATCATTCAATACATACCTCATTCTAGCCATCTTCTATGTGACAGCCCAAAATTGACCCTAGTCGGGAAGTGGTTTCGGGACCGCTAAACCGAGTCACCGAAAGGTTTGAATGTGATGTTTATTGTCTAGAATATGTAATCATGAATGTGTGAAAATTTCAAGCTTCGATTTAGTCGATTGCATGTGAATTTAGTCAATAGGACTTATATGAGAAAATTTTAAAATGTGATAGGTCAATGCATGAGGACCTATTAGTGCATGTGGAAGAAAAAGGGGACTTGCAAGTCAAATTCCCCCTCCCTAATATGTAGTGGCCGGCCATGCTATGGGTGGAAACATGTCACCAACATGTTGTATTAGTGATGTATGGTAAGGGAAATAAAATATTAAGCATGATAATTAAATAATGAAAGGAAGGGTGATGGAAAAAAATAATAATAATGGTCTCACCCCCTTGTTGCCGTGAATTGAAGAAAGAAAACAAAAAAAAAGTGTTCATTCTTGAACATCCTTGGCCGAATAGAGGAAAGAAAGGAAGGGGGAAGAGCTTGAGAAAATCGGCTATGGTGGTTTGCTAGACTAAGGTATGTTTGATGTTGTCTTTGAGATGCATGCATGTTTTAAATAGCCCATGTTCAAATCTTGAATCTTGTTGATAACATGAGCAATCGGTCATGAGAAAGTGTTCAAGGAATGGTTGTTGTTCATGTTATTTGGATGAGAAATGGTGAGTTTTGTTGTTTCATGTTAAAGTTAGGTGAATGATGATAGAGGAGTGTTTGAACTATAAAAAAAAGAATCGGCTACCTTGTTATGAGCTAGGGCCGAATGTGAGTTTGGTTGTGTTTGAATATTACATGCTTGGTAGAATGGTGGATGAAGGTGCCGAATGTATGTTGGATTGATAGAGTCTCCAAATTGATTTTATGTGTATATGCATGACCGAATATACGTGGTCACATGAGTAAGGAAATGAGTTATTTGATATGTGGTAAAAGTTAAGTACTAAATCGAAGGTTGCTAAAATTGCCATTTCTTTAGCCGAATATGTGCTTGATCAATGAAGGAATTGTTGAAGAATATAGGTGAACTTGGTGAGAGTATTCGGCCTAGTGTATAAATGATATGAAGATTTTAGGAAATTGTTTTGGTTAGGTGTATGTATGATTAAGTATATTCGGCAATATAGTTAAAGTGGGTACATGATATTACATTATAATTATTGAGCTTAAGTATATGGATATGTGTATATGTGGTCATATAATGACATCTTGGTTTGAAAATTTAATGATGTGTGATTGCCGGATGTGATAAATAAATTCATGTTATTGGGTTAAATATTGAATACTCTTATTTGTATTATTTAAGCTCAAGAACCTAAAGGAGAGGCGTCCAACAAGGGGAAATCGAAGGTCATCGAGTAGCCGACTCGGAATTATTTTACCCAACATAAAGTAAGTCATTAAGCATGTAGTTGGTATTATTTCAAATGGTCATAATGTGTATGTATTGATGCTGATTGGAATGAATAAATATACATATATATATATGCATGTACGTATGTGATGATGAAATTGTTGAATGAAAGAAAAGAAGTAAGATGTACTGAGTTGTTGATCTCGGCACTAAACGTGCGGGATGACCATTTATGATCATGAGATTGGCGCTAAGTGCGCGGGATTAAATTGTACAGCACTAAGTGTGCGATTTGACTATGTTGCACTAAGTGTGCGAAATGAATATGATGCACTAAGTGTGCGAATTGACCATGCGGCACTAAGTGTGCGAGTTTGACTATGTAGCACTAAGTGTGCGATTTGATTACGTAGCACTAAGTGTGCGAGTTGATTATATAGCACTGAGTGTGCGGGCTCAATATACATTCGTGAATCATTATGGACACTATGTGTGCGACACTATTGAGTCGATCGCGGACAGCGGATCGGGTAAGTGTCTTGAGTACGTGGCTAATAGGTGCTATGCTTATACTTGGTGTTGAGCTCGGTAAGTTCGAACCTATGTGACAAACATACTTGAAGTCACGTACATAAAATTTATCGTAGGATGGGTGAAAGGCCGTATAGTCGTTTGATTGTAACGAAAATAAATCGATTTATGAAAATGCTTCAATGTCCTATTGATGAGTATATAGAATGTGAATGCATGAATTGATATGAAATTGAATCGATAGGTTGGAGGAACTATGGTATGGTTCGGTATGGATGAAGTAAATTGTCTCGTTCCATTTTGTTTCCTCTTGTGATAATGTTATTGATAGATGGTAGTGCATTGCTTATGACTTACTGAGTTATAAACTCACTCGATGTTTCCTTGTCACCCATTATAGGTTGCTTGGACTCATCTATTTTTGTGGGGTCGGGCCGTCATCGAAGTCATCACACCGGATAGCAAGTTTTGGTATTTTCTTCTTAGTTGGCTTAGAAGAACATTTTGGCATGTATAAGCTATTACGTTGTGTTTGAATTTTGGCATGTAAACTTTAAGCCATGCGAAAATGGCACGAATGTTCGATTGAGTTGGATCAAGGGTAGGCATGAAATGGACCTAGTTACTTTCGTAACAGATGCTGGCAGCAGCAGTGTCATGAGATTGGAAAATCACTAAAAATAGTAGGAGTAGAATTAATTGATGAATAAATTATGTAATCGAAGCTCGATGAGTCTGCTTTCATGAGGAAGTAACGAAAAGATCATATGGGCAGTATATTAAAAGATAATCAGATTTTTGTGGGACAGGGCCAGAACGGTTTCTGGATTCCCTGCTCCGACTTTGGAATTTCATTAAAAATTAACCAGAGATAATTAGGGGTCTTACCATATATGTACAGATTCCTCTCTGAGTCTAGTTTTCATAGAAACAAACGGCATCAGTATTGGAGCCCCGTGCAGGGAGATATCCAAGTCGTAATGGGCAAAGGTCAGTGTAGTCGATCCCTGCAACTTGGGAGACTTTGACTAATAAACTGTACTAATTGGCCCGACCAAAAATTCTAGAAAAAAATACATAGATGGGAACATGAGTCTAGTTTCTGGGAAAAATTACGAAACTGATTTTCGAGTTACGAAACTCAAGATATGATTTTTAAAACGACTAGTACACAGATTGGGCAGTGTCTGGAAAATAAATTTTGTAAGGGGTTAAAGCCAGTTAACGCCTCGTGTTCGACTCCGGTGTCGGTTTCGGGTTCGGGGTGTTACATTTTATTGGTATCAGAGCTATGGTTTAGTCGGTTCTAGGACTACCATAGCACGTATGAGTCTAGCTATACATGCCATAATGTTAATGTTTAAAAGGGTGATGACTTCTGACGGTTGAAATGTTTTTGTTTTGATTAGTAAATGGATCCCGGTGAAGAAAGAACCCTAGCGGATGACGTTGAGAGCGTAGCGGCTGCTCCTGCACAAGGGACGCCGCCTGTTGAACCTCAGTCATCTGCGAATAATCAAGGTGAGGGGGCTAAACAAGCCTTCTTTACCATGATGAATGAGTGGGTCGCGCAATATGCCCGAACCAACCCGGCTGTCCAACAATTCCCAAATTTGAATAATCCACCCCAAGAGCCTGTAATGCCATCAGTCGCTGATCCTGTGAGGCTGAGTAAGCCACCTGTAGACTTGATTAGGAAGCGTGGGGCCGAGGAGTTCAAGGCCATAGTAACTGATGATGCCGAAAGGGCCGAGTTCTGGCTTGATAATACCATTCGGGTGTTCGATGAATTGTCATGCACACCCGATGAATGTCTAAAATGTGCCGTATCTTTGTTGCGAGACTCAGCCTACTATTGGTGGAGGACCTTGATTTCCATAGTCCCGAACGAGCAAGTAACTTGGGACTTCTTTCAAACGGAATTCCGGAAGAAATTTATTAGCCAACGGTTCATTGACCAGAAGCGTAAGGAGTTCTTGGAACTCAAGCAAGGCCGTATGACTGTATCTGAATACGAACATGAATTCGTAAGACTTAGTAGGTACGCCCGGGAGTGTGTAGCTGATGAGGTTGCTATGTGCAAAAGATTTGAGGAAGGTTGAATGAAGATTTAAAGCTACTAATGGGTATTTTGGAAATAAAAGAATTCGTAACACTAGTCGAACGAGCCTGCAAGGTGGAAGAACTTGGAAAGGAGAAGAGGAAGGCTGAATTTGAAGCTAGAGATTATCGTAAAAGATCGACGGGTAAAGCTCCGTTCTCAGCTGTAAAGAAGTTCAGGGAGGACATTAATAAGTCGAGGGCGACTGCGGGAATTTCCATCAGGGCAAGACCATCGATGGGCTCCCGAGCTACTTCGGTAGCTAGTGTGGGCAATAATCGTCACGAGAAACCTGAATGTCCCCAATGTGGAAGACGACACCTAGGTGAATGTTGGGGCAAGTCTACTAGCAGGGCCTGTTACGGATGCGGTTCGAAGGACCACCTCATTAGAGATTGCACGGAGCTGGATGAGAAGAATAAGATTCAAGGTGCAAGACCTAGTGGAGTGACATCTAGAGGTAGACCACCGAGAATTTTTGGAGGCAGGGGTGGTAGTCAGAGGGGGGCTTCTGATACGGCCGATCGCGCCGAGAACCGTGCTCCTGCTAGAGCATATGCCATTCGCGCACGAGAGGAGGCATCCTCCCCCGACGTCATCACTGGTACCTTCACTCTCTTTGATACTAATGTGATTGCATTGATTGACCCTGGTTCTACTCATTCATATGTATGCGAAACCTTAGCAACCAGTAAGACTCTACCTGTTGAGTCTACTGAGCTCGTAATTCGAGTATCAAACCCTTTGGGCCAATGCGTACTTGTTGATAAAGTGTGTAAGAGATGCCCTCTAATAATCCGAGAATCCTGTTTTCCGGCCGATTTGATGCTTTTGCCGTTCGACGAGTTTGATGTTATTCTTGGTTTGGATTGGTTAACCGCGCATGATGCGGTTGTGAATTGCAAAAGCAAGACTATCGATTTGAGGTGCGCAAATAACGAAATAATCCGAGTTGAGTCTGCGGACTTAAGGGGGTTGCCAGCTGTAATATCAGCAATGTTGGCCCAGAAATATGTAAGGAAAGGGTGCGAAGCATACCTCGCGTATGTACTTGATGACAAAGAGTTAAAAAGGAAACCCGAATCGGTGCCGGTGGTCTGTGAATACCCGGATGTTTTTCCTGAAGAGTTACCGGGTTTGCCACCTGTTCGGGAGGTAGAGTTTGGTATTGAGCTTGTACCTGGAACTACGCCTATTTCGATCGCTCCGTATCGTATGGCACTAACCGAGTTAAAAGAGTTGAAAGCTCAGTTGCAAGAATTGACGGATAGAGGTTTCGCTCGACCGAGTTTCTCACCTTGGGGTGCCCCAGTATTGTTCGTGAAAAAGAAGGACGGAACCATGAGGTTGTGCATTGATTATCGTCAACTGAATAAAGTGACGATAAAGAATAAGTATCCGTTACCGCGTATTGATGATCTGTTCGATCAATTAAAGGGAGCATCGGTGTTTTCAAAGATAGATTTGAGATCGGGTTATTATCAGTTGCGGATTCGAGATTTGGACGTACCCAAAACTGCTTTCAGAACGAGGTACGGTCACTACGAGTTCTTAGTGATGCCGTTCGGGCTCACTAATGCCCCTGCGGTGTTTATGGATTTGATGAATCGAATCTTCAGGCCGTATTTGGATCGGTTCGTAGTTGTGTTTATTGATGACATCTTGGTCTATTCAAGAGATGAGACCGAACATGCTGAGCATCTGAGGCAAGTGTTGCAAATTTTGCGGGATAAGCAGTTATATGCTAAGTTCAGTAAGCGTGAGTTCTGGTTAAGAGAGGTTAGCTTCTTGGGTCTTGTGGTATCCGCATCGGGTATTCGAGTTGACCCGAGCAAAATTTCAGCCATACTTAACTGGAAGCCTCCGAGAAATGTTACCGAAGTCCGGAGCTTTCTAGGGCTCGCCGGTTATTACCGACGATTTGTCAAAGGTTTCTCGATGATAGCCACACCAATGACGAAGCTACTTCAGAAGGATGTTAAGTTCGAATGGACGGAGAAATGTCAGAAAAGCTTCGATCAACTGAAAACTCATCTGACTGAAGCTCCAATTTTGGTGCAACCCGAATCGGGTAAAGAGTTTGTCGTTTATAGTGACGCATCCCTACTTGGGTTGGGTTGCGTATTGATGCAAGAAGGTCGAGTTGTGGCCTATGCGTCGAGACAATTGAAGCCACACGAGAGAAATTATCCGACCCATGATCTCGAACTAGCCGCCATTGTGTTTGCATTGAAAATATGGCGACATTATTTGTTTGGTGAGAAGAGCCATGTGTTTTCAGATCACAAAAGTCTCAAATATTTGATGACTCAACGAGACTTGAATCTGCGACAAAGACGTTGGCTTGAGTTGTTGAAAGATTACGAGCTTGTCATTGATTACCACCCGGGAAAGGCTAATGTGGTTGCGGACGCCTTAAGCCGGAAATCACTGTTTGCTTTGCGAGCGATGAATGTACACTTGTCTGTTCTACCTAACAATGTGTTAGTAGCTGAATTAAAAGCCAAACCATTATTGACTCATCAAATTCGTGAAGCTCAGAAAGTCGATGATGAATTGGTTGCAAAACGAGCTGAGTGTGTTCCGAACAAGGAATCGGAGTTTCAGATTGATGATGATGGTTGTTTGAGGTTTAGAAGTCGTTTGTGCGTTCCAAGGAATTCGGAACTCATTCCGATGATCCTGAACGAAGCCCATTGTAGCCGAATGTCAATTCACCCGGGGAGCACGAAAATGTACAACGCTTGAAACGTCGGTTTTGGTGGCATGGTATGAAGCGAGACATCTCCGACTTTGTTTCGAGATGTTTAATATGTCAACAGGTGAAAGCGGAACATCAAGTGCCTTCAGGATTACTTCAGCCGATCATGATACCCGAGTGGAAATGGGACCGAGTCACAATGGACTTTGTGTCCGGACTGCCATTGTCCGCAAGTAAGAAGGATGCGATTTGGGTTGTTGTTGATAGGCTGACTAAGTCGGCTCACTTTATCCCCGTGCGTACGGATTTTTCATTGGATAAACTAGCCGAATTGTATGTCTCTCAGATTCTGAGATTACATGGAGTACCTATTTCTATCGTGTCGGATAGAGATCCGAGATTCACCTCACGATTTTGGAAGAAATTGCAAGAAGCTTTGGGTACCAAGCTGCATTTTAGCACCGCTTTTCACCCCCAAACCGATGGTCAATCCGAGCGGATAATTCAGATACTTGAGGATATGTTGAGATGTTGCATCCTCGAGTTCAGTAGTTCATGGGAACGGTATTTACCTTTGATTGGATTCGCTTACAACAACAGTTTTCAATCAAGTATTAAGATGGCACCTTATGAGGCTTTGTACGGTCGTAAATGCCGTACGCTATTGTTTTGGACCGAGCTTGGTGAAAGTAAAATTTTCGGAGTTGTTTGATTAAAGATGCCGAACAAAAAGTAAAGGTAATCCGTGAGAGTCTGAAGGTAGCCACAGATCGTCAAAAATCGTATGCGGATTTAAAGCGAAAGGACATTGAATATCAGGTGGGAGATAAAGTGTTTCTTAAAGTTCACCTTGGAAGAAGGTACTCAGATTTGGCCGTAAAGGCAAGTTGAGCCCGAGATTCATTGGGCCGTACGAAATTTCCGAACGAGTGGGGCCGGTTGCATATAGATTGATTTTGCCCCCTGAACTTGAAAGGATGCACGATGTCTTCCATGTTTCAAGGCTTCGACGTTATAGATCCGATCCGTCACATGTGATTAATCCCTCAGAAGTTGAAATTCAATCTAACTTGAGCTATGAAGAAGAACCGATTCGTATCCTAGCTCGTGAAGTGAAAGAGTTGCGAAATAAAAGGGTTCCGTTGGTTAAGGTGTTGTGGCTCAAACACGGGATCGAGGAAGCAACCTAGGAAGCCGAGAGCTCGATGAAAGAACGATATACAAACCTATTTACTGGTAAGATTTTCGAGGACGAAAATTTCTTAAGTGAGGGAGAGTTGTGACAGCCCAAAATTGACCCTAGTCGGGAAGTGGTTTCGGGACCGCTAAACCGAGTCACCGAAAGGTTTGAATGTGATGTTTATTGTCTAGAATATGTAATCATGAATGTGTGAAAATTTCAAGCTTCGATTTAGTCGATTGCATGTGAATTTAGTCAATAGGACTTATATGAGAAAATTTTAAAATGTGATAGGTCAATGCATGAGGACCTATTAGTGCATGGGAAGAAAAAGGGGACTTGCATGTCAAATTCCCCCTCCCTAATATGTAGTGGCCGGCCATGCTATGGGTGGAAACATGTCACCAACATGTTGTATTAGTGATGTATGGTAAGGGAAATAAAATATTAAGCATGATAATTAAATAATGAAAGGAAGGGTGATGGAAAAAAAAAATAATAATGGTCTCACCCCCTTGTTGCCGTGAATTGAAGAAAGAAAACAAAAAAAAAGTGTTCATTCTTGAACATCCTTGGCCGAATAGAGGAAAGAAAGGAAGGGGGAAGAGCTTGAGAAAATCGGCTATGGTGGTTTGCTAGACTAAGGTATGTTTGATGTTGTCTTTGAGATGCATGCATGTTTTAAATAGCCCATGTTCAAATCTTGAATCTTGTTGATAACATGAGCAATCGGTCATGAGAAAGTGTTCAAGGAATGGTTGTTGTTCATGTTATTTGGATGAGAAATGGTGAGTTTTGTTGTTTCATGTTAAAGTTAGGTGAATGATGATAGAGGAGTGTTTGAACTATAAAAAAAAGAATCGGCTACCTTGTTATGAGCTAGGGCCGAATGTGAGTTTGGTTGTGTTTGAATATTACATGCTTGGTAGAATGGTGGATGAAGGTGCCGAATGTATGTTGGATTGATAGAGTCTCCAAATTGATTTTATGTGTTATGCATGACCGAATATACGTGGTCACATGAGTAAGGAAATGAGTTATTTGATATGTGGTAAAAGTTAAGTACTAAATCGAAGGTTGCTAAAATTGCCATTTCTTTAGCCGAATATGTGCTTGATCAATGAAGGAATTGTTGAAGAATATAGGTGAACTTGGTGAGAGTATTCGGCCTAGTGTATAAATGATATGAAGATTTTAGGAAATTGTTTTGGTTAGGTGTATGTATGATTAAGTATATTCGGCAATATAGTTAAAGTGGGTACATGATATTACATTATAATTATTGAGCTTAAGTATATGGATATGTGTATATGTGGTCATATAATGACATCTTGGTTTGAAAATTTAATGATGTGTGATTGCCGGATGTGATAAATAAATTCATGTTATTGGGTTAAATATTGAATACTCTTATTTGTATTATTTAAGCTCAAGAACCTAAAGGAGAGGCGTCCAACAAGGGGAAATCGAAGGTCATCGAGTAGCCGACTCGGAATTATTTTACCCAACATAAAGTAAGTCATTAAGCATGTAGTTGGTATTATTTCAAATGGTCATAATGTGTATGTATTGATGCTGATTGGAATGAATAAATATACATATATATATGCATGTACGTATGTGATGATGAAATTGTTGAATGAAAGAAAAGAAGTAAGATGTACTGAGTTGTTGATCTCGGCACTAAACGTGCGGGATGACCATTTATGACCATGAGATTGGCGCTAAGTGCGCGGGATTAAATTGTACAGCACTAAGGGTGCGATTGACTATGTTGCACTAAGTGTGCGAAATGAATATGATGCACTAAGTGTGCGAATTGACCATGCGGCACTAAGTGTGCGAGTTTGACTATGTAGCACTAAGTGTGCGATTTGATTACGTAGCACTAAGTGTGCGAGTTGATTATATAGCACTGAGTGTGCGGGCTCAATATACATTCGTGAATCATTATGGACACTATGTGTGCGACACTATTGAGTCGATCGCGGACAGCGGATCGGGTAAGTGTCTTGAGTACGTGGCTAATAGGTGCTATGCTTATACTTGGTGTTGAGCTCGGTAAGTTCGAACCTATGTGACAAACATACTTGAAGTCACGTACATAAAATTTATCGTAGGATGGGTGAAAGGCCGTATAGTCGTTTGATTGTAACGAAAATAAATCGATTTATGAAAATGCTTCAATGTCCTATTGATGAGTATATAGAATGTGAATGCATGAATTGATATGAAATTGAATCGATAGGTTGGAGGAACTATGGTATGGTTCGGTATGGATGAGTAAATTGTCTCGTTCCATTTTGTTTCCTCTTGTGATAATGTTATTGATAGATGGTAGTGCATTGCTTATGACTTACTGAGTTATAAACTCACTCGATGTTTCCTTGTCACCCATTATAGGTTGCTTGGACTCATCTATTTTTGCGGGGTCGGGCCGTCATCGAAGTCATCACACCGGATAGCAAGTTTTGTATTTTCTTCTTAGTTGGCTTAGAAGAACATTTTGGCATGTATAAGCTATTACGTTGTGTTTGAATTTTGGCATGTAAACTTTAAGCCATGCGAAAATGGCACGAATGTTCGATTGAGTTGGATCAAGGGTAGGCATGAAATGGACCTAGTTACTTTCGTAACAGATGCTGGCAGCAGCAGTGTCATGAGATTGAAAAATCACTAAAAATAGTAGGAGTAGAATTAATTGATGAATAAATTATGTAATCGAAGCTCGATGAGTCTGCTTTCATGAGGAAGTAACGAAAAGATCATATGGGCAGTATATTAAAGATAATCAGATTTTTGTGGGACAGGGCCAGAACGGTTTCTGGATTCCCTGCTCCGACTTTGGAATTTATTAAAATTAACCAGAGATAATTAGGGTCGTACCATATATGTACAGATTCCTCTCTGAGTCTAGTTTCATAGAAACAAACGGCATCAGTATTGGAGCCCCGTGCAGGGAGATATCCAAGTCGTAATGGGCAAAGGTCAGTGTAGTCGATCCCTGCAACTTGGGAGACTTTGACTAATAAACTGTACTAATTGGCCCGACCAAAAATTCTAGAAAAAAATACATAGATGGGCACATGAGTCTAGTTTCTGGGAAAAATTACGAAACTGATTTCGAGTTACGAAACTCAAGATATGATTTTTAAAACGACTAGTACACAGATTGGGCAGTGTCTGGAAAATAAATTTTGTAAGGGGTTAAAGCCAGTTAACGCCTCGTGTTCGACTCCGGTGTGGTTTCGGGTTGGGGTGTTACATCTGCCATCAGCCACTTTCTTCTTTCCTCCTCATCACGGTGGGGGGCATGTGAGACAACGTATCACCCTCCTTTTCTTTTTTAAATTTTATTTTAATTTCTAAATAAATTAGTCTCGAACCACTCCCAATGTATGTTTAAGGCCTCGTAGGCTCGTATTAAGGACGAATTGATTGAGATTGAATGATAAATGCATGAATTGTGAAATGTATTTTAATTGTTTTATAAGTCGTTAATGCTCTATAACATATTTTGCATTGAATACTGGTTTACATTTTTCATAAACTTTTTAGTCTATTTTAGGATAAATATGTTAATTACTATACATACCATTATACATTGATGTTTATTACAATTTATTGTTTTATAGTAAATGGATCAATGAGTATGCTGATGATTTAATATGCACACTTCCTCGAGCCGCCTTCTTTATAGACTTGTTGAGTGTCAAAGAGCTAAGCCTCTTTCAATGATACGAATGTTCACTGTATGTTCAAAAAATCGGCTCAACAACCTCCACCACTATCTAATCCTCAACTGATTCCTGTAGCCCCTCAAGTTGTGGAATTTCAACGACTAAATAAGCCTTCAGTTGTTAAAATTCGTAAGTACGAGGCTGAGGAGTTTAGAGCTACCATTGATGACGATCTCGAGAAAGTTGAACTTTGCTTGAAAACACTATTCGGGTATGTGATGACTGTCGTGTACTCCATCTGAGAGTTTAAACTGTGCCATTTCATTATTGAGAGATATAGCGTATCAATGGTGGAATATTTGGAGTCTGTAATGCAACACCTCTCACCCTATTCAAATCCGGAATAGGGTTACGAAGCTTTACTAGACTTACAGGACATTTAAACATACTTTTCACATACATTTAATCAATTCATACATTCATCATTCAATCTCAATCAATTTTTACTTAATACAAGCGTACGAGGCCTAAACATGCATTGAGAGTGGTTCGAGACTAACCAAAAACTTTGAAACATTTTGAATACTTGGAAATTTTTCTCAGTACAGGGAACAACACCCGTTTGGCCCAGGCCGTGTGTCTACAGGCCACCAGACATGCCAATGTTCACAGGCCATGTGGACATTCAAAATGGCAGCACATGGTCGTGTCCTAGCCTGTGTCCTACCCCGTGTAACTCTCTGACTTGGGTCACATGGCCAACACACACGCCATGTGGCTAGCTCGTGGCCCTAAGAATGGCCATACTCACTCATGTACTAGGCTTGTACTAGGCTGTGTCAATCCTACAGGGTATACTGACTTATGCCACACGACCAAGACACATACCCGTGTGTGAAGCGTGTGGAGCATACTGACTTGATTTTAATTTCAACACCACGGGACACATGGCTGTGTACTTACCATGTGTCACACACAGCTGAGACATACGCCTGTGTCTCTGCCCGTGTGGAAAAAAATAGGCTATATACAAGCTGTTTTGCCACCCTAGATTACACACACCTACATAGTTCAATTTGTACACATTCATAGCATATTTGGGTATCCAAATCAACCACAATCAAGACTAAAATGCACCATTTCAATATCAACAACTAACATACTTTTAATAACATATTTACCTACTCATCTAGTGCCAACTCACATTTCCAAAGCATTCATATATACCATTTCAATTAAGCATATCTTAGCCTAAAACCACAAGCACAACCCATTCTCAATTCATCAACCATTAGCTACCTGAGAGTTGCATTAAACAAGCCATTCCCAAACAAACATAATCCACCTCACTAAAGACATTAAACATGTATATATACAAACATTAACACATGAAGAAGAACCGATTAGATTTTGGCTCGAGAAGTCAAACAACTAAGAAATAAAAGTGTTGCACTTGTGAAAGTGTTGTGGAAAAGGCATGGGGTAGAAGAGACTACATGGGAACCTGAAGAAACTATGAAAACTATACCCACACCTGTTTACCGGTAAGATTTTCGAGGACGAAAGTCCTTAAAAGGGGGAGAGTTTAATATCCTGAATTAGGGCTTAATTCGAATAGTGGTTTTGTGACCACAAATCCGAGATAGAAATAATTATTTATAATTATTTTATATTTATATATTGCATATTGTGAGAAAATTTCGTATGAAATTCTATCCTAAGTGCTTAATAAAGTAGGATAAATGAATAAGTTGCAAATTTGATTCTAAATTTTTTTGAAATTGCATTGAAGTATTAATAGGAATTTAAATACAATTGACCAATTTAAGTTCATGACAAAATTAGGACTGGAAAATTTTTGGAAAGTTTGTATAAGGGCATTTTGTCATTTAGTTATAAAAATGATTAAAACAAAATAAAAACCAATTTTGTCCATCTTCATAGCCAAATTTCAAGGTTTCCATATTAGTTGTTTAGCTCCAAGCTCCACAGTAAGTGTTCCAGCCCCATTTTTATGTTCTTACGTTTGGAATCCCCGGATCAGCTCGAATTAAGGCCTTATGTTAGCAATAATTCTAACCTAGGGTTTATATTTTTTTTTTGAAAAATACCCATAGGTGAAATTTGTGTATTTTTTTTTTTTTGATGTTTTATGATAGAAATTTTTTTTTTTTTTTTGGGGTTTTAAAATTATGTTAGAACAACTTGTGCATACTCGGTTTTGAGTTGAAAACGTGAGTAAAAGGGCTAAATCGGCAATAAGAGTAACCTGAATTAGTCACAATGTATATTGTTAGAGTAAAGAATTCTGATGATTATGGACATATG